>NC_141075.1:40733303-41398303 GCF_041138505.1 Cibotium barometz
AGTCTCAAAAGAAGTGCAAAGCACAAGGTGCCCACTAGTAAGGTATTAAAGATAAAGGTATATAGAGAATAGAGATATCAACACTATATAGCCTCTCTTCTCTCTCTCTTTGGCTCTTTTTTATTTTCCTTTTAAAAATAAAACAAAAAAAATCAAAACTTGTATATGTATATGTATATATATACATATATATGCATATATATGTGTGTGTGTGTATATATACATACATATATGTATAAGGGCTAATAACCTTGGGCGGATTTATCTTAAGCATATGTATGAATCCTTAGTCTATTTTGGGAACTTTTCATATCTTAGAAGTTAAAAAGTCATTTGGTTCTTGAAAAGGGAGAAGGCTTTTCAGTTATGGACGTTCTTGATACTAGGCGGATTTTCTGTGTAGCTATGGCGGATTCTGTAATGACAATACAGTTGACAGATTTTGTGCTTCATCTCTTCTAGTCATTTCATTCTGTATTCTGTGTAGTTGGTGCAAGTGTAGTAGTGTTGTGTGAGACATGTGTGAAGAGTTGTAGTGAAATTCGGAGTAAGATGAAACTGTGTTGGTTTGTCAGAGTGAGTGTCATGTGAAATGTTAGACCTAGGAATGGAGAAAAAACTGCTTTGCTCAAGCAACAATAAACACTAGCGATCCCGGTGCTTATGAAGGGTGTTCATGGTCGAGTTTGCTTTCTTCTATTTTAGAAGGACGGGTGCCAAGAAGATGCAGAGCATTAGTAGAAGTGATGGTTGTAGAGGTGGTTATGTTTTCTTGGAAGTCAAATGCTAGGCGGTAGTTCGTGTTGGAGAATTCAGAGCAATTTCTTCATTCATATTTCACAAGGTGGGCAACGAGAGACGGCAAGGTTATAAGAGCATCACCTTTATTTTGTAAAAATAAAATATTTTTAAAAATGACATTTATTTTAAAACAAAGAACATTTTCTATTTATTTTATAACAGTAACATAGAACAACCGCCTAAAAACAAAACACAGAACACTTTCGTTAGTTGACTGTTTTTAAAATATAAAAAATAAATAAACTAACATGGTGGGGGCAAGAATGGAGCTAAAAGGCGCAGCCAAGGAAGGCGATGGTGGGGCGAGCAGCAGTCGTGGGCGAGGAGCAGCAGTCGGGTTCTCTATAAGATATTGAGCATCAGAGCTGGTTGTGGCCTTTTAGGATGATTGGGTGAAATGGAGAACGTCTAGCTCCTTGACTTCTCGGACATACCTAAGATATGTCAAGCGTGTTACACAGTCACTCAAGCATGACATTCACACTGAGCTAGGAGCATTGGGGAGCCGTCACGTGATTATGCCGAGTGCTTGCCACATGGCAAGTTCCTCATCTCTTCTCTATATTATCTTAAGGAAGAGTTTCACAAAGCTACCACGTGGCAAGAATTTGAAAGTTCGGGAAAGGGAGGAAGAGGTTTGGGTAGAATTTGAATTTGGAGTCTCAAAAGAAGTGCAAAGCACAAGGTGCCCACTAGTAAGGTATTAAAGATAAAGGTATATAGAGAATAGAGATATCAACACTATATAGCCTCTCTTCTCTCTCTCTTTGGCTCTTTTTTATTTTCCTTTTAAAAATAAAACAAAAAAAATCAAAACTTGTATATGTATATGTATATATATACATATATATGCATATATATGTGTGTGTGTGTATATATACATACATATATGTATAAGGGCTAATAACCTTGGGCGGATTTATCTTAAGCATATGTATGAATCCTTAGTCTATTTTGGGAACTTTTCATATCTTAGAAGTTAAAAAGTCATTTGGTTCTTGAAAAGGGAGAAGGCTTTTCAGTTATGGACGTTCTTGATACTAGGCGGATTTTCTGTGTAGCTATGGCGGATTCTGTAATGACAATACAGTTGACAGATTTTGTGCTTCATCTCTTCTAGTCATTTCATTCTGTATTCTGTGTAGTTGGTGCAAGTGTAGTAGTGTTGTGTGAGACATGTGTGAAGAGTTGTAGTGAAATTCGGAGTAAGATGAAACTGTGTTGGTTTGTCAGAGTGAGTGTCATGTGAAATGTCAGACCTAGGAATGGAGAAAAAACTGCTTTGCTCAAGCAACAATAAACACTAGCGATCCCGGTGCTTATGAAGGGTGTTCATGGTCGAGTTTGCTTTCTTCTATTTTAGAAGGACGGGTGCCAAGAAGATGCAGAGCATTAGTAGAAGTGATGGTTGTAGAGGTGGTTATGTTTTCTTGGAAGTCAAATGCTAGGCGGTAGTTCGTGTTGGAGAATTCAGAGCAATTTCTTCATTCATATTTCACAAGGTGGGCAACGAGAGACGGCAAGGTTATAAGAGCATCACCTTTATTTTGTAAAAATAAAATATTTTTAAAAATGACATTTATTTTAAAACAAAGAACATTTTCTATTTATTTTATAACAGTAACATAGAACAACCGCCTAAAAACAAAACACAGAACACTTTCGTTAGTTGACTGTTTTTAAAATATAAAAAGTAAATAAACTAACATGGTGGGGGCAAGAATGGAGCTAAAAGGCGCAGCCAAGGAAGGCGATGGTGGGGCGAGCAGCAGTCGTGGGCGAGGAGCAGCAGTCGGGTTCTCTATAAGATATTGAGCATCAGAGCTGTTGTGGCCTTTTAGGATGATTGGGTGAAATGGAGAACGTCTAGCTCCTTGACTTCTCGGACATACCTAAGATATGTCAAGCGTGTTACACAGTCACTCAAGCATGACATTCACACTGAGCTAGAAGCATTGGGGAGCCGTCACGTGATTATGCCGAGTGCTTGCCACATGGCAAGTTCCTCATCTCTTCTCTATATTATCTTAAGGAAGAGTTTCACAAAGCTACCACGTGGCAAGAATTTGAAAGTTCGGGAAAGGGAGGAAGAGGTTTGGGTAGAATTTGAATTTGGAGTCTCAAAAGAAGTGCAAAGCACAAGGTGCCCACTAGTAAGGTATTAAAGATAAAGGTATATAGAGAATAGAGATATCAACACTATATAGCCTCTCTTCTCTCTCTCTTTGGCTCTTTTTTATTTTCCTTTTAAAAATAAAACAAAAAAAAATCAAAACTTGTATATGTATATGTATATATATACATATATATGCATATATATGTGTGTGTGTGTGTATATATACATACATATATGTATAAGGGCTAATAACCTTGGGCAGATTTATCTTAAGCATATGTATGAATCCTTAGTCTATTTTGGGAACTTTTCATATCTTAGAAGTTAAAAAGTCATTTGGTTCTTGAAAAGGGAGAAGGCTTTTCAGTTATGGACGTTCTTGATACTAGGCGGATTTTCTGTGTAGCTATGGCGGATTCTGTAATGACAATACAGTTGACAGATTTTGTGCTTCATCTCTTCTAGTCATTTCATTCTGTATTCTGTGTAGTTGGTGCAAGTGTAGTAGTGTTGTGTGAGACATGTGTGAAGAGTTGTAGTGAAATTCGGAGTAAGATGAAACTGTGTTGGTTTGTCAGAGTGAGTGTCATGTGAAATGTCAGACCTAGGAATGGAGAAAAAACTGCTTTGCTCAAGCAACAATAAACACTAGCGATCCCGGTGCTTATGAAGGGTGTTCATGGTCGAGTTTGATTTCTTCTGTTTTAGAAGGACGGGTGCCAAGAAGATGCAGAGCATTAGTAGAAGTGATGGTTGTAGAGGTGGTTATGTTTTCTTGGAAGTCAAATGCTAGGCGGTAGTTCGTGTTGGAGAATTCACAGCAATTTCTTTATTCATATTTCACAAGGTGGGCAACGAGAGACGGCAAGGTATGCAACAAGCAGAAGATGATTGGAATCAAGAACGAGGTGACGAAATTGGAGTCAGAGGGTCGACAAATCTGATTTGCGGACAAAAGTCAGAATTTGTCGTCAGTTCTGCAATCAAAATTCAAAAACAATATTTGAATCACAAATGACATTTGATTTGCAGACTGAATATGCTTTGCAACCAGAAGGTATCTTTTTATGGTAAATTTTTCAAGGAGAAATCATAATATTATCAATTTAAAATATTTCAATCAATTTTAAGCAGCCAATTAAATGAACTTTGTGGATCCCGATACAGCATCCGTGGCTCTCCGTTTAGCAAATTTAATGGGTCTCGGATTGGTGTGGTGCATCTTTCTTGAGGGCTGAATATGATTGTTGTATTTTAATTATGTGAGTGTGTCATGGGGGGTAAGAAGAAGAAGAAAAAATGTGAGGTTTGCATGAGTCGGAAGCATGAGATAGAGGATTGTCCGTGTGCAATTGATGAGTGCTCAAAGGGACATGCATGTAGGAAATGGTGTATGGTTGACCTATGCACAAAGTTTCATAAAATTATCATACAACATCAGCTTGGGAGGAAATGAAGAATGCATTGGGAAGGTTAGATGACTTTGAGGATGTCTTGGAGAGTGCATATGAATGGTTAGCTGATCACAAAGGAGACAGGCAAAAGTCATGTTCTAGTAGGAAAAGCATTGGGAAGTTACAAAAAGCATGTGAGAAGTTGAGAGATGCATATGCGGATGAGTTTGAAGGGGAGTCAAGTGATGATGATGACATTTGGATTGGCATGGAGTTTGAAAGTCATCAAGTGGGAGTACCAAAGATGGTGGAGAAGGAGGTGCAAAAGGAGCTTGGCCAAGAGAGCCTCAAAGAGCCCTTAGATACCCCTAATCTACCACTAGAGTATGCTCATGCAGTGACTGTGGAATTTCTGTCAAACATATCTACATAAGAGAATTTACAATTGGAAGATGTTGCAGGATCGATACATGAATCCCATAAACAGATTTTGAACTTAGAAACCCAATGTGCTGAACAAACCTTACAGGAGTTTACACATGCTGATTGTGATGGTTTGCGAATTCAAGCAAAAAGTCAGACCATTGTGTCTGATGTTGCCGATGATCACACGGAAATCAAATTTTTTATTTTGAATGTTTTGAAGGACATATTTTGATGTCACAGGTTGATATTCAACAAGGAGATGTTTCAATTGCAGAGAATTTGAACAAGCGGATTGCTTTTTGTTTTGGACTGAATTGGGCTGAATTAGATAAAGGTCTTATCGATCAGATTGAGCAGGGGGGTTTTCAAGAGCAAGTCATTGAAGAGTATAAAGCAGGTTTGACAAGTTTGGAGGATCAGCATATGATGTTTGACATGCAGGATGATGTAATTTCAAGCTTTAGCTCAATGGATGTGCATTCTAAACGAGATATGGGACAGGTTGTTGTCAACCCAAACATACTTTTGTCAGAGGATGTGTGTTTTAAAGCTGATGAGCCAATAGAAGTGGATTCTTACAGAATGGGTTGTCAGATGTGGATGACGGGTTGTCAAAATTCAGATTTTCATATGTTTCCAATTTTGTGGTTGCAAGTTGGGTTTAAAAGAATGCATTACAAGGTGCAATGTGATCAGAATTCACTGTTTTTAAATCAGATTTCACTGTTTCAGAGTCAAATTTCAAAGGATGTTGAGGAGGAAATTCCGTCAGATTCAGAAAAATTGCACAAAGGTGTGAAATATGTAGATGACACTTTGTATAGTTCAGAACTAATGTCAGATCATTTCAGACATAAAAAATAGATCTTGGAGGATTTTTTGATTGTCAAGGCGGACTTGTACCTAGTTTTGCAGAGGACAAAATAGCTAAAATATGCTATTTCATAGGTGGAGGATAGTCTAAGGATTGCTAATCCAATCTTAGATCATGCAAAAGTGTTAAATCAGATTCAGGAGGATTTTCAGAAAAAGATTTTACCGGATGATTCGACAAAAATTCTGCCAGGTGTTCAGAAAATTCCACCCCATGTTTTGGAAGTATTTAGAAACTTCTTCTTTTCAAGGAGATTCAGATCAGAAACTGAGAAGTGCAGGGAGGAGGATTCAGAATTCAGATTTTCATGTGTTGCAGACTTTGAAGTTGCTGATTGGGCAACGAAGAATGCATTATAAGATGCATAGTGATCAGTTTTTATGGTTTATGGATCAGATCACATCTAAATAGGTTCAGAGGATTCCAGAGGATTATATGCGGATTATTTGCCTGATTTTTATGGAATTTTCAGATTTCAAAGCAAACTTGGTTTGTATACATCTCAGTGGGTTTCTTGCATATTGGTGTCACATTTTCATAGCAAATGGCCAAATAAACCTACAGGAGCTAATTGAGGCTGAGTTTGATGGTTGGAGGATTCAAGAGGAATGCCAAATTCATCAATGGGAAGTTGCAAAAGTTATTGAGGATCAAAGTTTTGGTTTTGAAGTGTCTCAATCTCTGATTTTGCTGTCAAAGGTTCAATCTAATCTTAAATATGTTTTCATTGTGAAGAAAGTTGGTGATCAAATTGACTATTTGGCAGATTTGGGTTCAGATTTATTTGACAAAGGTAGTTTTGATAGCATTCAACTTGGAGGATGTCAAGTGCAGATATTTGATGGATGTGAAGCAAGTTTTACAAATCTGACTATATCACAACAGGTGTGGAAGATTAGATCGGATTTTGTGCTTCATCTCTTCTAGTCATTTCATTCTGTATTTTGTGTAGTTGGTGCAAGTGCAACAGTGTTGTGTGAGACATGTGTGTAGAGTTGTATAGTGAAATTCGGAGTAAGATGAAACTGTGTTGGTTTGTTAGAGTGAGTGTCATTGTGAAATGTCAGACCTAGGAATGGAGAAAAAACTACTATGCTTAGGCAACAATAAATAAATAAATAATATATATATATATACACACACACACACACACACACATAAGCAAACACAGATTTAATTAACATTTTTTAGATTTAACAGATTTAGATTTAATATATATATACACACACACACATAAGCAAACACATAGATTTAATTAACATTTTTAGATTTAACATTAACACATAAGCAAACACATAGATTTAATTAACATTTTTAGATTTAACATTATATATATATATATATACATACATATAGATACATACACACACACACACATAAGCAAACACATAGATTTAATTAACATTTTTAGATTTAACATTATAATATTTTAATATTTTAACACAAACACTTATTTATGCACATGCATGCACGTGCACACACACACACACACACACATGCATAAATTCATTTTATACATACACATATATACATAAACTCTTTTTATACATACACACTTATTTGCTAATATATATCACATAAATGTATATACACATAAACAAACACATATAAATTTAATTAACATTTTAATATTTTCTCACACACACCATCCACTCTCTCTCTCTCTCTCTCTCTCTCTCTCTCTCTCTCTCTCTCTCTCTCTACACACAAATACACACACACACACACACATGCAGGAGCCGCATGCAACTGTGCACGAAGATCTCTCTCATACCCCAAACCACCTTGTGTGTGGCTCTCTCTCTTTGTACACACACAACCACCTTGTGTGTGGCTCTCTCTCTTTGTACACACACCCACACTACCCCCGACCCACAAAAACTCCACACACCTCTCTCTCTCTCTCTCTCTCTCTCTCTCTCCCATGGGTGGGGTGGCCAATGCATCGATGGGGATAGGCAAGCTGGCTACAAGCAAAAAAAACACACACACACACACACCATGTGCATCTCTCTCTCTCTCTCTCTCTCTCTCTCTCTCTCTCTCTCTCTCTCTCTCTCTCTCTCTCTCTCTCTCTCTCTCTCTCTCTCTCTCTCTCTATGTGTGTGTGTGTGTGTGTGTGTGTGTGTGTGTGTGTGTGCAGGAAAACACACACACACACCATTCCCGAGATAACACACACCCCACACCACCCCCTCTCTCCCTCACCCCACACCACCACAGGGGAGCGAGCACAACATCGAATGGAGGAGCATGCTTGTAAGAGAGCCAAAAGGAAGGAGTAGGCCATGAGGATGCGGGGGAGTGAAAAGGAAGGAGTAGGCCATGAACCAAGAAAGGAAGGTCTCTCCCTCTCTCTCTCTCTCTCTTTGTGCGACAACCATGCGTGCAAATGGAGAATGTAGACAAATGGAGAATTCAAATCTCTCTCTCTCTCTCTCACACACACACACACTTATTACAATCATGACGACAACTAATCGTGTGTGGTCTTTAGTGTGAACGGCTCCTAGCATGTGGTCTTTAGTGTCAGCGCCTACTACTAGATCTCCAAGGCTTCCAGCATAGCATGTGGTCTTCATCGTAGCATGTGCTCTTTTGAGTCAATAGTAGGCACAGATCTTTTCAAATCCATGTCATCATCATTTCATCTCATTTCATTGAGTTGGGCCACTTCTCTTCACATCTCTCAAGAAGGACTTCATGCCTTAGCTTCATGCCCCACACCACCACGTGGCTGCTCTAAGAAGGCATGAGAATGTGCCACATGGATGCCTGTGTGCATATGCCACGTGGAACCTTACAAATAAGGAATTAATCATGCCTTAGCTTCATGCCCCACACCACCACATGGCTACTCTAAGAAGGCATGAGAAGGTGCCACATGGATGCCTGTGTGCATATGCCATGTGGAACCTTACAAATAAGGAATTAAAGATGGTCTTATATGTACTATTTATTGTGTCTCACTATGATCTTAAATGTGTACTCATTAAAAGAAGTATTTACTTGGACTAGGCTTATTCATGATGTATGAAATTGCTTAATAATCTGTCAAAAAGTTACCTTTGTAGAAAATCATTTAACAATTTATTAAAAGTTACCTTGTATGAAATTTCTCAATAATTTATAAAAAGAAGATATAGCGCCAAAACTTCTTCACACATACATGATTATAATCTCTCTTTTAGTGGTCATGTAATTTTTCTCAACACTAGTATTGAACTACTTGTAAAATAAGGTCCACTAAAATTAAACATAAATTCTATCTCCTCGTTGATGTGGGTTTCCCATGACAATTCACTCTTGAACTTCCTCTTTGGAGGTAAGTCATTGATGATCTTAATTTTTGAAAAGTCTATGGCAGTGGCATGCCTAAAGCATATAAGGCCTAGCACCATTCCTGCATCAACCTTAGACTTGCTTTTTCTTGAATTAAGGAATTTTTTCTTTACTTGAGGTAGGTCATGCTTGTTGGAATTAGGGTTAGGGTTGCAACAATGCACACACACAAGATAGCGAAGCTTGAGAGCACAAAAACTCACTAGATTAGAATGAACAAATGTGTGTCACATACAAAAGATAAGTACACACCCCAAAATGAGTAGATAAGAGGGTGTACATACGCACGGGGGAAAAAACCTCCTAGTGAGGGAAAAAGTGCCCCAGTGGTCAAAAGTGTGTTCACACACATCACTACCATATAATGCTACAAATCCTCCCTGGGGTGATGATGTGTACATGTACAGGGTATGGCCGATCAATCCTGAACAGGCAGTAAGCCCAAAGCTTTACGAAAAGCTTCGAACTTTTCACGAGGAAGAGCCTTCGTGAATAAATCTGCCATGTTGTCATGTGTAGGCACATAGACCAAGCTGATCTCTACTGTAGACAGTCTTTCCCTGACATAGTGGTAATGCACCTTAATGTGCTTAGTGCAAGCATGAAACACTGGGTTCCTCGCAACTGCTAATGTACTCTGGCTATCAATGAAAATCGTAATGCTAGACAACTGTCCAACACCCAAATCAGTCATAAGACGTCTGAGCCACACACACTCAACTATAACTGTAAAAGTGAGCCATGATATACATGAATCACCAAGGTGAAAGAAAAAACCACTAGTGGACACTCGTGTGTCATAACATCTAGCCCAATCTAAATCACTAAAAGTGAAAAACCCGCTTAACAGCCTGCTAATGCTTCGTACCTCGGCTATGCATAAATCTACTTAACTGTGAGACCGCATACTGTATATCTGGCCTCGTGTTGCATACGTAAAGAATAGATCCAATAGCCTGCTGATACAAACTAGCATCAAAAGAGTCTCTTGCATCTTGAAGACTAAGTCGAGTACCTATCTCCATAGGTGTAGACACAGGTTTACAGTCTTCAAGATTAAACCTCTTCAATAGCTTCTGTATATATTTAGACTGTGGCATGACAATGCCATCATTGCGTTGCATAAACTGAATCCCCAAATACTAATGCAACAACCCCAAATCCGACATCTCAAACGATGACTCTGAAAATCGGCCTGAAAGCGTGAAATCTAATCTATATCAGGACATCAGTGTATACAATATCCAAAACCTTTCTCAATTTACTTCTCAATTATTCATATTATTGAACTTTAGAATTTTGGGATTAGCACTTGCCATACATGCATTGACACTTGTAAACCACAAACCTTGCTACTCTTTCCACAAATTCCTCCATAAAAGGAATGGTGCTTTGTCCACATAGTTAGCTTCTTGTTCTTCTTCAAACAATGCACCCAATTTGTGTGATCAATCTTATGGAAGAAGCATGCATTATGTAGATTTTGGAATAACATCACCAAACCTTTTGCCTCATATAGCAATCTATTTACCTTAGGGAAATATATTATGAGCTAATGTAAGTAACCTTTGCACATGAATAGGGGTCTTAAATTGATTGAATGCATGAACAGAGCTGATTTTGATGATGATGTGGATTATGCACCATTCTTGCTTTCTTACGATAACCTTTAGTATTTTTTAGCTTTTGTGCAACTTTTGTCAAATGTAGCAATCTCTTATCCTTGCATTGGTTGCTCATAACATTTAGTGAGTCACTCATTTTTAATCTAGTTTTGTAACTTGCACTGAGTGCATCTCTCATTATAAGTCTTTTAGTTCTAAGAGTAATCCAAATGAAGTGTAGGTATTAAAGCAAGCAAGCCCATAGTGGCACGGTTTCATTTCAAGGTACTTACTGAACTTTGTCCAAGTGTGTCTTGGAGCTTATGTGGGTCATTTATACAAGTATTTCTTGCATTGATTTGGTCCTTAGGGTAAGCCTTATACAATGCCTTCTAGTAGTATGTTAGTGCTTGCTAGCACTGATATAGTGCTTTCTATAATTATCACAATGCTAGTTGCATCATTATATCGTATTAGAGGAGGTAGTTAAAATCGAGCAATCTCTCAATGAAATCCAATCCAAGAAACAAAGTGAGGTAGGCCAAAGAAAGATTGTGCAAATAAATTTTGATTGCACCTTCAAGGAAATAAATTTCTTACCCATATCACATCTTGCAATTCAAATCCTCCTTGTTGGTTTTAACTTTTGACTTACATTGTTTATATAGGTAGTATCATTTCCTTTCATCCAAAGAGAATCAGACAATCTATGATATAATCATGGTATTCTCACTCAAAACATTTCGTATACATCTTGACATTCATGCAAGTATTAAAAATCTAGACAGTCATGCAAGTTTTAAAAATCACACACAAGTCCATTTGCATAGGTTATGTAAATTGTTATGCTTAGGAGCCTCTCGTAAAGTTGTTCATTTCACTATAGCATTAGAAAAAGGAAAAAAAGATTTTGATTACATATTCTTGGCCTTAAATATATACATGTTGTGACTCACATGCTACTCCACATTGCACTCATCATCCACAAATAAATTGCACATGCTACACCTCTCAACCTTGTTCCCATTATATCTACTATCTTTTAACGTTGCTCTTGCCATTTATTTAGTGTAGCCAGGCAATGTACTACATCCAAACATACATTTTATAAAAAATTTAGGCATTCTATATTTCAAAGGAACATGGTCTACACATAGGATATGTGGATTTCACAAAACTCACATGACTACCACAATCATAAAGAATGTTAATATCAAAGAAAATCTAAAGTGTAAATATTCATAATAGGAATCGCACTAGTCAAATGGATTATTACTAAGAGTCGTAACATAATCGTCACCCTTATCTCTTCTCCATATGCACCAATGTATTCACTAATGTAGCAGCATGATCAAATGAGAAGCATACCCACAGCTTAGCCTAGGGGAGTAATCCCACATCCCATATCTAATACCATTTGTCTAGGAACACACAATAAACTCAAAATGCACAAGCAATGAAACATGCAAACCTTTCTAGCCATCCTCAAAAAGGTTGTGTTGAGAAGGGTATCACAATCGTGGTGGGCGATGGAAGGTAGTTTGTCCACAAACCATTACTATGCTTAGAAGGGTATCACAATCATGGTGGGAGATTGGAAGGTATCACAATCGTGGGTGGAAGGGTGTATGTCCACAATCGTGGGTGGAAGGGTGTATGTCCACAAACAATCGTGGGTGGAAGGGTGTATGTCCACAAACCATTATTGTGCTTGATGTAGTGCCTTTAAGAATAAGACTTTGAGACCCAACAAACATGGATGGGGTTTTCCCAATTCAACATACAAACACCAACATGGAGTAGTGCAACTGAAAAAAGTATTAAAGAGACACCCAATTTTCAAACTCACAAGGATATACAAGCTTACTGCAGAGAACACAAGAATAGAGTAGCCAATCCATTCTTACTGCATAAGATTTTTATTTTTGGAGCAACAAAGGCACTTGTTGAAAGGGGTCTACAGATTATACCAACTCCCATGATAGAAGATCCAACACAGGAAGAAAGCTGGGTAGGAGAACTTTCTAAGGAAACTCCACAAGACAACAATAGAATAGAAGCTACAATGGATAGAGGAAAAGACAAACAAGTAGAAGAAAATATAAAAATCTTAGAAACTCCAAAAAGTGGAGGAGCAGAGGACATGGGAAGGTCTGACACCCGACGAGTTGAAGAAGCAAAAACCTCTACATGACCTTGGAAGAGGCTAAGGACTAGTGAAAACAGTGAAGATCTTGAGGTCGATAGGATTCAAGAATAGGTAGTAACTTTGTTGGGACTGGAAAGAGAGGATTCACAAGAGGATCCAGGTAAAAAGCTATTGAGGTTGACAAAATCCTTAGTAGAAACTGTAGAAATATTTTACAAGCAGAAAGTAGAGAACAAAGATAAAATTATGCAGTAGCAGGAGGAACATTTGTTTTCTGCACACAAAATAGAGCATTAATTTACTAATCAGTGATTAATCAGTGCTAATCACTGTATTTTGGTGCAATTGAGGGTTCAAATTAACCATTAGGTATCTGATACAGATCCCTATAGCTTCAGATTGCAAATCGGAGTTGGTTTGATACTCCAACCATCCCATACAAATTGGTTACCCTTGATTTAATGTAATTTCTGGTAAAATTGTGCTGATAAAATTGTGAAAATCATCATTTTGCATTTAACCCTTGGTTAATGCCTGTAAATCTCACTCAAATTCAAGATTATTCACAGCCAGAGTTGCATTTGGGAATGTGCATGAGAATGAATGCTATACGCATTATGTATTGGGCACATTGCATCAGTGTAAAAATGGGAACAGACACTGCCCTTGTCCAGAATAAGGCAAGAGGTAAGACCTCCCGCATAAATTTGGGTTTGCATTGCATAATGATACAAAATAAACATAAAAAGCCCAAAGGAACTGTCAGCAAAACATTTAAAAATGATGCTCGCATGGAGCAAAATGACCTGACGGACGAGCTCATGGCCCCAGCCATGGAAGAAGAAGAATATCTCTTCCCAAGAAGAGGATCCACACCGAGAAGAAGATCTGAAGGAAGACATAGACATGAGAAGAGAAGCTGCCACGAGAAGAGAAGCTGCCCCGAGAAGACTGAAAGAAGAGACGGACGCGTGGAGAGATGCTGCCACGAGAAGAAGACTAAAGAAAAGAGAAGATGTGAGGCTCCAAAGAGTGAGGAGCCATGTGAAAATCTCTGAGAGAGAGAGAGAGAGAGACCCCACAACCCAATGTAACCTGCCCCAACAAAGTAAAACCACCTCTGAGCCACCGATGATGTAGGCCACGTGGTAGAGAGATGTATGTGTGAGCACTTTAGTCAAGGTCGCGGGCAACTATAGTAAGCCTTGGACACATAGAGAGAGAGAGTGTCAAGGACTATGGGTTTAGGGATCTGAGGCACTGGTCGCAGGCTATCAAGTAAGAGAGAAACTTGATATAGGGTCCAGGTGTGCTAAGATAACTTGAGGGGAGGAGTGGTCGCGGACTGCCAAGTAAAGGGAGGCAAACTTGGTATAGGGTCTAGGTGTGCTAGGATTATTCACTTGAGGGGAGGTGTTGAAATATACAAGTGAATAGGGTGTGTGTGGGAACAAGCTCTTGGATAGAGGCTGTAAAAGAGAAGATGTAATTGTGAAAGAACCTGTGAAAAGGTGAGAAGAATCTACTGGGAGAGAATAAAGGGTAGCATGAGAGAATTTAGGAGTGTGGAGTTATTCTGGGAGATAATCAGGGAAAAGAGAAGAGGCGGAGAGAATCAGGCAAAAGGTGGAGATATTCTGGGAGTGAATCATGGAGAAATCAATGGGATTAGATGCTTGATGTAAACTCTATAAATTGAGGCATAGCCCTAATGAGAATTTGCTGGTTTTTGAGTATCCATGCCTACATTAATCTATTTGCTAATTATTCACTAATTACATCTTAATCATTTACTAATCACTTTGTTAATGATGTTGATTCTAGTGTTTGATCCACCATAGCTCATCATTATGCCAAATTTCAACACTCTATACGGCAAGGGATTATTACAATTATCTGAAGATTAGAAATAGAAAATCTTACCAACCTTTGGGGATATGGAAGTTATACCTTCTACTATGCACCCACTTAGAAAATTTAGAAGCATAGGGTTCAAGGGAATTCGATTTTATTCACCTCAACTACCCCATACTAAAGGAGGAGGAAGAAAAAGAGTTAGCATAAGGTATTCATAATTGCTTCTAGGATAAGCCTGAAAACCCATATGTGGATGAGGATAAGAAGAAAAAACTAAATAAATTAATATATCCTTATAACATGTCTATCTTCTCAACCACTCTTGGGCTGAAGCACACTTGAAAGTCAACCAAGAAAGCAGGACAAGTCTACCAACCAAAAAGAAACAAATACACCTCAAGAAGTATAGGTACCATTCGCTCAATACTTAGCAGATGAAAGGAAAAAATGGTCAAATAATTCCCAATGGGTAGTATATGAATTGGAGCAGTTGTTCTAGAGATGGAAGGCTAACCTAGAAACATCCCAAGAAGCACTAGCTAGTATTGATGTAGAATCTACAGCAGCCATTGTGACCCTAATTCAAGATTGTGAGACTCAAACCAAACTCAGATTCTCTTCACCAACATGGAGCAATAGATGTTAGGCACTCAGGATATCTTTCATCAAGAAAGAGAGCATTGGGAAAATAGGAAAGAAGTGTGGCTGCTAAGGAGATATGGAACTTGGAATACACTTTAGAAAGAATCAAAGAAGAAAGGCCTTATAGTATCTAGGATATTGGCTTGACAGACAATTACTTTCTTCAGTCAATACCAGTGGCACCCAGGAACATTTACACATCAGTTAAAATGTTGCTAAGCTAATTTAATGTGTTAGTAAAATTTATTTGATCCCATGAAGCAACGCTGCAAAATTAATCCATTCAGGTCCAAGATAATTGCCATCTTTGGTTTAGTTTCGATCGATGCAAGATCTCTCATTTTGTCTTGTGGAGAAGTTAACAAGACATGATCTATTTCACACAGAGATAATTTTCTTATTACTACAAAGATTTTGAGAATGTTAATCCAAACTAAATACATGTACTAAATATAATAAAGGTGATCTCTCTTGAATAGTATGATATATAAACCCATTACAAAACTTCATTTGATATAATAATTGCACATAATTTCTCAAACTAATATGGATTGACATGCACACCTTGCTTAATAAACGGATTAAAGACAAAGCAATAGCATTTGACTTGAAGTATTGATTTGTATTCTACTACAACAAATTCAAATACAAGCCCATTCATCTCCTCAAAAAAATTTACCAAGATGGGAGATTTGGACTCAAGTACATATCTCTAGGTATAAAGAAGAGATTTGGATTTGACAAATGTGTTTGAATAAGTAAACAACTATGAGCACCTAAAACTAGAAGGAAATTTTGACTTGGGTCCAAAACTATAGGTGTTAAGGTATCAAGGGAGATTTAAACTTCAGTCGAAAATCTCTTTTAGAGGAGATTTGGACTCAAGTTCAAATCTCTTTGAATTGAGAGAAGATTTGGACTCAATTCTAAATCTTTAGATATTAAGGGTCCTCAATGGCTTGTGTGTAATCTATCCAAATACATATGGATTGACTAACACTTCCCTAACAATACCATAGACTTAGTTTTTATAACAAAATTCGCATAATAATTCATCTATAATCAACAACACTAGTCATGTGAGTTATTAGAAACACTAAAATGATAAAACTTCTAAATATTAAATTTTATATATTGAATGTCAACTATGTTATCAAATTGCAAGCACTACACAAAACATTATCAAATAATATCTACAAAAAACATGTTTCTAGGAATGTTTTAAAGACCTGAATTCTCCATCTAGTTTTCAAACATCTTGTCAATATTGGCATCTATGTGGGCCTCTAGGTTTTGCTTTGATGTCTCTGTAAGAGGGGCTAGAGCATACATAAAGCATTCTTTGTTGAGCCTCTCCAAATCTGCACCAATAGTCTTCTGTGGTGTTTCTTTTTCATCTTAATATCTAAGCACTAATGTCTGAGTTGGTTTGTACATATTGCCAACACAAGGATTCCATTGCCTTCTTCTCTTGCACACTAAGGACCATTGCAAATCGTCCTCCTTTTAGTGCCAATGGCCAGTTTTGCTGCAACTCCATGCGATACATTAAAGACATACTTGTCTTTTCTACAAAACTCTTCTATAGTTTATTTAATGACTAATTCTTTTTTTCTCTTTACCAATCTTGCTGCAGCAACTTCAGCATCCACTTCCTCTTCATCTTCAAAGTCCCCCTCATCGTGGAGCACAATACCAACACTGTCTAGTATTGTTGGCTTTTCTACTCTCTCACAGTAGCATTTTATGTCATTAAACTCTTTTTTTTTCCTGACAATTGCTTGTACCAAGTAACTAGATATGGCAAGTCTTACACAAGTGTCTATTTCATTTTTGCTTTACCAATAGAGTTTTTCCATCAAGGATCTCCCCTTGGATTACTCTAATCTGCTCCTCATCCAACCCTTGTAAGCATCGGAACATTGTGATAGTTGGTTGCCTCCCACCCTTAATTCGAGCACCACTTGGACTTCTTTGTGTGAGGGAAGGTCTTCTTTCATGTAGGCCTCTATTATGATGATCTAATTTTTTAACACATCATCAGTAGATGTGATCATGTGTGAGTCCTTTGTAGCAAAGCCATCACCAAAAGCCACCTTTCCAGTCTCCAAGAATCTCTGTTACAAAAATACCATACTATTACATGAATATTGATTGTTTACAAACTATTTTGTAGAAGATTTGAACTTAAGTTAAGTCCAAATCTTCCTTCAATGCCAAGAGATTTGGACTCAAGTCTAAATCTTATTTCAATCCATGTAGATTTGGACTCAAGTTTAAATCTCTTGTGATTAGAGAGACTTATATTCAAGTCCAAGTCTATAGGCATTGGAAGGAGATTAGGACTTGAGTTTAAATCTTTTAGTGAAGGAAAATTTGGTAAATTTAAGGGGATTAAAGGAAGATTTCGACTTAAGTCCAAATCTAGAGAGATTTTGAAGTAAGATTTGGACTTAAGTCTAAATCTTCAAGCCAGAAGGGGATTCTTAAACTTGAGTTAAAAAAAGGTAGTGAACTTACATTCCATTGTGCTCGTTGTGGACTACCCTCCTTTGCTAAGCCTTGTTGTGCTCTTGGTGGTCTTTCAAAAGCTATCCATTGATCTCTTACTTATTTTAGAATATCTATATAGGTTGATTGCCTCATAATGTTCTGTGATTCCAAGTTTGCCATCAATGATATTTCAACACATTCTTTAGGTGGACAATTTATAATAATCCTTGATTCCCTGGTCTTGTAGTAACTTTTTCGTTCCTCCATGGCTGGATCTGTGTTACTGATAAACACCTTTGCGTAAACAAAGAAATGCAAGTGATGCCCAGGTTTATGCTGATTGTTGGAATAAGTTCTGGATGTGCAATAAGAAAGATCATGTTCGCTAGGAAGATGTTAACTCAATAGTGTTTGCATGGGTTACAAAGGGATAAAAGATTCCACAAAGGATCAAAATACCACCAAACATTTTCTCAAAGGCACTTCAGAGCTTACGTGGTTGCGATGTGGAGAATGAATGAGGATGCATTTATGGTTCCATAGCTTATTTTGTCATGTAAATATTAAGAACATGGTCATGCTTTTTCTTTTTAATATTTTGGCACCATACTAATGTTTCTTTTTTTTAATTTTATATATCCTTTACACATTTTTTTAAACAGTTATGGAATTGTTCAAGTGTAATCGACTTAAATGGTGTTTATAAACACCACCTAAAAATTTATTTAGATCAACGATTAGCAATGCTATGTATGTTACAACTGACTTAAATGGTGTTTATAAACACCACTTGTAAATTGATTTTAATCAACAATCAACAATGCTATGTATGTTACAATGATTAGTGTTTATAAGTAACAAACATTATAGACCCGTTGAACGACGATAACTCAATTCATGCTTGTGTAAGAGTCTTTCTTAACACATTGGAAGGAATAAATCTCAAATGTAATAAAATTACCAAAATCAATGAAATTACCAAAATTACTAGGAGGCTCTATATTTCAGATTCCCAAATTATGTGGGTTTTCCCAAATTCCCTAATATGGTGTTCCTTGTTGGCTAAATTGATTTTTGCATATTTTGAGCCTCATTTTAGCTATACAAGAAAGTGTCGACTTTAACTATGTATGCCCATTTTTTGGTCGAAGCAAAGTTGCTATAGAAATTTGGTTACAGAGGAGTTTATGCATAAAATCTGAGATTTATAGGTTGTTTGTAGATGTATATTTATGTGATTGTTTCGTATATAGTTACAATATAATAGGTCTATAGTATCACTATGTTGAAGATTGTAGGTTTGCTATAAGTGTAAAGGTTTTTGCAAGCACTATATTTGATAAGTTTCTACAGGTAATCATGTCTAACAGTTTATCCCAGATTATAAGTGAGAAGTTATACAAGAACAACTTCTAAGCATGGAAGTTCAAGTGACCAATTTCCTTATAGAAAAAATAATTTGGAGTTCATCACAGGTGATGAAAAAGAACCATAGATTGTTAAAGAAAATCCCATCCCATAGTAGGTGCATGAATATAAAGCATGGCATGAAAAAGCTAGAAGGATGCTATATTAGTTGTTTTATCATTGTGATAGACTCTATGATTGTGCATATACAATATGCACAAATGCCTAAGGAGGCTTGGGACACCTTGGCAAAGATGTACAGTACAACTCAAGCTCGGAAGATATATCTAAAGTGGGAGCTGCATAATGTGACCAAAGGGAAGCTAAGTATAAATGATCAGTTGATGAAGGTTAAAGAGCTTGCAGATAACCTTGCTTCTAATGGATCACTAGTTAGATGATGATATGTTATCAGTGATTGTGGTCTTGGTAAGGAGTACAATCACTTTTAGAGGAGTCCAAGAGAACTTTCCAGATTTTTAGGAAATGGTTACTTGTTTCCTCATCCATGTAGAGATGAATATTAGGGGAGGTTTATACTCTGGAAATTCACATGAGCAGTCCTTCTACTCAAATAAAGGTATATATAGAGGCAAGTCATCATCTAGAGAGGCCGAGGTGTAGAAATGGAAATCATGGGTAGTAATAATAGGAAACTAATATATAAACAAGTTGGAAGAGGACACTCTAGAG
The DNA here is from genome assembly GCF_041138505.1 of Cibotium barometz. Taxonomy (NCBI): domain Eukaryota; kingdom Viridiplantae; phylum Streptophyta; class Polypodiopsida; order Cyatheales; family Cibotiaceae; genus Cibotium; species Cibotium barometz. Next base: position 40,753,102 of record NC_141075.1, read on the forward strand.
ATAGGGGGAGCTAGAGAAACCGAGGTGGTTGGTAAAGAAATCAAAATACAAATAGCATGGAGTACTACTACTATGGCAAACCAGGCCACATTGTAAAGAACTGCTATAAAAACCAGAATGATATCAAAAGTGAAAAGTTACAGCAAGGTAACTATGCATCATCAAAAGTAAACAAGGTGAAGACAAAAGTAAGCAAATTTTTACGATACAGCACATGCTTAGTTCTACAACAGGACATGTGTCAAGATCAAGAGATATTTGGTATAAGGATTCTAGCACCTCTAACCACATGATCAGCCACCATGGTGGTGAGTGGTTTAGAGATATGTAAAAAAATGAAAAAGTTAGGATATGTGAAAAACAGATGACGATACTACTCATCCCATTACACATGTTGGTAAAGTGCTATTGTTTATGTAGGATGGAAAATAAAGTACCTGGTAGATGTACTTCATGTTTCTAATATTATTAAAAACCTGATTTTTGTTGGACAGATGGTTGAGCATGATCTACAAGTGAGGTTTAATTCTCAAGACTGCTTTAAAGACCGTATTAGGTAAAGTGGGAAAAATCCCATTCCCACATTGAAAAATTGTATGCATTTAATCTAGAATCTACCTTCTTCAACCTAGTATAAAAAATTTAAAAATGGTTTGCTTTATGAAGTGCTACTAGATCGAACCTAGCTTGATCTTAGAAATAGAAACTTAGGTTTCAAGATTTTTCAGATCCACCACTTGAAGGTATCCTTATATACACAACCACTACAAATTATCATTATTAAGGATAGAAAGAGTCTCCTTGGAGTAGGATGCACTTTGTGAAAATTACGATTATAAATTTTCATTTTGATGAAGCTAATTCTACTAAAGAAATAATAAAACTTTTGCATTAACAACCAAAAGATAGCTGGATAAAAGGAGTCCCCTTAAAGTAGGATGCACTGTGGATGCATAAGAGGAGTCTCCTTAGACCAGGATGCACTCCATCTATGAATTTATTTATTGTGTTAAAATTTGTTCAATGCATTGCAAAGATACACAATTGAACAGTCTGCTCCCAAAGTTGGCCAAATTACAAAGATCCTCTATATTTTATTATACTAGAGACCATATTCAAAGACCATTTACATTCAATTATAAAATGAAGTAACAAAATGTGCTAGTATCATGGGGGTGTAATTTTGATTTTAAGGGGTTCTAGCTCCACCACATGGTAGAGCTAGAATTTTGAGCTAGCTCTACCATGTGGAGCTACAACACATTGAGGAGCATTTAAAGATTTTTAGATCCACCACTTGGCCATTCTACAGTCCATAAGAAACCAAGATATAACATTTGATTGATCTAGACCCCCAATTACAAACATTGATACAAGAGATTGCATTTTGAGAGTCCCCTTAGAGTAGGATGCACTCTCCAATTTTAAAGCTTCATTGTAATGAACAAGACAAAATGAACAAGATTTTATAAATTGAGGTGGTGAAGGTATTATACTTATATATACAATCGCTACAGATTAACATTATTAAAGATAGAAAGAGTCTCCTTGAGTAGGATGCACTTTGTCAAAATTACGGTTAAAAGATTTCATTTTGATGAAGCTTATTCTACTAAAGAGTCCCCTTAAAGTATGATGCACTTTGTCAATAGATAAAAGGAGTCTCCTTAAAGTAGGATGCACTCCATCTACGACTCCATTATAATAAAACATTGTAAATGAAACTGAATTTATTTTTTTGTGTTAAAATATGTTCAATGCCTTGCAAAAGGCACACAATTGAACAGCACGCTCGCGAAGATGGCCAGATTACAAAGACCCTTTATATTTTATTATAATAGAGACCATTTACAAAGACCATTTACATTCAATTACAAAAGGGAGTAACAAAATGTACTAGTGTCATGGGGGTGTATTGGCATGTTCATTTTGTGTACTCACAAGATTACACACTTAGATTATTCTCTCAATTATTATCTTGATTATCATCTTGATTGTTGAACACATTGTAGTAGCTATCATCGAGTTTCAATGTATTCTTGTTGTTGTACAAAACATGGAGACCCCAAAAGAAATGAACTTTTTTGAAGAAAACTCGTGTAGTTATTTATCTGAAATGGACAATGTAGCGAGATATTTGACTTGTTGCTCATATTGAGGTGTCTAGCTAACATGGGCTAGCAGTCCAACATCAATCACTTTATCTCTTCACTTTAGATCTAGCACTTGTCTGTTATAGAGCTGAAAAGGATTTCTTGATCCATGACTTATCCATTCTAGATCCTGTTCCACCACTTGGACATTATAGAGCTAGACTTCAGTGGATGCAAGCTCCACCAAACGGTAGATCTAGACTCAAAATTCTAGTCGTATTTTATGACTTCCAAAGGTTTAGGTCTACCACACATGGATACTAGCTCCACCATCTGGTAAGGCCAAAATTCCATGAAGAGACCATGGCTGCTACCTCCACCACATGGTGGAGCTAGAGCTCAATAAGACACCACATGGTGGAGCTAGCTAGCTCCATGAAATTATACAGCTAGACTTCAATGGATGGTAGCTCCACCACATGGTAGATATAGACATAGAATGCTAGCTCTACCAACGTGGAGCAAGAACGCATTGAAAGAACCAAGATCTACCATTTGTTCAATCTAGACTCCCAAGTAAAAACATTGATACAAGAGATTGTATATTGAGAGTCCCCTTAGAGTAGGATGCACTCTCCAATTTTATGACTGCATTGTAATGAACAAAGACTAAATAATTTGAAACAAGAATTTATAATTTGACATGGTGAAAGTTTCCTTATATACACAACTACTACAAATTAACATTACTAAAGATAGAAAGAGTCTCCTTGCAGTAGGATGACCTTTGTCAAAATGATAGTTAAAAGTCTTCACCTACTCTTACTAAAAAAATAATAATTTGCAAACTTTGACCAAAAGATAAAAGGATAAAAGGAGTCCCCTTAGAGAAGGATGCACTCCATTTATGACTCAATTATAATAAGACATTGTAAATGAACATGAATTTATTGCTTGTGCTAGAATTTGTTCAATGCTTTGCAAAGGCAAACATTTGAACAGTATGCTCCATAAGAGGCCTGATTACAATATCATATTTCAATATATGGCTTTTTATTACATTAAAAAAAGGCCAAAATACTTGTATCCTCTACATTTGATTATATTAGGGACAAACAAAATGAGCTTCATGGTGGTGTATTACTTTCATGATGCCTCCTCTTGTTGCTTTGCTTGATTTGTACTCTCTGCTTGCCTCTCTGCCTCAGCTTCAGCCTCCTCTCTTTGCTTTCTTTGAATTTCAAGTTGTTCCTGTCTCTCTGCCTCAGCATCAGCCTCCTGCTGTTGCTTCCACACCTCTGCCTTTTTCCTATTCTCTACTTCCAATTTCTCTTCTTCAAGCCATTTCTTCATCACATCATCTGAGAATTGGTTAGGTTTTTCTTCAAAGGCATTATCCCATGTATACTCTTGCCGATCTTCATTCTGTAGCCATAAAAACAACCAATTTCTTAAATCTTCTGTCAAAAAACTATACCTTTCCTTGGAAGGTTGATGGTATAATTCTCGGACTATTAACCAGGTTCCTCGTTCATTCTTAAACACCTTATAGTAGCTATCATCAATTATCAATGTATTTTTCTTGTTGTACAAAGGATGGAGACCCCAAAAGGTCTCAAGCTTTTTAAAGAAAACTTGTCTATTCTGCACAACCCATGTGGATTTTGAACAATGCTCTTGTGAGAGAACACCTGCAAACTTGGGCTTTTGTTGTGGAAATACTGTGTCAATTATTCCAGAGAGCTTAGTTCTCCTACATGCGCTCCAAATAAAAACATAAAAGAATTGAATACACCAATCTAAGAACTCATGTGCATCCTTGTGACATAGGACATAACGATATTGGTTAATTGGATATTTTACCAACTCGTTGCTATAAGGAGGATCCTTCTCATCATATTGGGTTTCGACAACATGGCACAACAAACCGTTAAGGTTTAGAATAATAGCCCTCCTATCATCCTCTTTGCGTAGGGGTACGCATATTGGGTCTGACGAATACCATGTCAGTATGATAACCCCCTCGGAGGGATGCACAAAGCGCAACCTTGCATCAATTTCCCGTAGACGATCAAGACGGCGCTGAACCAACTGTCTTCGTACACTCTGGATTTTCTTGGACATGTGACGTACTAATGCTCTGTGACGAAGAAGTCGCCTCTGCCAATTAGAATCAATCACATGACCTGGAAAAAAATGAGCATGCTTAATGATAAAGGTGTGCATGTGGGGGAAGGCATGTTACAACTACTTTTATGCAAAGATAGATTTTAAACAATTACAAAACAAATGTGACTATGCACGCTAACATTAAACTATATACTGTTCTAAAATGTTGACTTTAGTTGCATTAGAAAATGACTCAAGATGCAAAGACTCTTTCCATTTGATTCTAAAAAGACGCGACAAAATGTGCTAGCAGGTATCAAAATGTGGTGAAATTAGAATGCATTGATCTAGATCAACCACGTGGTAGAGCTAGAATGCACTGTTCTAGCTCAACCATGTGGTAGGGCTAGAATATTTTTAAATCTAGTTCTACCATGTGATAGAGCTATATCAAAGTATTCTAGCTCGATCCCATGGCAAAATTAGAAATAATATTTGAAGTCCAGCTCTAGCACGTGGTAGAGCTGTATCAAAATATTTTAGATAGACCCCATGGTAGAACTAGAATGGTTGGAAGTCCAACTCAACCATGTGTGGTGACGTGGAAGAGCTAGAATGCATTGATCTAGCTCTACCATATGGTAGAGCTAGAACGCTTTCAAGTCTAGCTCTACCATGTCGTGGAGGTAGAATGCTTTGATCTAGCTCTACCATATGGTAGAGCTAGAACGCTTTCAAGTCTAGCTCTACCATGTCGTGGAGGTAGAATGCTTTGAAGTCTAGCTCTACCATGAGGTGGAGCTAGAAGGCATTGATCTAGCTCTACCATAGTCCATATATGTAGGAATTAAAATCATAAGACAAAGATCAAGCTTCCATACATTTTCAAATTAGGAGGCCCCTTATAGTAGAGTGCACTCCAACATTTATAAAATTATTTGAAGAGTAATACATTTGCCACTACTTTAAAAACAAGACAAAATTTCTTGTCAATTCATGATTGCAAAAAGATAAAATTCCTCTAAAAAAAATACAATCCTTGGTGACAAATGGCTTCTTTAAGTGAATACTCCTTGGAACAATATCCTTGAAATAAATCTGCAAGAAACCATCATAAATTAAGTTTCTTCATTGTGAATACACAATTGTTGTATAAAATCATGTATTTAGTTATAATTATCATTTATGTTGGATAGTACCTTAGTTATTTCTATCACGTTGGAGAAGATTGTACTCATTTAACACCTTGTTTATGAAAGCCCTTGCATTGGCTGCCTTCAACTGTGTTGTGGTAGAACCCAATTTTCTAGCTAGAGAAATCACTTGTGGTCCCCTCATGCTAGCAATACTGACTCGTTCTTTTGCCATAATTTCTATTATCTCTTCTCTTTTGTTTTCATATTGTCTCGCTAATACCTCTTGATTGTTGACATACTTTTGTATAATCTCTGATAGTGGTAGCCTATCAGTGTAGATTGTCTTCTGTGACCAATTTAAATTGCGCTTTCTCCAAAAATCTACCACACCTCTGTATTCATTTTCATTGGATACTGGAGGTTGTCCGTAGCGATTAGAGCCAATGATCTCACGCACATCTTCACTCTCATCAAGCTGTAATAAGTAAGGGAGCAGCTCATCAATGAGAATATTGTCGACCATCCTTTCTTCATCAAACTTTGCAGGATATATACAATTATTATCAGGAGAAGCACATCCCTTGTATGGAGAGTCATCAATAAGAACCGTTCTACGAGCATCACAATCAAAACATGAAGCAATTTTTGACAATGGCTTGAACATTGCCTGAACTGTTGGATTATCAGGTCTAGCTATTTTACCACTTTTATCCTTCTCGCAAGCCTCTTGAGCCCAAACTACAAAAAAAGGCAATATCTCTCCTGCTCTGTCTTGTAATGTTCTCAATATTTGAAGAACATTACTCTCTGTCGCTGTTGACCAGATCCCAACATTAATATTTTTTAATAAAATCTTCAAGAATTGGATACATCCTGGCCTTAGTACAATATATCGTTTTGAATCCATTTGAATAGTTTCATGTATTGAAGATGGTTGTTGTTGACAACGTTTCAGTAGTAGACCATTCAGGTCCAACACAATTGTCAACACAGATTTCTTGGAGATAGCAGTGTCGGCACTTCTTGGTACTTCTTCTTCAGGCTGGAAACTCTCACCCATTGCTTCATTTGTTGGAGATTTAGGTACCCCAATCTCATTGTCAGCATTTGTCTTTAAACCTTCTGGATGGACATCACTGAATGTGTGGGAGAAGCTCTCATCCACAGTTTGATTGTGGCATTCCGCCGTAGCTACTTCACTTGGTGCTACTATCTCAATTTCGGGATCTAAAAGAAAAAAAAGTAACATTGACTCAACAATCTTTCAAACTAAAAGAATTTACAATTGTAACACTCACTCTTAACACATGTTTATTGGTGTAATCTAAAAGAAAATCATGTTTGGATACCAATTATAAATTCTAGTTGCTCACTCTAGAATTGGAGGGTTTAAAATGGATTTCCAAATACACCCATTATTCTAGCTCTACCGTTTGGTAGAGCCAGTTTGCAAGGGAGCTCTTGTTGGAAGTAGCCCTTGAGATCCACTCTTGATCCACTCTTGAGCTCCAAGAGTAGGTGGAGGTGAGAAACACAAAACCACTCAACTATATGGTAAAGCTAAAATTTTAGATGTTTTTGATTTTCCATATGGTAGAGCTGAAATTTATAAGTCTTGCTTTACCACGTGGTTGAGTTGGGGATCAAGATAGCTTCTTTATGGGTGGAGCCAGTAGACTTCCATAGGTTCTAGGTCTAGAGTTCAATGGGTTCTAGCTCATCGCACGTGACAAGAACCAAGGAGCTAGAATTGCATTTGAACTAGCTCTGGTGGAGCTAGAAATGCATTGGCCTAGCTCAACCATATGGTAGAGCTAGACTTAAATGGATGCTCTGCAAAAACTGTCTTTGGGGGGGGTGCATTGGCCTAGCTCCACCACTTTGAAGAGGTAGCTAGACTTTAATGGATTCTTGGTCCACCACTTTGAAGAGGTAGCTAGCTCCACCAAATTGTAGACCTATTGAAATCTAGATCTACCACAGGATAGGATTGAAGTAAATGAGAGGATCTCTAGCTCTATCATCTTAGATTTATAAGCAAGATTTTCAGATTCACCAACTGGCCATTGTGCGACCACTAAGTAGGCTTTCCAAATTCACCAATTGGTTATGTAAAAAGTGAATTTGTCAATGAACATGTTAGGATCCATAACTTGGTGATTCTAGATTCCAAAGCCCAATTTGGAGAGAGCTACAAAAATACTACTAAAAAATGAACCAAGGATATAACAAGTCAAAACATCACCAAATCAAAGTATTGAAGATACAAGGAAAGCCCATTAAGAAGTTACATACTGTCTTCAAAATCCAAAAAATCTCGAGCTGAACGAACTTCACCATGGCTCGATCTTTCCGTGGTATTCCTTGGATTGTTAGAAATAGGCGGTACTGGTTGCAGCCTTCTCTGAAAAGATCAACAAGCTTGCAGCCTTCTCTGCAATACTTTCGAATACATTGCTTGATCAAAAGATTCTTCTTGATTCTTAGAAACTCAATGTCTGGGATAGTTTTAACATCTTCATTATCTATATCGAGAAGTCCAGTATCCAATATTGTCGCTTGTGTACCTGGATCAGGAACATCTGCTAGTCCTTGAAAGGCATCTCCCTTGCTGAAAAACACTAAGGATGTGAAGAACTCTATTGCACCAATGCATCGGTTGTCACGTCGAAAATGCAATGCCCCATTATACTGTTCCTTTGCTATGCCACTCAAATTTTTTAAAGCATTTTGCAAGTGAATAAAATCTGTAATATTTAGAAAGGTAAGCAACACATATTGGGATGGCAAAGATCTACCAGCTGCTGTAATAATCATAATGCCATTCAAAAGATTGCAAAATGATTCCACATCCCAATGCATATTTCTTCCCAAATCTTCAGTGTTATCCAGAACACATAACCCAATGGAAATTGGATTGTTGAGGTGGCGCTTCAAGTAGTAACTCCCGTCGAATGGAAGACTCACAGCATAAATACACCAAGGAAGATCCAAGGACAAGGTTGAACTTTCTTTGCTAAGGCTGATATTCCACTCCACATATTGCCTTGCTTCTACTGGAAAATCAATCTTCTTTGATCCAACCTGTAGCTTTGACTTTATATACACATCACATAACTTCAAAAGAACTGAGTATACAACCTCATTGATGCTATAGGTGATAGTCAATTCTGACCAATCTTTACATTGTTTGTCCTTGTTCAGAGTGTTGAACTCTACAAGCAATGCATCTTGAATAATTTTATCTTGCTTGAGCTGCTTGATATGCTCTGGCATGTCAATCACATCTACATCCTTAGTACCCTTTGAAAGAACAATTTTTCCAGACCTGATTTCTGATTGTATTTGTTTGACTTCTTGTTCATCTAGCCCAGCAAGACATCTGAAAACTGTGGCAGTTGGTTTCTTGTTTTGCTTCTCCATGATTTCAAGCCAGCCTTTGAAAACTTCATCAGAGTAAATGACCATGTGAGACTGCTTTGAAATGAAGGATGCTCCCACCGTAATTCTAGCCATTCGTAAAAATTTCTGCAAAGAAATAAAAGAAAAAAAGATCAAAATCAAGTATTTTTTTCAAAACTTATAATTACAAGAGAGCAAGGGATATGGACATACATCCCAGTCTACACGAGATGATGAGCCCTCTGTTACTCCAGATGGTGGCCTTGACGGAGAATTATTGAAGATCCACTGACTCCTCAAGTGCTGCAAGACATCATAGTATGGTTGTTTGACATATAATGATTGGGCCTCTTTATTAGCTATAGCAGATATGGCCGTCGCAACTTGTGGCTCTGGATCTACAACAATTCGAGCCTTCCTTTTTTCATACACTTGTATCAGATCTTGAGCACGACCATCTTTTTCCATTTCTTGATACCGTAAGAATTTTGCAGCATAGATGGAATGTTGGCCATCAATAATCCAATATGAATACTCAGTGAGTTTCTCCTCTGTTACCTCACTTAGTTTCATTGGAATTCCTTTCTTCTTGCCAGCATTCTTTACAGGCATCAAGTATGCACACGCTCCTGGCCTGTTTGCACTTGCACCAAAAAATAACACGCATTCATCCACACGGTGAGGTTCTATTTGACGGGAGTTATAGTGATCAGGAGCTAGCCAGCATTGATCTACAGGGATCTCATACTCTTTATACTTGAATGGAAAATACTTAGAGTATTTTTCCATACCCCCTGTATCACTCTTTTGTGCCTTTTGCACCTCATTTTCCAAAACTTTGGGATCCACAAATCTTATTTTTGTTGAATTTTCCAAGCCTGTTTTCTCTATTGTAGATTTAAGAACTGCTTCATCTACATCCATAATACCTGTACTGCTTTTTGCCTTTTTTTGAACTGGATTTTTAGAGGGCGTTTTCTCTTTTTTTTGTTTGCCTTTCACACAATAAGCAATGGAAGCTTGCAACTCTTCAAGAGTTATTTCTTGACTTGCACAATCTAACTTCCACCCTCGAGAGAACATAGTATCTTGTTTATCTCTTACTATTCGTTCAATAATGAATGCCTTGGGATCTAGTTGATACTCATGGATCCCAGGTACCCCAATATTTATGCATTCAATATCGGGATGAGAATCAACTACAGAAATATAAGATAGAGTCATTGGTCCTAGATCCTCAAAAGTATCCACGCCCACATCACTAGCAACAAATAGATGAATTTTGTTAAATTGTGAACCCTGAAGACCCCAAATATCTAAGTACCACTGTCGTCGTTGATCCGCAGAGGCAAAGTTAACACTGTCCGGAACTTCCACCACTTTTCTTTTCTGAGACATCTTTCACCTACAACAAAAACCACAATTGTTAATTATAGTTATTGTATTCTTACACTTTAAAAAAAAACTTACAATATCATATTCAAAAATCACAATATATATCCATGAAAACACTGTGGAGGAGATGAAGAGTATTTCCGTCTTGGAGATCTCAATACATTTGTTAGTCTTGCTCTACCACATGGTAGAGCTAGATAAATCCATTCTAGCTGGACTTCAAAGTATTCTAGTGTTTTTCAATGGATATTATCTCTACCGGGTGGCAGAGCAAGATTAATAAATGTATTGACTAGAATGCTTTGAAATGTAGCTCTACCATGTGGTGGAGCTAGAATCCATTCTTCTAGCTCTACCATGTGGTAGAGCTAGACTTTAATGAATGTAACCGGCTGAGCTTGAATGTAACTGTGGTAGAGCTGCATTCTACCTAAACCTTACTGTAGAGATAGGATGCTTTGAGGTCTAGCTCTACCATGTGGTGGAGCTGGAATTGCATTTGAGGTCTAGCTCTACCATGTGGTAGAGCTAGAATCGTAGAGGTAGAAAGCTTTGAGGGCTAGATCTACCATGTAGTAGAGCAAGAATGCATCGATTTAGCTGTGTTCCATACACATCAACAAAACCAATTACTCCAAGAAGAGACCTACTTCTCATGACAAGAATCAAGGAGCTAGAATTGCATTTGATCTAGCTCTACCACGTGGTAGAGCTGTATTCTACCTAGACCACATCGTAGAGCTAGAATGCTTTAGGTCCAGCTCCACCATGTGGTGGAGCTAGAATGCATTCTTCTAGCTCTACCATGTGGTAGAGCTAGACTTCAATGAATGTACCGGCGCCTGAGGTTGAATGTAACTGTGGTAAACCACATTATAGAGATAGAATGCTTTGAGGTCTAGCTCTACCATGTGGTGGAGCTATTATTGCATTTGAGGTCTAGCTCTACCATGTGGTGGAGCTAGAATCGTAGATGTAGAAAGCTTTGAGGTCTAGCTCTACCATGTCTAGCTCTACCATGTGGTGGAGCTAGAATCGTAGAGGTAGAAAGCTTTGAGGTCTAGCTCAACCTTGTGGTAGAGCAAGAATGCATCGATCTAGCTGTGTTCCATACACATCAACAAAACCAATTACTCCAAGAAGAGACCTACTTCACATGACAAGGACCAAGGAGCTATAATTGCATTTGAGGTCCAGCTCTACCACGTGGTAGAGCTGTATCCAACCTAGACCACACGTAGAGCTAGACTGCTTTGAGGTCTAGCTCTACCATGTGGTGGAGCTAGAATTGCATTTGAGGTCTAGCTCTACCATGTGGTAGAGCTGTATTCTATCTAGACTACATCGTAGAGCTAGAATGCTTTGAAGTCCAGCTCTACCATGTGGTGGAGCTAGAATGCATTCTTCTAGCTCTACCATGTGGTAGATCTAGACTTCAATGAATGTAACCGGATGAGGTTGAATGTAACTGTGGTAGAGCTAGACCTCAAAGCTTTCTACCTCTACGATTCTAGCTCCACCACATGGTAGAGCTAGACCTCAACTGAAATTCTAGCTCCACCACATGGTAGAGCTAGACCTCAAGGAATTCTATCTTAATTATTCCATCTTGGAGCTCTCAATTATATATTTATTAGTCTTGCTCTACCACATGGTAGAGCTAGATAAATGCATTCTAGCTAGACTTTAAAGTATTCTAGTGCTGGTTTTTCAATGGATATTATCTCTACCAGGTGGCAGAGCAAGATTAATAAATGTATTGACCAGAATGCTTTGAAATCTAGCTCTACCATGTGGTGGAGCTAGAATGCATTCTTATAGCTCTACCATGTGGTAGAGCTAGACTTCAATGAATGTAACCGGCTGAGGTTGAATGTAACTGTGGTAGAGCTGTATTCTACCTAAACCACATTGTAGAGATAGAATGCTTTGAGGTCTAGCTCTACCATGTGCTGGAGCTAGAATTGCATTTCAGGTCTAGCTCTACCATGTGGTGGAGCTAGAGTCATAGAGGTAGAAAGCTTTGAGGTCTAGCTCTACCATGTGGTAGAGCAAGAATGCATCCATCTAACTGTGTTCCATACACATCAACAAAACCAATTACTCCAAAAAGAGACCTACTTCACATTACAATAACCAAGGAGCTAGAATTGCATTTGATCTAGCTCTACCATGTGGTAGAGCTGTATTCTACGTAGACCACATCGTAGGACTAGAATGCATTCGTCTAGCTCTACCATGTGGTGGAGCTAGAATGCATTCTTCTAGCTCTACCATGTGGTAGAGCTAGACTTCAATGAATGTAACCGGCTGAGCTTGAATGTAATTGTGGTAGAGCTGCATTCTACCTAAACCTTACTGTAGAGATAGAATGCTTTGAGGTCTAGCTCTACTATGTGGTGGAGCTAGAATTGCATTTGAGGTCTAGCTCTACCATGTGGTAGAGCTAGAATCGTAGAGGTAGAAAGCTTTGAGGGCTAGATCTACCATGTAGCAGAGCAAGAATGCATCGATCTAGCTGTGTTCCATACACATCAACAAAACCAATTACTCCAAGAAGAGACCTACTTCTCATGACAAGAATCAAGGAGCTAGAATTGCATTTGATCTAGCTCTACCACGTGGTAGAGCTGTATTCTACCTAGACCACCTCGTAGAGCTAGAATGCTTTAGGTCTAGTTCCACCATGTGGTGGAGCTAGAATGCATTCTTCTAGCTCTACCACCATGTGGTAGAGCTAGACTTCAATGAATGTACCGGCCGACTGAGGTTGAATGTAACTGTGGTAAACCACATTATAGAGATAGAATGCTTTGAGGTCTCTACCATGTGGTGGAGCTATTATTGCATTTGAGGTCTAGCTCTACCATGTGGTGGAGCTAGAATCGTAGATGTAGAAAGCTTTGAGGTCTAGCTCTACCATGTCTAGCTCTACCATGTGGTGGAGCTAGAATCGTAGAGGTAGAAAGCTTTGAGGTCTAGCTCTACCTTGTGGTAGAGCAAGAATGCATCGATCTAGCTGTGTTCCATACACATCAACAAAATCAATTACTCCAAGAAGAGACCTACTTCACATGACAAGAACCAAGGAGCTATAATTGCATTTGAGGTCCAGCTCTACCACGTGGTAGAGCTGTATCCAACCTAGACCACATCGTAGAGCTAGACTGCTTTGAGGTCTAGCTCTACCATGTGGTGGAGCTAGAATTGCATTTGAGGTCTAGCTCTACCATGTGGTTGAGCTGTATTCTATCTAGACTACATCGTAGAGCTAGAATGCTTTGAAGTCCAGCTCTACCATGTGGTGGAGCTAGAATGCATTCTTCTAGCTCTACCATGTGGTAGATCTAGACTTCAATGAATGTAACCGGATGAGGTTGAATGTAACTGTTGTAGAGCTAGACCTCAAAGCTTTCTACCTCTACGATTCTAGCTCCACCACATGGTAGAGCTAGACCTCAACTGAAATTCTAGCTCCACCACATGGTAGAGCTAGACCTCAAGGAATTCTATCTTAATTACTCCATCTTGGAGCTCTCAATTATACATTTATTAGTCTTGCTCTACCACATGGTAGAGCTAGATAAATGCATTCTAGCTGAACTTTAAAGTATTCTAGTGCTAGTTTTTCAATGGATATTATCTCTACCAGGTGGCAGAGCAAGATTAATAAATGAATTGAGACCAGAATGCTTTGAAATCTAGCTCTACCATGTGGTGGAGCTAGAATGCATTCTTCTAGCTCTACCATGTGGTAGAGCTAGACTTCAATGAATGTAACCGGCTGAGCTTGAATGTAATTGTGGTAGAGCTGCATTCTACCTAAACCTTACTGTAGAGATAGAAGGCTTTGAGGTCTAGCTCTACCATGTGGTGGAGCTAGAATTGCATTTGAGGTCTAGCTCTACCATGTGGTGGAGCTAGAGTCGTAGAGGTAGAAAGCTTTGAGGTCTAGCTCTACCATGTGGTAGAGCAAGAATGCATCCATCTAGCTGTGTTCCATACACATCAACAAAACCAATTACTCCAAAAAGAGACCTACTTCACATTACAATAACCAAGGAGCTAGAATTACATTTGATCTAGCTCTACCACGTGGTAGAAAGCTTTGAGGGCTAGATCTACCATGTAGCTGTGTTCCATACACATCAACAAAACCAATTACTCCAAGAAGAGACCTACTTCTCATGACAAGAATCAAGGAGCTAGAATTGCATTTGATCTAGCTCTACCACGTGGTAGAGCTGTATTCTGCCTAGACCACATCGTAGAGCTAGAATGCTTTAGGTCCAGCTCCACCATGTGGTGGAGCTAGAATGCATTCTTCTAGCTCTACCATGTGGTAGAGCTAGTCTTCAATGAATGTACCGGCTGAGGTTGAATGTAACCGTGGTAGAGCTGTATTCTACCTAAACCACATTATAGAGACAGAATGCTTTGAGGTCTAGCTCTACCATGTGGTGGAGCTATTATTGCATTTGAGGTCTAGCTCTACCATGTGGTGGAGCTAGAATCGTAGATGTAGAAAGCTTTGAGGTCTAGCTCTACCATGTCTAGCTCTACCATGTGGTGGAGCTAGAATCGTAGAGGCAGAAAGCTTTGAGGTCTAGCTCTACCTTGTGGTAGAGCAAGAATGCATCGATCTAGCTGTGTTCCATACACATCAACAAAACCAATTACTCCAAGAAGAGACCTTCTTCACATGACAAGAACCAAGGAGCTATAATTGCATTTGAGGTCCAGCTCTACCACGTGGTAGAGCTGTATCCAACCTAGACCACATCGTAGAGCTAGACTGCTTTGAGGTCTAGCTCTACCATGTGGTGGAGCTAGAATTGCATTTGAGGTCTAGCTCTACCATGTGGTAGAGCTGTATTCTATCTAGACTACATCGTAGAGCTAGAATGCTTTCAGGTCCAGCTCTACCATGTGGTGGAGCTAGAATGTATTCTTCTAGCTCTACCATGTGGTAGATCTAGACTTCAATGAATGTAACCGGATGAGGTTGAATGTAACTGTGATAGAGCTAGACCTCAAAGCTTTCTACCTCTACGATTCTAGCTCCACCACATGGTAGAGCTAGACCTCAACTGAAATTCTAGCTCCACCACATGGTAGAGCTAGACCTCAAGGAATTCTATCTTAATTACTCCATCTTGGAGCTCTCAATTATACATTTATTAGTCTTGCTCTGCCACATGGTAGAGCTAGATAAATGCATTCTAGCTGGACTTTAAAGCATTCTACAATGTGGTGGAGTTAGAATTGCATTTGAGGTCTAGCTCTACCATGTGGTGGAGCTAGAATCGTAGAGGTAGAAAACTTTGAGGTCTAGCTCTACCATGTGGTAGAGCAAAAATGCATCGATCTAGCTGTGTTCCATACACATCAACAAAACCAAGGAGCTAGAATTGCATTTGATCTAGCTCTATCACATGGTAGAAAGCTTTGAGGGCTAGATCTACCATGTGGTAGAGCAAGAATGCATCGATCTAGCTGTGTTCCATACACATCAACAAAACCAATTCCTCCAAGAAGAGACCTACCTCTCATGATAAGAATCAAGGAGCTAGAATTGCATTTGATCTAGCTCTACCACGTGGTAGAGCTGTATTCTGCCTAGACCACATTGTAGAGTTAGAATGCTTGAGGTCCAGCTCCACCATGTGGTGGAGCTAGAATGCATTCTTCTAGCTCTACCACCATGTGGTAGAGCTAGACTTCAATGAATGTACCGACTGAGATAGAATGCTTTGAGGTCTACCTCTACAATGTGGTGGAGTTAGAATTGCATTTGAGGTCTAGCTCTACCATGTGGTGGAGCTAGAATCGTAGAGCTAGAATGCTTTGAGGTCCAGCTCTACCATGTGGTGGAGCTAGAATGAATTCTTCTAGCTCTACCATGTGGTAGAGCTAGACTTCAAAGAATGTAACCGGCTGAGGTTGAATGTAACTGTGGTAGAGCTAGACCTCAAAGCTTTCTACCTCTACAATTCTAGCTCCACCACATGGTAGAGCTAGACCTCAAAGCTTTCTACCTCTACAATTCTAGCTCCACCACATGGTAGAGCTAGACCTCAAGTGCAATTCTAGCTCCACCACATGGTAAAGCTAGAACTCAAAGCATTCTATCTCAATTACTCCATCTTGGAGCTCTCAATACATTTATTAGTCTTGCTCTACCACATGGTAGAGCTAGATAAATGCATTCTAGCTGGACTTCAAAGTATTCTAGTGCTGGTTTTTCAATGGATATTATCTCTACCAGGTGGCAGAGCAAGATTAATGAATGTATTGACCAGAATGCTATGAAATCTAGCTCTACCATGTGGTAGAGCTAAAATACATTCTTCTAGCTCTACCATGTGGTAGAGCTAGACTTCAATGAATGTAACCGGTTGAGGTTGAATGTAACTGTGGTAGAGCTGTATTCTACCTAAACCACGTTGTAGAGATAGAATGCTTTGAGGTCTAGCTCTACCATGTGGTGGAGCTAGAATTGCTTGTAACCGGCTGAGGTTGAATGTAACTGTGGTAGAGCTGTATTCTACCTAAAGCACATTGTAGAGATAGAATGCTTTGAGGTCTAGCTCTACCATGTGGTGGAGCAAGAGTCGTAGATGTAGAAAGCTTTGAGGTCTAGCTCTACCATGTGGTAGAGCAAGAATGCATCGATCTAGCTATGTTCCATACACATCAACAAAACCAATTACTCCAAGAAGAGACCTACTTCATATGAGAATAACCAACGAGCTAGAATTATTGCATTGGATCTAGGTCTACCACGTGGTAGAGCTGTATTCTACCTAGACCACATCGTAGAGCTAGAATGCTTTGAGGTCCAGCTCTACCCTGTGGTGGAGCTAGAATTGCATTCTTCTAGCTCTACCATGTGGTAGAGCTAGACTTCAACGAATGTAACCGGCTGAGGTTGAATGTAAGTGGCTGAGGTTGAATGTAACTGTGGTAGAGCTGTATTCTACCTAAACCACATTGTAGAGATAGAATGCTTTGAGGTCTAGTTCTACCATGTGGTGGAGCTAGAATTGCATTTGAGGTCTAGCTCTACCATGTGGTGGAGCTAGAGTCGTAGAGGTAGAAAGCTTTGAGGTCTAGCTCTACCATGTGGTGGAGCTAGAGTCGTAGAGGTAGAAAGCTTTGTGGTAGAGCAAGAATGCATCGATGTAGCTGTGTTCCATACACATCAACAAAACTAATTACTCCAAGAAGAGACCTACTTCACATGACAAGATCCAAGGAGCTAGAATTGCATTTGATCTAGCTCTACCATGAGGTAGGACTGTATTCTACCTAGGCCACATCATAGAGCTAGAATGCTTTGAGGTCTAGCTCTACCATGTGGTGGATCTAGAATTGCATTTGAGGTCTAGCTCTACCATGTGGTAGAGCTAGAATGCATTGATCTAGCTGTGTACCATGCAAATTAACAAAACCAATTACTCCAAGTAGAGACCATGACGAGAACCAAGGAGCTAGAATTACATTTGATCTAGCTCTACCACGCGGTAGAGCTGTATTCAACCTAGACCAAATTTTAGAGCAAGAATGCTTTAAGGTCTAGCTCTACCATGTGGTGGAGCTAGAATTAATTTGAGGTCTAGCTCTTTCAAGCTAGAATTTATCGATCTGGTAGTGTACCATGCGGATCAACAAAATCAATTACTCCAAGAAGAGATCTACTTCACATGACAAGAACCAAGAAGCTAGAATTGCATTTGATCTAGCTCTACCACGTGGTGGAGCTGTATCCAACCTAGACCACATCGTAGAGCTAGACTGCTTTGAGGTCTAGCTCTACATTGTGGTGGAGCTAGAATTGCATTTGAGGTCTAGCTCTACCATCATGTGGTAGAGCTATGCATTGATCTAGCTGTGTACCATGCAAATCAACAAAACCAATTACTCCAAGAAGAGACCATGAGGAGAACCAAGGAGATAAACAAGTGTGTTGAATGGCGCTGGGACCCAACTTTGACGCGCTGGGAGAAGTGATTACGTTACCCAAATTCGTACACGGAGTGATTTGGACATAGAGCAACTTCCCTAGCACAAGTCCGTGTGGTCCGTTCTCTGATGGGGTAATGGATCCTCAACTTCTAACTGTCTGAATCCGGGTTCTCGAAAAAGATGCACGAGCGTGCCAAATGGCGAAAATTTCCAACAGGGGCCCAAACAACGCCAAAGAGACATGAAATTCGAATCATGCATGGACAAATGTGTGGCAACCAACTCGGATCTTTCTTGTTGTGTTCAGATGCGATTCGGACTCATTTCGGATCCGAAACTCTGCTATGGTGATTTTGCACTATCTTCGTCGGGACCTAACTTTGACGCTCTGGGAGAAGTGATTGCGATGCCCAAATCCGTGCGGCACGGAGTGATGTGGAGATAGAGCAACTTCCCTACCACAAGTCCGTGTGGTCCGTTCTCTAATGGAGTCCCAGCTCCATTTTGCATCTTTCTAAATGCAAAGAAATTAAATTTAATAATTAATATCAGTGGTATCCATGCATATTCATAGGTGAATATGTACATGGAGTAAATTAAATTTTTTCTATAGAATGCACAAACAGGGTGAATTACACTTTGGGAATAACATAAAAACAAACTTTCTTTTCCACAAAAATATGAAAAATTTTGCCATAACCTCCTTTGTATGGTTGACCATTTCTCATTTTTATCATTCTAATTGTAGCTTAAATTAACCCCAATTAGATGTATAGTACTCTAATCTACACAATTCTTAATTTTCAAGAGAATAAATAAAAAGAAAAGTTTAATTAATTTTTTTGTTAATCATTCTAGGATAAAGAAAGGGTGGAATGTAAAGAAGACAAGGAGGTGACCTATTCATGAAGGCATAGCATTAGAATTTACTTTAATCAACTATAAAACAAGAAAATCAAGAAAACCATAGATTTAAAATTTAAAAAAAAAGAAAAATTTAGCTTACATGAAGTTGTAAGCTTTCCTTTGTCTTGAGGGATTGAGGGTTCTACTCTTGTTTTAAGCAAGAGTGGCCACCAATTACTTTAGACATAGAGCAACTTCCCTAGCACAAGTCCGTGTGGTCCGTTCTCTGATGGGGTCCCTGATGCTCAACTTCTAACTGTCCGAATCCGGGTTCTCGAAAAAGATGCACGAGCGTGCCTAATGGCAAAAATTTTCAACCGTGGCCCAAACGGCACTAAAGAGGCATGAAAATGGAATCATGCATGGACAAATGTGTGGCAAGCAACCCGGATCTTTCTTGTTGTGTTCATATGCGATTGGGACTCATTTCGGATCCGAAACTATTTATAGCGATTTTGCACTATCTTTGTCAGGACCCAACTTTGACGCGCTGGGAGAAGTGATTGCGATCTCCAAATGCATGCACCGAGTGATGTGGACATAGAGCAACTTCCCTAGCACAAGTCCGTATGGTCCGTTCTTTGATGCGGTCCCGGATCCTCAACTTCTAACTATCCGAATCCGGGTTCTCGAAAAAGATGCACGAGCGTGCCAAAGAGCGAAAATTTCCAACCGTGGCCCAAACGGCGTCGAAGAGGCATGAAATTGGAATCATGCATGGAAAAATGTGTGGCAACCAACCCGGATCTTTCTTGTTGTGTTCAGATGCGATTCGGACTCATTTCGGATCCGAAACTCTGTTATGGCGATTTTGCACTATCTTCGTCGGGACCCAACTTTGACGCGCTGGGAGAAGTGATTGCGATGCACAAATCCATGCACGGAGTGATGTGGACATAGAGCAACTTTCCTAGCACAAGTCCGTGTGGTCCGTTCCCTGATGGGGTTCCAGATCCATTTTGCATCTTTCTATGCAAAAAAATTAATTTTAATAATTAATATCAGTGGTATCCATGCATATACATGGAGCAAATTAAAATTTTTCTATAGAATGCACAAACAGGGGGAATTACTCTTTTGGAATAACATAAAAACACTCTTTTCCACAAAAATATAAAAAATTTTGCCATAACCTCCTTTGTATGGCTGACCATTTCTCATTTTATCATTCTAATTCTAACTTAAATTAACCCCAATTAGATGTATAGTACTCTAATCTACACAATTAGATGTATAGTACTCTAATCTACACAATTCTTAATTTTCAAGAGAATAAGCAAAAAAAAAAGTTTAATTAATTTTTTTGTTAATCATTCTAGGATAAAGAAAGGCTGGAATGTAAAGAAGAGAAGGAGGTGGCCTATTCATCAAGGCATAGCAATAGAATTTACTTTAATCAACTATAAAACAAGAAAATCAAGAAAACCATAGAATTAAAATTTTAAAAAAAAATTAGCTTACATGGAGTTGTAAGCTTTTCTTTGTCTTGAGAGATTGAGGGTTCTACTCTTGTTTTAAGCAAGAGTGGCCACCAATTACTTTGGACATAGAGCAACTTCCCTAGCACAAGTCCGTGTGGTCCGTTCTCTGATGGGGTCCCTGATCCTCAACTTCTAACTGTCCGAATCCGGGTTCTCGAAAAAGATGCACGAGCGTGCGAAATGGCGGAAATTTCCAACCGTGGCCCAAACGGCGCTAGAGAGGCATGAAAATGTGGGAATCATGCATGGAAAAATGTGTGGCAAGAAACCTGGATCTAGCTGTGTACCATGCAGATCAACAAAACCAATTACTCTAAGAAGAGACCTACTTCACATGACGAGAACCAAGGAGCTACAATTGCATCAGATCTAGCTCTACCATGTGGTGGAGCTAGAATGCATCAATCTAGCTGTGTACCATGGAGATAACCAAAATCAATTACTCCAAGATGAGATCAACTTCACATGACAAGAACCAAGAAGCTAGAATTGCATTTGATCTAGCTCTACCACGTGGTAGAGCCAACCTAGACCACATCGTAGAGCTAGATTGCTTTAAGGTCTAGCTCTACCATGTGGTGGAGCTAGAATAGCTTTTGAGGTCTAGCTCTTCCATGTGGTAGAGCTAGAATGCATTGATCTAGCTGTGTACCATGCAAATCAACAAAACCAATTACTCCAAGAAGAGACCATGACGAGAACCAAGGAGATAAACAAGTGTGTTGAATGGCGCTGTAACCCAACTTTGACGTGCTGGGAGAAGTGATTGCGATGCCCAAATTCATGCACGGAGTGATGTGGACATAAAGCACCTTCCTTAGCACAAGTCCGTGTGGTCCGTTCTCTGATGGGGTCCCGGATCCTCAACTTCTAACTGTCCGAATCTGGGTTCTCGAAAAAGATACATGAGCGTACCAAATGGCGAAAATTTCCAACAGGGGCCCAAACGGCGCCGAAGAGGAATGAAAATCGAATCATGCATGGACAAATGTGTGGCAACCAACCCGGATCATTCTTGTTGTGTTCAGATGCGATTCGGACTCTTTTTGGATCCGAAACTCTGTTATAGCGATTTTGCACTATCTTCACCGGGACCCAACTTTGACGCGCTGGGAGAAGTGATTGCGATCTCCAAATGCATGCACGGAGTAATGTGGACATAG
Source organism: Cibotium barometz (assembly GCF_041138505.1). Classification (NCBI taxonomy): domain Eukaryota; kingdom Viridiplantae; phylum Streptophyta; class Polypodiopsida; order Cyatheales; family Cibotiaceae; genus Cibotium; species Cibotium barometz. The sequence goes on from NC_141075.1 coordinate 40,774,755, forward strand.
AGCAACTTTCCTAGCACAAGTCCGTGTGGTCCATTCTCTGATGGGGTCCCGAATCCTCAACTTCTAACTGTCTGAATCCGGGTTCTTGAAAAAGATGCACAAGCGTGCCAAATGGCGGAAATTTCCAACCGTGGCCCAAACGGCGCCGAAGAGGCATGAAATTCTAATCATGCATGGAAAAATGTGTGGCAACCAACCCGGATCTTTCTTGTTGGGTTCAGATGCGATTCGGACTCATTTTGGATCCGAAACTCGGTTATGGCGATTTTGCACTACCTTCGTCGGGACCCAACTTTGACGCGCTGGGAGAGGTGATTGCGATGTACAAATCCATGCACGGAGTGATGTGGACATAGAGCAACTTCCCTAGCACAAGTCCGTGTGGTCCGTTCTCTAATGGGGTCCCGGGTCCTCAACTTCTAACTGTTCAAATCCGGGTTATCGAAAAAGATGAACGAGCATGCCAAATGGCGGAAATTTTCAACCCTGGCCCAAAACGGCGCCGAAGAGGCATGAAATTCGAATCATGCATGAAAAAATGTATGGCAACCAACCCGGATCATTCTTGTTGTGTTCAGATGCCATTCGGACTCTTTTCGGATCCGAAACTCTGTTATGGCGATTTTGCACTATCTTCACCGGGACCCAACTTTGACGCGTTGGGAGAAGTGATTGCGATCTCCAAATGCATGCACGGAGTAATGTGGACATAGAGCAACTTTCCTAGCACAAGTCCGTGTGGTCCGTTCTCTGATGGGGTCCCGAATCCTCAACTTCTAACTGTCCGAATCTGGGTTCTCGAAAAAGATAAACGAGCGTGCCAAGGGCGAAAATTTCCAGCCGTGGCCCAAACGGCGCCGAAGAGGCATGCAATTCGAATCATGCATGGAAAAATGTGTGGCAACCAACCCGGATCTTTCTTGTTGTGTTCAGATGCGATTCGGACTCATTTCAGATCTCAAACTATGTTATGGCGATTTTGCACTATCTTCGCCCCGGGACCCAACTTTGACGCGCTGGAAGAAGTGATTGCAATGCACAAATCCATGCACGGAGTGATGTGGACATAGAGCAACTTTCCTAGCACAAGTCCGTGTGGTCCGTTCTCTGATGGGGTCCCTGATCCTCAACTTCTAACTGTCCGAATCCGGGTTCTCGAAAAAGATGCATGAGCGTGCCAAATGGCGGAAATTTCCAACCGTGGCCCAAACGGCGCCGAAGAGGCATGAAAATGGAATCATGCATGGAAAAATGTGTGGCAAGAAACCCGGATCTAGCTGTGTACCATGCAGATCAATAAAACCAATTACTCTAAGAAGAGACCTACTTCACATGACGAGAACCAAGGAGCTACAATTGCATCAGATCTAGCTCTACCATGTTATGAAGCTAGAATGCATCGATCTAGCTGTGTACCATGGAGATCAACAAAATCAATTACTCCAAGATGAGATCTACTTCACATGACAAGAACCAAGAAGCTAGAATTGCATTTGATCTAGCTCTACCACGTGGTAGAGCTGTATCCAACCTAGACCACATCGTAGAGCTAGATTGCTTTGAGGTCTAGCTCTACCATGTGGTGGAGCTAGAATTGCTTTTGAGGTCTAGCTCTTCCATGTGGTAGAGCTAGAATGCATTGATCTAGCTGTGTACCATGCAAATCAACAAAACCAATTACTCCAAGAAGAGACCATGACGAGAACCAAGGAGATAAACAAGTGTGTTGAATGGCGCTGGGACCCAACTTTGACGTGCAGGGAGAAGTGATTGCGATGCCCAAATTCGTGCACGAAGTGATGTGGACATAGAGCAACTTCTCGAGCACAAGTCCGTGTGGTCCGTTCTCTGATGAAGTCCCGGATCCTCAACTTCTAACTGTAAAAAGATGCATGAGCGTACCAAATGGCGGAAATTTCCAACAGGGACCCAAACGGCGCCGAAGAGGAATGAAAATCGAATCATGCATGGACAAATGAACCCGGATCATTCTTGTTGTGTTCAGATGTGATTCGGACTCTTTTCGGATCCGAAACTCTGTTTTGGCGATTTTGCAATATCTTCACCGGGACCCAACTTTGACGTGCTGGGAGAAGTGATTGCGATCTCCAAATGCATGCACGGAGTAATGTGGACATAGAGCAACTTTCCTAGCACAAGTCCGTGTGGTCCGTTCTCTGATGGGGTCCCGAATCCTCAACTTCTAACTGTCCGAATCCGGGTTCTCGAAAAAGACACACGAGCGTGCCTAATGGCGAAAATTTCCAACCGTGGTCCAAACGGCGCTAAAGAGGCATGAAAATGGAATCATGCATGGACAAATGTGTGGCAAGCAACCCGGATCTTTCTTGTTGTGTTCAGATGCGATTGGGACTCATTTCGGATCCGAAACTCTGTTATGGCGATTTTGCACTATCTTCGTCGGGACCCAACTTTGACGCGCTGGGAGAACTGATTCCGATGCCCAAATCCAAGCACAGAGTGATGTGGACATAGAGCAACTTCCCTAGCACAAGTCCGTGTGGTCCCTTCTTTGATGGGGTCCCGGATCCTCAACTTCTAACTGTTCGAATCCGGGTTCTCGGAAAAGATGAAGAGCGTGCCAAATGGCGGAAATTTCCAACCCTGGCCCAAACGACGTCAAAGAGGCATGAAATTCGAATCATGCATGGAAAAATGTGTGGCAACCAACCCGGATCTTTCTTGTTGTGTTCAGATGCGATTCGGACTCATTTCGGATCCGAAACTCTGTTATGGCGATTTTGCACTATCTTCGCCGGGACCCAACTCTGACGCGCTGGGAGAAGTGATTGCGATCTCCAAATGCATGCACGGAGTAATGTGGACATAGAGCAACTTTCCTAGCACAAGTCCGTGTGGTCTGTTCTCTGATGGGGTCCCGAATCCTCACTTTCTAACTGTCCGAATCCGGGTTCTCAAAAAAGATACACGAGCGTGCCTAATGGCGAAAATTTCCAACCGTGGCCCAACTTTCTTCGTCGGGACCCAACTTTGACGCGCTAGGAGAAGTGATTGCGATGCACAAATCCATGCACGAAGTGATGTGGACATAGAGCAACTTCCCTAGCACAAGTCCGTGTGGTCCGTTCTCTGATGGGGCCCCGGATCCTCAACTTCTAACTGTTCGAATCCGGGTTTTCGAAAAAGATGAATGAGCGTGCCAAATGGCGGAAATTTCCAACCCTGGCCCAAACGACGCTGAAGAGGCATGAAATTCGAATCATGCATGGAAAAATGTGTGGCAACCAACCCGGATCTTTCTTGTTGTGTTCAGATGCGATTCGGACTCATTTCGGATCCGAAACTCTGTTATGGCGATTTTGCACTATCTTCGCCGGGACCCAACTTTGACGCGCTGGGAGAACTGATTGCAATGCCCAAATCCATACACGGAGTGATGTGGACATAGAGCTACTTCCCTAGTACAAGTCCGTGTTGTCGGTTCTCTGATGGGGTCCCAGATCCTCAACTTCCAACTGTCCCAATCCGGGTTCTCGAAAAAGATGCACGAGCGTGCCAAATGGTGAAAATTTCCAACTGTAGACCAAACGGCACCGAAGAGGCATGAAAATCGAATCATGCATGGACAAATGTGTGGCAAGCAACCGGATCTTTGTTGTTGTGTTCAAATGCGATTCGGACTCATTTCGGATCCGAGACTCTGTTATGGCGATTTTGCACTATCTTCGCCAGGGACCTTGACGCGATGGGAGAAGTGATTGCGATGCCCAAACCCATGCACGGAGTGATGTGGACATATAGCAACTTCCCTAGCATAAGTCCGTGTGGTCCGTTCTCTAATGGGGTCCGGGATCCTCAACTTCTAACTGTTCGAATCCGGGTTCTCGAAAAAGATGAACGAGCGTGCCAAATGGCGAAAATTTTCAACCGTGGCACAAACGGCACCGAAGAGGCATGAAATTCGAATCATGCATGGAAAAATGTGTGGCAAGCAACCCGGAACTAGCTGTGTACCATGCAGATCAACAAAACCAATTACTCTAAGAAGAGACCTACTTCACATGACGAGAACCAAGGAGCTACAATTGCATCCGATCTAGCTCTACCATGTGGTGGAGCTAGAATGCATCGATCTAGCTGTGTACCATGCATATCAACAAAATCAATTACTCCAAGATGAGTTCTACTTCACATGACAAGAACCAAAAAGCTAGAATTGCATTTGATCTAGCTCTACCACGTGGTAGAGCTGTATCCAACCTAGACCACATCGTAGATTGCTTTGAGGTCTAGCTCTACCATGTGGTGGAGCTAGAATTGCATTTGAGGTCTAGCTCTACCATGTGGTAGAGCTAGAATAGCTGTGTACCATGCAAATCAACAAAACCAATTACTCCAAGAAGAGACCATGACGAGAACCAAGGAGATAAACAAGTGTGTTGAATGGCGCTGAGACCTAACTTTGACGCGTTGGGAGAAGTGATTGCTATGCCCAAATCCATGCACGGAGTGATGTGGACATAGAGCAACTTCCCTAGCACAAGTCCGTGTGGTCCGTTGTCTGATGGGGTCCCGGATCCTAACTTCTAACTGTCCGAATCCGGGTTCTTGAAAAAGATGCAAATGAGAGCTCTCATGCAAAAAGAGCTCTTACTAAATGCGAGCTCTCATGGATAGGGAACTCACATGCATATAGAGATATCATGCAGCGCAAGAGAGCTCGTACACTCAATGCAAATAAATGAAAATAAGAGATCTTATGCATAGAGATCTCTTGCAGCCATGAGATATCTAATGCTCTTATAAAAAACTCCCATAGCACCCTGATGGGTTGCAACATAAAAAAGAGAGCATTGGGTTTAGAGCTTACCACAACTCGGTAGGTGGTAAGGACCTAACACCAAAGCATGGTCAGGACGTGAGGTCAAGAGAATAACACAATAGAGAATTATTTACATACTTTTATTTACTGTGATGCATGTGTTATCGATTATGCATAGAGGGCTCTCATGCATATAGATCTTGGATATATCTACACAAGGTGTGAGAGCTCTCATGCATAGAGAGTTTTCATGCATTGTGAGAGATCTTACATAAAGCTCTCAAGCGTGGATCTCTTCCATGAGAGATCCATGCATATAGATCTCATAAATATAGAGCTAACATTGTGTGTGATTCATTGTGAGAGCTCCCATGCATATAGATCGCAAATCTCATGCAAAGAGAGCTCTAATGCATATAGATCAGCTATTATCAAGTGCGAGTCATTGTGAGAGCTCTTATGCATAGAGGGCTGTCGTGTGCATATATATCTCATGCATAGAGGGTTATCATGCATAGAGGGCTGTCATGCATATATATCTCATGCATGAGAGCTCTTATGCATATCGATGAGCTCTCATGCATATAGAGTTATCATACATGAGATCTTATGGATCGAGCTCTCTCGTATTCTAAGAGGTCTCATGCATGAGATCCCTCTTGCATTGTAAGATCTCTCATGCATTATATGCATAGATCTCTCATATCATGCATGAGAGCTATAGAGATTTTGGTCTTGCACTAGAGCTCTCATGCAAAGAGCTAGGTCTTACATTAAGAGCTCTCATACATAGAGCTCCCATGCATAGAGCTTGGTCTTGCATTAGAGCGTTCATTCATAGAGATAGGTATTACATTAAGATCTCTCATACATAGAGCTCGCATGCATAGAGCTATATCTTGCATTATTATAAGAGTTCCCATGGATAGATCTCATGTATAGAGTGAAAGAGCTCTCATGCATAGAGCTAGGTCTTGCATTCAAAGCTCTCATACATTGATCTCACATGCATAGAGTTAGATCTTGCATTATTATGAGAGCTCTCTTACATACATCTCATGCATAGAGCAATAATATCTTGCATTATTATAAGAGCTCCCATGGATAGATCTCATGTATAGAGTGAAAGAGCTCTCATGCATAGAGCTAAGTCTTGCATTAAGAGCTCTCATACATAGAGATCGCATGCATAGAGTTAGATCTTGCATTAATTATTATAAGAGCTCTCATACATAGAGCTATATCTTGCATTATTATAAGAGCTCCCATGGATAGATCTCATGTAAAAAGTAAAAGAGTTCTCATGCATAGTCTCAATGACATGCTTAGAGAGTAAGAGCATTAGGAGCTACATCTTGCATTATTATGAGAGCTCTCTTGCATAGATCTCATGCTTAGAGTGTAAGAGCAGGAAAGTACAATTTCAAGCAAGGAGAGGGGAGAAGCTATGCTATGAATAGAGGTACGATACTAGATGGATGGTTTTTCATTTCAAGTAATCTTGCACTAGTTTAAGTCATTTCAACTCCAGCTCTACCATGTGGTAGAGCTAGAATGCATTTTTCCAGCTCTACCATGTGGTAGAGCATTCAAATTATCCCGCCCAATTTTAAATTCAAATTATCCCGCCCAATTTTAAATTCAAATTATCCCGCCCTTAAAGAATTTAAAATGGTCTTGCTATTTTTCAAGTTTTCCTTGACGTCCATGTCGTTTATGTAATACAAACCTACTTTCCCATCTTGTCATTGACAACTAGCACTTGGACATCACCGCATCTATTATCAAATTCAACGATACAACAAGGTACACATATTTTTGTCTCAATGCATATTAAATCATTATCTATGATTAGATTTAAAGTTTTAAACATGTCAATTAAAAATCAGATCATACACATTGACATAGAGTAGAAAATAAAAGCATGCAAGAATTCAAAAACTCAGGAAATTATGGTTGAAGAGAAAAAACCTGATTCAGAAGAGAAAATCCAAGTATATGCTGGCTGCTCTCTCTTATTGCTGTAGAAGATGTGGCCTGTAACTATGCAATGTCTTGTATATGCTGCGTAGGAGAGTGGGCCTGCTCACAGCAATAAGAGACGCCTAATGAAAACCAAGCATGAGAGATTTATGGCCAGGGCCTGTTTATTGCCCTTTATGACCTACAATGCTCTTGCTAATGAAACTACTACTGTAACATTTTATCGTCTGATTCAGAAGAGAAAATAAAAAAATTAAAGTTTAAGAGACTCCCATATACCTGCTAGAATCCAGATTGCATGGCTGTGGAGGGACGGATAAGCTTAGATAGATTATAACCCCAGTGCTGGCAGGTGTACATAATGCTAGGCATCCTTTGATTTGGAGGTAAAGAGTAGCTGCTAGGTAAGAGCAAGGTGGAGCTGCTGAAGGGGCGAGTGGCTGCAGAGAGATAAGAGCAAGGTGGAGCTGCTGAAGGGGCGAGTGGCTGCAGAGAAGAGCCGCCCACAGAGAAGCACGCCACGCTAGGTAAGAGCAGCAAACGCTGCAGAGAGAGCCGCCCCCAGACAAAAGTGCGCCCAGCAGCTTGTGTTGATGGAGGGCCACGAAAGTGCGCCGCGCAGAGGATAGAGAGCCGCCCAGAACAGAACCCGCAGTATGAGAGCCGTCCGCAGAGAGAGCTCCGTCCGCAGAGAGAGCGCCGTCAGGATACGTTTAGGGGAAAGCGCCGTCCGGATACGTTTAGGGTTGAGGAGGATAATTCTAAATTCAAGATTTTCATAAAATTAGAGTTGGTATATAAAATTAGCATTCAATTTGGTAACATACCAAATTTGAAGTTACAAATATTTTGGTAATTTTCTAGATCTTAAAGTTTCCAAAGATCTCTTCATTTCTCCATACATTTGGGATTAGGCCATCCCATCATGTACACAATTTTGAAATAAAAAATCAAGAGCAAAGATAATTTCATATAATTCTTTTTTTGCTCTTGGATTTACTTAAATTATGAAGATCAATTATTACGAATTTATCTTGACAAATCACCTTGTTTTATCTTTTGAACATGCACTGGCTGTGCAATATCAATATTGAGGTCCCCGGCTCTTGACGCCTAATCCATAGTTTCATACTAGACTCATCTATGCTCCTTATGCATCCATACACACGTGTGCGCGCATAGCGGACCGACATAGCTCGGGACTAGATGTTGTATGAGTTTCAAAAAATTAAAGCTATTTCTATCAGTTATTGAGAGAACTGAGAGAACTTGGAAAAAAGAGCAAGATATTATAGTGATTTCTACTTGGTGAACCTCAAGTTATTAATTTGAGCCTTGTTAAGCATGCATCATATAGGCTTATGGAAAAACCGTAATGGTAATTTTTTATAAAAGGTGATTTCTATAATTGATTTAGTGAACCTGGAGCTCCGATTGAAACTAGATAAGTTTAAGAAGGCGAGGGTTAATTTGTTTTTTTGGGATTTATGCTCGTAGGCACTTATTCCAACTCACCGTGCCTATAGGCACTTATTCCAACTCACGGGTTGCAAAAAAGGGTTGTGATAATCCTTGTAAAACATAGGAATAATTATAACAATAAGGTGAGTTCGATGCATTCTAGCTCCACCACATGGTAGAGCTAGATCGATGCATTCTAGCTCCACCACATGGTAGAGCTAGACCTTAAATGCAATTCTAGCTCCACCACATGGTAGAGCTAGACCTTAAATGCAATTCTAGCTCCACCACATGGTAGAGCTAGACCTCAAAGTATTTGATCTAGACCTCAAAGTATTTGATCTAGCTCTGCCACGTGGTAGAGCTGTATTCTACCTAGACCACATTGTAGAACTTTAAGGTCTAGATCTACCATGTGGTAGAGTTAGAATGCATCAATCTAGCTGTACCATAAACCACATTGTAGAGCTAGAATGCCTAGAGGTCTAGCTCTACCATGTGGTGGAGCTAGAATACATTGAACTAGCTATACTATCTGGTAACTATATCATGTGGTGGAGCTAGAATGCATCAATGTAACTATATCATGTAACAGAGCTAGAGTTCATTGATCTAGCTCTACCATGTGGTAGAGCTATATCAAAATAATCTATCTAGACACCATGGTATCGCTAGAATGCTTTGAAGTCTAACTCCACCACATAGTAGAGATAGTCTTTAATGGGTTCTATCTCTACCATATGATAGAGCTAGTTCTAGCTCTAGTTCTAGCTCGACCACATGGTAGAGCTATACTTCATGGTAGAGTCTGATGTACGTTTCAATCTAAAAAAAATTGCTTGCTAGATTTGATTACTAGTTTAACAAGTCCAACATGATTATGTGCAGGATGGATTTCCAATCTGGAGGGAGGGTCTACATGATGTTGAACAATGATTCTGTTGGTATTGGCTGCGTGTGTAGAATTGATCCAAATTCCACTTGTAGTGGAACAAAGATTGGTCAAGGAAATGTGTCATTACTTGTGGAGGAATGCTTGAAGGATGTGGAACTACCATTCCCTACTATGGATACCATTTATCTAAAAAATGCATTATGGAGTAATGTTCGTTGGCCAAAAATGCTTTTAAGGCCTTTCACAAGGGAGCTGGAATTTGGAGAGTGGAGTGAAAGATGTAGTGATGCAGATCAAGAAGAGTCTGTGGAACCTCCAATTATAGATGCAATACCGATAACATCTCCAGAACTTGACATGCAAATCCGACAATCTTGGAAGAATGAGATGGTTCTTCTAAAGGATGAGAGCATGGTGCAAACTATCAATCAAGGGACTATCTTATATGTGTTTCCATTTGAATGTGTCAACTTTCAACAACTTGGTGATGATTGTGTGGGTGTGGCTATTGAAAGTGCAAATGTATTTCAAACTATGCCGCAAGTGGATAGTATCACCCTAGTTAAATGGCCTATTAAACAGCTGACAATGCTGGATGGGAGCCCATTGCAACGCTATGTTCCGCTTAATGGCATGCATGTTGAACATGCTGATGTATGTAATGAGGATAATGATGGAGATGTAACTAATGAGGCTATTGTTGCCCAAACCTCTGCAAAAAGACGCTACACTTTCATAAACAGGATTCCAAAGCAGAAACCACAACCAGCTTCTGCATTATATGTCACGTGAATCAGTTCAAAGGATTTCATCCATTGATTGTTGTGCAAAAAAATGTTGTCAGCTAATCGATCGTGATGTACTAATGAGGATACGACAAGACTTTTGGGGACAATCTCAGGAGTCTCGTACAAATTATGTATATGATGTGCTTTCTACAGCTTGGCATCGTGATTCAGCTCAAAAAATAAAATATGAATTTAGGTTAAATGGGGTGATTGTTTGTTGCAGAGCATGGTATGAGATGCATGGTATACCAAAGACATCCTTTTACCGTTACAGGGAAAAGTTTGAGTCCGGTGTGTGTCAATATCTGCATGGAAACACAGGGGTATTGAGGAGAGGCCTACAACATGCTAGTGAGGCAAGAGCACTACTTGATGAATTTGTGAACATGAACTCCGAGCCTGCGCCACACAAAAGTAGAACAATGCTAGATGGCTCAAGGGAAACCAGGTTGTCGATTCCATCAATATTCAAGCAAGTTGACATTTTAAATGAAATCAACGCAACACTTGAGCAGTTGGGACATGAGAAGAGGCTATCAAAGTCATCGTTTAGTAGAATTTGGAATAAAGAGTACCCACAAGTGTCCCTAACAAAGGCAAGTGAGTTCTCCAAGTGCACCTTGTGTAGTGGTCTGAAGGCAAAACTAGAAGCCAAACCTAGTCTAGAAGAAAGAGCAAGGCTCCTCAGTGAAAGAGATATTCACATGCGACAACAACAAAGTTGCAGGAGCTTATACTATGCATGGCGCATATTTTCGGAAACCCAACCACAAAAGTATGTATGCATCATCCATGACAAGATGGATCAAAAGAAAACAGCCATTCCCAGACTACGGGTCCTTCCCAAGGGTGTGGATTCGGGATATAATTTACCAATTGCATTGATTGGTATGATCACTCATGGCCATGCAGAAGGTCATTATGGACACTTTATTTTGAATGGTTTATGGCCATCCGATCCCAATCTAACAATTGGCTCAATTGCAAGTTGTTTACATAACTTAGAGAGGATGGATAAGCATCCTCTTGGTGATCTAGTAACAAATGGGCTTCCAAGGAGCAATGTTTCACTTCTACATGCTTTAAATTCAAGGACAGCTTTAGACAACCACAATATGAGTGATGGTAAAGATCCCATTGTTGAACCATGTATAAATCAGGGAGACACAATGAATTGGGTTTCCTCGTTTTGCAAGTTGCCAGAAAACTTGTTGCTACAACTAGATAATTGTGCTGGAGAAAATAAAAATCGGTACTTATTTGCCTATTTGTCATTGCTTGTTGCACGGGGTGCTTTCAAAACTGTACAGTTGGGATTTCTAATGGTCGGACATACACATGAGGATATAGATGCCATGTTTAGCAGGTTTTCAGAGAAATTAAGAGTGGGACAAACCTTTACTTTACCACATTTGATGGATACTTTAAGAACCAGCTCAACTTCTTCTCCAGCTCCCTTCTTGCTTACAGAGGTCCCCGACTTCAAGGCATATTGTGATGGCTACATTTGTGATGGGCAAGAAGCACTTATAGGTCACTCCAAACCACTTCTATTCAGGTTCTTCATGGAAGGAGACACACCGGTAATGCAATTTAAGGCACATGTAGCTATTCGTAATTGGAGTGGAAGTATCCGTCTTTGGAAGACAGACAGTGAAGGTAAACCAAGGTTACCAAAAGGAGATCCACCTCTACTACCAATGGCCGAGCATATAAAGATGCATGCAGAAGTAATATCAGGATTGAAGGGTTACATAAAATTTTGGCAGAATCTAAGTAATGGTTCATTTGTGCCAAGATATTATAGGCCCGTCATAGATTATTGGAGTAATGTAATCGAAGAGCTTGGAAAACCAATACAATCAGAGGCAAGAAAGTACATAAATTTTTGGCCAAAATCTGAAGGGTCCCATCAATTAGATGATATGAATGTTGAACAATTGCAGGCACAAAGATTCTTAGGTATTGAAGAACATAATGATCATTATTGTGGGCTTGCACGGGATAAACCAAGGGAGGCATTTAACCCTATGCTACATGTTCAGCAAGGACACTTTGTTATGCTGCACCCAGATGACACAAACATCTATCCAGTTTGGCTTGCTATGGCTGAATCGGATATTGATGATGAGCCTACATCACCAAATTACAAGAAACTCTTGATTCAATATTGGGGACCTTGTGCAAGGAAGAAAGGTTTGACAGATACTCAAGCTTATGCTGATTGTTGGAAGGGATATTGGCAAATTAATGAGGCAGAACAACAAGTATGGGAAAATGCTGATGCAATTCTTTGGTCGTGGAGACCAAGGAATCCACCACCATACAAAAGAATCAAGATACCAGAAAAGGAAGCCCGTAAAGCAAAAGCATGCTTAGGCTTGGCCTGTGAGGATGAAGCTCATATTGATGGTTCCTTCAATGAGGAGTAGCATTTGTAGATGCAATATTGACAATGTGGATTTTTAGGTTATAACTCTAATATCCAAATGAGATGTACTTTTGTACTATCATCTTTTAAATTACTTTTTATTTTCACTTATTGAATGAAATTTTTCTTTGTGCCTCCTACATTTTTTGATATAATAATGTTTCTATCTTATTTGTTCAATTGTTTCATAAATTTTGTGCAGTGTACAACTCAATTGGTGCAGGTCCTTGTTGCAAAGAAACAAATACCACTTTCTTATTAATGGTGTTTATCAACACCACCTTTCTACATGATTATCAAACTCCTTTCAAAATATGTTTATGCACAAATACTAATTATACCACTTTTTTGGTTCGAACAGTGATTATCTCAACACTACCTTCCTCCATTCTATATTAAGAAATTCCACAATAACTATTCCCACATTAAGTGGGGAATTCCCATAATACATGAAACCTCTCAATTTCAAAATTCCCATAATGCGAGATTTTTCCCATAATACCTAATACGGTCTTTTTATCGAAGACTTCAATAATCAATGCCTTTTATTAGAATGTTTACTTTGGATGTTAACATGCTTAAGGTGAAGGCAGCCATGTTTACGCATGGGACAAGTGGTATTACAGATATTGACATATGGCACAAGCACATTAGTCATGTGAATATATAACTGAAGTCTATGCATGCCCAAAATATTGCTGCAACTTTGTTGAAGTTTAAGTTTGATGGTATGCATAAAGTATGTGAAGCATGCCAACTTGGTAAACAAGGACCAAACATCCTTTCCCACATTAAAAGCATGTCACTGTTGCAAATGTATAAGGACCGACCAAGATTGCAATAATTGTAGGTTATAGATATTATGTTACATTCATTGATGATCACACTAGCAAAGTGTGGGTTTACGTCACGAAGGAGTGTATTAAATGGTGGGGGAGAATATTTCTCCAATGAGTTTAGTGATTTCTTAAGAAAGTAGGGAATCAAGAGGCAATTCATATCATGTAGGGACACAACAGAACGGTGTTGTAAAAAGGAAAAACATGCATATTGAAAAAGTTACTCGTGCTTGCCTAAAAGGAATATGCTAGATTATTTTTGGACTAAAGCAATAGCAACAACTATTGTTTATATTATGAACAGGACCCCCACTACATCTGTTCATATTATGATGCTTGAGCAAAAATTTACAGGCATAAAACCAGATGTGTCTTTCTTTGAGAGTGTTTGGATGTATTGCATACATGCATGTTCTTGATGAAAGTGAGAACCAAGTTAGATCCAAAGACAGAGAACTGTATCTTTATTAATTATGCTTTAGATTAGAAAGATTATAGATGCTATAACCTTACCACTCATGAGATGAAAATAAGCAAAGATGTTGTCTTTGATGAGATGAGTAGCTAGTATGCATAAGTGAGAAGCCAACTAAAGATGCAAATGTAGGAAGTAATGATGCTATCCCACATGTAAAGCAGCACAATCACAGGTGCTTAGTGGACTTGGAGAGTCCTCTATAACAGTGAATCCAATATCATTCCATGGTCAAAAGAAGGTTGAGAATCGATGCAAGGAGTGTAGATACATCATCTTCTTGTGGCTCTACAAGTGCTAGTACTCATGTATCACGCAAAGGGAAGGAAAAGGCAAGTTAATATTTTATGCATGGTCTGTCTCAGCAGGTCACTCTTTTGTATGATCTATCTCAGCAGGTCACTCTTTTGTGGATGGTGACTCTACTGGCTTCGAGCTGAGCCTTAATGAAGATCTTGGCATTTCATCAGTGCTTACTCTTGGTGCACGAAGAACAAGGGGGTTGTTTTGAGGACACCTAATAATGATCCACATAGGACTATTTAGGTTAGATACTCTATTCACAAGTTGAGATATGACAGATATATAGACCATTATGATGCTTACATGGTTAAAGCAATACAGGAGATATAACCCACTTATTTTAAGCAAGCACTTAGAAATAAAAAATGAGAAGATGCCATGGATGAGGAGATGGCAACATTGGATACAAATGTGATATGGGAATTAGTGCCTTTGCCTAAGGATAAGAAGGTAATGGGATGTAAGTGGGTGTACAAGATCAAGCATATCGTGGTAGAGAGATATAGTTACATGGGTGTATATATACTAATTAGGCTCATAAAGTCTCAGATGGGAGATCAACTAGTAGATTTATGTTTTCCTTTACGAGTACTGTTGTGAGTTGGAGCAACAAGAAATAGTGGGAGTATTGCTGTGAGTTAGAGCAGTGAGAAATAGCCAATAGTTGGCTTGTTGAGTACAGGGGTGCTGCTATGGCAGCTTGGTCTCAGAAGCTACTTTTGTGATATATGTGAGTCCATGAATAGGGTCATTTTCATTTATTGTGACAACATGAGTAGCATACATCTGGCCAATAACCCAGTCTATCAAGCTAACAAAGTACATTAAGGTGCATTATCATTTTGTGAGGGAGAAATTTCTAACTGATGATGTAGACTTGGTCTATGTCAGCACAGGGGATCAGATGATTGACATCTTCAACAAAGGCATTGGGTATAGAGAAGCTCCATGAGTTTAGGAGCTTCCTTAGAGTGCAGTGTGTGGAGTTGTGCTCAAGGGGGAGTGTTAAGATATCGGGCTTAACTAGTACTATGGACATTGATAACCCGCTTCTACAATAGCTTCTGCCCTTATACCACTTGCATGGTTGGTGAGATTATGGATGATATGACACTAGTGGTGGTTTATAGACTATGTGACAACCACTTTAATATACTAGAGTTATGGCATAGCTATAATGCTAGCTCATGTAGTCAGGTTTACACTATGGGACCGACCATTATATGTTATAGTAGGAGAGTAATTTTCCTTATAGTAATTCTTGTATCCCTTTAGTTTACAATTAGATAAGAGAGAATGAAATTCAGCCATCCATCTCTCTTGTGTGCTTATCTACTCTTGTATATGTGTTTTTTTTGCTTACAAGAAGCTCCAAGTCATCCTCTCCCTTGCATTCTTCTCTCATGAGTCATGTGAGCAATACAAGAGAGCTACGATTTAAATACGTTTCATATGGATATCCAAGAGAGCAACCCCCCCAATAGCCAATGATTATGACTCCTTGTTCAAGCCATGGTATAAAAAAGGGCAAGAGTCTTCAATAACATGTCACGTAGGCCACCCCTTCAATGTTTCCATTACAAGGGCATGCATCGTGTTGTTGAGTATCCTCATAGAGCCATCGCACCAAGTTGTAGAGCATGGTTGGTTGGCCAGCACACTAAAGTAGTGGTTCTCCTTTATGCAGTATCCTCAATATTCATGGCACAATGCATGCATGAATATACGAAGACAGATTAGAATATGAGCATATCGGTGGAGGGTGGAGTCAATGGAGTCGGTGGTGTCTCCTATCTCTAGTAGATATGCCTAGCAAAATGACATGTCTTCTATGGAATCTCCTATCTTTGGTAGATGCCCATCAAAATTACAGGCCTTCCGAATCTCCAATCTCTGGTAGATGATAAACCTTTTGTGGAATGTCCTATTTTTGGTAGATGGTAAGCCTTTCGTGAAATCTCTAGTAGATGCCATCTGAGTGATAATGCAATGCCTTCAATGCATGTGCATCCATTTCTCAATACTTCATCAAATTCTCTTGGATGGTCCAGCGGGACGGTCCAACATTGAGGTGATCTAGTGTGGCACCCTCAGATAGTCCGGCCAAAATAGTCTAGTGTGGGCACCATAGGTCACCCACCACTAGAGTCATTGTTGAGAGATGTAATCATAGTGTTGTGTGTATGTGGGAAAGCACCCTAGAGGTGTAAGATATTGTGGTGAGATAGGAATGCCACATGTAATATTGAATGGTGTGTGAGTGTTGACCAAAAGAGTGGAAAAGGGAGTGCCACATGGATGATGATGTGTAAAGTGGGATAAGGCTAGAGGGCCTATATCATTGTATGGTTCATTGTTGTGATATGCAATAGAATAGAGCTTGGTGTTGAGTGTGCAATCTCTCTCTCTCTCTCTCTTATGGAGTTCTTAGTGTGGTTTAATCCACCTTAATTATGTTACTTAATCATTGTCGATCACCATGATCAATCCCATTTTAGTATTGTTAACATGGTATCAGAGCTTGGGTGGGCTCTTGGTCATGGTGAATATTTATGTATAGATTTCTTGGTTATGAGTTCTTTGATTAAGCATTATTTTCAGTTATTATGGAAAAAAATTATGCACACTCATATTATCATTTGGATTTGCATTTGTGAGAATTTGAGAGGAGATTTGCAAATAGAAGCTGCCCAAGAGAGTTGCAAATGGGATTTCTGCAACATGGAAAGCCTGCTCATCATCATGGAAGCTGAAAATGGAGATTTCAGCATTATGAAGGCTATGGAGTCTTCATCATCGTCAAGGAGAAGTTGCCAAGAAGAGATTTGTGAAGGTATTTTGGATTTTGCCTTATAAATTTCTTGGTTTAAGCATGGAAGAATGCTCAATGTAAAGAAGGGTTGCTAATTTATGGGATGAGTAAATCTCTTAGCTCTTGCAAGTTGGCAAAGATCATATGTGGAGGTGAAAGGTTTGTGGGGAAAGCATTGTGGGCAAGAAAAGGAGCCCATGAATGTGCACATCAAATGGAGGGATGTGCTGATTTGCTCATGAAAGATGAGCAATGTTTGGTGGAAGCAAGAGGCTTTCACAAGGTATATCATGTAAGATTTCTTGTGAGAAATCTTGCATAGAAGCACCCTTGGAAATGGATGCATGCAAAGAAGGGCATGCATATTGGAGCTCAATGGTGAGCTCATGTGGCCATGTTAATGGCTATGGAGAAACCTCTACTTGGAGGTTCAAGGAGGCAAAGATCAAAAGCATGTAGTGTAGAGCTCATGTGGAGAGCTCAGAATGGTCACATGGGCAATTGCAAGAAACTTGGAAGAAAAGGCTACCTACAAGATAGCATGCATTTTGCAGTTTGTGTGGAGAAGCTCATAATAGAAGAAGAGGTCTTGGCTGAAAGGGAACAAGTAAGGCATGCAAGAGAAGAAGCTTTAGCAGCAACAAGAGCAGCTTCAAAGAGAACTAAGCAAACCGTCAGAGAGTAGCAAATCTACTGCAGAAACAGTCACTTAGGTGTTGGGAAGTGTGCCAGGGTGGTGTAGCAAACCGTCAGAGAGCAGCAAATCTACTACAGAAACAATCACTTAGGTGTTGGGAAGTGCGCCAGGGTGGTGCTGACATGCCCAGCTACATGCGAAGAGGCAGGTGGAAACAGCTCCACAAACAAAGCGTATAAAAAAAAATGAGCGCAGCAGAGAGCGGCAAAATTCTACTGCAGCGAATGGAATTTAGCTTGAGCATCATGGAAGGAAGAGAGAAAGCGCATCAAGGCAGAAGCTATCAACGTAGACCTGCCACAGTGAGAATGGTGTAGACGACCTTGGAGCTACTGGGGAAGAGCTTGCATTCAAGCTTCACCATGAAACCTGCGACGAGTGCAGGTCAACAAGTGGTAAAAGGCAATGAAGAAGGAGAAGACCACATGCGTGTTGCAGACCTGAAAATGTTACAAAAAAGTCTCAGAGTGAAACAACGTGGTATTTTGGCATGGTGTGGTGCAAAATCAGTGCTTAGCCACACAGCTCCACCCTGCAGATTCGTGTCGGAGATGCCAAACCAGGGGCAACATGTAACAAAGCACAGAGGCAAAGGATGGCGATGAAGATAGAAAGACGCAAAACATCATGTGGAGAAGAGAGGTTTGCAGAAGTGGGTGGATAAGGGCCACCCACCACCACAGCCCATAAAGAGAGAGAGAGCCAGCAATGCAGACAGTAGAAGAGTGAAAATTTTCCTTTTGCAGATGAGATTTGCAGAATTTTAGTACCCTTATTGATAATAAGGGTGCATTCATACACAACCAATTTTAGTACCCTTATTGATTATAAGGGTGCATTAACACACAACCAATTTCCAAAGTTTTTAAGAAGATGTTCACACACACATCGAGGGTCCCCTGTGCCTGGTTGCGACCAAAATGGTTTGTAATTTTATTTTTCACCCAAATATGATGATGGGCAATCGTCCACGTGCTCAAAACAAAAAAACTTTTTTAATCACCATTGGTATGAGGGTTGCCCTGCCCGAGCTCACCTAGAAGCTCGAAATGGTTGTCGTGTGATGTGTTCATGAGCGATGCACGTGTGAGGTGCATGCGCATGGGTTGGTTCCCACCCGAACTTCTACGTTCAAATTGGACTCAGTGGTTTCGCTGTGAGGGAATCGGCTCAAAATGGACTTGGTGTCTAAGATGGTAGACACGTGCACACATGTTTGGTTCATGGTGGACACTCCAATGTATCATTGAGGGAGAGTGTTGAGAGGTAGCGATTGCGGTTGTGCAATGCTACATTAATATGGGTGATGGATGATGGGTGAGTTATGGAACACCTCGATTAAGAGGGGGTGTTAAGAGATGTAATCGTGGTGTTGTGTGTATGTGGGAAAGCACCCTAGAGGTGCACGATATTGTGGTGAGATAGAAATGCCACATGTAATATTGAATGGTGTGTGAGTGTTGACCAAAAGAGTGGAAAAGGGAGTGCCACATGGATGATGATGTGTAAAGTGGGATAAGGCTAGAGGGCCTATATCATTGTATGGTTCATTGTGATATGCAATAGAATAGAGCTTGGTGTTGAGTGTACAATATCTCTCTCTCTCTCTTATGGAGTTCTTAGTGTGATTTAATCCACCTTAATTATGTTGCTTAATCATTGTCTATCACCATGATCAATCCCATTTTAGGATTGTTAACAGTCATTATCACCGTCCTCAATGAGAAAGATATAAAAAAGACTCTGTGAACTGATAAATTTTTACAGAATGAAAAGATGCACTATACGATCAATACAATACATCATCAAAGATAGGTACAATGATAGAAATGGTGACATCATGAAACATGGTGAGGGGAGATATGATAGAATGCCATGGGATAGAGGTGACTACTACGAAAAGAGGTTCTGAAAACAACATTGAAGTTTTGTGAAAAAAAAACAAGAGAAACATGAAAGTGTGAATGGTTTCCCAAAAAAAAAACTAAAAGGGTGAGTGCACCTTGTGCAAGTATGAAATCAGTGCACCTAAGGAGGACGAGTATGAAAACATCATGGTGGGGTATGAAAAAACCATGGTGGTGGGGGAGGAACTTGGGAGTGTCTAGACGAGTAAGGATGATTAGAGAGCATTTCTTTTCTTTTCTTTGATTGAAGAGATTTAAGGAGAGACTCCAGTGTGTAATACACCTTAATCCTGACCCATTCACCAAGGGAAGCATAAGGCCTTCCATTGTGCAAAGTTGCACATCACCTTGAGGAAGAATTTGTGGACGAGAAATGGCCCTTCCCAAGCTAAAACCAGTTTCTTTTCAACGAGCTTGGGACACGAAGACCAGTTGACCTTCCTGAAACTTGGGGCGGTGATCATACCACCTTCCATCTATTCAATTCTACCTCCACTACTTGGGTGGCCAATGCTCGGGTTTTATCTAGGACAGTCATCTAGAGCAAACATCATTGTGTCAGCCAACCTCTACCCTGTGAGACCCATTGCTAAATTCTAAGGGCAAGACTGCTAGGCTATGAACTAATTGAAATGGGTTGTGCCTTGTGATAGCTTTGGATGAAATGTGATAAGCCTACTAGGAGTGGTAGCTTTAAATGCAGTGTGTGCTTTCAGTCTGTCCATTTGCTCGAGGGCTTATTACAGGATTTTGATAGAAGATCTTATATCGAGTAAGGTGGTGATGAAATTGTTAACGAAGTGGGAGCCCCTAGTCGTAACCTCTTGTGGACGCCCATTATTTTATTTTGGATGCGCCTTTTATATTATCTACCATGATTAATGTGTTTAATCAAGCTGTGTGTGTTGGTATGATGTCTACCAGGATTAATGTGTTTAATTAGTTGTGTGCACTGGTATGATATGGTCAGGATTAATGTGTTTAATCAATTGTGTGCACTATTTTCGATGTAGGCGATGAATGTGTTGTGACGGATTATGTGTTGATCGCGGGTGAAACATGTGCTGGACCACTATGAGATATTTTGGAAAACATGTGAACAACTTTTATGGTTTCATATTTAGGCATCTATATTTTTGTAAGGCTAAGGCCTCATACCTTTTGTACATAGCAAATAGTATCTTATACTTTTGGTAGGCCCAAGACTTTCTATTAATGTTTGCTATATTTTTGTAGAGCTAGCACTCTCATAAACTCAAAAGCACTTATGCTTTGTTTTTGGAATTATCTTTTTGAAAAGAAAGCGCATTTTCTAATACATATAAATATCTTTTTGAAAAGCAAGCACTTTTTCTAATACATATAAATATCTTTTTGAAAAGCAAGCACTTTTTCTAATACATACATACATACATACATATATCTCTCTCTCTTTTTCTAATACATACATACATATATATCTCTCTCTCTTTTTGAAAAGCGAGCGCTTTTTCTAATATATATAAATATCTATCTTTTTGAAAAGTAAGCACTTTTTCTAATATATATAAATATCTATCTTTTTGAAAAGTAAGCGCTTTTTCTAATATATATATATATAAATATCTATCTTTTTGAAAAGTAAGCGCTTTTTCTAATATATATATGTCTTCTTTTGAAAAGCAAATTCTTTTTCTAATACATATAACTATGGGAGAGTGGTACAAGGGCCACACTCTACCCAAGGGAGATTCAACCTAATCTTGTGTCAACGGTGACTTCTACTCTATTCTCCATCTCTCTATTGTTTATTTTATTTGCTTCATTAAGGTTTATGTCTTTAATTTGTGCAAGTATATGTTATGCTCTAATTTTTGTGTTTAGAAATTAGAGTTTTCTTCTCCAAGTGTCTAAAGGTCCTGACACTTAATCACCCCTTATCAAGTCCAAAAAGCTAAAAAAAACTCCAAAAAGTAGGCCAATCTCTTGACTGAGAGACGTGAGTCTAGAGTCACACATACAAAATTTGTGAGCTGAGCTATAACAAACGTGAGTGTGAGCTATAACAGAAGTCGGAAAGAGCTATAACAAGCATGAAACTTAAGTCAAGCAAGGACATGAGAGTGAGTCAAGGGTAGGTGAACCTAATATTATACTACCAGCCAATTAAACCTACCTTAAAGACATATCTATCCAACAAGATTTACATGTCATACAATCTATACACCAACATTAATTTCTAAGAAAAATTATTGTCCTTAACAATTATTATAGCATTAAGTACACTTATTGCTCAATAATTACTCTCAAACCTGATTGAGACATGTGGGGCTCCACACACTACTTGAAATACGTACCCAAGTATGCCTATTTCATAAAAGAAAAAATTTGGTGGACCTATTTCATATAAAAACCCATGAGTCCACAAAAAGCATAAGATGTGAAATGTAAGTCCACCAGGCATGAGACGTAACCATTTATGAGCCACTTCAAAACAATCCATGAGTCATTAGGAGACAACTAACCGTGAGACGTGAGCCCGCAACTTTACGTGAGCTAAGTTGCTCCAAATTTGCGTGAGCCTACCGGACGTGAATTGTGAGGAGATGTGAGAGTGGCGTGAGACCTGGTCAACCAGGCTTAACGTGACTCAAGATTTTTTTTTTGAGTTGCTTGAATACATTTAGACCCACTTTAGGAAGAAGCACTAAAGATTGTTACACTAAACCCGTTGATATGAAAACTCGATCCAAACTATTTGTTGTGGAGACGATAAATACAATAGTTGATTGTAGTACGTAAAATCCAAACTATTTGCTGTGGAGACGATAAATACAATAGTTGATTGTAGTGCATCAAATCCTCCTCAAACCCACCTACCCTTTGATCCTCGCAAATGACCATGGCTTAATAGAGTGCTCCCCTATTAAGAAGGCAAGACTCCATTGGGACGAGATGAGAAATTTAAACATAGACATAAACTTTGTGGAAATGGCATTAAACCACCCTATCTTTGGGCAAAGCTCCAGTGAAGGAGTGTGGGCAAGGAATGGGAGCAAGACCAAGAACCTCAACGTTTGCTTCCTCAGAAAGAAGTGGCAAACCATGTTAGACACCATAATGTTTGAAACATTTGGTCTCTATCCAGAGCTAGGTTTGTCCCAAGCTGACCATGGCCATGCAGCCCACCAACAACCACATTTATTACGGTAATTAGGACATGTCTCTTTTGTTGTACGATTAGGGACGAGAATTCTACAAAACACCCAACAACAAGCACGCACAATGAAAGTAGGAGCCCCACTTTCTATAGGACCCCATTATAGAAGCTTCTTCACCACAAAACCGAATTCGTGTTCCTCTCCGTTTTTAGACTAAGGAACAAGGAACACATAGACAATGATGAAGACTACCTCAAACCCAAGGTTTCCATAAGAGCAATCACATGGCATGTCCTTAGTCCAGTAAGCCTCCAACCTCGAAGCTAGGATGCCATAAGACAAGTGGTGTTGCCCAACCCTATGGTGCAAGAAACACCAAACTCTGAGACAAAGGGTTTTGCATAACCATTCCCTTGCATTCCACTACCATGAGAATATGCAGAAGACATGCATATTGAAATTTGGAAGGGGGTTTCTACAAACAACGCACTTAGCAACTCAAAAGTGGGAAAAACAAAACTAATTCCCTTAGGTCCACTGCCAGGCAGGTGAATATGCAGATATTGAAATGGGAAAGGGGGTTTCCACAAACATCACACTTAGAGGCTCAGAATTGGGAAAAACAAAGCTAATATATCTCAAGAACAATGACCAAGTTTGATGGAACTAGGGATCATATTCATCATTATATAGAGAAGTTTACCTTGAAGGCAAAGTAGGCTAGTGGGCACTAAACCCACTTGAAAAGGAAAACTATGAAGTCTTAAGGCACACTTTCACTGTGGGATTTTCACCTAGTGGAACTAAATGGAGCCCTATAGCACAAATCTATAACCCCGAGCAAGATAAAGAAGAGACCATGTGGGACTAAATTGCTACTCACAACCATCTCTACAAGTCTAGACACTACATCAATTAGGGTTGCCACATGAGGCAGTAGACCTAGTAGACAATCTACAAGATAAGGATATAGAAGTTGTCCACCCAAACTAAGAGATAGGGGACCCATCATCCAAACCCTCTATGATGAAAGGATCCCAATCAACACCTCAAGAGCCCTAGTCAAGGTCATGATAATGGACAAATTGGTAGAAAATCTGTTCAACCAAATAGGCCAGCAATGGCAAGGCTGGCCCCAAGCCAGTTTCTCAAGCTAGACACCCACACTTACTTCCATGAAGAGATACGATTAAGTGTGTAGTGTTGGATACTTCAGAGTCTAGTAAGTGCCCAATGGTAGAACACTTAGATGTAAATACCCTCTTATTAATAGAGCATAAGATAGGGTCTTGGTGCCTATATAAAGCATTGTACATGGTAGAAGTATTATTATAATCTAATCATTTTTGTGCTGTGTAATAATGCTCTTTCTCTTGTGTGTGTTATCACATCTCTCTCTCTCTCTCTCTCTCTGTGCCTATATAAAGCATTGTACATGGTGGAAGTATTATTATAATCCAATCATTATTGTGCTGTGTAATAACTCTCTTTCTCTTGTGTGTGTTATCACATCACATCTCTCTCTCTCTCTCTCTCTCTCTCTCTCTCTCTCACACACACACACACACACACACACACACACACACCCCATCCATGTCTGCACCAAGTCACCATGGCTCTCCTCCCATTCACACTCTCATGCTTGGAACCATGTTCACCGACATGGGATTAGAGGATGGGTGATCCCCTAACCCCACGATCATGCTACTACATTTTTTTAATGCCCAACCTTCACACCTATATTTTTTTCCTTTTCATATAACTTAGGGTTTTTAATTTCATGGGCTCTTTGCATTTGTTTATTACCACCTTCATTGCTGCATGCCACTCCATTTTTTTGATGGCCAGCCTTCACATCTATATTTTTTCCCTTCATATAACTTAGGGTTTTTTATTTCATAGGCTCTCTGCATTTGTTTGTTTATTGCCACCTTCATTTGCTGCATTTTTTTTTTCTCAATTATGAGTTCTTCTCATTAGGACAATAATCTCTTCATCCCTTCTCGAGGTTGATGCAAGGCATCAAGCAATTCAACTAGTAGCCATAAAGGGGGCAACTAGATCCAATAACCTAATGTTTATATCATCTTGCTATTCATCTCCTATATTACCACCACCTCTGTTGGATGTTTTTTTTCTGAACTGAGCTGCCACATCAATAGGTGTTGTAAAAATGATGCAGCCTTGCCAACCAACATGTGTGTTTCTTCCTAAATCAACAATGTCACCGCTTGAAAGCTTCCTATAACATGGAGGCACACATGAGCTAGAATTAATCAAAACTCACTTATACATCAAAGATTTAATCATAGAATTGAATTAAATCGACAAGATTGAGCATAAAATCAAATAAAAACATAAGATAGAGTAAACAATACATGACCACACAGAAGACAAGTATTGGGTGCAATCTCCCCCCTCGACATGTGTGGCTCTATCTCCCACACTCGGTATTTATGTCATATTCATATTTTTAGCCCTTAGAGTCAATAATAGCACCTTTTCCACTTTTGAGCTTTTGCTTTACATATAAATAACCTTGTCAGGGTTTCTAAGGTTTATACATGACAAAACTTTTGCCCACAATGATAAATACTAATAGGCCTTTACAAATAAAATAATCTTGTGCACACTCACACATAAAATAACCTTGTGCACATTTGCACATAAAATAATATCGTGCACACTCGCACATAAGATCTAGCCACATGATAGGCTAGAAATGATTAATAAAATTCTAATACATGATTAGAATGATTAATAAAATTTTGTATGTGATCTTTATCTTCGCACCACCGCTTAATCCACCATCCATACGATACCTCAATCGGTACCCTCTCACATCTCGGTACTTATACTCATAGATATAATCCACGTTAGTTAAATAATCAATTAAACACATCAATTAATCCCAATGTCGTAAATGAGAAATAGGCAACCATAATATCAAATTATATGTACCAACAAGCACAGTGCACATGGGCGTCCCTGATATAAAATAAGAAATATAATTCCTAATAATCAAGAGCAATTCTCATAACAAGATGACATCTCCTTCACTTTGAAGGGGAGTTTCTTAGATATTTTAGAGTCTAGTAAGTGCCTAGTGGTGTGTGAACACCCCTTATTAAGAGAACATAAGATATGGCCTTGCTGCCTATATAAAGCAATGTACATTGTGGAAGTATAATTATAAAGTGTACATGCTATGTGTGGAGTTCCCACGAGAGGCTTTGTTTTAGAGGGGCTTTGTTTTAACAAAGCCCCTCGCTGCATGCATTAATCCTTGAAGTTTTCAAATCGTGCAATTATAGAAGAGGCTTCTTTTTGGCAAAGTTGCAATACGGAAGCCTCGTTAGCTTTACTCATTACTTATTAAATGAACAGGGGGCCTTGGTTTGACTCCCCGTGGGAATTCATCCTAAAAGGTGTGTTGATAGAACTATGGCGATGATGATGCCAATAAATATTATAATCAATTTTCAAATTTTTATGTGGTATGCATTTTTGGCGGACACGGTTTCACATAAAAATCTATTGACCTTCCAAAAGCTACACTTTTTGGGATTTTGTCACAATAAAATTTGAAAAAATTAGAAGTTCATAATCATAACGTACATGACACCATTGCACCGCCCCTGATTCCATCGCTTTGTAAGTTTTCGACTTTGCGTGTGCTAATTTCAAGTGTCTTAATGGTTCTTTAATAAGGCTTGATAGAAGATTTTTAGGTGTTGGCATCATTTGTGTTCTTTTGTATCACATGATTGCAATCTGAGAGCCCAAGTTATCATATTGAAGGCTTTATATAAGATTTTCAAGTGTTGGCATCATTGTGTTCTTTTGTTTTGCAATCTAAGAGCCCAAATCATCATACAGAAGGTCTCTCTCTCTCTCTCTCTCTCTCTCTCTCTCTCTCTCTCTCTTAGATGTGACACAGGACCTCAAATAGTTTTTGAAGAATTAATCAAAAGTCACTTATACATCAAAGATTTAACTATAGAATTGAATCAAATTAACAAGATTGAGCATAAACTAAAATAAAAACATGAGATAGAATAGATAATACATCACCACACAGAAGACAAGTATTGGGTGCAATCTCCCCTCTCCGACGTGTGTGGCTCTTTCTGGTATTTATGCCATATTCATATTTTTGGCCCTTGGAGCTAATAATAGCACTTTTTTCACTTTTGGGCTTTTGCTTTACATATAAATAACCTTGTCAAGGTTTCTAAGGCTTATACATGACAAAATCTTTGCCCAATGATAAATACTGATTGGCCTTTACACATAAAATAATCTTGTGCACACTCACACATAAAATAACCTTATGCACATTCGCATATAAAATAATACTACCCACACTCGCACATAAGATCTAGCCACATGATAGGCTACAAATGATTAATACAGTTATAATACATGATTAGTATATGATCTTCATCTTACCTCAATCGATACCCTCGTACAGTGCGACATCTCAATCAGTATCCTCGCACATCTTGGTACCTATACTCATAGATATAATCCATGTTAGTTAAACAATCAATTGAACACATTAATTAATCCCAACGTCGTCATGAGAAATAGGCAACCATAATATCAAATTACATGTACCAACATGTACATCCCTGATATAAAATAAGAAATATAATTTCCAATAATCAAGAGTAATTCTCATAACAATATGATACCTTCTTCACTCTGAAGGGGAGTTTCTTAGATATTTTGGAGTCTAGTAAGTGCCCAATGGTGTGTGAAACACTTTAGGTGTGAACACCCTCTTATTAAGAGAACATAATATAGGGCCTTGGTGTCTATATAAAGCAATGTACATGGTGGAATTATTATTATAAAGTGTACATGCCATGTGTGGAGTTCACACGAGGGGCTTGGTTAAAACGAAGCCCCTAGGTGCATACATTAATCCTTGAAGTTTTCAAATCATGCAATTATAGAAGAGGCTTCTTTTTGGTGGAAGAGTTGCGATCAGTGCATAGGCTTAACCGGGATTTAGGCTTGAAAATCACTAGAAATCATACAAATGCCGTGATCTATAACTAAAATGTACAAAATTCAACCCTTAAAATTAAAGGTGATCGAATTCCAACCCGGATTTCTAAATTTCAACCAAAAAAATTACACTAAGAACCGGCCTTGTTGGCTTTACTCACCACTCATTAAATGAACAGGGTCCTCAAGCTGTGTTGATGGAACCTTTCTAGTATGACGATGATGATGCCAATAAAAATTTAATGGATTTTTAATTTTTTTATGTGGTATGTATTTTTGGCGGACATGGTTTCACATAGAAATCTCTTGACCTTCCAAAAGCTGCACTTTTTGGGCTTTTTGTCACAATAAAAATTGTAAAAATTGGAAGTTCACAATCACAACGTACATGACACCACAGCACCGCCCCTGATTCCATCAAGTTTTCGACTTTGCGTGTGCTGATTTCATACACAGAGGGAGAAACACAGAGGTTATGACTTCGATCACAAAAGAGTAAGAGCCTTCTGTGCAGCGAAGATTGCTTTCCTTTCTATGTAGAGCGATGGCTTGCTTTTCATGGTTTCCAACCTTGTTTCAGATTGTTGGACTCTTGGGTTTTGTGAGCTTATTTTATTTCTCTGTGCAGAGATTGATCAATACACCAACATTTTTAGCCATGGCCGATTGGCAGGAATGGATCAACTCCTGCTTCATCTCGCTCATCTTCGCCTACATGCTTGCAAAGCTCATCTCAATAGTTCTCTCTTTCCGAAAAGACAAACTGAGAGTCGAGCGGGAGTGCGAAGAAAGCCCTAATTTTACAGAGGTTATTGCTGCAGAGAACCCTGATATTGTACAGCCGGCTGCAACGGTCCTAGACCAGCACGTCCTCTACAATGTGGGGAAAGCAGATGATACCCAGGCTATGCCTTCAGGTAATTCCAGTGAAGGCATAGATGAGACACGTGGAGAGCTGAGCAAAGACCGAGATGCTGATGCCGACAGCGCCACAATCATTCTAGAGAGACTTCTTCCTGCACTTGGTATTACAAAGGATGCAGAAAGTCAGGAAGAAGACATGGACAAGGAAAAGATGGAAGAAGAAAGCCTCCTTTCTGATGAAGAGGACTGGGAGGGCATTGAAGGTACCGAGTTGGATAGAGCTTTCGGAAAAGCAGCTTCTTTTTTTGAAAAGCTGGTTTTGAACCCTTCTTCCAAGATCTCAAATGACACGAAGCTTCAGTTTTATGGCCTTTACAAGCAAGCTACCGAGGGTCCTTGCTCTTCTCCTCAGCCCCCAGCCTACCGGCTCTCTGCCCGAGCCAAATGGTGCAAAACCAATCGACTTGTTTATTATGTTGCAAAAGTGTGTGTGTAAATATGAGAGAGAGAGAGAGAGAGAGAGAGAGAGAGAGAGTTATATTAACGTCTACAAAAGACCAAATGGTCTATGAGACCAAAAGTGTTACAATATCCATGAAGTGACTAAATCATGGGAAAAATATAAAAACTGATACAAAGATATAAGTGATGGGATATGTAGACTCTTGGCACGAGTGACTGAGTAGAGGCTTTCTACGGCCATTGCTTGTGGAGGGGCACTCTTGTGTCTTTGACAATCTCTTGGATATGAAGCTGTTGAGTGGACATCTCCTCAGACTAGTGGTTATTGGGCTTTTGGCTCGCTATACCTGGATTGCTCCATCTAAGGAGACACCTGGGAGGTGGGGTGGCACGTGGGCTGCTTATATGTGCTGCATGGGTAAGAGCTCTCTTATGGTTGCTGGCTGGTGCCTCCATCCTAATCGGACGGTAGAAGCTTGTGATGGAGGGCTCTGAGGTATCTCAAGTCTGCATTTGTGCCTTTCTGCACAGTTGATCTCTGTGGCGACATAGCTTCATCAGGTAGAGCTCCCGGCATTGCTGGTCTAGGAAGTGAGTGACCTGAGATAGAGGGCCAAATCCTTCCGTGAACAGGCAATGAAACTTCCTTTGTATCTTTATGAGGATTATAGAGTCATGGAAAAAGAGTGGAAAAGAAACTAGCTTTCTATGCTAAAAACATGCAACCGTGAAGACAATATACGTAGCCATGTGGTTGATACAAGGTTCTGGCCATATAATGGGGTCATCCAATGATACCATCCTCCTTCAAAATAGAGCGTAAGGTGGTAATGATATCTCCCTTCTGCGATAAGAGCTCTCCATGTTTTTGAAGGATATCTTGCATATGTAGCTAACAAGTGGGGCTGAGATCCCTTGGGTTGGGGGCGTATGGCTCTCAGAAGAGATTGTGCACTTTCTCTCTAGTGATTCTTCGTGTGCATCCAGATAAGTTCCCTAGCCCTTACCTAAACTAGAATTTTCAACTTCTAGGAGAAAAAAAATGAAATGATGAGTGCATGTTTTGCAGGGTTGCATCATTCATAAGGAACTCATAAGTGACATAAGCGTATTGGATATCCATATATAGTTGAAAATCCCTATATTATAATGGAGGAGATATTGATTGTAGAAGACATACAACTTGAGCTCGATTGAAGACTAAACAAGATTGTGAAATTGGGGCTGTTGAGCTCCTTCATGCAGACGCCTTTGAAGACTCATTGGGACGTAGGATTGTGGATCTTGTGGTATCTGCAGAGTATGAAGGATGTTGGACTCTTCTATGATACTAGAGGGGGAACGACGGATGGAGTCAGACTCCACGATTGGAGTGACTCAGATTGGGGGGGGGAGATCCAGACACGAGGAGATCTACATGAGGCTACAGTTTACCCTTGGCTCAGGAGCTGTTTCATGGAGCAACAAGAGGCAACCAACTATTGCCTTGTCGTCTACAGTCTGCAGAGGCAGAGTATCGGGCTGCTTGTGGTGCTGCTTGCGAGGTGGTGCGGTTGCAGAGGTTACTTGGCGAGATTGTGTTTCCACTGGCAGAACCCACGGTCATTGAGAGTCACTTTGTTCGTGAGAAGTTTTTTGTTGATGACATCTTGCTAGAGTTTTGTTCGACGGAGGACAATGCGGCAGACCTATTCACGAAGGCTCTACCTCAGGCGATGCTCCGGCAGCACTCTAGCTCATTGGGGTTGGTTCCGCATCTAGGAGCTGAGAGGTGTTAGCAATCATCTCCTGTTTGTACATTGCACACCAGGGCTAGTGTTGTGGGTGTGCGCGCCCATTTAGGTGTTTTCCCATTTTTCCATGTATTTTTTCCATTTTCTTTGGTCATGGGAGGGACTGCTGAGTTGGCCGACTGGATGTGTCGTGGTGGCCGACTTGATGTTGCTGGCCGACTAGTGTCTTTTCCAATTGTGGGCCTTTTGTCTTGTTGTCGGCCTGTTTTGGGCTGGTCGACCAGCAGCCTAGGGCCATATATATAGATGGCCTTGCCCCCACACTCCATTGTATCATTGGGTATTGTGTACCGGATCTTGTATATAGAGCAGTGGCCATTCATTCTGTTTTGGCACCTATGATTTCAAGAGAAACCACTTGAAGAGAGTACCCTTAAAAGACTGATTGTATGCAATAAGGAGCATGCACTTTTAGAGCTCATTGGGAGCTCGTAGTGGCCCATTGGTGGTCACATTGAACGACTAAGATGTTGCAGCAAAGAAAATCAACATAAGATGATGAGTTGACTGAGTACAAAGATCTGTGCAGTCAAGACAGCATAGAAGTGAACACAAGGAGGAGGGTACAGACAAGTACGTGCATGCATGTGAAGCAGGGTTGTGGAAACAAGTGCCTGCAAGTACAGATTGGTACCGTTGCTTCCTCCAGTGCTGTTTCACGAGCTGATTTTGGTAAGCTCCTCATCTGTTCATCTATCTCTCTTTCTATTGCTTGATGTCTGTTGCAGATATGAGCTATCTGGCCCCTTGTGAGAGGAGGGGTATGGGAGATTGACAAGGGTTGAGACAGAGTTTGGACAGCATATGTATGTATGAGCTGAGATGTTGAATCATGTACTTGAGTTATGCCAGATGTATGCTCATGGCTGCCCTGCTTAGTGGTCTTGGCTGATCAGAGGGAGGCACAGTGTGTTATTGTGAAACACAGATCTGTGTGCATAGATCCTCTGTGCTAATAGAGATATTGTGGGCCGTCAGATTGGACATACAGGTGTAATCTCTTGGCTGATTTTTGTTGTACTCAGCCATTCATATTTTTGAAATTGAATGAAGAAATACCGCAAGGGGCACCAAGCTTTGGGGCCAACAGGTGTCGCTTTGTTTTCAGATTTGGGCACTCTAGCTCCAATCTGTTTTGTTTTCATATCTAGACTACAAGTGGACGGGTGACTGCTAGTCTACCACACTCTGGTTTCTATCAGAGGCCGGTTTCAAGGTTCCGTTGCCGGGACAATCATCAACTTTCTGAAGGGGGTGAGCTCGTGGTTGCTTTGAAGAAAGCCATGTTCGCTGAAAATTCAGCAAACATGTCTGATACAGAGGATGAGTACTTCTATCATGAAGAAGAAGAGCAAGAGACTTCTCCTGAGAGAGATGTATCTGAGGATATTTTTGCAGGAGAACAGGCTGTAGATGTTGAGGCTTATGAGGATGTAACACAGCCAGAAGATGTGCATGGTAAAGAGGATGATGATGCTCGGTTCAAAGATCGCTTGGCTAGTGTTATGGATTTTTTTATGCAGCTCACACAGAGTGAGAGATTTGTTGAATTTATGAGATCTCGCACAGAACCCCGCACAGAGCCCGAGAAAAAGAAGAAGAAGGTTCGTTCAAAGAATCTTCCTCAGGGTCATAGTGGTGCCATCCCACAGGAACCATCTTTTGGCCAGTTTCCGAATATGCAGCATGCTTATGGTGCAAACTCTCAGAGTTCCTTCTATGGACAGCCACCTATTCCTCAGCAGAACATGCATCCAGGTTATTTTGGTGGTGGCTCGGTGTTCCAATCCATGACTGGGGGTTACCCCGGGGAGGCATGGGTATGCACGGGCCTTTTGGAGCTAATTTTCAGCCTGGTATGCAGGGGAATATGTATGGTGGTATGCAGTCCGGTATGGTTGGAAATATGTTTGGAAGCATGCAACCTGGGATGCAAGGCAATATGTTTGGTGGTATGCAGCCAGGTATGCATAATGGAATGTTTGAAAACATGGCTGGGATGTATGGTATGCGTGGTATGGGAATGGGAAATGTTGACCCAATGATGGGTATGAATGTTGGGGGCAGCAATCTTGCGAAACCACTTCCATATGATAATCTAACGCCTATGGGAAAGGCGAAGGATTACAAGGAAGGGGGAGCTGCAGTGAAGTTTGACACATTCAGTGGGGCCAAGGATAAACTTAAAGCACTTACCTTTTTACAGCAGTTTGATGCTACTTTTTCTGGTGGGAATTACACAGAGTCCTCTAAGGTGAGGAAAGCTGCCACTTTTCTCAAGGGCAATGCTTTGCAGTGGTGGTCTACTCTTCTTTTGCAGGGCATAGCACCCACTACATGGGTCCAATTCAAACAGGTTTTCTCTTCCGTATGGCTCACATCTACATTTGAGGTGGATGTTATGACCACATGGCACAAATTGGATGCTTCAAAGTGTGATAGTTTGGAGGATTATAACAAGAAGTTTTGGGAAGCTTTACTCCTTATCGTGTAGTGCCATTGTCTGAGCAGGTAGAGAAGTATTGTTGTGGACTGCCCAAAGAGGTACGAGATTATTGTATAAAGACGAGTAACGAACATGTCACAGATGATTGAAAATGCTATGACAGCTAATGCGTTACTCACAGGTGGTTCATCTGGGTTTAAAGGCAGTAAGAAATTGAGCAAGAAAGCTGAAAAATTTGGGCATGCTTCTCGTGATGCTAAAGGGTCTTCAGAGACAAAGTATAAGAAGTTGCCAATGCCCAAGAGGACTTCTGAGGAAAGACAGGTTTTGAGAGATGCTCATAAGTGTTTTTACTGTACTGAAGAGGGGCATATGTCATTCAATTGTCCCAAAAGAAAGTCCCAAAAGGACTCTGACAATAAAGGAGAGCCCAAGCCAAAGAAACAAAAGCCTTCTGCAGGCTTAGTTCCTGATCTTGTGGGGGAACAGCCAGGTGGTGAAGCCACAGAGTTGTGCAGGGCATGGGGCAAAGTGAGAGATCAGAATGCCTTGATCTTCTTTGACACAGGTGCTAGAGCCAACTTCATTTCACCAGATTTGGCTGGCCGATTGGGGATTCGCGCAGAGGAGATGGGGCCGTTACATGAGGCTAATATGGCTTGTCCAGGGTATGCAGAACCCGTTACTCCTATCATTGGGAAGCTTCGGCTTCATTTGCAGGGTTATGTGGACAGCGAAGAGTTCTTCATCATGCCTTTGGATGGCTGTGATGTTTTGTTGGGGATGCCATGGTGCCACAGGGTACATGCGGTGGTGGACACTTACAATAGGAAAATCACTCTGACTCATAGAGGGAAAGAACATGTATTGGATATAAAACTCAAAGGGGAATCTGTTCCTATTGTATCCGCTTCGGCGATTTCATCAGTAATGAAAAAGCATCTTTCCGCGTACTTGATTTATGTAAAGGATGCACAGGATGATGAGTCTAAGTCTAATTTGTCTATGTTAGATAAGGACAGGACTGATTTCTTATGTAGGTTTCAAGATTGTTTTTCCGAGTCATTGCCAGGAGAACTTCCTCCTGAGAGGCCAGAGGGCCTGTATGACCTCCGCCGGTGGAGTCGCCTGGCGGTCAATGGCCTCCCTGCATCGGGCTCTCCATATGTGCCAAGCCGTCATGCTGCTGATCATCTCCCATCTGTGCCCGTCCCCCTCCTGAGGGACTGCCGAAGAGAAGTCTGGCGTCGGAACCACCGCCATCGCCCTGTCAGAGACCTGGATGGTCGCATTGCCAGGGACGTCCTCATATCCAAGGGCCGGGCCGCTGTCCGTGGCCCAAGCCACCGCACCCCACCCCACGTCACCAGCATCTCACCTGGCGAGCCTGCAAAAACCATCCTGAGAGCGCGCTGCCAGACCTGCTGTGCCTGCGGGCAATCCCATAAGCAGTACCGTTGCGACTCCTGTGCATGGCCGCACCGAGGGCAGGACGCTGGGTGTCTGCCAAAAGCTAGCCAAGCCCCCACAGCCTGTCCTCTATGCGCTGTGAGCCAGAGAAAAAGCGTCACCTTCCGGGGCCGGAAGCTGGCCCAAAGGTGTTGGGTTTTATGCTGTGTATATGCACCCAGAGGAGTGCTAGTGATCATCAGTAGATTACTGGGGCACTTTTTACTTCAGTTAGTGGAGGTTTTTTCCCCCAGTTTAGTTCAGTTTCACTTATATGCAGTTTATAAGTGTTTTGGTCCACCCGGCACATTTATGGCCGGACATGTGAACACTTATCTTTTAGGGTCACTATCATGTGGCTATTGTACTTCATCTTTTTGATCATTGAAGCATACTGAAGTCGTGTTCACTCCTCTCTTGGTTTCCACGCCTGATTGTCTTCTGTAAACCCTAACCCTAACACCCAATCCCTTCAATTGGTATCAGAGCATTGAAGCTGCTCTGCCCTGCCCGTACATTGCCAGTGTTGTGCGCCGTACTGAGGTCTCAGCATCTGCTGCCTGTACAGCATCCGTACATCAGCGCCGCCTTCAGTCACACGTGCGCACTAGCTGCCCGTACATCCAGTCAAGCGCCGCCTTCAATTACTGTCAGGTAACCTCTGCGCCTGCTGCCCGTACCTGGTCGCCTTCAGTCGGGTACTACAACTACTCGTCGCCTACAACTACTCGTCGCCTACAACTATTGTACTGCGCCGCCTTCTACCCGTACACCTGTGCGCCTTCAGCTACACATTCACCTGTGCGCTTGCTGCCCGTACACTTGCTTCCACACCTGGCGACTGTACAAACATTGCGCATTCTGTACCTGACGTGTACCTGCTCGCCCAACACAGAACTGTACCTGCCCGTACAGTAAGCGCTACCTGCACAGTACTTCCACCTACATCAGTCCTGTGAAGTACAGTCATTTGTACTTGCACTTTGGTGATCAGTACCTGCAGAAATACCACAACCTACACAGTCATTCAGTGGTAAGCATTAAAATTCAGTTTTTGGGCATTTTTATTTTCTCTGTGAAAAATATACAGGCACAACAGGCATATTTTCTAGCAAAGAACAATACAGGTTTTTTTGCACAGTTTGGGTGCAGCAAATTTGGGCATTTTTGGGGCATTTTGGCATTGTGTACGCCATTTGCTGCTCTACTCAGTCATTGGTGCATTGAGCTGCACATTCAGAGGATTGAGAGTGCAGGCAGATTTGGGTGAACTGTATTCAGTGGAGTACAGTTATTATCAGGGTTTCTGCTATTAGGTTTTTTGGTAAACAGGTACAACATTGTGCGTAAAGCATAATGGCAAATCAACAGCAAAGTGATGTATTCACATATTTGTCTAAGGAAGACAAATTGGATGGCACGAACTACTCCTTGTGGAGTTTTATGCTGAAAAATGTGCTTGTGGCAAAAGGTCTTTGGGATTTTGTTAGTGGTGATGAACCACGTCCAGGTCCATTGGCTCCAGAGACTCCTCCCCAAGGGGGTGCTCGTGGACGAGGACAACAGGTACAGGCTCCAGGACAGCCATTGCCTGTTCAGAGAACAAATGCTCAAAAGACATGGGATGCCAGGGATGCACAAGCTTTGTCACTCATTGCATTGTCAGTACAGAGGTCCATTATACCTCATATTCGTTCAGCTGGCTCTTCACAGAATGCATGGGTGACTTTGGAGCAGATGTATGCTGCTCGTAATGAGGCTAGGATCTCATTTTTGAAAAGAGAGCTGGAAAATCAGAAAATGAATGAAGGAGATGATATGTCTAGCCACTTAAACAAGCTGTAGGATTTGAGAGAGCAACTCATCAATGTGGATGAGATTATTCCTGAGACACAGCTTGTGTCCACCATCTTGCACTCTTTGCCAAGATCTTACTTGGCTTTTCATACCTCTTTGAAGCTCAGCATGAGGAATGCTGTTGAACCCCTCAAGTATCAGGAACTTGTTGCTCTCTTACTACAAGAGGAGCAAATGAGGAAGAATATGAATATGAACACAAATGCTGAACAAGCA
The DNA here is from genome assembly GCF_041138505.1 of Cibotium barometz. NCBI lineage: Eukaryota > Viridiplantae > Streptophyta > Polypodiopsida > Cyatheales > Cibotiaceae > Cibotium > Cibotium barometz. The sequence continues at coordinate 40,811,393 of NC_141075.1, forward strand.
TTTACTACAGGTCAAAAGGGGAAAGGAAAATCTCAGCCAAAGAGTGCAAATCAAAATTCAGGTGATGGTGGTTCTTCACAGGATACCAAGAAAAGTGATGGACAGCCCAAGAAGAAGGGCAAATGTCATTACTGTAAGAAGCCAGGTCACTACATCACGGAATGTAGGAAGAGGATTGCCATAGAGAAGGCAAAGGAAGCTGGGATGTTTGTTAATGATGCTTCTAAAGCTCCTCCAGAGACTGCTTCTTTTGTTGAGGACAGGGATTACTGTTTTTATACATGCAGCTATGATGCCTCTTGGTCTTCACAGGCACTCAGTTTGACAGAGCATGCATGTACTTGGTATTTTGATAGTGGTGCCTCAAAGCATATCACATCTCGCAGGGATTTGTTTAGTCATGTTGGCCCTGCCCCTGTTGGCAAAACTGTTCAGTGTGCCAACAATGCTTCATATCTAGTTCGTGGCATTGGGGAGATTCAGCTCACAGCCATTGATGGCTCCATTCTCCGCCTTACAGATGCCTTATATGTACCAGGGATAAAGAAGAATTTGTTGTCCATCTCTTCTTTAGCACATTGTGGAATGCAAGTCCACTTTGATGATGATAAATGCATGGTCAGAGACAAAGCTAATGCCTTGACCTTGATGCTTACTGGTACACTATGTCATGGACTTTATCAATTGGATGCATTTCAGCCAGTGGATCAGTCTGCTTATCATGCATTCACTCTTACTCCAGCTATGGTTGATGCGGAGTTATGGCATGCTCGCATGGGGCATGTAAATTTTGGTAGTCTTATGCTTATGCAGCGACATAATATGTTTACAGATCTACCTCTCATGGAGAAGCCTCCAGATCACATTTGTGAAGGATGTATTTTGGGAAAAATGCACAGGTTTTCCTTCCCACGTGATCAGGCTCTAAGAGCAACTGCAAAGTTGCAACTTATACACAGTGATCTTTGTGGTCCCATGCAGACGAAGTCATTAGGTGGTTGCTTCTATTTTGCAACATTTATTGATGACTTCTCTCGTATATGCTGGGTCTATCCTTTGACACAGAAATCACAGGTATATGATGCATTTTTGGCCTTTGTAGCACTTGCTGAGACAGAGTCAGGATGCAAGGTGAAGACTCTCCGTTCTGACCGAGGGGGGGAATATATGTCACATATGCTGAATTCCTTTCTTGGGAGTAGAGGTATAAAACATCAGTATACTACTCCTTACACTCCACAGCAGAATGGGGTTGCAGAAAGGAAAAATCGGTCACTCATGGAGATGGCCAGATTTATGCTAAAGGCAAAAAGACTACCACATATCCTTTTTTTTTTTTTTTTTCCGAGAAAAGATCCTTTCATTAGTTATATAAAAACGCCCGTAGGGCTACAAAAGATCTCTCCTACTCATAAGAGAAAAAGAGCAGTGAATACAGCAAGGCAGCCCGGGAGACTCTCCCTAGGTGCTGCAAAATACAAGCATCAGTACTAAGGACTGAGGGGCTAGATCATACAATGGGGGGGGGGGAATAGCCAAACAGGTGGCCTGTAATGCCAACGGGGGGATCCCGTGTGTAAGGTGTAGAAGGGGCCGCTGCGCCAGGTGGTGTGAAAAGCCTGGCGCCGCAAGATCGCCTTGTCCGAGTCGCCCCGGATGCGGTCATACTGTCCTCGCAGGGTGTGGATCAACTCCTGCCAAATCCCCCGTACAGTCTCTGCTGGTGGCTCCAGTCTCCCCTCAAAGGCCGTGAAACACCGGGCCCTCCAGGTGAACCAGATGGTGAGGCTGCTGAGGAGCTCCCATCGTAAATCCCTCTCCTGTGTCCAGCTGGCGGACGAGAAATCCGGTGCCGGAACCAGGCGAGGCTGGCCCCTAATAAATCTGATGGCCTGACTGCCCTGCTCCATCTCATAGCCCATAGCAGGCCCTGACGAAGTCGACCAAGCAGCGGCACCCCACGTAAACATACCCTCTGGAGAGAGGGGGGCCAGAATACGCAGCATCCGCAACCAAATCTGCTGTGCCTGAGGGCAGTCCCAAAGGCAATGTCTCTGTGTCTCCATAGGGTGGCCGCATCGAACGCAGGCCGCCGGAAGACCGCTGTAAACAAGCCAGGTGCCAACTGCTGAGCCCCTGTGGGCGACCAGCCACTAAAAAGCCGAGATCCTGCGGGCCTGCCGACTAGCCCAGAGCCGAGCCCAGAAATCCTCCAGGAACTCCTGTGAGAGTCCCTGCAATCGCCAATGCCCCGCTGCCGCTGGAGAAACCGTCCTCGCCGTCAAAATATGCCGTCCCAGCCGAACAGTATACTGGAAAAAGGTGATCTCTGTGGCCTCAAGGGATGCATAAGGATCATGCCACTAGTACTCCCCGGGGTCCCACTGTAGCCGGGCCAAGGGGCGCGCTGCATATGCCCATATACGCCAATCCGGGAGCACATCAACAGGGTCGGGGTCAATATGCCACTTCCGAGAAGCGGCAGCCACTACCCGAATCCTCTGAAAGGTGCACTCTGCAACCAAAGGCGACTCCACCTCCACTCTCTGGAGTCTACCCTCATCCTGAATCTCATAGTAGAGGCATCTGCCATCCTCAGTGCTAGCTCTGACAGCAATCAGGATCTCCAACTGTGTAAAGGCTCCCATCCACCGTGGGGCCACTGGCTCGAGAGACGTGAACCACTCCTCTGTGAGAGCCTCCTGTATATCATCCCTCATAATCAACCCCCCTCTGAAGTGACTCAGCCTCTCCACCTGGATCTCCTCTGGTAGACTGCAGAAAGCCTGCCAGTCTCCAAAACTACGAGCTGGGCCTGCCGCTAAAGGTCCCCAGGCTAAACGAGGCCGAGAACCCAGCATATGACCCTGCTCCGTGCGAACCGCTGGGCTCCAGATGAGCGGCTGCCTGGCCCGCTCCTCAACACAAGAAGGAGGCCGTTGAGAGAGCCCCGGTCTCAGCAGCTCCCAAGCTCTCAGGATACTCAAAGCAAATCTGTCCTCCCATCCTCTACTGAGGCCTGTCCTCCTCATCTCTATGAAGATCCAGCGAATCTCTGGTGCCCAAGTACCCCCTGCAGGGGGCGCCCGAGCTTGCAGTCGTTGCAAGAGGAGCTCTTTCCACGGCTCACCGCCTGGAAGCAACCCCCGAACAATAAGCTTCCCCAATAAGGCTCTGCTCTGATCGACTGGATCTATAATGCCCAAACCGCCCTGAGCCAGCGGAAGTGTAATAATTGCCCATGCAACCTTTGCCCGAGCTGGCTGACCGTCCCGCCCAGACCACAGAAAGTTCCTGATCAGCCTCTGTACCTGGCTGATGCAAGAGCTCGAGAAAATCCAGCAAGACGTAATGTACCACATGGTCGCTAACAGCACCTGATTTGCCACCACCACCCTCCCAGCCAAGGATAGTCGAGCTGTACTCCAATACAATAGCTTCTTCCGAATGCTCAGAAGAAGCGGGGCAATCTGCTGCTCAGGTGACAAATCGAGGCCAATCTGGCATCCCAAATACCGCACTGCTGTGCCTGGAGGAATCCATCTAAAACTGGGGTCCGGGCTCCATGCCGGAGTGGGAGCACTATTGATCCAAAAGGCCACTGTCTTGCGCCAATTGATCAATGCTCCCGAAGCTGCACTAAAAACCTGGAGCGACTGCTCAGCCCGAATAAGATTGGCCTCTTGGCCATGCAAAAATAAGCCCGTGTCGTCTGCAAACTCAGCATCAAGCAAATCCTCCCCCCGGACTGGGAGCTGAAGTCCTCTCAAACCAACCTCCTCTGCCGTCAAATACATACTCATAGCCTCCGCAAAGAAGAGAAAAAGGAAAGGGGCGAGAGGACACCCCTGACGGACTGATCTGGTCAGCTCAAAACTCGGCCCCCGTCCTCCTGCAATCAGCACCTGGCTGCGAGCTGTGGAATACAGAGCTGCCACCCCTCTGATCCATCCTGGCTCAAAGCCCAGGCGAAGCATAGTGCCCTCTAAGAATCCCCAATCAACTCTATCGTATGCCTTCTCAAAATCGAGAAGCATCACGACCAAGTCCTCGCCAAGAAATCTAGCTCGGGCCGTCGCCTCCCAGAAAGTAAAGATGTTGTCAAGGATACTGCGCTCCCTGACAAATCCTGTCTGAGTAGCATGAATCAACTCCCCCAGGAAGGGCTGGATCCTCAAACTCAAGGCCTTTGCTAAGACCTTGTAGACAGTATTGAGGATCGTAATAGGCCTCCAATGCCGAATGTCATCTGATACTCCCTCCCCCTTGGGGATAAGATAGATCAAGCCCTCTGAAAAGCTCTGCGGCATCACCCCAGTGTCCAAAACATGCTGAAAGCCCCTGCGGAGGCCTGGCCCCAAAAGGTCCCAATAGCGCATAAAAAAGGCCGGCGTCAGTCCGTCCTCCCCTGGGCAACTATGTCGCGGTAGGACCCTCAAGGCCTCGGCAAGCTCAATCTCTGACAGAGGCGCACCTAGAACTGTACGCATATGGTCTGTGACCCTCCTCTGCACATGGGCCCACACAGTCTGTCTGCAAACATCTCGATCCTCAGTGGCTGGCTCCGCTGAAAGCAGGTCACTATAAAATGCAGTGGCAATGGCTCTGATCTCCCCCAGCTCAGTAGCTACCGATCCATCCGGTCTACTAAGTTGGCGGACTCCTGCTCGCGCATGACGGGGTCCAGTGATCTCAAAAAACTCCCCAGTCACTCTATCACCAAGCTGCGTCCACTGAGAGGCCTGACGACGATAGTAAAACTCATGTCTCTGCTCCTCTACCTCTCTAACCTCCTGACGTGCCTGGCGCAGCTGGGACGCCACCCACTCACATGCAGGCTGCTGCTCCTGAAGGCGCTGTAGCGAAGCAAGGCTGCGTCTCAGCCGTTGCTCCTGCTTGCGAATCTCTCCCAGTCGTGTCAAAGCTGCAGCGTGTAGAAAAGAGCTAAGATCAATGAGTCCCTGGGCACACTGGCCCGCTGCATCTTGGTCAGAGCACTGACTATCATGCCAGATCCTCTCAATGTCCTCAGCAAGACTGGGATCTGCAAGTACCCTCTCTGGGATCCTCAACTGCAAGCTGGGCTCCCGTGTCCCCTCCTCCAATGTCAATATAACTGGCGCATGATCTGAAAATGAGGTGCCAGCGAGAATGCCGACGGAGCCCCCTCGCTCCCCTAACCAGTCGCCCACATAAAAGCGATCAATCCGTGATAGATTAGTCCCTCCCTGCCGGCGATCCGACCGAGAGAAACTAAGACTGTCCTGAGACCGGGAGAAAGCCCCATGCTGCCATGCATCAGTGATCCTCAGTGACATGCAAAACCGGTCCCAAGCTGCAAGCTCCGTGCCGTGCACTGTAACATAACTGCCTCCCATCCTATCTGCCGGGTCCTCAAGCATGTTGAAGTCTCCCCCAACACACCAATGTGCGGCCTCTGGCAATGCGTCTGTAACCTGAGTCCAGAACTCTGCTCTGGCACTAGCATGATTGGGCGCATAGATGTTGAGCACACCCAATAGCTCATCATGCATCCTCAGAATGACATACTGTGCTCTACCAGGCACAATGATCCCTCGATCCACAATGGCCTGCCGCCATACATCTGCAATAACCATGCATACTCCTCCCTGTCCACCCAAAGGACCAAACCCTGCAGACCAAAAAGTGTCCCATCTACCAGGCATCACCGAACCATATCTCCGGATCCTGCTCTCACCCAAGTGGTGCTCCTGCATCATCAAAATGTCAATGCTGCCACCAACCAGGCATCTCTGAAGCTCCTGCCTCAATCAACCTCGATAGCGTATAAAGTGTGCTCCGCCAAGGCCCTGTACATTCCATGAGATGATCCTCATGGATGCCCTGCTGAGGTGGATGCTGTCTCAGCCGTACGGCGGGCCTTCGCAAGCGGCTTGGATGGAGAGTAGTCCCCATCCGAACGGCTGCGAATCTGCCCACCCGGTGTACTGCAAGAATCCCGGATCACGCGCCAGTGGCTGTGGCCCATGGCGACTGCCTCCTGCTCTGACAGAGAAACCTCGTGTATACTCACATATCCAGGGTCACGTGCCAAGTCTGCCACTATGCGCACGACCAAATGCCGAATCCCTGAGGTATCCACACTCCCGGGATCCAAGAAAAAATGAGCCAACTCCCAAAGTCGGCCTATCACATCTGTCACCTCCAGATCGCTCATGTGGTGAGAAAACTCAACTGCCTGAGTCTTCAAAGTGCTGAGAGCGAGCTCTAGAGTCCACTCCCGGTCACAAGGTCCACATAGAGGGAACGAGAAGGCCACCGCTGAGTCTAGTGCCTCCTCCCCGCGGGCCGGAGGTATCACTACATGAACTCGAATGGGTGCTGGCTCATGGGGGCCCTCTGCTCCAAAAAGCCGTGTGAAGGTATAATCAAAGGCCTCCGAGCGCTGTCTAATGCCAAGGCGACTCAGCCGACTGCGGATAGATGAAATCCGTGAGGCCCTAATCGGCATAGGTCTCCTCTGTGATGCTCGAGCGAGGTCAGTGCTCAGCGCTCTTCGGACTGCAGGTGAGCGCCAGGGAACTGCCAGGGCCTCCCGGGAAGGTGAGGCGGGCGGAGGGGGGGGAGGGGGAGGCGAGGGAGGTGGAGAGGGAGCCGTTGCCGAAACCGGAGCGGGGGCGGGAGGAGGCGATGGTGGAAGCGAGGCGGTGGGAGGGGACGGGGGTGGGGGGGGTGAAGGAGGGGGAGCTGGCATCTCCTGGTCCTCGGTCGCTGCAGGGGTCTCCTCCTGAAGGGGAGCAAAGCTGTTCCTCACGGGAACCCAGTGAGGCTGAGACTGTGGCTGCTGCTGCAGCGGTCTCTGGGCGTGCTGCTGTGGCTGTCTCCCTCGGCGGCGCCCCTGTCCAGGCTGCCACTCCGAGGTCTCTGTGGCCTGAGCAGGTGTCCCGGAGGCAGCCTGCCGAGCCGAATCTGTGGGCGGGCCATCAGTAGCCTGCTGCTGTGGTGAGGGTCGAGGTCTCCTGCGGGGGCAGGCCTTGGCCAGATGACCGACCTGCCTGCAAATGAAGCACTGGTTCGGGAGCCCCGAGAACTCCACTCTCTGATCTATCCACCCCCCCCTATCCTAGGTAACTGAATGACCTTAGGAAGGGAGGAGATGTCAGACACCAACACTCTGACCGAAGGTAGCCCAGTTGCTCTAGCCACCACTGAAGCTGCTGAGGGGCCCGTCTCTAGTACCGAGCCCACCAATGCTCCGAGCCTGGGGAGGAGCGGAAGATACTCCCGGCGGAGACCAGGGAAACAAACTGTAACATGGAAGAGGCGCTCTCCCTGCTCCGCCGCTGCTGGGTCAAATCCATGCTGCCAAGGTGTGAAGAAAGCCCGAGCACCCCTGATGTCAAGGGGACTCATGGCAAGGACCTTGGCAACGCTCTGGGCGGCCTCGAACTCGATCTGATAATGTCCCTGGCCCAGAAGCTGTACATCCAGGACCTTGCCCACATCTGCAAGAAGGCGGGCCTGAAGAAGATCCCTGATCTCCCCTCTGCTGGGGCGAGTGCCAACTATACGGCAGATGGTGGAATGAGCTTGGAGGCGTTCCACCTCTGCGGTGAGGCTCGCTTCCTCTTCCGGCGAAAGAGAAAGCCTGATGGGGGTGACCTCAGGGGCGGGCGAGGGGGCTGCGGATGAGTCCCTCTGAGGCGGGGCGGGAGGAGCCTCCATCAGAGTCTGAAGCTGCGGCGAAGGCGAGGCGAAGGCGGGAACCTGCTGGAAACGAGTTGCACACAGAGAGGCGGAATACGGAGCGAAAAATGAAATCAAAACCCTAGGGGGCGGAAGCAAGAAAAGGAGGGAGGGGGGGGGGGGGGGGGGGGGGGAGGGCGAAAGAGATAAAACCAAAAAAAAAAGGGGGGGGGGGCAGGGGCTGCGCGCAAGAGGGATGGGCGGAAAAAAAACCAACTGGCGGAGGGGGGGGAGTAAGTCGCTGCAGAGAGGAGGAGGGCGCGAAGACAGGGGGGGGAGGCGTAAGGGAGAGGAAGGCGGCGAGCAGAGCTAAGGGCAGCAGCGAAGGCAGGCGGAAGGGGGGGGCGCAGCAGCGGATGTAGACGGGGGGGCTAAACGAAAGGCGGTGGGGGTTCAAAGAAGGCGGCGGACAATGCTGGCGGCGGGCAATGCGGGGAAGGCGGAGAAGGAGGCAGCGAGGAGGAAAAGAGGGGGCGAGCAGGCAGGGAAGGTGAAGGGCGCAGTGCAACAGCGCGAGCAGGGAGAGGTGGGCGGGAGCTTCAGCGAGCGATCTCTTGTTAAGAGGAGACTACCACATATCTTTTGGGTGGAAGCAGTAATGTGTGCTTGTCATATTTTGAATCGATGTCCCACAAAGGCATTGGTTTCTATTACTCCTTTTGAGGCTTGGCATGGCCGCAAGCGTTCTGTATCGCATTTTCGTATCTTTGGGTGTCTTGCATATGCACACATACCCAAAGAGTTGAGGAGGAAGCTAGATGATAAAGCCACAAAATGCATTTTTGTTGGGTATAGCCGTGACTCGTGAGAGCAAGGGCTACAGGTTATATGACCCACTATCCAGGAAGATATTCATCAGTCGGGATGTGATTTTTGATGAAAAATCAGAAATATCCATGGCTGGTTATGAGGCAAATCAGGCTGAAAATGATGTGTTTGAAGGTCTACTACCTATGGAGTTTCATTCCATAGTTGGTGATCCAACTCATGAGGGTACATGACAGCCAGCAAATGATGTAGGTGGTGCAGAAATTCAGCAGCCAAATGAGCCAGAAGCTGAACCAAATATGGGCCAGCAGGCACCACAGGTCAGACATATACCTAGATGGTATTTGAGGACATTACAGGACAGCCATTTAGAGGGTCCTCTTGCTGGTCGTTCTCGTAGGGAAACAAGGACCAATGAGAATGAACACATCATGGATTTGAATCTGGTTATGGTAGCCAGTTTACAGGATGATGATGAGCCTGATTCATTTGTGGATGCACGAGATAATGTGCATTGGAACAAAGCCATGCAGGATGAGCTTGATTCTATTAAAAAGAATCAAACATGGGATTTGGTTGATCTGCCCAAAGGCAAGAAAGCAATTGGTACTAAATGGGTCTATAAGTTGAAAAGACATGCAGATGGATCCATTGACAGGTACAAAGCCCGTCTAGTTGCAAAGGGCTATGCACAGAAAAAGGGCATTGATTATGAGGAGACATTTGCTCCTACATCCCGTATGTCGACACTTAGGTGTGTCATTGCATTGGCTGCACATCGTGGTTGGGTTGTTCACTAGTTGGACATAAAGACTGCATTTCTACATGGGGACCTCGAGGAGGAAGTTTATGTATTTCAGCCCATGGGATTTGCAGAACATGGTCATGAGGGGAAAGTTTGCAGGCTGAAAAAGGCCTTGTATGGTTTGAAACAAGCTCCACGAGCTTGGTATGCAAAAATAGATGCTTTTCTACTCACTCAGGGATTTGTGAACAGTCCATCAGAGGCCACTCTGTATGTAAAGAAAGAAGAGACAGATCTGCTGGTCATCAGTCTTTATGTGGATGATCTCTTGCTCATGGGATCAAATGATGACAAAATTGCAGCTTTTAAGGAGATACTGCAACAGACATTTGACATGTCTGACTTGGGCCTTGTACATTACTATTTGGACATACAGTTTGTGCAGGATAACAGAGGCATTGGGTTGTTGCAATCACGTTATGTTGCTAAACTTCTGGAGAAGTTTAAATTTCAGGATTGCAAGCCTATTAGTACTCCTATGGAGCCTGGGATGAAACTGTCACTACAAGATGACAGTGTTTCCTTTGATGCCACTACATATGCTCAGGTTGTTGGGTGCCTCATTTACTTGTGTAATACAAGGCCAGATATTCAGTATGCAGTCTCTCAGTTGAGCAGATTCATGCACAGCCCACGATTGTCACATTGGCAAGCTGTGAAGTGTGTATTCCGTTATTTGCAGGGTACCTTGTCTCTTGGATTGCTTTATCCTGAGGGGGGTGACATGCAGTTACACGCTTACAGTGATTCAGATTGGGCTGGTGATTTTGATACCAGACATTCCACTAGTGGAAATTGTTTCTTTCTTGGCTCTTCATGCATTTCTTGGCTAAGCAAGAAACAGACCACAGTGGCCACTTCGTCTTGTGAGGCAGAGTACAGAGCAGCCTACACTACTACTGTTGAGTGTGTTTGGCTGCGTCGTCTTATGACTGATATGGATATTTCAGTGGAGGAGCCTACACCTATCTATACTGATAGTCAGAGTGCCATTGCTGTGGCCAGGAATCCTGTGTTTCATGCTCCCATGAAACACATTGAGATTCACTATCATTTTGTTCGGGAGAGACTCCAGGCAGGAGATATCAGTCTGATCTACTGTCCTACAGATCAGAATGTGGCAGACATCTTCACTAAGGCATTACCACGTCCGAAATTTGAAGCATTCCGCAATGCTTTGAATTTGTTTCCTTTTGGTGGATGATGTATAGTGATCACATATCACTCCAGGGGGGTTTGTTGGGTTTTATGCTGTGTATGCACCCAGAGGAGTGCTAGTGATCATCAGTAGATTACTGGGGCACTTTTTACTTCAGTTAGTGGAGGTTTTTTCCCCCAGTTTAGTTCAGTTTCACTTATATGCAGTTTATAAGTGTTTTGGTCCACCCGGCACATTTATGGCCAGACATGCGAACACTTATCTTTTAGGGTCACTACCATGTGGCTATTGTACTTCATCTTTTTGATCATTGAAGCATACTGAAGTCATGTTCACTCCTCTCTTGGTTTCCACGCCTGATTGTCTTCTGTAAACCCTAACCCTAACACCCAATCCCTTCAAAAGGCGCTGCCAGAAGTCCCTAAGAAAGGCAGGGGAGAGCCCCTGTCGCCGCCAATGCTCGGCCGCCGCCGGGGTGCTCGCTATCCTGTGCCTCTGAATCCGCCGCCCCAGCCTCGCTGTGTACTGAAAAAAGGGGATGCCTGGGCTGGTAGGGGCCGAGTAGGGATCTCGCCAAAACCACTCACCTGGATTCCACTGAAGGCGAATAAGAGGCCTGCTGTCCCAAGCCCATAATCTCCAAGAACAGTCCTCCCCTATCGAGGCCGGTGAGGGGTCTACATGCCACTGTCTCTGATGAAAGCCGACCACCCGCACCCTCTAAAAAATACAACCCTGGAGCTCATCCAAATCTAGTCGTGTCCTCTGAAGCTGGCCACCCTCTCCCACCTCGAAAGTGAGTGGGGCGGCTCTCTCCGCTGTGCCGCAGACCGCTAGAAGGATCTCATGCCGAGTAAAGACGCCCATCCACTGTGGAGGTGGAGGATCCTGTACTGGGGTCCGCCACTCCCGGGGGATGGCCGCCTCAATGTCCTGTCTCATCAACTCTCTGCCCCTCATCCCACTGAGTCTCCTCTCCTGAGCCTCTAGAGGCAGCTGCTGAAAACAAATCCAGTCGTCTAAGGACTGGGCTGGGCCGGAGCTCAACGGGCCCCACGACACGTGAGACCGCGATCCAACCATATGGCCACCGGGAAGTCGGATCAAGGGGTTAGAAGAAGGATGGTTCTTGGCGCATGTGTATTGATTACAGGGCGCTGAACAAGAATACCATCAAGAATCGATTCCCCGTACCGAGGATCGATGACATATTGGACCGCTTACAGGGCTCCACAATTTTTAGTCGTATTGACTTGAAAAGCGGGTATCATCAGATACGAATTAGACCCGAGGATGTGCATAAGACAGCATTCCGAACCACGTTTGGGTTGTATGAGTTCCTGGTTATGCCCTTTGGTTTGACAAATGCGCGTGCCACATTTAACAGAATGATGGACAGGATTTTCAGGCCTCATAGAGAGTTTGTGGGCACCTTCTTTGATGATATGATTGTGCATTCACAAACTGAGGAAGAGCATAGAAGGCATTTGGCCATTGTGTTTGCAGAACTCAGAAACCATAGGCTGGTTGTTAATGGCAAGAAGAGTGAGTTCTTTTTGCAAGAGATACATTTCTTGGGGCATATTGTGTCTGCGCATGGAGTCCGTATGGATCCAGCAAAGGTGGAAGCAATACTTAATTGGCCAGCTTTGAGGACCGTGCATGATGTACGCAGTTTTCTAGAATTGTGTTCCTATTCTAGGCAGTACATACGGCACTTTGCTGAAATTGCTTCGCCTCTTCATGCTTTGACGAAGAAAGCAATTCCGTTTAGATGGGCTGATCGGGAAATTACAGCATTCAAAAAGCTCAAAGAAAAGCTTACTTCGGACCCAGTATTGGTGTTACCGGACCTCCGAAAGGCTTTTGTTGTCCAGTGTGATGCATGTGGAAGTAGCATTGGTGCAGTTCTCATGCAAGAGGGACATGTCATAGCCTATGAGAGTAGAGTTTTGCAAGATGCTGAGAAGCATTTACAGGTTTATGAGAAAGAGATGTTGGCTGTAATTCACGCTCTTTCTACATGGAAACACTACTTGCTTGGGGCTGATTTTATTGTACAGACAGATCATCAGACCTTGCGTTATTTCCTCACGCAGACTAAGCTTTCAGAGAAGCATATGCGTTGGGCAAACTTTTTGTCAATGTTTCACTTCCAGATTGTGCATGTGGAAGGCAAAAAGAATGTAGTGGCAGATGCTTTGTCACGCAAGCCACAGGTCTCTGCAGTTTCACTTGCTTATCATCATGAGCTTGATGAAATGAAAGAGCAGTATGCCCATGATGAGGACTTTGAAAGGTTGTATGATCAGATGTTTGAGGGTCAGCGGCATGAGCACTATACTCTTAGAGATGGGTTTTTATTGATGCATGGCAGACTGTGTGTTACCAGGCCATTGCGACTCAAGGTTATGATTGAAAGTCATGCTCCACCGTATGTAGGTCATAGAGGTATTGACGCCACGGTAAAAGCAGTGGAGACTTTCTTTTATTGGCCAACCTTGAGAAGAGATGTTGATGCCTTTGTGAGGCAATGCATCGTATGTCAGAAGGTAAAGTTTGACCGTCAGAAGACACCAGGGTTATTACAGCCTTTACCTATTCCGGATAGACCTTGGGAGAGCATTGCCATGGATTTTGTATTTGATCTTCCACGGACACAAACGGGAAATGATGGCATCTGGACTATCATATGCAGGTTCAGTAAGCAGGCACATTTCATTCCCGTGAGGAAGACAATTAAAGTGGATCATATGGTGAAGTTGTTCATGGCGAACATCTTCAAGTATCATGGCTTGCCTACGTCTATCATTAGTGACCGTGATCCACAGATGACGAGTTTGTTTTAGAGAGGGTTGTTTGACAACATGGGTACAACTCTCAAGTTTTCATCGTCATTTCATCCACAGACAGATGGTCAGTCAGAAGAGGCTAACTCTACAGTGTTGGATCTTCTCAAGTGTTATGTGTCAGAGCACAAGCAACAATGGGAAAAGTATCTTCCTTTGGTGGAGTTTGCATATAACAACACTGTACATAGCTCGACAGACAAGGCGCCTTTTGAGATTGTAGAAGGAGGGAAGAAGGTACCACCCATTTTGCATACAAAGGATAAGATCTTTGAGGCTGATCAGTATGTGGAGAGCTTGGATGAAGCTTATCGGAGAGTTAAGTTGGCCCTCCAGAAAACTCAGCAGAAGCAAAAGAAAGCCGCAGACCGTCACAGACGTGATTTACAGTTTGCATTGGGTGATTGGGTTCTTTTGCGCTTTGAAAAGGCTAGACTCAAGAAGATGAAGGGTAAAGAGCGCTTATTCCCTAAGTTGAGCATGCGATATTATGGGCCTTTTCAGGTTTTGGAAAAGATTGGTGAGGTAACCTATCGTTTGAAGTTACCAGATCACTGGAGGATTCACAATGCTTTTCACGTGAGTCTTCTTAGACCTTTCCGTGGGGATGTGCCTGAGGATGTATCAGATGAGGCTCAGCCGGAAGTTGAGGAACTTGATGAGGTTCTGATTCTAGAGCAGATACTGGCACATAAAGAAAGGAAGGTACGAGGTAAAGTTTCCCGTCGCTATCTTGTGAAGGTCAAGAACTATTCACCGATGGATGCGAAGTGGATGGAGGAAGGTGACTTAACAGATTCACCTCAGGTTTTGCAGCTTTATCTCGATGCCTTTGAGTTAGAGCCGACTCTTATTGTGGCTCATTCAGGTTCAGCAGAGCATGGGTCTGGAGCATTACCTGATGCTCAAGAGGGGGGTAGCACCTCCACTCCCTTGATACAGACAGGCTCAGATGACATCTAGAGGTCGCTTGGTGCAGTTTCTATCTCACCCGAAGGTACTGAGGCTGACAGTACATCTGTTTTTGGGACTTCTATGACATATGTGTACTAGTCACATGGAATTTTGTGGATATGTATGGTTCACAGTGGTATACAACTTGGACTATTACTATGCCATTGGTTTGCAGTGAATGTTGATACATGTGTATGGCTTAGAGAGATTGGGACGCTGATCTTGCCATATTGTATATTTCACTTTGGATATTTTGCCCTATCACCAGAATGCAATCGAGGACGCTTGCCATTTTTCAAGAGGGGGGTATGTCATGGCCCTGTGAAAATGGAACAGCACAAGTGTGGGCATGGTGGTTGCAGAGTCAGAATATGGAATGTTTCACATGGGGGGTGCCCGGACAGAGTTAATGATGTATGGACATCCCTAGGTGTGAAGGGGGGAACTAGAACATTAAACTTTTAATGTTTATTAAAGTTGCCCCTAGGCCTTAGTGGCCCCTAGGGACTTTTAAAGTTTGGGGCCCTAGGATTTTTATGGGGAGGAGGCCACTCCACTTTTGGAGTGTGTGCTTCTCTCTCCTCCCCCTCTCTCTAGCTTTTGGGAAAAGGAGTCGTGGAGCTTTCATGCGCTTGTGTACATGCGTGGAAAAGCTGAAGAGAAGAGTCGTTTGAGAAGTCGTGTTGCTGCTGCTGTTTTTCTGAGTGCAAACCAGCCAGCCGTACAGCACTGTACGGCCAGATCTGCTGCAAGCGCTCTCTTTCTGGGACTGGCTGCGCACTGTTGGCTGCGTGAACATCTGCTGCTGCAGGCGGCTGTAGCAGGGACTGCATGGACAGGTTGCTGGATCAGGTGCAGGTCGTACAGTACAGTACGACTGCCGTACAGTACAGTACGACTGTCGTACAGTGTACGGATAGGCGGCGCAGGACAGGTTCTGGACAGACTGACTGCGCAGGTTCAGGTGAGTCCAGGTGCTGGCTGCAGGCGGCGTGTGCAAGTACAACTCCTGGCACGTATCCCGAGGTAGTACAGACGGGTACGGGGCTGTTTTTCAGATCTGTACAGTCAAGACAGCATAGAAGTGAACACAAGGAGGAGGGTATAGACAAGTACGTGCATGCATGTGAAGCAGGGTTGTGAAAACAATTGTCGTTGCTTCTTCCAGTGCTGTTTCACGAGCTGATTTTGGTAAGCTCCTCATCTGTTCATCTATCTCTCTTTCTACTGCTTGATGTCTGTTGCAGATATGAGCTATCTGGCCCCTTGTGAGAGGAGGGGTATGGCAGATTGACAAGGGTTGAGACAGAGTTTGGACAGCATATGTATGTATGAGCTGAGATGTTGAATCATGTACTTGAGTTATGCCAGATGTATGCTCATGGCTGCCCTGCTTAGTGGTCTTGGCTGATCAGAGGGAGGCACAGTGTGTTATTGTGAAACATAGATCTGTGTGCATAGATCCTCTGTGCTAAGAGGTATTGTGGGCCGTCAGATTGGACATACAGGTGTAATCTCTTGGCTGATTTTTGTTGTACTCAGCCATTCATATTTTTGGAATTGAATAAAGAAATACCGCAAGGGGCGCCAAGCTTTGGGGCCAACAGGTTTCGCTTTGTTTTCAGATTTGGGCACCCTAGCTCCAATCTGTTTTGTTTTCATATCTAGACTACAAGTGGACGGGTGACTGCTAGTCTACCGCACTCTGGTTTCTATCAGAGGCCGGTTTCAGCAGAGTTCATACAGCTTCTCTCTCTCTCTCTCTCTCTTTTGTGTTTGTTCTTCCACACCTAGTTCTGCGTTTGTAGGCTGGTGGTTCTCTCTTGCGTTTGCTCATCTTCATCGTGGAGTCTTGTTGCGTGTGCTCTGAGTTGTTTGTCTCATATCCGCTGCGTATTCCGACAGTTACGTAGGTCATGTCAAAGTCATGCAGCAACAGCACGTACACCACCCTAGGGCAATAACCCGAGAGTAGCTACGAGAATTGCCACCTCCAACACCCTCCTTCAATTCAAGCACCTCGATCAAACAGAGGTTAGGACCGCCCAGGACCACATAGGTTGAGCTCTGATACCATGTCAAAGTCACGCAATAGCAGCATGACCCTAGGGCACTGATCAATGTCGGTGGTTGGGCTCCCATCTCCTAGACGTTGCTCCCCCCAAGAACCCGGCCGGAGGAGATATCTATGACAAGGTGCCACCACACCCTATATATGGCTCTTTGACTTCCCATGCTCTTGCATATGGGATAATCCACCACAACTTCTAGTGTAACATGCGGAAGCTTCGAGGGAGATCGGTAACTTAAAAGCTCAGAAATCAGCACACTTGTCGCGACGAAATTAACGCACAAAACTGAATGTAGAAGTGCAGAAAAATAGAGAGAGAGCGGGAGAAGAGGATGAAACCGATCCCGTCAAGTGGGAAAGACTCCGTTGGACACCCACACGCTTAATAGCACAACTTTAAAACCACAAATATGATATGGACAACTTAAAACAACTTGAAATTTAAATGAAATGAAATGAAAAGATGGACACCAGCACTGGGGCCGGAACGGGCCGACCCCCCCCTCAATATATGATATATTTATTGGGAGTATTTAATACAATGCTCCATGGGTTCCAAGAACCAGATAATGTCCATGTACATATGAAAACAGTACCAAACAAGTAGGCTCGAATTTCGATGTAGAAGCTCGAAGCAGAACGACCACTAGTGCGGTCCAATCTCTACGGTCCTGTGCTTTCACTGGACTCCGCGGAGAGCGCCTCACTGGTGTTCCGAGACCACGCACAGACAGGCGCTCTCGTACTAACGCCTGGCTCTCCCGATCTCAGCACCTTTGGACCGAGGTTCGCCAATATAGCTTGGACAACCCGGCACCGAACGGGTGTTGGCCGAGCGGGATGAATCCTTTATCAGATTTAAACATAAAATACTTTACTCAAATCTAAAAATCACTTACTTGTAGATGGTTGATAGAAAACCAATACTTGTGGTATGCTGAAGAAGTTGAAGCCACCCTTGTTGAAGAAATAGTTGCCTCGTGTAGAACTATCAAGACAAGCACCACCACAAAGGGGTACAGCCGCCTGCTGTGAGAGAAGAAGTATCCACTTGCAAAGGAGGATAGAGACCTGGCTGCTGTGTGGAGGAGTAACCTGTTATGAAGAGAGTATTCACCCACTGTTGTTTGCAATAGGAAAGGGTTCGGCTGGCTGGAAACAGGCGCACAGCCACCACAGTTGACAGTTTGTGTAACCGGTTGAGGGATGGTAGGCGCCTAACTGCAGCCTGCGCAGCCTGTGATATTGCAGCCGCCTAGAAGAGTGTAAGCGCAGCAGTACAGTGAGATGATGGCAACCGCCTGCAGTGCAGTTGCAGCCAGCCGCCTGGGGACAGAGTACGTGCAGTAGTAAAGGGAGAGATGGCAGCCGCCTGCAGCAAGTTAGTCGCCAGCAGAAAGAGGAAGCATCGCCGGTAGTCTCACGTGCAAAAGTGGCAGCGATGAAGATGATGCTTGAAGGAAGGAGCCCTTTATTTAATAAAAATTAAGGTGTAGTCTTCTCTAGTGAATTCTACGCATGCATGTGGGGGAACTAGTGTGGGTAGGTGTCCATGCCCACCCCCACACTCACTTAAAGTGGGGCTCCCCACCTTGGCCCCTAAGTGGGTGCCCACTTTTAAATAAATGTGAACACCTAACCTTATAAAATAAGAGGTTAGAGATAAAATAATAAAAACAACATGTGCGACATACTTACCACCTGTTCACATGCACCAAAACTTGTCAGAATACAGAGCAGACTTCACGACTCACTGGCAGGCGTCCCCGCTCAGTAACACGTCAAGCAGGCAAACACACAAATACATGTCATGCGAAAACAGTTTCAAGCATGCAAATCATGTGTGCATGTGCAAATAGTAACATGGACATATCTCCCGTTCATGGAACAAGTACAAAATATCTGTCGGCACAAAACTGGCACGACATAAAACATAAAAACCTGGGCTTCCTATGGAGTGACAGTCCCATAGGTAAGACACAGTTCCAGGCACGAGTTTCCCTATGGTGTGACAGTCCCATAGGCAAAACACGGCACGAATACTGGTTCTTCCATGGCGTGACAATCCCATGGGTCGAACACAGTCCAGGTCATACACGGGTGGCACTGGTCTGGCTCCCGTCCATACGACACCAACCTGCTAACACACGGGTGGCACCAGTCTGGCTCCTGTCCATGTTAGCAAAATACTGGCCTCTTCACATGAGACACCGGCCTGGCCTCAAGTGAACGAGACGCAAAAACTGGAGATGGACCAAATGGTCGGCCAATTGGTGACATCCCCCCGGGCTTCTAAAGAGTTGACCTCAACTGAAAAGCCTCAAGATATGCCTGCAACAATTGCGGATAATCTCCAAAATAATCCTCATTTACCCATTTGGCATCAATAGGCAAATAATTCTTAAACTTCACAAGGTATCTCCTGGAAAGCTTTCCTGCAGGAAGCTTTCTCTCCTTGTGAAAAACAATCTGTTCTGGCTGGAGGATCTCCTCAAGTTCTTCAATCTCTGGCGGATCTTCTGTGACAGACTCATCAGGATCTGGCCCCACATATTTCCGAAATAGACTCACATGAAAAGCATTGTGAATCTTCCAATGACTAGGTAAAGCAAGCCTGTAGGACACTTCATTGATCTTCTGAATCACCTTGAAGGGTCTATAATAGCGAGGAGAAAGCTTAGGATATGATCCTTCTCGTCCTGGCCTCTTCCGAAGCCTAGCCTTCTCAAATTTCAGCAATACCCAATCACCTTCTTTGACTTCCATGTCTCTTCTATGCTTGTCCGCAGCCATTTTATGTTTATCCTGAGATCTTGCAATGGCTGTCCTGAAAGCAGTCTTATGGACATCTTGTGGCACCACTCGGATGTGGTGATAACCACTCTTCAAATCAAGTCTGCTAAAGCAAGCTGAGCCATCAAGCTTATCCAAGATATCATCAATACGCGGAATTGGGAATCTGTTCTTGATGGTAAGCTTGTTCAAAGCTCTATAGTCTACACACATACGGAATGATCCGTCCTTCTTTTGAACAAGAAGCACAGGAGAGCAGTAAGGTGAGGAACTGGGCTGAACCAAACCTTTCTCTAAAAGCTCGTTTACCTGCTTCATGATTTCTTCTTGTTGTGCGGCACTCACTTGGTATGCGGGTTTGTTAGGTGGAGAACTACCTGGCACAAGATCTATACGGTGATCTTCGGGCCTTTGGGGAGGTAATTTACCTGGCAATGAGTCAGCAAAACAATCGTTGAATGCATTAAGAAAATTCAGCCTATCATTAGACATAGCATCCACATTTTGATGATTTGGCACAAGACTATCACGCACAAAAACCAAGTACACTGAAAGACTCTTTTTCATTGCTTTATTAATTTGGATGTGTGATACAACTGGGATAGAATCCCCTTCTTTGCCAGCATCAATAAAATGCATGCGGCCTTTATGCATAAAAGAAATCATATTAGACTTGTAGTCTTTGTGGGGCTCAAGCCTATGATGCCACGGCTTGTCCAACAATACATCACATCCATTCAGTGGAGCAACTAAGAAATGCTCATTATCAAGGTAGCCTTGTATATGGATGCGCAACTTCCCTATCAAAGGGGTAACCTGCACCTCTTTACCAATAAATGCAGCTTCGGCTTCAATCTGAGGTCCCATGTTTTCAACCTCAACACCCAATGCAGCTGCCATTTGCATAGAGATGAAATTGTCAGTTGCATAGTCATCAAACATGAAGAGTGCGGGCTGATCCTTGATTTGCTCCCAAGCCTTACAAACCATTCGCTCTTTTGCATCATGACCTGTATTTCCTTGCACATCAGGAACTGCATGTACATTAGCTTTGGTGTGCTTGTCCTCGTGCTTTGATTTGCGATCTGGGCATTGTCGAAACATGTGGTCTTTGCTACCACAAGAAAAGCATTTTCCATCCTTGGCATATTGCTCTCTTTGCTCTGGGGTTAATCCAAATTTGTTCTTCCTTGGGCCCTGTTCTTTAGATGTGTTATTTTCAGCTTTACTACCCTTGTAAGGCTCCCGGAAGTTCTTTTTAGGTGGCTGTCCACCCTTTTGCTGATTTGGGACAGCCTTATCCTTCCCCTTGGAACCTCCTTGATCCTGCTTGATCTTGAGCACCAATTGCTCCGTAGCAAGAGCAGAAGCTGTGAGTTGTTGCAACGTATGTTTTGGGTGCAATTGAATACCCGATCTATATGCTGGTTGCAATCCAGAACGAAACTTCCTTTTTCTTTCATCCTCAGTGATTTGCATGAAGGGAGTCACTTCCAGCAACACTTTCCAGAATTTGTTAACATACTGTTGCACACTCTCATTGTCTTTTTGCTCCAACCTGTCCCACTTTTGAGTGAGAGTTTGCTCTGCATTGGGTGGCAAGAACTGAGCATATAATCTGTCTTCGACTTCCTTCCAAGTAGAGATGGGATCCTTGGTGATCTTTTCACTGATCCACCAATGGGCAGCAGTCCCTTTCAAAAACATGCTAGCATGGCGCACCTTTGACTTTTCTGTGAAGTCCTCATCGCTAAAAGCAATGTCGAACTGTGCCACAAATGCTAAGACCTTAGAAGCATCATGTTCACCATGAAAGACATCAAATTTGACAGATTTGTCACCTGCTTTGAATTCTTTGAGCTTCCTGGCATGAGGCTCATGATCTTCTCTTTTTCTTTTCCCCTTATCCAACGGGGTAGCCCTGTCTGCATGGGCTCCATGGGCCGTCATAGAAGCTTCATGGGGCACGGTGGCATGTGCTCCACGAACTCGAAACTCAGATGCATGTGACTTACCTGCATATGGCATTGTCTCTCCATGAGACAACTCAGAAGGCAAAATTTTTCTGGAAGTAGACCTGTCACCATGAGATACATGTCTGGCATGCATGTGACTTTCATGCCCTCCATGAGCACTGGCATACATATATCTGTCAGGCTTAGTGCCTTGGGGAGAAGATGCATGTCGAGAGGTGACAGTCACCTCTTCCTTTTGCATAAAAGATTTCAGCCTTTGGGATGCGGGATCTCCATGCTGCAAACGAGGTGGATTTCTGAATTTCAGCTCTCTGTCATCCCCCTCTTTGATATCACCTTTGCGAAGGAGATAGGCAAGTGCCAACTCCCTTGGTTTCTTGCCCACTTCACGAGCCATTGATTCAAAAGTTACATCAACCATAGCATCAGCCTTCCTGGCTTCAATAGCACTTTGCAAATGTGGATCTTCATGCAAGAACTTTTAACTCTTGCTCTTGGGCCTGCAAAAGTTTTCTCATATGTTCCATTTCAGCCCTCATAGCATCAGGCTCTTGTTCAAGCATAACTGTCTTCCCTGGAGACAGTTGACCCTTGGATTCACTATCCATAACCCTTTCAAGGGGCTTGTGTCTACCACGCAGGGCATCAGACCCACGAGAAGCACTAGATGGACCCCTCGAATTAGGCACTTCCAAAGGGTTGCCTTGGCTGTCCATTGTGTTCAAAGTTTGCTAAATCGGGATGTCCACTACACAGGTTCGTTTCCCCACTAGGAAGAGGGAAACAACCGTGCTCTGATACCAATGAAACCGATCCCGTCAAGTGGGAAAGACTCCGTTGGACACCCACACGCTTAATAGCACAACTTTAAAACCACAAATATGATATGGACAACTTAAAACAACTTGAAATTTAAATGAAATGAAATGGAAAGATGGACACCAGCACTGGGGCCGGAACGGGCCGACCCCCCCCTCAATATATGATATATTTATTGGGAGTATTTAATGAATACAATGCTCCATGGGTTCCAAGAACCAGATAATGTCCATGTACATATGAAAACAGTACCAAACAAGTAGGCTCGAATTTCGATGTAGAAGCTCGAAGCAGAACGGCCACTAGTGCGGTCCAATCTCTACGGTCCTGTGCTTTCACTGGACTCCGCGGAGAGCGCCTCACTGGTGTTCCGAGACCACGCACAGACAGGCGCTCTCGTACTAACGCCTGGCTCCCCCGATCTCAGCACCTTTGGACCGAGGTTCGCCAATATAGCTTGGACAACCCGGCACCGAACGGGTGTTGGCCGAGCGGGATGAATCCTTTATCAGATTTAAACATAAAATACTTTACTCAAATCTGAAAATCACTTACTTGTAGATGGTTGATAGAAAACCAATACTTGTGGTATGCTGAAGAAGTTGAAGCCACCCTTGTTGAAGAAATAGTTGCCTCGTGTAGAACTATCAAGACAAGCACCACCACAAAGGGGTACAGCCGCCTGCTGTGAGAGAAGAAGTATCCACTTGCAAAGGAGGATAGAGACCTGGCTGCTGTGTGGAGGAGTAACCTGTTATGAAGAGAGTATTCACCCACTGTTGTTTGCAATAGGAAAGGGTTCGGCTGGCTGGAAACAGGCGCACAGCCACCACAGTTGACAGTTTGTGTAACCGGTTGAGGGATGGTAGGCGCCTAACTGCAGCCTGCGCAGCCTGTGATATTGCAGCCGCCTAGAAGAGTGTAAGCGCAGCAGTACAGTGAGATGATGGCAACCGCCTGCAGTGCAGTTGCAGCCAGCCGCCTGGGGACAGAGTACGTGCAGTAGTAAAGGGAGAGATGGCAGCCGCCTGCAGCAAGTTAGTCGCCAGCAGAAAGAGGAAGCATCGCCGGTAGTCTCACGTGCAAAAGTGGCAGCGATGAAGATGATGCTTGAAGGAAGGAGCCCTTTATTTAATAAAAATTAAGGTGTAGTCTTCTCTAGTGAATTCTACGGATGCATGTGGGGGAACTAGTGTGGGTAGGTGTCCATGCCCACCCCCACACTCACTTAAAGTGGGGCTCCCCACCTTGGCCCCTAAGTGGGTGCTCACTTTTAAATAAATGTGAACACCTAACCTTATAAAATAAGAGGTTAGAGATAAAATAATAAAAACAACATGTGCGACATACTTACCACCTGTTCACATGCACCAAAACTTGTCAGAATACAGAGCAGACTTCACGACTCACTGGCAGGCGTCCCCGCTCAGTAAGTAACACGTCAAGCAGGCAAACACACAAATACATGTCATGCGAAAACAGTTTCAAGCATGCAAATCATGTGTGCATGTGCAAATAGTAACATGGACATATCTCCCGTTCATGGAACAAGTACAAAATATCTGTCGGCACAAAACTGGCACGACATAAAACATAAAAACCTGGTCTTCCTATGGAGTGACAGTCCCATAGGTAAGACACAGTTCCAGGCACGAGTTTCCCTATGGTGTGACAGTCCCATAGGCAAAACACGGCACGAATACTGGTTCTTCCATGGCGTGACAATCCCATGGGTCGAACACAGTCCAGGTCATACACGGGTGGCACTGGTCTGGCTCCCGTCCATACGACACCAACCTGCTAACACACGGGTGGCACCAGTCTGGCTCCCGTCCATGTCAGCAAAATATTGGCCTCTTCACATGAGACACCGGCCTGGCCTCAAGTGAACGAGACGCAAAAACTGGAGATGGACCAAATGGTCGGCCAATTGGTGACAGAGGACACAGTATTGGGTCCTGAATACCCTCTGTGGGCCCCCACCACGAATGGTGTATTTACTTTTATTAGAATGATGCAAAATCTGGATATAAAAGACTGACTGAACCTGTTTTGGCTGAGATAGATGTTTGCCCTTGATCTTCAAACCTTCGCCCTTGCATTAGCTTCTCCCTTGGCTGTCCTGGCCCTTGAGTAGCTGCAGCACCTTGTGAATTATGAGATGATCAGGACTGATTTATGCAATGGGTATTTATACCCTTCTCTTATGCTGGTCGGCTGGTTTTACTCCGGTCGGCTGGTTTTACTCGAGTCGGCTGACTGGAAAAAGCCTCATGACTGCATCAAATAGCATTTAATGCTGGAAAACCATGCGCATTCACAGTGGACTGTCTGGCCAGCATGCGTTTTGGTAATGGGCTGCCCCACACCTGGCCCACAGGCTTTGCCCGATGCCCTGTCGGCTGCCTGTCCGGAGGCCCCAGGGCTGGCCGACAACCCTTCCAGCCCATCCCATGGCTGGTGGGCACAACCAAGGCCCTCCTGGCCCTTCGGGGGTGGGTCTAAACCTCCCCCATGCCCACATAACTGTTCTTGGGGTAGCCCTATGGGCTGGCCCCATCCCTACATGCAAATCCTATATGTCTACATAGAGGTTTGGCATCTAGTGTTATACCAGATACACAGAACCATTGACATCATTCCAGAGGGAGACTCACAGCGCGGACTGGCACTGTTTCTTGTGCAGGACAATGCACACCTGACCTTGGACGCATGTGCAGGACAATGCAAACCTCACCTCGGATGACTGGAGTGGAACCTTGGCTGACTCGTCCCGGACTGGGCTCACACGGGACTAGTTTTTCACCCGAGGTCTTGCACCTTTTGTACAGATATGTCTACGTGGCATCCAAGTACGGGATGTACGTGACCACTTGGATGCCACGTGACATCTCCTTCTGCTTAACTTGACGGAAGCTGCATAGCCTCCAAATAATCGGTCAATAACGCCGGATTGTCGTCGAAAAACTTTGTCAAGCCATAACGCTTCGTGGGTCCCTCGGTCTTGAAACTTCGTGAGGAATTGTCTTTGCCTCTTCGGCTTGAGCCATGCTTGAAGCGGTGCAAAAGGATCTGTTCTGGAACCATTACTTCAGCTTCATCAATGATATTTGGTTCCGCTTCGTCTTTCACTTTTGAAGTGATCGGACCTGCGTATGGTTTTAACCAATTGACATGGAACACATCTTGCATAGTCCAGCTCGGAGGTAGCTTCAACAACATTGAAACCTCGTTGATCTTTCTCTGGATGGGTGTCACCAACCTGGACATTTCCCAGTATGTATGAAAGGGGTCTGGTGGACTCCAGGATACCTAAATATTTGGAAAGTACAAGCTTTGGGAATGGGGGATTATCCTAGAATACAAAGGACCACACTCCTAAAATTTAGGAGAGTTGCTATTTTTGGTCCGACTCCGATGGAAATTCTGTTCGCACCATTACATCTGGAATTGAGCAGATACCAAGAGTTGGAAAAGTGCCTACGACAGAATGTCTACCAGTTGGGATATTTTTAGAGGTAAAGATTATGGAAGGACCCATCTCTTAGATTGGGACATGTGGCAAGAAAGTGGACCAAAGTGAGACAAGTGGCCTGACACTTGTTAGAAAAAGGATCAAAGTGAGACAAGTGGCCTCACACTTGTCACTTTAGCTATTGTGTGGCTCTCCACTTGTCATCGTAGCCTTCTCTTGCCATTTTAGCTCATGGGAGGCCCAAATCTATAAATTGGAGCCCTCTCTCTTCATTAATGGAGGCTCTCTTGCTGCACACTAGCCTCTACCACCGTTACAGGCTGCCCTAATGATGGCTACTCTCTTTCTCTCTCACTTGAAGGCTGCCCATTAAGAATACCGGCTGTTGGGGGCTGTTTTGGAGGCTTCCATCGCGAAGAAATACTGAAGGCAAGGGAATTTTATCATTTATTATGATTTCTAGCCATTGTACTTGTTGCACCAGCATTTGTACTTGTTGTACTTGTTATACCAGCCACCGTACTGGCTGTACCAGCCTCTGTACCTGCTATACCAGCCACTGTACCGGGGTTCGGCCCATTCCGGCCTCTATGCGGTGTCACACGTGCAAGCTCTATTATCAGCATTTGTGGATGTTTTGTCCTGCTTTATGTTTTATGCAAAGTGATGATGGATATGTATTAAGGCTGTGGCCATGTTTAAATGTTTTAATATGCGTTGATGGTATCAACAAGTGTGTCAAAGGCCCTAGTCCCCCGGGCACCCGCCGCAAGTTTCATTGGTATCAGAGCATAGGCTTTCTTGGAAGCGGAGACTTCCTTCTATCAATAAGGAAGAGAAAAGATCTCAAGTGGGGACCACACTTACCATCATTGCTATTAAGCATGGCCAGCCACTTCAGATCCTATGAAGCAAGAGCATGAGCAATAGACAGCTTGGTCTAAGGATTTATGAATTCACAAAATTTATCTTGGAAGTGTGGAGTTGGCTTTATGTGCACACGTTTAGCACTCTTTCCAAATGGATATTGTGGATTATATTATCAAGCTTACAGGCAAGCTATATGGAGATACTCAGGATATCTTAAGGATATGGTGATGAGATATTTCTTTTGGCTTCATGATCAACCTGGCAAAGAAAAGCTAAGTATACTTTGAATTTGCAAAGTTGGTGCTTCTGCTATTTACTATGAAGTGTTTTTGATGTTCACTAACCCTTGTATAGCCATGCAAGGAGAAAGGTGGTGTTGTTTGCCTTGAGATGGTTTCAGGGAAACATTGTTTATGGCTCCCTTTAATGGGATGAATTCTTTTCATGGCTCCCTTTATTGGGATGGATTATATCCATGGAGATTTCTTTCTTGGACGAGATTTATATAGATATTGGGCTTCACAAGTAATTTCTATGGACGAATCTGTCCGAGTTTATAGAGAAGAAATCTTTGGATATCTCATGGATACGATGCTTTTATGGATAAAGTCCACCTCTACTCCAAGGTGTGTGGTTAGCATAGAGTATGTGGTAAGAGTTATGGTATACAAGGATTATGGTATACAGGTCTATGGATTCTTGGACTTCTTTTCTAGGAATTTGGATCCATCCTCAGGTTTATGGATTATGTTTATGGCTCCCTTTTACTGGGATGGATTATTCTTTTTGGCTCCCTTTATTTGGGATGCATTGGACTTATGGAACTCATGGTTCACTTACCTTGTGTAGTGTTCTCTTGTCCTATGTGCTCTCTTGAAGATTGTTTCTACCATGTGAGGGTGGAACAATAGAGAGCAGATGGAAGGGAACATGGGCACTTCAAAGGGTAGTGACAAGCACAACATACCCTGTGTAGTGTTCTCTTGTCCTACGTGCTCTCTTGAAGATTGTTTCTACCATGTGTGGGTGGAACAATAGAGAGCAGATGGAAGGGAACATGGGCACTTGAGAGGGTAGTGTGAGTTGGTGGCCGAAATGGCTACAAACTATTGGTGGCCGAAATGCCTATAAACTATGTGTAGCAGAAATGCTTATGGAACACTAGGTTATCTATGCCTGCGAGTGATTGTTTTATCTTGTTACTTGAGCCCACCTCTCATCCAAGGTGTGTGGTCAGAGTACCAACATGGAGTGCAAGTGGTAAAGTGGACATGACGGGACTTATGTCTATGCCGAGGGTCATGTGGACCGATGTCCTGTTGGCAGGAGACTTATTTTGTCTCGCCCATTTACTTGGGACATGGATTATGATATCTGGACTTATGGGACTGTTTTGTCTCGCCCATTTACTTGGGACATGGATTATGATATCTGGACTTATGGGACTGATTTGTCTCGTCCATTTATCTTGGGACATGATTATCATATCTGGACTTATGGGATTGTTTTTATCTCGCCCATTTATCTTGGGACATGATTTTGATATTGTGATTATGGAGACTTATTTAGTCTCGCCCATTTCTTTAGGACATGGATTCTTCAGTTATATTGTATTTTTGAGACTGTCTTGTCTCGCCCACTTGATGCGACATGATTATATCTTGAATATATGGCTTGAAGCTTAAAGTTGCGGATAACTTTTAAGAAGTTGGGGAGGATGTCACCAGCCTGGACATTTCCTAGTATGAAAGGGGTCTGGTGGACTCCAGTATGCCTAAATATTTGGAAAGTACAAGCTTTGGGAATGGGGATTATCCTAGAATACAAAGGACCACACTCCTAAAATTTAGGAGAGTTGCTATTTTTGGCCCGACTCCGATGGAAATTCTGTTCGCATCATTACATCTGGCATTGAGCAGATACCAAGAGTTGGCAAAGTGCCTATGACAGAATGTCTACTAGTTGGGATATTTTTAGAGGTAAAGATTATGGAAGGACCCATCTCTTAGATTGGGACATGTGGCAAGAAAGTGGACCAAAGTGAGACAAGTGGCTTGACACTCGTTAGAAAAAGGATCAAAGTGAGACAAGTGGCCTCACACTTGTCACTTCAGCTATTGTGTGGCTCTCCACGTGTCATCGTAGCCTTCTCTTGCCATTTTAGCTCATGGGAGGCCCAAATCTATAAATTGGAGCCCTCTCTCTTCATTAATGGAGGCTCTCTTGCTGCACACTAGCCTCTACCACCGTTACAGGCTGCCCTAATGATGGCTACTCTCTTTCTCTCTCACTTGAAGGCTGCCCATGAAGAATACCGGCTGTTGGGGGCTGTTTTGGAGGCTTCCATCGCGAAGAAATACTGAAGGCAAGGGAATTTAATCATTTATTATGATTTCTAGCCATTGTACTTGTTGCACTAGCATTTGTACTTGTTGTACCTGCTATACCAACCACTGTACCGGCTGTACTAGCCACTGTACCGGCTGTACCAGCCACTGTACTTACTGTACTTGTTGTACCACCCACTATACTGATTGTACCAGCCATTGTACCTACTGTATCGGCTGAATGGAGAGTTGTACTTGCTGTACCCTTTCTATTGCATGAAGACCCGTGGTTTTTGGGAAAGAATCAGTACCCACACGGAGGTATATGGATTATATTGTTGGCTCGGCATTTCTACAGCCATTGGTATCAGAGCATAGGCTTTCTTGGAAGCCGAGGCTTCCTTCTATCAATAAGGAAGAGAAAAGATCTCAAGTGGGGACCACACTTACCATCATTGCTATTAAGCATGGCTAGCCACTTCAGATCCTATGAAGCAAGAGCATGAGCAATAGACAGCTTGGTCTAAGGATTTATGAATTCACAAAATTTATCTTGGAAGTGTGGAGTTGGCTTTATGTGCACACGTTTAGCACTCTTTCCAAATGGATATTGTGGAGTATATTATCAAGCTTACAGGCAAGCTATATGGAGATACTCAGGATATCTTAAGGATATGGTGATGAGATATTTCTTTTGGCTTCATGATCAACCTGGCAAAGAAAAGCTAAGTATACTTTGAATTTGCAAAGTTGGTGCTTTTGCTATTTACTATGAAGTGTTTTGGATGTTCACTAACCCTTGTATAGCCATGCAAGGAGAAAGGTGGTGTTGTTTGCCTTGAGATGGTTTCAGGGAAACATTGTTTATGGCTCCCTTTAATGGGATGAATTCTTTTCATGGCTCCCTTTATTGGGATGGATTATATCCATGGAGATTTCTTTCTTGGACGAGATTTATATAGATATTGGGCTTCACAAGTAATTTCTATGGACGAATCTGTCCGAGTTTATAGAGAAGAAATCTTTGGATATCTCATGGATATGATGCTTTTATGGATAAAGTCCACCTCTACTCCAAGGTGTGTGGTTAGCACAGAGTATGTGGTAAGAGTTATGGTATACAAGGATTATGGTATACAGGTCTATGGATTCTTGGACTTCTTTTCTAGGAATTTGGATCCATCCTCAGGTTTATGGATTATGTTTATGGCTCCCTTTTACTGGGATGGATTATTCTTTTTGGCTCCCTTTATTTGGGATGCATTGGACTTATGGAACTCATGGTTCACTTACCTTGTGTAGTGTTCTCTTGACCTATGTGCTCTCTTGAAGATTGTTTCTACCATGTGAGGGTGGAACAATAGAGAGCAGATGGAAGGGAACATGGGCACTTCAAAGGGTAGTGACAAGCACAACATACCCTGTGTAGTGTTCTCTTGTCCTACGTGCTCTCTTAAAGATTGTTTCTACCATGTGTGGGTGGAACAATAGAGAGCAGATGGAAGGGAACATGGGCACTAGAGAGGGTAGTGTGAGTTGGTGGCCGAAATGGCTACAAACTATTGGTGGCTGAAATGCCTATAAACTATGTGTAGCAGAAATGCTTATGGAACACTAGGTTATCTATGCCTGCGAGTGATTGTTTTATCTTGTTACTTGAGCCCACCTCTCATCCAAGGTGTGTGGTCAGAGTACCAACACGGAGTGCAAGTGGTAAAGTGGACATGACGGGACTTATGTCTATGCCAAGGGTCATGTGGACCGATGTCTTGTTGGTAGGAGACTTATTTTGTCTCGCCCATTTACTTGGGACATGGATTATGATATCTGGACTTATGGAACTGTTTTGTCTCGCCCATTTACTTGGGACATGGATTATGATATCTGGACTTATGGGACTGATTTGTCTCGTCCATTTATCTTGGGACATGATTATCATATCTGGACTTATGGGATTGTTTTTATCTCGCCCATTTATCTTGGGACATGATTTTGATATTGGTATTATGGAGACTTATTTAGTCTCACCCATTTCTTTGGGACATGGATTCTTCAGTTATATTGGATTTTTGAGATTGTCTTGTCTCGCCCACTTGATGCGACATGATTATATCTTGAATAAATGGCTTGAAGCTTAAAGTTGCGGACAACTTTTAAGAAGTTGGGGAGGATGTTACCAGCCTGAACATTTCCCAGTATGAAAGGGGTCTGGTGGACTCCAGGATGCCTAAATATTTGGAAAGTACAAGCTTTGGGAATGGGGGATTATCCTAGAATACAAAGGACCACACTCCTAAAATTTAGGAGAGTTGCTATTGTTGGCCCCACTCCGATGGAAATTCTGTTCGCGTCATTACATTTGGAATTGAGCAGATACCAAGAGTTGGCAAAGTGCCTATGACAGAATGTCTACCAGTTGGGATATTTTTAGAGGTAAAGATTATGGAAGGACCCATCTCTTAGATTGGGACATGAAACCGGCCTCTGATAGAAAACCAGAGTGCGGTAGATTAGCAATCACCCGTCCACTTGTAGTCTAGATGATAAAACAAAGCAGATTGGAGCTAGAGTGCCCAAATCTGAAAA
Source organism: Cibotium barometz (assembly GCF_041138505.1). Lineage (NCBI taxonomy): Eukaryota > Viridiplantae > Streptophyta > Polypodiopsida > Cyatheales > Cibotiaceae > Cibotium > Cibotium barometz. The sequence continues at coordinate 40,842,573 of NC_141075.1, forward strand.
CACAGCGACACCTGTTGGCCCCAAAGCTTGGCGCCCCTTGCGGTATTTCTTTATTCAATTATAATAAAATGAATGGCTGAGTACAACACAAAGATCAGCCAAGAGTTTACACCTGTAAGTCCAATCTGACGGCCCACAAATCCTTCTCAGCACAGAGGATCTATGCACACAGATCTGTGTCTTCAAACAACACACTGTGCCTCCCTCTGATCAGCCAAGATCACTAAGTAGGCCAGCCATGGGCATACATCTGGCATAACTGAAGTGCATGATACATCTTCTCAGCTCAAACATACATGTGCTGTCCAAACTCTGTCTCAACCCTTGTCAATCTGTCATACCCCTCCTCTCACAAGGGGCAGATAACACATATCTGCAACAGACATCAAGCAGTAGAAAGAGAGATAGATGAACAGAAACAGAGCTTACCAAGTTCAGCTCGTGAAACAACACTGGAGGAAGTAACAGCACCAATCTGTACTTGCAGGCACTTGTATCCACAACCCTGCTTCACACGTGTGCTTGTACTTGCCTGTATCCTCCTCCTGATGTTCACTCTTATGCTGTCCTTGAAAATACAGATCTGAAAATCAGCACTGCACCCGTATGTACCACCTCGGGATACGTGCCAGGAGTTGTACTTGCACAAACAGTCGGCTGTTCTGATTCTGGTCGCCTGAATCTGAGTAACCAGGCCTGTCCAGCACTTGTCTACACCCCTGCAGCAACTGTACTTGCTGTACCTGGCTGCCCGTACACTGTACGGCAGCCGTACAGTACTGTATTGCTGTTGTACCTGTTGGTACAGCCTGACCAGACCTGTGCGCAGAGAATCCAGCAGAATTTAACAGCCGCCTGTGTGTAGCGTGGACCAAGGAAGTGCCTGCAGCCTGTCCGTACATGCTGTACGGCTGGTTTGCATAGGGAAAATTGCAGCAAAGAGTCTTCAGCAGTCGCCCTTCTCCTTCCACTTCTCCACGCTTGTGTACATGCGCTTCAAGAACTCCACGATTCCCTCCTTTCCAAAAGCTAGAGAGAGAGAGAGAAGAGAGAGATACACTTACTCCAAAAGTGGAGTGACTCTCCCCCAAATTAATCCCTAGGGTCCCAAACTTTAATAAGTTCCTAGGGCCACTAAGGCCTAGGGGCAAACTTTAATAAACATTAAAGCTTAATGTTTCTAGTTCCCCCCTTCACACCTAGGGATGTCCACACATCTTAAACTCTGTCCGGGCACCCCCCATGTGAATCATAAAATATTCTGACTCTGCAACCACCATGCCCACACTTGTACTGTTCCATTTTCACAGGGCCATGACATACCCCCCTCTTGAAAAATGGCAAGCGTCCTCGATTGCATTCTGGTGATGCATCAAAATATCCAAAGTGAAATATACAATATGGCAAGATCAGCGTCCCAATCTCTCTAAGCCATACACATGTATCAACATTCAGTGCAAACCAATGGCATAGTAATAGTCCAAGTTGTATACCACTGTGAACCATACATATCCACAAAAATCTCATGTGACTAGTACACATATATCATAGAAGTCCCATAAACAGATGTACTGTCAGCCTCAGTACCTTCGGGTGAGATAAGATCTGCACCAAGCGACCTCTAGATGTCATCTGAGCCTGTCTGTATCAAGGGAGTGGAGGTGCTACCCCCGTCTTGAGCATCAGGTAATGCTCCAGACCCATGCTCTGCTGAACCTGAATGAGCCACAATAAGAGTCGGCTCTAACTCAAAGGCATCGAGATAAAGCTGCAAAACCTGAGGTGAATCTGTTAAGTCACCTTCCTCCATCCACTTCGCATCCATCGGTGAATAGTTCTTGAACTTCACAAGATAGCGACGGGAAACTTTACCTCGTACCTTCCTTTCTTTATGTGCCAGTATCTGCTCTAGAATCAGAACCTCATCAAGTTCCTCAACTTCCGGCTGAGCCTCATCTGATACATCCTCAGGCACATCCCCACGGAAAGGTCTAAGAAGACTCACGTGAAAAGCATTGTGAATCCTCCAGTGATCTGGTAACTTCAAACGATAGGTTACCTCACTAATCTTTTCCAAAACCTGAAAAGGCCCACAATATCGCATGCTCAACTTAGGGAATAAGCGCTCTTTACCCTTCATCTTCTTGAGTCTAGCCTTTTCAAAGCGCAAAAGAACCCAATCACCCAATGCAAACTGTAAATCACGTCTGTGATGGTCTGCGACTTTCTTTTGCTTCTGCTGAGTTTTCTGGAGGGCCAACTTAACTCTCCGATAAGCTTCATCCAAGCTCTCCACATACTGATCAGCCTCAAAGATCTTATCCTTTGTATGCAAAATGGGTGGTACCTTCTTCCCTCCTTCTACAATCTCAAAAGGCGCCTTGCCTGTCGAGCTATGTACAGTGTTGTTATATGCAAACTCCACCAAAGGAAGATACTTTTCCCATTGTTGCTTGTGCTCTGACACATAACACTTGAGAAGATCCAACACTGTAGAGTTAGCCTCTTCTGACTGACCATCTGTCTGTGGATGAAATGACGATGAAAACTTGAGAGTTGTACCCATGTTGTCAAACAACCCTCTCTAAAACAAACTCGTCATCTGTGGATCACGGTCACTAATGATAGACGTAGGCAAGCCATGATACTTGAAGATGTTCGCCATGAACAACTTCACCATATGATCCACTTTAATTGTCTTCCTCACGGGAATGAAATGTGCCTGCTTACTGAACCTGCATATGATAGTCCAGATGCCATCATTTCCCGTTTGTGTCTGTGGAAGATCAAATACAAAATCCATGGCAATGCTCTTCGTCTATCCGGAATAGGTAAAGGCTGTAATAACCCTGGTGTCTTCTGACGGTCAAACTTTACCTTCTGACATACGATGCATTGCCTCACAAAGGCATCAACATCTCTTCTCAAGGTTGGCCAATAAAAGAAAGTCTCCACTGCTTTTACCGTGGCGTCAATACCTCTATGACCTACATACGGTGGAGCATGACTTTCAATCATAACCTTGAGTCGCAATGGCCTGGTAACACACAGTCTGCCATGCATCAATAAAAACCCATCTCTGAGAGTGTAATGCTCATGCCACTGACCCTCAGACATCTGATCATACAACCTTTCAAAGTCCTCATCATGGGCATACTGCTCTTTCATTTCATCAAGCTCATGATGATAAGCAAGTGAAACTGCAGAGACCTGTGGCTTGCGTGACAAAGCATCTGCCACTACATTCTTTTTGCCTTCCACATGCACAATCTGGAAGTGAAACATTGACAAAAAGTTTGCCCAACGCATATGCTTCTCTGAAAGCTTAGTCTGCGTGAGGAAATATCGCAAGGTCTGATGATCTGTCTGCACAGTGAAATCAGCCCCAAGCAAGTAGTGTTTCCATGTAGAAAGAGCGTGAATTACAGCCAACATCTCTTTCTCATACACCTGCAAATGCTTCTCAGCATCTTGCAAAACTCTACTCTCATAGGCTATAACATGTCCCTCTTGCATGAGAAGTGCACCAATGCTACTTCCACATGCATCACACTGGACAACAAAAGCCTTTCGGAGGTCCGGTAACACCAATACTGGGTCCGAAGTAAGCTTTTCTTTGAGCTTTTTGAATGTTGTAATTTCCCGATCAGCCCATCTAAATGCAAGCATGAAGAGGCGAAGCAACTTCAGCAAAGTGCCGTATGTAACGCCTGTAATAGGAACACAATCCTAGAAAGCTGCGTACATCATGCACGGTCCTCAAAGCTGGCCAATTAAGTATTGCTTCCACCTTTGCTGGATCCATACGGACTCCATGACCAGACGCAATATGCCCCAAGAAATGTATCTCCTGCAAAAAGAACTCACTCTTCTTGCCATTAACCACCAATCTATGGTTTCTGAGTTCTGCAAACACAATGGCCAAATGCCTTATATGCTCTTCCTCAGTTTGTGAATGCACAATCATATCATCAAAGAAGGTGCCCACAAACTCTCTATGAGGCCTGAAAATCCTGTCCATCATTCTGTTAAATGTGGCAGGCGCATTTGTCAAACCAAAGGGCATAACCAAGAACTTATACAACCCAAACGTGGTTCGGAATGCTGTCTTATGCACATCCTCGGGTCTAATGCGTATCTGATGATACCCGCTTTTCAAGTCAATACGACTAAAAACTGTGGAGCCCTGTAAGCGGTCCAAGATGTCATCGATCCTCGGTATGGGGAATCGATTCTTGATGGTATTCTTATTTAGCGCCCTGTAATCTATACACATGCGCCAAGAACCATCCTTCTTCTGCACTAAGAGCACAGGTGAGCAAAAGGGTGATGAGCTAGGCTGAATCAAACCCTTATTCAATAGCTCCTGCACCTGACTCATAATCTCTTCCTGTTGGGCTGCACTAACACGGTACGGCGGTCTATTCGGTGGAGTACTACCAGGAATCAGATCTATAGCATGATCTTCTGGCCTCTCAGGAGGTAATTCTCCTGGCAATGACTCGGAAAAACAGTCTTGAAATCCACTTAAGAAATCAGCCCTGTCCTTATCTAACATTGACAAATTAGACTTAGACTCATCATCCTGTGCATCCTTTACATAAATCAAATACGCGGAAAGATGCTTTTTCATTACTGATGAAATCGCCGAAGCGGATACAATAGGAACAGATTCCCCTTTGAGTTTTACATCCAATACATGCTCTTTCTCTCTATGAGTCAGAGTAATTTTCCTATTGTAAGTATCCACCACCGCATGTACCCTGTGGCACCATGGCATCCCCAACAAAACATCACAGCCATCCAAAGGCATGATGAAGAACTCCTCGCTGTCCACATAACCCTGCAAATGAAGCCGAAGCTTCCCAATAATAGGAGTAACGGGTTCTGCATACCCTGGACAAGCCATATTAGCCTCATGTAACGGCCCCATCTCCTCTGCGCGAATCCCCAATCGGCCAGCCAAATCTGGTGAAATGAAGTTGGCTCTAGCACCTGTGTCAAAGAAGATCAAAGCATTCTGATCTCTCACTTTGCCCCATGCCCTGCACAACTCTGTAGCTTCACCACCTAGCTGCTCCCCCACAAGATCAGGAACTAAGCCTGCAGAAGGCTTTGGTTTCTTTGGCTTGGGCTCTCCTTTATTGTCAGGGTCCTTTTTGGACGTTCTTTTGGGACAATTGAATGACATATGCCCCTCTTCAGTACAGTAAAAACACTTTTGAGCATCTCTCAAAGCCTGTCTTTCCTCAAAAGTCCTCTTGGGCATTGGCAACTTCTTATACTTTGTCTCTGAAGACCCTTTAGTATCACGAGAAGCATGCCCAAATTTTTCAGCTTTCTTGCTCAATTTCTTACTGCCTTTAAATCCAGATGAACCACCCGTGAGTAACGCATTAGCTGTCATAGCATTTTCAATCATCTGTGACATGTTTGTTACTCTTGTCTTTATACAATAATCTCGTACCTCTTTGGGCAGCCCACAACAATACTTCTCTACCTGCTCAGATAATGGCACGGCACGATAAGAAGTCACTGGGAGTAAAGCTTCCCAAAACTTCTTGTTATAATCCTCCAAACTATCACACTTTGAAGCATCCAGCTTGTGCCATGCGGTCATAACATCCACCTCAAATGTAGATGTGAGCCATACGGAAGAGAAAACCTGTTTGAATTGGACCCATGTGGTGGGTGCTATGCCCTGCAAAAGAAGAGTAGACCACCACTGCAAAGCATTGCTTTTGAGAAAAGTGGCAGCTTTCCTCACCTTAGAGGACTCTGTGTAATTCCCACCAGAAAAAGCAGCATCAAACTGCTGTAAAAAGGTAAGTGCCTTCAATTTATCCTTGGCCCCACTGAAAGTGTCAAACTTCACTGCAGCTCCCCCTTCCTTGTAATCCTTCGCCTTTCCCATAGGCGTTAGATTATCATATGGAAGTGGTTTCGTAAGATTGCTGCCCCCAACATTCATACCCATCATTGGGTCAACATTTCCCATTCCCATGCCAGGCATACCATACATTCCAGCCATGTTTCCATACATTCCATTATGCATACCTGGCTGCATACCACCAAACATATTGCCTTGCATCCCAGGTTGCATGCCTGCAAACATATTTCCAGCCATACCGGACTGCATACCACCATACATATTCCCTTGCATGCCAGGCTGAAAATTGGCTCCAAAAGGCCCATACATACCCATGCCTCCCTGAGGATAACCCCCAGTCATGGATTGAAACACCGAGCCACCACCAAAATAACCTGGATGCATATTCTGCTGAGGAATAGGTGGCTGTCCATAGAAGGAACTCTGAGAGTTTGCTCCACAAGCATGCTGCATATTCGGAAACTGGCCAAAAGATGGTTCCTGTGGGATGGCACCACTATGACCCTGAGGAAGATTCTTCGAACGAACCTTCTTCTTCTTTTTCTGGGGCTCTGTGCGGGGCTCTGTGCGAGATCTCAAAAATTCAGCAAATCTCTCGCTTTGTGTGAGCTGCATAAAAGTATCCATAACACTAGCCAAGCGATCTTTGAACCGAGCATCATCATCCTCTTTACCATGCACATCTTCTGGCTGTGTTACATCCTCATAAGGCTCAACATCTGCAGCCTGTTCTCCTGCAAAAATATCCTCAGATACATCTCTTTCAGGAGAAGTCTCTTGCTCTTCTTCTTCATGATAGAAGTACTCATCCTCTGTATCAGACATGTTTGCTGAATTTTCAGCGATGGCTTTCTTCAAAGCAACCACGAGCTCACCCCCTTCAGAAAGTTGATGATTGGTCCCGGCAACGGAACCTTGAAACCGGCCTCTGATAGAAAACCAGAGTGCGGTAGATTAGCAATCACCCGTCCACTTGTAGTCTAGATGATAAAACAAAGCAGATTGGAGCTAGAGTGCCCAAATCTGAAAACACAGCGACACCTGTTGGCCCCAAAGCTTGGCGCCCCTTGCGGTATTTCTTTATTCAATTATAATAAAATGAATGGCTGAGTACAACACAAAGATCAGCCAAGAGTTTACACCTGTAAGTCCAATCTGACGGCCCACAAATCCTTCTCAGCACAGAGGATCTATGCACACAGATCTGTGTCTTCAAACAACACACTGTGCCTCCCTCTGATCAGCCAAGATCACTAAGCAGGCCAGCCATGGGCATACATCTGGCATAACTCTAGTGCATGATACATCTTCTCAGCTCAAACATACATGTGCTGTCCAAACTCTGTCTCAACCCTTGTCAATCTGTCATACCCCTCCTCTCACAAGGGGCCAGATAACACATATCTGCAACAGACATCAAGCAGTAGAAAGAGAGATAGATGAACAGAAACAGAGCTTACCAAGTTCAGCTCGTGAAACAACACTGGAGGAAGTAACAGCACCAATCTGTACTTGCAGGCACTTGTATCCACAACCCTGCTTCACACGTGTGCTTGTACTTGCCTGTATCCTCCTCCTGATGTTCACTCTTATGCTGTCCTTGAAAATACAGATCTGAAAATCAGCACTGCACCCGTATGTACCACCTCGGGATACGTGCCAGGAGTTGTACTTGCACAAACAGTCGGCTGTCCTGATTCTGGTCGCTTGAATCTGAGTAACCAGGCCTGTCGAGCACCTGTCTACACCCCTGTAGCAACTGTACTTGCTGTACCTGGCTGCCCGTACACTGTACGGCAGCCGTACAGTACTGTATTGCTGTTGTACCTGCTGGTACAGCCTGACCAGACCTGTGCGCAGAGAATCCAGCAGAATTTAACAGCCGCCTGTGTGTAGCGTGGACCAAGGAAGTGCTTGCAGCCTGTCCGTACAGGCTGTACGGTTGGTTTGCACAGGGAAAACTGCAGCAAAGAGTCTTCAACAGTCGCCCTTCTCCTTCCACTTCTCCACGCTTGTGTACATGCGCTTCAAGAACTCCACGATTCCCTCCTTTCCAAAAGCTAGAGAGAGAGAGAGAAGAGAGAGATACACTTACTCCAAAAGTGGAGTGACTCTCCCCCAAATTAATCCCTAGGGCCCCAAACTTTAATAAGTTCCTAGGGCCACTAAGGCCTAGGGGCAAACTTTAATAAACATTAAAGCTTAATGTTTCTAGTTCCCCCCTTCACACCTAGGGATGTCCACACATCTTAAACTCTGTCCGGGCACCCCCCATGTGAATCATAAAATATTCTGACTCTGCAACCACCATGCCCACACTTGTACTGTTCCATTTTCACAGGGCCATGACAGGACATGTGGCAAGAAAGTGGACCAAAGTGAGACAAGTGGCCTGACACTTCTTAGAAAAAGGATCAAAGTGAGACAAGTGGCCTCACACTTGTCACTTCAGCTATTGTGTGGCTCTCCACTTGTCATCGTAGTTTTCTCTTGCCATTTTAGCTCATGGGAGGCCCAAATCTATAAATTGGAGCCCTCTCTCTTCATTAATGGAGGCTCTCTTGCTGCACACTAGTCTCTACCACCGTTACAGGCTGCCCTAATGATGGCTACTCTCTTTCTCTCTCACTTGAAGGCTGCCCATGAAGAATACCGGCTGGTGGGGACTGTTTTGGAGGCTTCCGTCGCGAAGAAATACTGAAGGCAAGGGAATTTAATCATTTATTATGATTTCTAGCCATTGTACTTGTTGCACCAGCATTTGTACTTGTTGTACCTGCTATATTAGCCACTGTACCGACTGTACCAGCCTCTGCACCTGCTATACCAGCCACTGTACTTATTGTACTAGTCATTGTACGTGTTGTACCAGCATTTGTACTTGCTGTACCTATTGTACCAGCCACTGTACATGCTGTACCAGCCACTGTACTGGCTGTACCAGCCATTGTACCTACTGTACCGACTGAATGGAGAGTTGTACTTACTGTACCCTTGCTATTGCATGAAGACCCATGGTTTTTGGGGAAGAATCAGTACCCACACGGAGGTATATGGATTATATTGTTGGCTCAGCATTTCTACAGCCTATGTTCCGGCTTGGTTGCCTCGTGTTGGGCTGTGTTATGGCATTTGTATATGGATATTCTGGCATCTCCCGTGGGGAGAGTAAGGCCCTCAAAGCTTGTACATGATATTATTCTCCTTGGGTAATAAAATACTCCAAGGGGGGAGGTCGGCCCATTCTAGCCTCTATGTGGTGTCACACGTGCAAGCTCTATTATCAGCATTTGTGGATGTTCTGTCCAGCTTTATGTTTTATGCAAAGTGATGATGGATATGTGTTAAGGCTGTGGCCATGTTTAAATGTTTTAATATGCATTGATGGTATCAAAAGTGTGTCAAAGGCCCTAGTCCCCCGGACACCCGCCGCGAGTTTCAATGGGAAAAGGTCCGAAGCTCCTGAATGACAACTTTGGGCATCGCGTGCCCACCTGTTTCAACCGTTGCTTCATAATTCGAAGATAAACCCAATCACCTTCCGAAAACTTCTTATCCTTTCGGTCTTTGTTGGCCTGTCGAGTGTAGGCCTCCTGTGCTTTAGCCAACCTGTCTTTTACCGACTCCAAAATCTCTTGGTAAGACTTCGTCAATCTGCTCGCTTCAAGTACTGAAGACGATGTTCTGGTCAATAGTGACTGGAATGGTCTTTGAAACGTTGCCTCATATGGAGTCTTGCCAATAGCTGAAGAAAAAGAATCATTCAAAATAGCTTGAACTAAACGCAAATATGATTTCCACTTACCTTGCTGATCGTGGACGTAACACTTCAGCACATCAAAGGCCAACTGGTTGTAGGTTTCTGTCTGGTCGTTCGTCTGTGGGTGAAATGCACTGGGAAAATTCAATTTAGTATCAAAGTTATTAAACAACGTCCTCCAAAAATGACTGGTAAACTTGGCATCTCGGTCGTACACTATGGTCCTAGGAATCCCGCCGATCGGGTACCAATGCCGAATGAACAAATGGCCAACATCTTTGGCGGTCACATTGGCTTTGCATGGAATAAGCATAACATATTTGCTAAATCTACCAACTATAGTCAAGCACTGAGTATTATGCTTACCTGGACTGGGAGGCAGATTCGTGATGACAAAATCCATCGAAATATCTTGGAAAGGTCCCTCAGGAATTGGTAAGGGCTGTAACAACCCTATCTTCTCCCACGAGGAGCTTTCACCTTCTGACAAATATAGGCCACTGGGGTCTATGTGGGAGCTGGGCTCGCCATTGAAGCCGTGGAGGTTGAGGCGGTGGTCTTTGGAGCGGTAGTCTTCTTAGGACACTCCTGAGAAATGTGTTCTTTTGTATGACAAAAGAATCACCTCCCCTCCTTGTACTGAGCAATCTCCTCAGCACTCAACTTGCCACCGGTCTTGCCTGCCTCCGCTTTCTGGTCTGGAGTAAGCTTGGGCGCATTGGTCGAGTTCTTGGAGCCAAAGGCTCCCGTGCTCTGTCCTGGGGAAGACCCCGTCTGGTTTTGGCCTTTTCCCCCCGAGGTGGTAGCCGGTTGGGAAGTCTTGGGCTTTCCACCATTGTGCTTCATTTTAGCACTCTGCGCAAGCGAGAGTGCGTCTTCGAAGGTGGCTGGCCTAAACATACGCACCTCCCACTGGATTTGCGTGTCCAGGCCATACAAGAATTGCCCTTTCTTGTCCGTATCAGATAAGTCTGATTGCAAATATAAGTTCAAAATTCTGTTGGCAAACTGAAGGATTGGTTGCGTGTTCTAATGCACTCCTCTAAACTCGTCTTTGAGTCGCTCAAGGTAATGGGGCGGTAGAAACCGTTACTCAAGGTCGTGGACAAACTCGTCCCAAACATAAGCTGCCATACCTAATCTAGTGTGGGCATGAGCCCATAGGGTCCACCAAGGAATGGCCTCACCTTCCAAGTACCAACATGCTAAGATCACCTCGTCAGTAAAACGTTCTTTCTAACTGTGGCAAAGTAAGCCCATTGGGTCCACCAAGGAATGGCCTCACCTTCCAAGTACCAGCTGGCTAAGATCACCCTATCAATATCGTTCTTTCTAACTGCGGCAAAGTAAGCTTCAAATTGATGCAACCATGAATAAAGAGTTGTGGGATTGAGTTTACCATTATACTTACTGAAATTCATTTTCTTAGGAAAATGATTCGAGGAAGCCGCTAGTGTCAGTCTTGCGTCCAAAGCCGCAAGGTATCGCTCATGTTCCACGTGTCGCATGGCTTCGTCTTCACATTGTTGGATCTCCAATGCACGCATCTGCATCGAACTCGGTTGCGGTCGTGACCCTTCGAGAGGGTCCCTGTGTAGAGGATCTAGAATCTGGGAAACGGAAGGAGAGGGAGGAGGCGACGGAAAACGCGGAGTTGGAGAACGGGTGCGCTCTTCTAGAGCCAGTATCTGCGCCTTCTACTCTTCCAACTCGGTACTCTAGTCTGCGCATGCCCGCATCATCTGTTGGAACATCTCTTTAACACTCACGCTTGATGCCCTAGCTAGGCTGCCTCGTGCACTTAGGTCCCAAGGTTCTTGGTCTCTCTCGTCGTCGAAGCTCGCCATAGCAGGAAAATGCACCTCCTTTCCAGAGCGCAATCTGACCATCCACTGTGTGCGGGAGACTTCCGGAGGCTGAAAACGAACCGTCCTTCGAGGGATAGGAGTCACTCCAAGAGGGGTGGTCCACCGGAGTCTGAAAACCAACCACACGAGCGAGAAAAAAATTCTGGTTTCTTGCTGAATCTTTACACTTGAAGTAGGCTTTGATACCATTGTAACGTGCGGAAGCTTCGGGGGAGATCGGTAACTTCAATGCTCAGAAATCAGCACACTTGTCGCGACGAAATTAACGCACAAAACTGAATGTATATGTGCAGAAAAATAGAGAGAGAGAGAGGGAGAAGAGGACACAGTATTGGGTCGCGAATACCCTCATCAATGCATATTAAAACACTTAAACATGGCCACAGCGTTAACACATATCCATCATCACTTTGCATAAAACATAAAGCTAGCAAAACATCCACAAATGCTGAAAATGGAGCTTGCACGTGTGACACCGCATAGAGGCCGGAATGGGCCGACCCCCCCCCTTGGAGTATTTTATTACCCAAGGAGAATAATATCATGTACAAGCTTTGAGGGCCTTACTCTCCCCACGGGAGATGCCGGATTATCCATATACAAATGCCATAACACAGCCCAACACGAGGCAACCAAGCCGGAACATAGGCTGTAGAAATGCCGAGCCAACAATATAATCCATATACCTCCGTGTGGGTACTGATTCTTCCCCAAAAACCACGGGTCTTCATGCAATAGAAAGGGTACAGCAAGTATAACTCTCCATTCAGCCGGTACAGTAGGTACAATGGTTGGTAAAGCCGGTACGGTGGCTGGTACAGCAGGTACAGTGGCTGTTGCAGCCGGTACGGTGGCTGGTACAGCAGGTACAGCAAGTACAGAAGTTGGTACAGCCAATACAAGGGCTGGTACAGCAGGTACAGAGGCTGGTACAGTCGGTACGGTGGTTGGTACAGCAGGCACAACAAGTACAGAAGCTGGTACAGCCGGTACAATGGGCGGTACAACAAGTACAAAAGCTGGTACAGCCAGTACAAGGGCTGGCACAGCAAGTACAGCAAGTACAAATGTTGGTTCAACAAGTACAATGGCTAGAAATCATAATAAATGATTAAATTCCCTTGCCTTCAGTATTTCTTCGCGATGGAAGCCTCCAAAAAAGTCCCCAACAGTCGGTATTCTTCATGGGCAGCCTTCAAGAGAGAGAGAAAGAGAGTAGCCATCATTAGGGCAGCCTGTAATGGTGGTAGAGGCTTAGTGTGCAGCAAGAGAGCCTCTATTAATGAAGAGAGGGGGCTCCAATTTATAGATTTGGGCCTCCCATGAGCTAAAATGGCAAGAGAAGGCTACGATGACAAGTGGAGAGCCACACAATAGCTGAAGTGACAAGTGTGAGGCCACTTGTCCCACTTTATAACAAGTGTCAGGCCACTTGTCTCACTTTGGTCCACTTTCTTGCCACATGTCCCAATCTAAGAGATGGGTCCTTCCATAATCTTTACCTCTAAAAATATCCCAACTGGTAGACATTCTGTCATAGGCACTTTGCCAACTCTTGGTATCTGCTCAATTCCAGATGTAATGACGTGAACAGAATTTCCATTGGAGTGGGGCCAAAAATAGCCACTCTCCTAAATTTTAGGAGTGTGGTCCTTTGTATTCTAGGATAATGCCCCTTTTCCAAAGATTGTACTTTCCAAATCTTTAAACATCCTGGAGTCCACCAGACCCCTTTCAGACTGGGAAATGTCCAGGCTGGTGACAAGTATGGTGGTGCCAGTATGGGGCATCAGATCTGACAGTCGACTGAGGAATCCTAAATGCTCTGATACCAATTGATGGTTTAGGGTTAGACACATGCACCTCAGGTGGTGGTTGATGGAGAGCCATGCTGAGGATTTGTGGTGATAGAGAGAGAGAAAGAATATTAAGCGTGTACTGAAGACCCAATGGGTCTATGAGAGAGAGAGAGAGAGAGAGAGAGAGAGAGAGAGGTTGCACGACTCAATGATGTTGGTTGATGTGATAGATGAAAGCTTCACTAAGTACAATGCTTTCATAGCCTTGGAGGCTCATCTGTATGACATCACTGCTTATGTCAAACATGTATAATATCTAGATATTATTTTAACCACTCTAGGAGTGCTTTCACACACGCACACACACACACACACACACACACTTAAACACATAAGTGAGTGTTCACACACATACAAGAACAATAACCCTTTTAGCGGATATTCACACACAGACACAAGCTTGTTCTATGGTTTGGGGACGAAGTTACTTTCAGTACCGCCTTTCATCCCCATACAGACGGCCGAACTCAGATCATGGATAAGACTATGATCATGATGCTCCGGTGTTATTGTTAGCAGCGTCATTGGTCTTATTTGAAGATCATGAAGCAAAGGCTCAAACAATTCGGGGAAGTTGCTTCCAAACTAGCTCCGAAGAAGAAAGGCCCATTCAAGATTATCAAGAAGCTCAGTGATGTAGTCTTCAAGTTGGAGTTACCGAGCCATTGGAGGATGCATTTGGTGTTTCATTCGAGCAACCTTGTAGAGTATCATGGGCTAGAGTTGAGCGCTCTACCGGATGAGGATGAACTTGAGTTGGTGGATGATGGAGGATTACAGGAAGCCTTAGTATTGGAGTCGGTTGTTTTGCACCAGTACAAGCGAGGTTCTCGTCGAAAGCAGCTCCAGTATCTCCTCAAGTTCAAGGGCTACCCGATCCAACAAGCAGTCTGGTTATGAGGATCAGCTCACGAACGAGTCTCGCCTGTTGTTGAGCGCTTATCAAGAGGCCATGTAGTTGAGGACAGCTACGATGCAAGTAGGGGAGATGTGACATGTACTTGAATTTCAGTTGTATCACTTATTTCTTGTACATAATACAGAGTAGTAGTTTAGGACTCGTGTGTGCTGTATGTGCGATTTCTCTGCACTCTTCTTTCTATCTTTGGAAAACTCTAGCACATAGGCGAAAGTTTTCTACACCTTTCGTCATCTACACATGCAATCCAATCAGCCCTGAAGCTTCCCCTCTTTGACCGTGGAGGGTATGAATGATGTCAGTCCATATGGAGCTGATGGACTTTGCTAGAGGGATGAGAATACCCTTGATGGCCTTGTTGCAATGGGCCTGCCAAATATGCCATGTAGCTATGTTGCTGGTGATCTCCCTTCTCAGATTGGTGCCTAGTGTTACATGCACACACATGGACATGGCTAATTCCCTAGCTAATCCCTTTTGTGATAGCAAGTGTAGGATCAGTTTAAGGCATTTAATAGGCTCTGACAAGCAAAGGCGAAGCCTCAAAGGTCAAAGGAACCGGTTGGTCAGGTCATAAGCCTTCAAACAAGGAGTCATCATCATTAAAGGATACTCAATTGACTTTTGTGCTTGTCTCTGTTGGTTGCGAGGAAGGAAGAATGACAAGTTTTGGAAGCCCCTGTGTAAACAAGGGATGATAGCAGCCATCCAATCAAAGGTCAAAGCTTGGAATCCCGTCATTAAGTTTGGTAGGAGGGAATGTCACGTGCACACAAGTGGACATGGTTAATTCCTCCACCCCTTTGCTTTGGCAACTTCTTGGCTGTCCTAGCCTTGTATGCTTGAGCACTTGGTGAATTGTGAGATAACACAAATGAATTGTGCCTCTCCTATTTATACTACTCGAGCATGAGCAGTCGGCCAGCTACATTGTAGTCGGCTGTCTTTAATTCTGCCCACCACGACTGAATATTCAGTATTAATGCTGAATAAAATACTATAAATGCTGCGCATCTCTTCCTGGCTGGCTGGGCATCAGGCGCATGATTCAATAAAGGGCTGGGCACAGTTTGTAGACTGTTTGGGGACTGGGCAGCCTGTATGGGCTGCCCCATACATGCCCTTACAGCCATAACTAGGCTGTACAGCCTGTAGGCTTCCCCTAGCCTGCCCTTAGGGCTGTCCTACAGCCCCTCCATGGCTGGTATCAAATCCCCACCGATCTCCTCGTGGAACGCTCCTGGTTACGAGACTCGAAACCTGCAAACAAACAAACAACAAGGGGGTGCAGGCCTGACTCACCTCCCAACCATGACAGCTGTGGGCAAGCCCACAGTCTTGGCTGTCCCCACCGAGCCACGAGCTGAGCTAACTAGGTTGACGTACCGACCAATCTCCTCCTCGCGACGTCCCATACCGCCACGAGGCTACCCTCGCGGGCCTCGAGATTGTTGTCGGCCTCGACTGCGTTAAGGAGGTGCATGTCTGCACTAGATCCAGTCTCCAAGACCATAGAGCTCTCACAAATCACGCGAGACTCTATATAACTAATGACTAACCTTGGCCACCCTTTTATAGGTTCTTGGCCGGTGTCCGTCCGTCCACACTTGGGTGCCCGTCCGTCCATACTTGGATGCCCGCCCGTTAGTCTATCCCTAACTCAGCTCGCCAATCAGCTTGCCTAGCTCCAAGCTTCCCCAAACCTCGAAGCTAGTCTTGTGTGCGTGTAGCACACGGTAGATACACACTGTGCACATGACATACTCCCCTTCCTCTAAGAGCTCACTAAAAAGCCAGAATAATCTCTCTGAAGAGTAGTCAATGTCTCCCATGTAGCGTCCTCCTCAACACGATCCTTCCACTTGATCTTGTATTCTGTGATAAGCGTATTACGCAATCTTCTTTCACGAAATCCAAGAATCTTTTCAGGTTCGTGCGGAACAAATGTCATGTCCTTGACATCTATAATTTCTTGAGGAGTGACTAACGGGTCTGTTCCACCCAGTACTTCCTTAAGTCTATGGAATACAGGGTGGACTTTCACATGAGAAGGCAAATCCAATTCATATGCAACTGAACCAATCCTTCGTGTAATACAAAATGGTCCACAGTATCTAGGGGATAATTTTGGAGATTGACCTGTCCGTAAAGTCTCGAAATCTTTCGGAACTCGCAAATACACTATCGTTCCTTCAGAGAACTCTCTGGGTGAACGATGTCTATTAGAATAAAATCTGTCTCAGTCTTGAGCACTTCTAATAGATTCCTTCGCAACTTTGTAACATTTCTTGCATATCTTGCAAAACATTACGTGTTGCATCATGCTGAAGTCCTGAGAATCCTACTGTAACAGGTGATCTAGGTTGAAAACCATACATAAGCATGAAAGGAGTAAAACCTGTACTCGTATGCTTAGTACTGTTATATGCAAATTCTAACATAGGAAGATAGTCCTCCCATGAACTCTGTCTTTTGGATACATATGCTCGAAGCATATCCTCCAAAATCAGATTCACTCTTTCAGTCTGGCTACAGATTAAGGATGATCAGAGGAACTCAAATTCAAAGTTGTTTTCAACTTCTCAAAAACAAGTTTCCAAAAATCACTCGTAAACTTAGAGTCCCTATCACTGACTATGTCCTGCGATAACCCGTACAGTCTAAACAATTGCTCGATAAAGTGCCGTGCTAATTGCGTGGCTGTAATAGTCTTCCGGGTCGGTAAAAATCTAGCCATTTTTGTCAAGCGATCTACCACAACCCAAATAGAATCGTGGCCTTGATGTGTTCTTGGCAATCCGGTAATAAAATCCATGGAAATACTTTCCCATTTATTACCTGGGATTTGCAAAGGATGCAACAACCCAGCTTGTCTAAAGCGTTCAGCTTTATTTGCCTGACAAATTTGACACTTGAGAACATAATCTTCTACATACCCTTTCATCTTTGGCCAATAAAAAGTGTGTTTCACTAACGATAGCGTCCTATGTACCCCAGGGTGTCCAGCAGAAGGGGCGTCGTGACACTCCTTAAGAATCTTGGACCTAATGTCCGGGATCTGTGGTACACAAATTTTGTCATTACGGAATAGTAAACCATTCTGAATCATCCACTAGCCTCCTGAAACTGATCCCGTCAAGTGGGAAAGACTCCGTTGGACACCCACACGCTTAATAGCACAACTTTAAAACCACAAATTTGAAATGGACAACTTAATACAACTTGAAATTTAAATGAAATGAAATGGAAAAATGGACACCAGCACTGGGGCCGGAACGGGCCGACCCCCCCCCTCAATATATGATATATTTATTGGGAGTATTTAATGAATACAATGCTCCATGGGTTCCAAGAACCAGATAATGTCCATGTACATATGAAAACAGTACCAAACAAATATGCTCGAATTTCGATGTAGAAGCTCGAAGCAGAACGACCACTAGTGTGGTCCAATCTCTACGGTCCTGTGCTTTCACTGGACTCCGCGGAGAGCGCCTCACTGGTGTTCCGAGACCACGCACAAACAGGCGCTCTCGTATGAATGCCTGGCTCTCCTGATCTCAGCACCTTTGGACCGAGGTTCGCCAATATATAGCTTGGACAACCCGGCACCGAACGGGTGTTGGCCGAGCGGGATGAATCCCTTATCAGATTAAACATAAAATACTTTATTGAAATCTGAAATTCACTTACTTGTAAATGGTTGATGGAAAACCAATACTTGTGGTGTTTGTGTAGAATATGAAGCCACCCTTGTTGAAGAAATAGTTGCCTTGTGGTGAACCACCAAGACAAGAATCACCGCAAAAGACCACAGCCGCCTGCTGTGAGAGAAGGAGCACAACTTACTGGTGGTGGACAATGTCCTGGAAGCAAGATGCCACTTGTTGGTGATGCACACGCAGCCTGCGGGTGTTGCACACATAGCCGGTTGCTTTGGTAGGCTGCGTAGAAGGAAGGGGTGCAGTCGCCTGAGGGTAGAGGGCTGTTGGCTGGAGAACAGGCGCACAGCCGGTTGCTTTGGTAGTGGGCAGCCCTGCTGAATGACCAGCGCAACCACCAGCCGTCTGAAACAGAGGCGCTTGGCTGCAGTCTGATTTGGGGCAGAAACGTGGCCTTCCGCCTGCAGCTTGTGATGATGCAGCCGCCTGGGAGAGAGAGTACGTGCAGTAGTAAAGTATGAGATGGTAGCCGCCTGCAGCAAATTCAGTCGCCAGCCAAAAGGTGTGATGACGGCGTTGCTTGAGACTATGCACAGGAGGAGGTCGCTGGCAGGTTCTTCTCTTCAAAAGTTGGTGGAAAAATGATCGCCGGGGTGATCTCTACGTTGGAGAGAATGCTTTTTTTTTTATAAAAAAAATTATTGTGGAGTTTACTCCACGCTTGCATGTGGGTGGGGAGTTTGGGTAGGTGACCATGCCCACCCCCACACTCACTTAAGTGGGGCTCCCCACCTTGGCCCCTAAGTGGGTGCCCACATTTAAGTGAATGTGAACACTTAACCTTATAAAATAAAAGGTTAGAATTTGAAACATTAAAACAACATGTGCGACATACTTACCACCTGTTCACATGCACTAAAACTCGTCAGAATAAAGAGCAGACTTCACGACTCACTGGCAGGCGTCCCCGCTCAGTAAGTAACACATCAAGCAGGCAAACACACAAATACAAGTCATGCGAAAACAGTTTCAAACATGCAAAATATGTGTGCATGTGCAAATAGTAACATGGACATATCTCCCGTTCATGGAACAAGTACAAAATATCTATCGGCACAAAACTGGCACGACATAAAAACATAAAAACCTGGTCTTCCTATGGAGTGACAGTCCCATAGGTAAGACACAGTTCCAGGCACGAGTCTCCCTATGGTGTGACAGTCCCATAGGCAAAACACGGCACGAATACTGGCTCTTCCATGGCGTGACAATCCCATGGGTCGAACACAGTCCAGGTCATACACGGGTGGCATTGGTCTGGCTCCCGTCCATACGACACCAACCTGCTAACACACGGGTGGCACCAGTCTGGCTCCCGTCCATGTTAGCAAAATACTGGCCTCTTCACACGAGACACCGGCCTGGCCTCAAGTGAACGAGACAAAAACTGGAGATGGACCAAATGGTCGGCCAATTGGTGACATCCCCCGGGCTTCTAAAGAGTTGACCTCAACTGAAAAGCCTCAAGATATGCCTGCAACAATTGCGGATAATCTGCAAAATAATCCTCATTTACCCATTTGGCATCAATAGGCAAATAATTCTTAAACTTCACAAGGTATCTCCTGGAAAGCTTTCCTGCAGGTAGCTTTCTCTCCTTGTGAAAAACAATCTGTTCTGGCTGGAGGATCTCCTCAAGCTCTTCAATCTCTGGCGGATCTTCTGTGACAGGCTCATCAGGATCTGGCCCCACATATTTCCGAAATAGACTCACATGAAAAGCATTGTGAATCTTCCAATGACTAGGTAAAGCAAGCCTGTAGGACACTTCATTGATCTTCTGAATCACCTTGAAGGGTCCATAATAGCGAGGAGAAAGCTAAGGATATGATCCTTCTCGTCCTGGCCTCTCCCGAAGCCTAGCCTTCTCAAATTTCAGCAATACCCAATCACCTTCTTTGACTTCCATGTCCCTTCTATGCTTGTCAGCAGCCATTTTATGCTTATCCTGAGATCGTGCTATGGCTGTCCGCACCTGACCAAAGGCAACATCTAAGTCACGAACATATTCATCAGCTGCAAATATCTCATCCTTTGTTCGAAGGATAGGTGGCAAGACCACTCTGCCATAAATAATCTCAAACGGAGCCTTTCCTGTGGAAGCATGGATCGTATTGTTGTAGGCAAACTCAACAAGTGGAAGATACTTCTCCCATGCACTCTTTTGATCTGCCACATAATATTTCAATAAATCCAACACAGCTGAATTTGCAGCTTCACTTTGGCCATCCGTTTGGGGATGATAAGCTGATGAAAACTCAAGTTTAGTACCCATATTATCAAATAAAGCCCTCCAAAATAGGCTTGTAGTCCTGGGATCTCTATCCCCAACAATGGATTTAGGCATACCATGATGCTTGAAAATATTAGCAAGAAAAAGCTTTACCATATGATCAGCTTTGATGGTTTTCTTGATGGGCAAGAAGTGAGCTTGCTTGCTAAATCTGTCCACAATAGTCCAAATAGCATCATTCCCATGCTGGGATCTAGGTAAATCCATAATAAAATCCATCGTGATACTTTCCCAAGGTTGCGAGGGAATAGGCAATGGCTGAAGCAAACCTGGAGGCTTTTGCCTATCAAATTTCACCTTTTGGCAAGTAATACATGCACGGACATAAGCCTCAATGTCTTTACGCATGCTTGGCCAAAAAAAAAACCTCTGAATCATGCGAGTAGTAGGCATAATACCTCTATGACCAGCATAAGGTGGAGCGTGACATTCGTCCATAACCTTTGGACGCAAATCCTTCACCACACATAGGCAATTATCCTTCATGAGATAACCCTCGTTGATAACATAAGAGGCATGTGAATGACCAGCCATCAAATCAGTCCATATATGGCGAAAATCAGCATCCAAATGATACAAATTTCTCATAGCAAATAGGTCTCCATGAGAGGCCACTGAGACTGCAGCAAGATAAGGCCTCCTAGATAGTGCATCGGCCACGACATTTTTCTTTCCTAGAGTATGCACAATCTGAAAATGAAACATGGAAAGAAAATTTGCCATTCTCATCTGCTTCTCTGAAAGCTTGGTTTGAGACAGAAAGTATCTCAAGCTTTGATGATCTGTCTTGACTACAAATTCAACCCCAAGAAGGTAATATTTCCAAATCTTTAAGGCGTGAATTACAGCCAAGAGCTCTTTCTTATAGATATCCATATGAAGCTCAGCATCATGCAAACGACGGCTCTCGTATGCAACTGCATGCCCTTCTTGATTTAGGACAGCTCCTATGCAATCACCACAAGCATCACATTCAACCACGAATGACTTGTGCAAGTCAGGAACAATCAATACTGGACCACATATGATCGCATGCTTGAGCTGCAAGAAAGCATCCTGTTCCTTTGAAGTCCATTTGAAAGCAGTTTTCTTCTTCGTGAGACCATGTAGAGGAGTGGCAATCATAGCAAAATGCCTTATGAAACGCCTGTAATACGAACATAATCCCAGAAAACTACGTACTTGATGTACGTTTTGCAATTCGGGCCAATTCCGAATGGTCTCTATCTTTGCAGG
Organism: Cibotium barometz; assembly: GCF_041138505.1. NCBI lineage: Eukaryota > Viridiplantae > Streptophyta > Polypodiopsida > Cyatheales > Cibotiaceae > Cibotium > Cibotium barometz. The sequence goes on from NC_141075.1 coordinate 40,864,120, forward strand.
ATCCATTGTAACTCCATCTTTGGATACAATATGACCCATATAATGAATCTCTGAAAGGAAAAACTCTCTTTTCTTGGCATTGACGAAAAGTTTATGCTTCCGCAACTCTTCGAACACTGTGACCAAATGAGTTGTGTGTTCCTGCTCATTCTTGGAGAAAACCAAGATATCATCAAAGAAGACTCCTGTGAACTTGCGATGGGGTCGGAATATCCTATCCATCATACGATTAAAAGTAGCAGGAGCATTGGTAAGACCAAAAGGCATTACCAAGAATTCATATAATCCGAAGGCTGTCCTGAATGCAGTCTTATGGACATCTTGTGGCACCACGCGTATCTGGTGATAACCACTCTTCAAATCAAGTCTGCTAAAGCAAGCTGAGCCATCAAGCTTATCCAAGATATCATACGTGGAATAGGAAATCTGTTCTTGATGGTAAGCTTGTTTAAAGCTCTATAGTCCACACACATACGGAATGATCCGTCCTTCTTTTGAACAAGAAGCACAGGAGAGCAGTAAGGTGAGGAACTGGGCTGAACCAAACCTTTCTCTAAAAGCTCGTTTACCTGCTTCATGATTTCTTCTTGTTGTGCAGCACTCACTCGGTATGGGGGTTTGTTAGGTGGAGAACTACCTGGCACAAGATCTATGCGGTGATCTTCGGGCCTTTGGGGAGGTAATTCACCTGGCAATGAGTCAGCAAAACAGTCGTTGAATGTTTTAAGAAAATTCAGCCTATCATTAGACATAGCATCCACATTTTGATGATTTGGCACAAGACTATCACGAACAAAAACCAAGTACGCTAAAAGACTCTTTTTCATTGCTTTATTAATTTGGATGTGTGATACAAGTGGGATGGAATCCCCTTCTTTGCCAGCATCAATAAAATGCATGCGGCCTTTATGCATAAAAGAAATCATTTTGGACTTGTAATCTTTGCGGGGCTCAAGCCTATGGTGCCACGGCTTGCCCAGCAATACATCACATCCATTCAGTGGAGCAACTAAGAAATGCTCATTGTCAAGGTAGCCCTGGATATGGATGCGCAACTTCCCTATCAAAGGGGTAACCTACACCTCTTTACCAATAAATGCAGCTTCGGCTTCAATCTGAGGTCCCATGTTTTCAACCTCAATACCCAATGCAGCTGCCATTTGCATAGAGATGAAATTGTCAGTTGCACAGTCATCAAACATGAAGAGTGCGGACTGATCCTTGATTTGCCCCCAAGCTTTGCAAACCATTCGCTCTTTTGCATCATGACCTGTATTTCCTTGCACATCAGGAACTGCATGTACATTAGCTTTGGTGTGCTTGTCCTCGTGCTTTGGTTTGTGATCTGGGCATTGTCGAAACATGTGGTCTTTGCTACCACAAGAAAAGCATTTTCCATCCTTAGCATATTGCTCTCTTTGCTTCGGGGTTAAGCCGAATTTGTTCTTTCTTGGGCCCTGTTCTTTAGATGTGTTATTTTCAGCTTTACCACCCTTGTAAGGCTTCCGGAAGTTCTTTTTAGGTGGCTGTCCACCCTTTTGCTGATTTGGGGCAGCCTTGTCCTTCCCCTTGGAACCTCCTTGATCCTGCTTGATCTTAAGCACCAATTGCTCCGTAGCAAGAGCAGAAGCTGTAAGTTGTTGCAACGTATGTTTCGGGTGCAATTCAATACCCGATCTATATGCTGGTTGCAGTCCAGAACGAAACTTCCTCTTTCTTTCATCCTCTGTGATTTGCATGAAGGGAGTCACTTCTAGCAACACTTTCCAAAATTTGTTAACATACTGTTGCACACTCTCATTATCTTTTTGCTCCAACCTGTCTCACTTTTGAGTGAGAGTTTGCTCTGCATTGGGTGGCAAGAACTGAGCATAAAATCTATCCTTGAATTCCTTCCAAGTAGAAATGGGATCCTTGGTGATCTTTTCAGTGATCCACCAATGAGCAGCAGTCCCTTTCAAAAACATGCTAGCATGGCGCACCTTTGACTTTTCTGTGAAATCCTCATCGCTAAAAGCAATGTCGAACTGTGCCACAAATGCTAACACCTTAGAAGCATCATGTTCACCATGAAAGACATCAAATTTGACAGATTTATCACCTGCTTTGAATTCCTTGAGCTTCCTGGCATGAGGCTCATGGTCTTCTCTTTTTCTTTTCCCCTTATCCAACGGGGTAGCCCTATCTGCATGGGCTCCATGGGCCGTCATAGAAGCTTCATGGGGCACGGTGGCATGTGCTCCACGAACTCGAAACTCAGATGCATGTGACTTACCTGCATATGGCATGGTCTCTCCATGAGACAACTCAGAAGGCAAAATTTTTCTGGAAGTAGACCTGTCACCATGAGATACATGTCTGGCATGCATGTGACTTTCATGCCCTCCATGAGCACTGGCATACATATATCTGTCACGCTTAGTGCCTTGGGGAGAAGATGCATGTCGAGAGGTGACAGTCACCTCTTCCTTTTGCATAAAAGATTTCAGCCTCTGGGATGTGGGATCTCCATGCTTCAAACGAGGTGGATTTCTGAATTTCAGCTCTCTGTCATCCCCCTCTTTGATATCACCCTTGCGAAGGAGATAGGCAAGTGCCAACTCCCCTGGTTTCTTGCCCACTTCACGAGCCATTGATTCAAAAGTTACATCAACCATAGCATCAGCCTTTCTGGCTTCAATAGCACTTTGCAGATGGGTATCTTCATGCAAAAACTTTAACTCTTGCTCTTGAGCCTGCAAAAGTTTTCTCATATGTTCCATTTCAGCCCTCATAGCATTAGGCTCTTGTTTAAGCATAACTGTCTTTCCTGGAGACAGTTGATCCTTGGATTCACTATCAATAACCCTTTCAAGGGGCTTGTGTCTACCTCGCTGGGCATCAGACCCACGAGAGGCACTAGATGGACCCCTCGAATTTGGCACTTCCAAAGGATTGCCTTGGCTGTCCATTGTGTTTTAAGTTTGCTAAAAGCGGGATGTCCAGTACACAGGTTCGTTTCCCCACTAGGAAGAGGGAAACAACCGTGCTCTGATACCAATGAAACCGATCCCGTCAAGTGGGAAAGACTCCGTTGGACACCCACACGCTTAATAGCACAACTTTAAAACCACAAATTTGAAATGGACAACTTAATACAACTTGAAATTTAAATGAAATGAAATGGAAAAATGGACACCAGCACTGGGGCCGGAACGGGCCGACCCCCCCCTCAATATATGATATATTTATTGGGAGTATTTAATGAATACAATGCTCCATGGGTTCCAAGAACCAGATAATGTCCATGTACATATGAAAACAGTACCAAACAAATATGCTCGAATTTCGATGTAGAAGCTCGAAGCAGAACGACCACTAGTGTGGTCCAATCTCTACGGTCCTGTGCTTTCACTGGACTCTGCAGAGAGCGCCTCACTGGTGTTCCGAGACCACGCACAAACAGGCGCTCTCGTACTAACGCCTGGCTCTCCCGATCTCAGCACCTTTGGACCGAGGTTCGCCAATATATAGCTTGGACAACCCGGCACCGAACGGGTGTTGGCCGAGCGGGATGAATCCCTTATCAGATTAAACATAAAATACTTTATTGAAATCTGAAATTCACTTACTTGTAAATGGTTGATGGAAAACCAATACTTGTGGTGTTTGTGTAGAATATGAAGCCACCCTTGTTGAAGAAATAGTTGCCTTGTGGTGAACCACCAAGACAAGAATCACCGCAAAAGACCACAGGCGCCTGCTGTGAGAGAAGGAGCACAACTTACTGGTGGTGGACAATGTCCTGGAAGCAAGACGCCACTTGTTGGTGATGCACACGCAGCCTGCAGGTGTTGCACACACAGCCGGTTGCTTTGGTAGGCTGCGTAGAAGGAAGGGGTGCAGTCGCCTGAGGGTAGAGGGCTGTTGGCTGGAGAACAGGCGCACAGCCGGTTGCTTTGGTAGTGGGCAGCCCTGCTGAATGACCAGCGCAGCCACCAGCCGTCTGAAACAGAGGCGCTTGGCTGCAGTCTGATTTGGGGCAGAAATGTGGCCTTCCGCCTGCAGCTTGTGATGATGCAGCCGCCTGGGAGAGAGAGTACGTGCAGTAGTAAAGTATGAGATGGTAGCCGCCTGCAGCAAATTCAGTCGCCAGCCAAAAGGTGTGATGACGGCGTTGCTTGAGACTATGCACAGGAGGAGGTCGCTGGCAGGTTCTTCTCTTCAAAAGTTGGTGGAAAAATTATCGCCGGGGTGATCTCTACGCTGGAGAGAATGCTTTTTTTTTTATAAAAAAAATTATTGTGGAGTTTACTCCACGCTTGCATGTGGGTGGGGAGTTTGGGTAGGTGACCATGCCCACCCCCACACTCACTTAAGTGGGGCTCCCCACCTTGGCCCCTAAGTGGGTGCCCACATTTAAGTGAATGTGAACACTTAACCTTATAAAATAAAAGGTTAGAATTTGAAACATTAAAACAACATGTGCGACATACTTACCACCTGTTCACATGCACTAAAACTCGTCAGAATAAAGAGCAGACTTCACGACTCACTGGCAGGCGTCCCCGCTCAGTAAGTAACACGTCAAGCAGGCAAACACACAAATACAAGTCATGTGAAAACAGTTTCAAACATGCAAAATATGTGTGCATGTGCAAATAGTAACATGGACATATCTCCCGTTCATGGAACAAGTACAAAATATCTATCGGCACAAAACTGGCACGACATAAAAACATAAAAACCTGGTCTTCCTATGGAGTGACAGTCCCATAGGTAAGACACAGTTCCAGGCACGAGTCTCCCTATGGTGTGACAGTCCCATAGGCAAAACACGGCACGAATACTGGCTCTTCCATGGCGTGACAATCCCATGGGTCGAACACAGTCCAGGTCATACACGGGTGGCACTGGTTTGGCTCCCGTGCATACGACACCAACCTGCTAACACACGGGTGGCACCAGTCTGGCTCCCGTCCATGTCAGCAAAATACTGGCCTCTTGACACGAGACACCGGCCTGGCCTCAAGTGAACGAGACACAAAAACTGGAGATGGACCAAATGGTCGGCCAATTGGTGACACCTCCTGCAGCCTGAACGGTAGATTGCTTAGTCATTGAGTCTTGGTCAATCAATGAGCTCCCGTCCTGGATCTTCTGCCAAAATGGACCAAAATAACTATCAGTCCTGCAAAGCCCTCTCAATGACTGAAATGAGCCGGTAGAAATCTCGGTGAACGACAAAGTATTCACCTCTCTAATTCGACTAAGCGCATCTGCAACACTATTCATGGACCCTTTCCGATAACGGATCTCAAAATCAAAATCTTGCATTAACTCAGCCCAGCGAGCTTTCCTTTCTCTCAAATCATCCGCATCACACACATACTTGATTGACTGATGATCAATCAATACCACAAACTTGGAGCCATATAAATAATGTCTCCAAACCTTGAGAGCATGAATCATAGCATAAAGCTCTTTCTCAAGGGTTGGTCAACGAGATTGAGTGTCGTCTAGCTTTTTACTTTCAAAAGCAACCGGTCTACCATCTTGAAATAGAGCAGTCCGATGACATAGTCACTGGCATCAGTTTCAAGAACATAAGGCCGACTAGGATCGGGTAATGCTAAGATAGGTGCTTCCTTGACTTTATCTTTCAAAAGTCTGAAGGCCATATCCAAATTGTTATTCCAAGTGATAGGCTGATTTGACTTACGTCCACGACCTTTCAATAAGTTGGTCATCGGTAGTGTGAGCTGAGAGTACTCCCGCACAGATTTCCGAAGAAAAACAACAAAACCGAGAAAAGAACGAAGTTGTTTTACTTTTCGCGGTATAGGCCAGTCCTGGACCTTTTGAACTCGGTCATAGTCAATGCTCAATCCATCTCTAGTGATCTTGTGTCCCAAGTAAATGACGTCTGTCATAAAAAACTCACATTTACTTAACTTAGCATATAGTCGATTCTGTCTTAAAATAGATAAGACAATCGTGAGGTGTCTAACATGATCCTCAAGAGTACGACTATATATCAAAATATCATCCAGGAACACCATCACAAATTTTCCCAAATGTTCACGAAAAGTCTTCTTAGGACACTCCCGAGAAGTGTGGCCTTTTGTATGACAAAAGAAACACCTACCCTTCTTGTACTGAGCAATCTCCTTAGCACTCAACTTGCCATTGGTCTTACCTGTCTCCGCTTTCTGGTTTGGAGTAAGCTTGGGGGCATTGGTCGAGTTCTTGGAGCCAGAGGCTCCTGTGCTGTGTCCTGGGGAGGACCCCGTCTGGTTCTGGCCTTTTCCCCCCGAGGTGGTAGCCTTGGGAGTAGCCAGTTGGGAAGTCTTGGGCTTTTTGCCATTGTGCTTCATTTCTGCACACTGCGCAAGCGAGAGTGCGTCTTCGAAGGTGGTTGGCCTAAACATACGGACCTCCCATTGGTTTTGTGTGTCAAGGCCATACAGGAATTGCCCTTTCTTGTCCGTATCAGATAAGCCTAACTGCAAACATAAGTTTGAAATTTTATTGGCAAACTGAAGGACTGGTTGCGCGTTTTAACGCGCTCCCCTAAACTTGTCTTGGAGTCGCTCAAGGTAATGGGGCAGTAGAAACCACTGCCTAAGGTCGCGGAGAAACTCGTTCCAAGCATAAGGGACAAACTCGTCCCAAACATAAGTTGTCATACCTAATCTGGTGTGGGCATGAGCCCACTGGGTCCACCAAGGAATGGCCTCACCTTCCAAGTACCAACTAGCTAAGATTACCCTGTTAGTATCATTTTTTCTAACTGCGGCAAAGTAAGCTTCAAATTGATGCAACCATGAATAAAGAGTTTTGGGATTAAGTTTACCATTATACTTACTGAAAATCATTTTCTCGTGAAAATGATTTGAGGAAGCCGCTGGTGTCAGTCTTGCATCCAAAGCCACAAGGTATCGCTCATGTTCCACGTGTCGCATGGCGTCGTCTTCACGTTGTCGGATCTCCAATGCACGCATCTGCAACTCAAGCATCGAACTTGGCTGCGGTTGTGACCGTTCGAAAGGGTCTCTGTGTAGAGGATCTGGAATCTGGGAACGGAGGGAGAGGGAGGAGGAGACGGAAAAAGCGGAGCTGGAAAACGGGTGCGCTCTTCCAGAGCCAGTATCTGCGCCTTCTGCTCTTCCAACTGGGTACTCTGGTCTGCGATTGCTCGCATCATCTATTGGAACATCTCTTTTACACTCATGCTTGATGTCCTAGTTGGACTGCCTGGTACACTTTCGTCCCAAATTAAACCAAGGGTTACAAATCTGTACGGAATGGTTGGAGTATCAAACCATCTCCGAATTGCAATATGAAGTTATAGGGATCTGCATCAGATACCCAATGGTTAATTTGAATCCTCAATTGCACCAAAATATAGTGATTAGTATTGTGATTAATCACTGATTAGCAAATTAATCCTCTATTTTGTGTGTAGAAAATAGAGTATGCGGGGAGTCCAGATCTAAGGCCTTAGAGTTCAAATGAGCTCAAATCCTTTCAAGGCCATCAATAGCAATTAGTCTAGTAGAGGATTAAGCTAAGAAACACAAGATTTGACCAAACATTGAATGCTTAATCTCTGTTTTACCAAAGTCACTTGTAGATTTGATGAAGAGTCTGGATCTCACTGTAGACTTGATCAAATCAAAATCTGTCTTCACCAGTTTGTAGAGCACCCTTGAAAACCCCTAGGGCCAAGAGGAATTAGAGCCATTGCATCTGTGGAAGACAAGATCTCCAATTTCTTCAGAAAAAGAGATGGAATCCCGGCTGTTCGTGTGAGGGCTGGGGCAACAATGGGGGGGGGGGGGGGGAGGGGGGATTCCATCACTCTCTCGATGGTACCACCAATCACCGGGAGAAGAGGAAGGTATTCCTTCCTAAGGCGTGGGAAGTAGATTGTCACCTGGGAAGCTCAACATGCCAGCTAGAGGATCAGATGCAAGGTTGAAGCCGTGCTGCCATCGTGCAAAGAAGGCCTGGGCCGTACGCAATGCGACGGGGCTCAGTTGCACGACTCAAAAAAGAGGGGGGGGGGTGGCACATAAGAGGTGGTCTCTTGGACTGACGTCAAGGGCAAGCTCTGGCTAGATGTCCCATCTGCTTGCAAATGAAGCATTGGCCTGGAAGGCCTGAATACTCCACTCGTTGAATGATGGGGTCGTCTCGAAGGCACGGAATGGATATAACATGAGGCATTGAATCCGGCGAGGCAACACGAATGCGAAGGGATGGAATCCCGGCTGTTCGTGTGAGGGCTGAGGCAACAAGGGGGGGGGGGGGGATTCCATCACTCTCCCGATGGCACCACCAATCACCGGGAGAAGAGGAAGGTATTCCTTCCTAAGGCGTGGGAAGCAGATTGTCACTTGGGAAGCTCAACATGCGAGCTAGAGGATCAGACGCAAGGTTGAAGCTGTGCTGCCATCGTGCAAAGAAGGCCTGGCCGTACACAATGTGACGGGGCTCAGTTGCACGACTCGATTTGATGCCGCTGATGAGTTGAACTAAACTTGATAGTAGCTGCGTCCCAGAGGATGAATGTCTATGATTTTCGCAGGCCCACCAATGAGACTCGTTTGCAAAAGATCTCTAAGTTGTCCTCGCATTGGGTGGCTATCGACAATCTTGCATACCAGAGTAGAGGCCTCTAATGATGCAACAGTCGTAGCGAGAAGTTAAAGGTCCGCTTCTGAAAAGGATAAGCAAGCAATGGCGGCCTTGGTCGGGGTGACGGAGTGGTTGCCATGGAGTCCTCCTAGGGATGAGGACCAGAAAAAAGCCTAGACTTGCCGAGAGAAGAGCGAACCCCAAGAACCGAGATATCTTCCTGAAGACGACAGAGGGGGTGGAGGAAACGAATGAAAGGCTTTGGGCTGAGACGATAGAGGAGAGGCAACAGGAGGAGGGAGGAGGGAGAGAGAGAGAGTAGAAAAAACAAACACAAAACGGGGGGGGGGGGATAAGGCGAAAGGGAAGGGGATAGGTGGGGCTCAGCCGAAGAGGAAAGGGAGGCCGGGGGGAGGCGGAGGGTGAGTGAGAGAGGTGGGGAGGGGGGAGAGGAGGGAGGGAAGGGGGGGTGCGCGAAGGCGGAGAGGGGGGTGCGTGTAGGCGGAGAGGGGAGGGGGGCAGGGGAATAGTCCGGGGGGGGGGCAGGGGGGCACACGTAGGCGGAGAGGAAGAGATGGAGAAGGTACATCGAAGAGGGGGGGGTGGTGCTATTGCGCAAGAGAGGGGGAGGCGGGAGCAGCAGGTGTAGAAGCGTAGGTAGGCGGGGAGTTCGAGGGGGCACAAGCCAAGGTAGGGAAAGGGGGGGGGTGCGTGCAGGCAGAAATGCAGGAGGGGGGGAATTGAACAGGAATGCGCTCACTTGCTTCAACGCATATCTTGATTCATCATTTTGATTAGTTGCTTCATGTGTAAGTATTTTCGAAAATTGATTTAAAGTCTGGATATCATCGAATCCGTATTTGTGAAGGTGATGAGCACAAGACTGCTTTCCGCACAAATTTGATCATGCCTTTCGGGTTAACCAATGCTCTGACAACTTTTATGAGTCTCATGAATAACCTTTTTCGACCATTTATGGACAAGTTCGTGATAAGATATCTTGGTTTTCAGTGCTTCAATCGATGAGCACAAGAGGCATGTACATCAATTTTTGCAGATATTGCGTGACAATGCACTTTTTATCAATCCACAGAAAAGTGATTTTTTCAAGACATCACTAGAGTATCTTGGCACATTATTTTAGTTGATGGTGTTTCCATTGATCTTAAGAAGATACAAGTTATTAAGGATTGGGCGACACCACAGAATGTCCATGATGTCAGATCGTTCTTGGGTCTTGCCATAATTTTTATCATACAAAGGTTTATAAGTTTTTAGAGATTGCAGCACCATTGACAGAGGTTTTAAAGTCAACACACCCGCTTTTCGGTGGACAGATGAGTCTCACGCCTTTGATAAGCTAAAGGTTGCTTTGAGAACCCCCTAGTAATCGCAATTGCAGATCCCAAGCTTCCTTTTGAAGTCATGGTGGCAGATGCTTCTGACATTGCAACTGGCGCAGTTCTTATGCAACAAGGCCAAGCCATTGCTTTTGACAGTCATAAGCATTCAACAATTCAAACACATTATCCAGTATATGATAAGGACTTCTTGGCAATTGCTCATACTTATCGAGCGTAGAAACGTTATCTCTTGGGAGGAGATTTTGTGGATAGATCATCATTCCCTGAAGTATATTTACACTCAATTGGTTATGACTGCACGACAAGGCAGATGGGTGGAGTATTTCGCAAACTTCCATATGGCTATTGAATATGTTTGTGGTCTTTCTAATGTGGTTACTGATGCTTTTAGCAGGATGCCTTAGACCTTAGCAATGGCTATTTCTTCAGTTCAAATTGATATTCTAGCACCTTTTATAGATCGAATGGTGGCGGTTGATAGATTTTCCAAAATGGCACATTTTATACCATGCAAGAAGGCAACTCAAGGTCCGGATATTGCTTTGTTATTTCTTTAGTATATTTTCAAGATACAAAGTCCATTATTTCAGATTGAGATCCTAAGTTTATAGGACATTTTTGGACTTCACTTTTCAAGTCACTTTGCATAAATTTGCAGCATATCATCCATAGACAGATGGCCAGATTGAAAGAGTTCTTCAAATTCTTGAAGAGATGCTCAAACATTATATTCAATCTCCTTCAGCATCTTGGGAAGATAATTTATCACTGATGAAATTTGCTTACAACAATTCTCATCATACAGCAATTGGTATGAGTCCTTTTCAAGCCGATTATGGTTATGCACGAATTGTGCCATCCAACTTTGGTCTTCAACACAAGGTGGCATTAATAGATCAATTAGTTCAAGAAATGCAAGACATTCTTCTTCAAGTTCGAGATCAGATGATTCGAGTTCAACAAACAGCTACATGATGAATTTCAAGGAGGTGATATGGTTCTTTTGTTCGTCTCTCATTATTAATATAAAATAGTGAAATCAGTTTTTTTGAAGTTAAGACTACGTTACTACGGTTCTTTTCGGATTATTAAGAAGAATTCTCCTTTGAGTTATAAGTTGGATTTACCACCTTCATGGGAAAAAATTCATTCGACTTTTCACGTATCATGGATCAAGAAGTTTGTGCAAGGAGGTTCTACTATTCCAGACGTTTTAGATTATGTTCCAGAGATTGAAGATGAACATATGATTTTGATTCTAGAGAAGATTCTTGATGTTCGGCAGAAAGTAACTAGACATAAGATTATTACAGAATTCTTGGTATAATGGAAAGAAAGATTTGGATGATTCAAATTCAACTTGGCAACGTGATGAAGATCTACAACAGTACCCCGAATTACTTCAAGAATTCTTTAGTCAACAACAATCACTTATATAACCCTGGATCTTATTTTCAGTAGGAAGGAATGTCATGATTGTGACTTAATGTCTTTTAATTACTCTTAATTATTCTTAATCATTAAAAGGACACCAATGAAGGGTCACACCCTATCGCATGGGTCATCACAAAAGGACACGTCTATTCAAAGAGAGACACCTATGGATCAAAGGACACATCTCTACTTTCCAAAGGACATAACTATTCATTCAAAAGTCACACTCTTTCATCAGGGATGTGCCTCTTCACTTGTACCTCTTCAGGCCCTATTTAACAAGGCCTTGTGTCTCAATGCAACATAACGAAGCCTTTGCTCTAAGTATCTTACTTTCAGTGTTATGTCTGTTGGAATGGATTTTTGCTCTCTGCTTCCCATGCTGCCATGTGGCAGTGCCATGTAGTGGGTTGGGGTCAACTTAGCCCCTCTATATAATGCAAAATGTCATGGTCTCCCCTCATTCCCCATCTTTATTGGTGGTCTCATGGGGGGGGGGGGAGAGAGAGAGAGAGAGAGACTCGGATGATTGTTGGCATGCTACGTGCTCGTGGTACTCTGTGGTTTCGCGTTCTTTCATGGTATCAGAGCCTCGTCAGCTCTTGTTGCTCGGCTTTGGGCTTTGCATCTAGGGGGGGTGTTTGAATGGATTCTTGCTCTTTGCTTCTCACGTTGCCATGTGGAAGTGCATTATCCCACATAGTGGGTTGGGGTCAACTTAACCCCTCTATATAGGGCAAAATGCCCATTGGTCTCCCCTCATCCCCCACGTTTATTGATCTTTGGGTTGGGGGGACTCGGCTGGTTGTTAGCCTCTGTCCGCATGCTACGTGCTAGTGGTACTCTGTGGTTTTGCGTTCTTTCAATGTCTTTAATCATGTCTTATAAATCACTAATAGGCGGAGAAGTTGTCACACTAGCTCTAACTTGTACTCAAGACTCCTCCACCAAGGAGTTTTAACCCCTAGTGTGTGTCTTCTCTCTCTCTCTCTCTCTCTCTCTCTCTCTCTCTCGTTTATTTTTAGATTTTCTCAAGGCTTTACACATGAAATTGTTGTTTTCTTGAAGATAACCTAAGTACCTGTGCCATAGTCCTTATGAAGGCCTATTTTAGTGGTATTAGAGCGAAGATTATATCTCTCTCCTACGAGGGATAATGATCTTTACATGCGGTGCTTTTTGCTTTTTCTTCAAGCAATGGGAAGCACTCACCACCAAGAAGAGGACCAAGCCACCAAAAGTGAAAAGCAAGCCCTAGAGGACCCAAGAACCCACATGGTCAAAGAAACTATGACCAATTCGGACACTATTCTCCAAGATCTTGACTTGATGAGAAATTTTGAGCAACTATTTAAGAAGATCGAGCAAATGAAGAACGGGGATGGGCAACCAACAAAGGAGGATGCGGTCGAAAATCAAGAGTCTTCATCAAAGAGATCTCCCTCAAAGAGATCACTTAGTCCTCCACCTTCTTGTGGAAGGAAGAGGAGCCGAATCAGTCCACTCTCATCGTGCGATATGGTCGGAAAAGGTCCAAGAGCCCATCTTCTTCATCAAGCCTTTCATCTTCCTCATCATCTTCTTCTTCTTCTTCTTCTTCTTCTTCTTCTTCTTCCCCTTCTAGGTTACCCTCTCCACGGCATAGAAAGAAAGGGAAGTTTACATCTTACGGAGACAGCCAATGCATTGCCAGGTGTCCTCATCTCCCAAGAAATGAAAGACTTCAAAAAGCAGTTTATGATTAGTTTTTACCTAAGACGTTTGAAGATGATGTGCTCCTTGCATGAGAAAGATTGTGGATGGAAACAGGTGAGAGAGTTGATCACTACAACAAGAAATTTTGGGATGCATATCTCAAGATTACTCCTTTTAAAGAGATTTCTGAGAAGTCTTAAGTTAAGAAAGTATCGAGCTGGTTTGCATTCGAGATTTTGTGAATGCATGCCCGAACGATACCATCCAAGATTTGATGCATTCAGCTTGAGTTGTTGCCAGGGTCTACATGGTAGGTGAACCAAAGAAAAAGACAAGTATTGGAAATCAAAAGTCTTCGGTACTTGAGAAGCGTGAGAACTCCAAGAATAGGTTTCAGCCTATGAAGCCGAGGGGTATTCCAAACTCCTACAAAGGAAAGCACAATTGACCAATGAGCAAATAGAGGTCTACCGCAAGGAATGGAAATGCTTTAGATGTGGCAAAGAGGGGCACATGTCGGTCCAATGTCCGGATCGCCCTAAGGGACCTAGAGAGCAAGGAAAATCCAAGGAAAAGTCTAAGCCAAGCCAGTGGTTGGTGGGATTCCTGATGTATTGGAAACACTTCAGAACCCGAGGCTAGAGAGTTATGCCTCTCTTGGGGCAAAGTGCAGGACAAGAATGCTCTAGTGTTGTTTGACATGGGAGCCATGTATAATTTCATTTAGTGCGCCCTGACTTCATCTTCTGAAGTGAACTGGAAGAGCCACAAACAGGTCATCACTCAGGAGGTACGTGGCGAGCACTTTGCTATCGCCTGCTTAGTGCGCTAGGGATGCCCGCTGGCCCCCTTCCTGTTTCATTTCGTGGCAGAGGCCATGAGCTCCTTCCTCCAGGCCTAGGATACCGGCGTTTAACCAATTATGCATGGGATAAGGCGATTCTCCTCCTCCCTCCTTAGGATCCCCCCAATGCTCCGTAGATGGCGTCCTCGTACAAGTGCGCCACTCGCGGTTTTTGGTTTCTCCCATGGCAACATCATTAGCACCTTCAACGTTGGCCCCAAGGGCCAACTGCTGCCCTCCTGGCGGCAGCCTAGAGATGACCTTCCCCCCCAACCCAAACCCTTACAGAGGATAGGATCCGAGTTAAGTGGTTCATAGACCATCCTCTCGAGGTCAGAGGTGTCGCATCCTGGCATCTAAGGCTTTGGGCCAATCTGAGGGAATGGCTGCTTCGACATCCAGGGTCATGGTGCAGGTCCCTCTCATGCCAAGAAGGCAAGCTTGTTTTGTCTGCACATCAGGCAGGTGACGAAAACCTCACCAAGTGCCCAGTCTGGGCTGGCCCCTCGCAGAGGTAACCCCCACCAGAAATGAGATTGGGTACCCACCGAGTGGCGAGGAGGGATGCAAAAATAGGCGTTCCAAGTGAGGCGGTGTTGTTCCCACTCTTCTTGGGTGGTGGGAGGAACTTGAATCAGGGCTGGACAGAGGAGTTTCCAGGTGTGGAAGAGGGTCGTGGCAAATCGATCCTCAAAACAAGGTCTTAGATTGATCCATCTGATACTGGGTGTCCAAGGCCCCCCCGTGGGTGGGAAGCCGCTAAGAGATACGGCTAATCAAGAAATCCTTTCAGGGCTCATCGCCTGGCTGGAGACCACGGGCAATCAACTTGCCCAAGAAGGCTTTGCTCTATACTGTTGGATCAATCAAATCACACCACACCCCCCCCCCTTCCCCCCTCCCCTCCTTCCCTTTTTCTCTTCTTTTCTCCCCGGGCTCGAGGCTGTATGAGCATGCGCCAAGCCACCTTCGCCTGTGCAGGGTGTCCCTCACCACCTAACCACAGAAAGTTCCGGATCAATCTTTGAATCCATGGAGTGGCACCCTAAAGAGTGGGGTGGTGCGATCCTGTGTCTCCCGCCCCGCACGCCCCTCTCCCCGAGGACAACATTCCTTTCTTCGATTACATTGCACGCCTGGGTAGACGGATTTTACTGCAGTTCATCAATGGCATCCTTGCCCCCAAGCCACACTGGCAGGTCTAGGGTGTGCCTCCTCCTCCATCGAGGACTTCTGGCAGCGACTATGGAGCAGTTTCTGGCCACTGGTCCACAGGAGCCTTGCAGTTGACACTTGCTTGGCGATCGTTGGGTAGCTGGCCAGTTGCTGCCGTTGTGGTGCCCCCAAGGTCCAACAGGTATGGGCAGTGCATCCTGTGACACTTCACATCTGATCCAAGTGCCGACGGCAGTCATGTGGGGTGCAATTGCCTGGATAACAGAGGCAGGCTGAGCCCTATTTTATGAGGATGACAGGAGCGGCTTAGCACTGGTTCTCTCCCATCTTCGCATTTCTGTGGCTACAGGGACCACTACCCCGAGAGCCCTGGGCAGGCACCAGCTTGCGATAGGAGCTCATCAGCAGCTTGGGAGCTTGGCACATCTCACGTGCTCATTGCAACAAGACCATTGATGGAGTGACTACCCTACCTGTGGAGACCATCCAAGCCAAATGGGTGGATCTCATTCACACTGAGAGGGCACTTCGAGCGCTTGACCGGCAAGTCGGAGTGCATGCAGCAGCAGAGGCAAGAGGCATTCCTTCGCACTTGGACCCCCGAACCCTTCCTTTCTAGTAAGGATGGAGGAGTTTCCCGGCATTATAGGCTCCCAGTGTGGCTTTCCCCCCATCCCTCTCTTATGTAACTTCCCTCCGAGACGGCCAGCTATGGAGGAAGCTCCCCCTTTCACGTTTTTGTACGTATTGACTGCATTTTTGCAGTGTTTGTACTCTGGCCACACTGACTGTCTTTTTCTTTAACTAATGAAAGGATCTCGTCTTGGAAAAAAAAAGTGAACTTTAAGGAGGGTCTGCTTGGTGTGTTGTCTTTCAGTATGTTAGCATAAGTTGTACTGACAGTGTGTCAATTGGCATGCCTTGAGTGATGGATGGGACCATTTTTGGTGGCATGTAAAGGAACTCGTGGAAAAATTTGGGAGATATTTCACCGGAAGAGGGTATGCAGCATTACGTCACTCTTCTTTCAGAGCTGTGCCCGCATTGGAACGAAGCTACAAAAGTAAGTATTGAAAGCCAGTGAGGCTAGAAAACCTAAGTTTAAGTTAGTTTTAGAGCTTGAGCCGGTTATCCAATCTGGTTTTCTTTTTGGTCCCAGCATAAAGAGCTAGCTGAAAGCAGCCACAACCAGTCTGCAGGAAGCAGTAAGAAGGCTTTGAGAATGGGACCCGTCTTCAGCACACTGGTGAAAGAGACCACTGAGCAGGATGGGTTGGTTTCAAAAGAGTGATTCTAGGCCTCTTTAAAGTTTCATTTGCTAAGTGTTTGGTTTCTGTTAACATCGATTCATGAGCATTGGTCTGACAGTTTGGAAGATCTACACATATGCGCTAAGGAAGGTGATATGAAAGGTGTGGAAGGCTTGCTCCAATCCAAAACTCCAGTTGATCAAAAGGGTGAGTGCCTAGACGAGGTTGATTTGTGGTTTGTGGTTTCTCTTTGATAGCTGCTTAGGGTTTTCTTGTGAGAAAGATGTTCAGAAAAACAATCGTTCATCATCTTGTGCACACCTTCCAACTTTATTTTCCTTTCTTACTTGTTGATGAGGATCGCCCATCGTGTTTCCGGTTTAATCCATCTCTCTCTCTCTCTCTCGCTCGGGCGATCTTCCTTCTGAGAGCCAGATGCCCCAGATCTTAAAGGCCTTATCCATCCTCCCAACAGCTGCAGATCCAGGATATCCTTGATGACATGATGAGCTCCCATCATAGAGGGGAGATGATATGACTGCTCTGTGCTTTATCCTGGAGGAGGATGGTATCACTGTATGACCACATATTGTCATCATATAGCATCACATGGATACTTTGGCTTATGCTAGTTTCGTACAATTTTTCTTTTCCATGATTCCGTAGTCGTCAAGGGTGCATTGTACTATCTTTTTGGTCTCATTAAAAGTCTCATACGCGAATCCATGTTTATAACTTTATATGCCCTTGAGGCAATACTGTTGCATACAATTCTCTTGTTGGTGGTTCCACGCATTCAGCTTGGCAACATCATTTGAGAAACTAGGTAACATGAATGTTCTCATTCTATCACCATCAACCTACACCCAAGAGAGGTGAAGATAAATAATTGAAAGATCTTAAATCTTGCCGTTGGATCTAAACTTTCTCTAGTTCTTGCCAAAGCACTTCGATAGTTTCTTGGTGAGGAACATTGATGCCAAAAATTCCAAATCACACAATAAGTTCCAACTGTTTGTTTGACTACTGCTTGAATTTCTCCTTCCTCTTCAATCAAACCAACGGTGAAAGGCAAACCTTCTCATTAGAAAGTGACTCTTAGAATTTACTTGGATTCCATTGGGCATAAAAAAGCTTAAAAAATGAGCCCATGGTAGGAGTTTGGCAATACAAACCACCATCATGATGCTGATGTTTTCAAGTGCATTTGAATTAGCCAACCATAGATGTGGTCAACGATCTACATCATCAATGGACTTTGTCTCAAGCAATGTGAAATGTTTGAACCTTCTCAACCTGATATGGAGTCAACATTCTCTTGTTTCACGGTCTATCCTTGATCTGGAGGATTTGTTTTGGCTGAGGTTCATGACTAGAGAATATCTAGGAGGTACCCCTTACTCATGGTATACACTCTTGGTTTTTGGTAGGAGTACTTTGTAATCATGTTTTTGTTGGAAAAGCATTTGCTCAATGCTTCACCCTCATGTTGTTACTGCAAGTGACGGATGTGCTCTATTTTGTAAGGACCCCTATATGAGGAGTAACTATTGTGGTGAGCACCCGGGCACCTGGAAGTTCCCAGTTTAGATACTAGATGATGGCCAAATGTGGCTTGATGGTTAGGAGACGGCTTATGTAGACTTGGCACTCTGCCAAGTAGGATTCATGCTTGTGCGGGCTATGCGACCAGGGACTACACATGACAACAAACTGAGCACAAAGTGTTCTCGGGTCGCGGAGCCCGTTTGAGGGTCCATACGGTCTCAGATGGCCGTGGGAATTGCACCAAGTTTCTATGAGATGTAGTCGTAGTCTAATATGGTCCCAGTCAAATGACATGACTAGTTCGTCATTTTGGACCAAGTTGTGGGTTGCCCCACATGGTCGACCTACGTCCATGCCAACCCTGGGCACTATATATAGATTAGTTTGGTAGCCTCATTGTGTTCAAGAACTCTTGTAAGCAAGGCATCATCTGTGAGAGTCTGTCTAGATCGCCATCAAAGCTCCTTATCCAGACCACATGGGTGGGGGGACATCCATCAGTTTGTAATCAAAGTTTGCAAGGAGTAATATTGTTTACTTTCCATTTCTTCCTGCAATTTAGTGCTTTGTATTGTGAAGATCCTTGTTTTCTACGCCCATTCTGTGTATAATTGTAAGATAAGGATTTTTCTGCTTTCTCCAGCTTTGGTAGTGATGTCTTCTGTATTCTTGCACGAGTTAATTTAAGCTATTACTCTGTTTTACCTTTGCAAATGGTGTTCTGAAGATTCACAAATTATACAGATAGTGAAGGTCGGACTGCATTACACTGGGCAGCTGATCAGGGACACCTTGACATTGTCAAATTATTGATTTCTCAGGGAGCGCAGATAAATGTCAAGGTATACCTATGGGCATGTTTATGTTTTTGATTGTGGTGTTGTTGGCTTGCTTTTGTAAAAGGTAGGTCAAAGCTGTACCTTTTTTTTTTTGCTTAGAGAGTGCTTTTAACAAGTATTTGAAAATTAATTTTAGCTTACAATGAAACCTCATCAGCAATAGACCTGCCATCTGCTGCCCCATCTCCTAGTCGCGTAATAGATAATGCTCTCTAGGATTTTTTAGTTTGGTTTAATGTTTTGGATTGCAAAATTGGCTTAGACTGTTATGGTCTTTTCTCTTATGTATTGGGTCTCATAGCCCATTTTGGCCTTCTACAGATGTTATAAAATTTTTCTTCTTTTCTTCTTTTCTTCTTTTGACCAAATTACAGAGCTGGAAGCAAAGTTGAGTCAACAACAGGAGGAAATCTAGGCCCTAAAAGAGTACCACATATGGAGCAGCTCAGCGGGAAGAGCTGCATACTCCTAAAAAAGACTGGGCGGAGGTAATGAAGAAACACAAACCCCTGCAAAGCGTTATACATGAGACCCTAGAGGAAGAAAAACGTAGGAAAGCATGGTCCATAGACAGGTTCCCCTCCCCTTTCATAGATACTGTCACCAATTTGGTCTCCTCACTAGTCTTGAACAGTGTTTCACACACTGTCTGGAACCAAGGTGTAAACAGGGATTTTCCACAGAAGAAAGCTGGAGCATCAACTGGCAAAGTTTGCAATATGGGATTTTTATCCTATAAAGTGACTTAAAGGATTTATGAGTCAATGGGTTCACACGTCACGTAAGTGTGGTCGGGCTTATTATTATTTTGGGCATGCACATATGGACAGAAGGATGCGCCTGAAGCAAACTTGGCCATCAAGCTTGTAAAAAGCATAAAAAGCACAGCTATATCCGAACTAGTCGTTTCTTTAAAGGGTGGAGGAGCTTGAAGCATGGGCATCGCTGGGCGGAAGCAGCACGTTTCTCTCCTTGGAGTGCTGGTCGTACAGTAGCAGCAGGCTGACCTGCCTTGTCCTCTCTCTCTCTCTCTACACGACGACAGCAGCAGTAGCTTTTCTCTCTCTACAGGCCAGCTTTTCTCTCTTTATAGGCCACCGCAGCAGCAGCTTTTCTCTCTCGTTCTTGTCTGGTTGCTGCAGAGGACTTGCTGTACAGCAGCACCTTCGCAAGGATAGGCCGTACAGTGGCAGTATCCTCCCCTCTGCTGGTTGACATGGGCTGGTCGTACAGCTGTGCGCTTTTGATTTTCTGGTCGCTCTCATAGACTGGTCGTATAGATTCAGTTTTATTCCTCTCCCCCCTCGCTTACAGCCCACACCGTCAGTAGCACTCTTGCGACTCTCTCATAGGCCGAGTTCGGTCTTTTGGAAGACGTTAATAAAATCTCTCTCTCTCTCTCTCTCTCAGTTGATTGTGAGCAGTGGTCTTCTCTGGGACCAGATCTCGGGGAAGTTTCGGGGCTGTTTTGTGGGACTGATTTGGCTTGGTGTTTGAGGCTATGTGGGAACCTCATGGATTGTTTTTCTCTCCTCGCGTGTAAGACTTGTGGCATGCAAGCTCTCCTATGCTCTAGCTGCATCATAGTCACATAAAAATGCGTTTTTGGAGTGAGAAACCCCGAAATCTTGAAACGCAAGGAACGTTTCGAAACGTTTCAGAAACTTCTAATTTTTTTGGTTTCTCAAAAAAAAAAATTGTTTCTCAAAATGTTAAAAGTTCCTTTTGTTTGGAACTTTAGCAATGCAAAATTATATAGAAAAAAAACCGAAACCTTGGTGTTTCTTAGCCGAAGGCCGGCTCCGAAACCCCCAAAACCCCGAAACGTCAAATACCCCGAAACGTTTCTGGTGGCTATGAGTTGCATCCTCGTGAGATCATCACCCAAGAAAATAGGAGCTCCCTCTAAGCCTCGTAGTATAACTCTAAGCCTCGTAGTATAACCCTCTTCCTCGTGAAGATGGTGCGTGCCTCCACGTCCCGAAACTGTATGATGAGAGCTCTCTTCTTTGTCATGTCTTTCCCGGCCCTCCAAGCTTTGAGGAAGGGGGGGGGGTCCCTCATGTGAGTATCCAAGCCGTGTGCATAGTGTCCACCCATCCCCCTCGGGGGTAGAGTCGGCTATCTCGGGAATCCCCATGACTCTCACATTGAGTCTACGAGCATGTCGCATCCGCTCCTCCTCAATGGTGGTGTTGACGATTTGGAGCCCTTCTTTTTGAGCATCCTCTTTCACTTCCTTTTTGATGTTCCTCTTCACCACTTCTACCCAACCCTCCCTTGTTGCCTCCATCTTACCTTCTAGGCTCTTGGTGATTGCCTTGGTGTGTTCCTCTTTGATGGCCTCTTTGTCAACTTCCACAATCTCCCCCTCCTCCCGTGGTGGTCGGTCCCGTAGAGAGATCACCTCCGCTTTGAGGATGTCGATTTCCTTCTTCATAGTGTCCCGTTCCTTCTTCCATCCCTCTTTCTCCTCTTTCCATGCTTCTTTCTCCTTCTTCTCTCCTTCCTTCTCCCAAGTCTCCTTCTCCCTTTTCCAAGCTTCCTTCTCTTTTTGTAAAGCTTCGATCTCCTTCTCAACTTTGGAAAGTCGGTTGATGATGTTGTTGATGGCGGAGTCCGCCGTCTTCTTGTTTTCTCTGATGGAGATGTTCAGCTTATCTTCCATTTTGACTATCTCCTCTTTGCTTGCACCCTTGGCCATGTCGATGTACCTTGGAGAGAGAGAACCGTAACACTTATGTTGCTGCCTTGGAGGCCTGAGCAAGAGTGGGTGAGGAAAGGGTAGCGAACATAACCTGGATTGGGCTGGGGCTTCACATGGCGGCAGCAGCAGCACAGGCGGCGACCAAAACGCAGGCGACGGGGAGGGGATGTGCAGGCGACGGGGAGAGAGAAAGCGCAGGCGACGGGGAGAGAGAGAGAGAGAGAGGCGACCGGGAGAGATGCGAAGGAGAGAGAGAGAGAGAGAGAGAGAGAGAGAGAGAGAGAGAGAGAGAGAGAGAGAGAGAGAGAGGTAGGAGGCGGAAAGATAGAGAGTCAAGCGAGGAGAGAAAGAAAGAAAGAAAGAAAGCTGTATTAACGTCTCATAGGTATGCACAAGAGAGAGAGACAGAGGATCATGGTATGCACGAGAGAGAGAGAGAGAGAGAGAGAGAGAGAGAGAGAGAGAGAGAGAGGAAATGTTATATTAACGTCTTCAAATGGCCAAAGTGACCTATGAGACCAAAGTTACAACCATGTGACATTTGATACACTGTCTGGAAAAGAAAAGAAAGAACTGAAGGTAAGTATCTAGCCCTACAATACATCAGTAGGGAGCATCCGGAAGCAGCAACTAGGGAGAGTGGGAAGCTAATGCTACTAGTCAAAATGGGGTACATGAGTTGAATACATGAATATGGCGGAGTATAAAAGTGACAATGAGTACAACAGTATATGGTTGGAGTGGTAATCATCCTAGGAGCTCTAGCATGGGTCTCTGCCGGATGGCCTGGATATCTGCCATAGTGAGATGCTTGGTCGGACGAGCTCGATGCCTCGCAATGATGCTCTGGAATCCTCCGGTGCAGGCACCGTCTTCGATGTGAGGATCCGCGAACTGTCGGGCGTCTGGATCTACCTAACTGGATAGCTCTCTCAACTAGAGTCCCACGGGGTGCTTGCTGCTGGGCTGTCGGTTGTGTGTCCTCCCGGGTAGTCCCTCTAAAGAAGTCAGTAATCTGTCTCTGTGTGGACTCCCTGCCAGTCGGGCATCTGCTCTTGATAATGGACACTTTGAGCCTGCGGATCTCCAGGAGAGAAAAACCCAAGCATCTTTGATCACAATAGTCCATGACTCTAGCCAGTGGTCCAAATCCCTCTCTAAAAAGGCAATGGTAGCGCCCTCGAATCTCATAATATGCTCTGTAGCGACAGATGTAGTGCTCCTCCGTCTCTGGCTCTATCCAACAAATCTGACAAATCCTGTCCCCTGGAGGTATGCCTCTAAATCTGCCTGTCTCTATCTCTAACTGATGTGAAGAGGTGCGGATCCGCCCAATGGCGCACCTCAATCCATGAGACAGATGAGTATCCATGTAGCTTGGTCTAAGTATAAAGCCATCCTCAGTGGTGCGGAGAAGATGGTCTCTATAGAAAGCCATCTTCGTCCCCAACTCCTGTGAGGGCTCTAGCCATGTCCTCCTAGTGTCCAACTGAATGAGGTCCTGTCTGATGACTCTACTAATCTCAGAATGTGTCAAGGTGAGAGAGGGTGCCTCCAGAGAGTACTGGAAGGGTGGAAGTCTGTCTAAACTGAACCCATGGAGCTCAAACCAGGATGCTATCTGCGCATACCAACATGAAGTGTCTCCCTCCATGGCTAGCTGATGAGAGAACTCTAAAGCAAGTCGTGCATACTGGTGTCGGGGAAGCTCCCAAGTGCTATGAATGAAGGACACCGATCTTGCAAGAGCCTCGACTACGATCGGTGGTGCTCCCATCTTGGCTCTGATAATCTCTGTCACCAATTGGCCAACCATTTGGTCCATCTCCAGTTTTTCTGTCTTGTTCACTTGAGGCCAGGTCAGTGTCTCATGTGAAGAGGCCAGTATTTTGCTGACATGGACGAGAGCCAGACTGGTGCCACCCGTGTGTTAGCAGGATGGTGTCGTATGGACGGGAGCAGACTGGTGCCACCCGTGTATGACCTGGACTGTGTTCGACCCATGGGATTGTCACGCCATGGAAGAGCCAGTATTCGTGCCGTGTTTTGCCTATGGGACTGTCACACCATAGGGAGACTCGTGCCTGGAACTGTGTCTTACCTATGGGACTGTCACTCCATAGGAAGACCAGGTCTTTATGTTTTACGTCGTGCCAGTTTTGTGCCGACAGATATTTTGTACTTGTTCCATGAACGGGAGATATGTCCATGTTACTATTTGCACATGCACACATGTTTTGCATGTTTTAAACTGTTTTCGCATGACATGTATTTTTGTGTTTGCCTGCTTGACGTGTTACTTACTGAGCGGGGACGCCTGCTTGTGAGTCGTGAAGTCTGCTCTGTCTTCTGACAAGTTTTGGTGCATGTGAACAGGTGGTAAGTATATCGCACATGTTATTTTAATACTTTATATTCTAACCTTTTGAATTATAAGGTCTTTTGTTCACACTCACTTAAATGTGGGCACCCCCTTTGGGCACCCACTTAGGGGCCAAGGTGAGGAGCCCCACTTAAGTGTGTGTGGGAGTGGGCATGGTCACCCACCACACCCTTTTGGAACTGGCCACCCACATGCAAGCGTGGGGGGGCCAGCCAAATCAAAGTGTTAACTCCACTTTATTTTTTTAATTAAAAAGCCTTCACCTCCATCGTAGTACCACCAGGCGATTGGCTTCCATCATCTTTTGAAAAAGAAAAAAAAAACAACTCGGCGACCACCTTCTGCGCTTGTTTTTCCCAGGCAGGCTGGCTGCTCTACCGACTGCACACACTTCAGGCTGCCCACCATCTACTGGCGGCTGCAAGCGTCAGCAAGGCTGCCCACCATCCACAGGTGGCTGCCCACCATCTACTGACGGCTGCCCATTCAAATCAGCCAGCTCCACCTCCACTTCAAGAACTGCTGCGCTGCCTTTTCATACAGGCGGCTGTGTGCACTTCTACAGCCAGACGTCTCCCATCTATACAGGCTGCGCATCATCACCTGTAGGTGACTGTGCACAGCATCACCACCTGCAGGTGGCTGTGCACTACATCTCCAGTAAGGCAGGTGGCTGTGCGCTCCATCTCCAGCGAGCTGCTCATCCTCTCCACGCTGCAGCCAGACATCTCCTCCCTTGCAAGTGGGTACTCCTTCTTTCACAGCAGGTGGCTGTGGTCTTTGCGGTGGTACTTGTCTTGGTGGCTGCGCTAAGTTCACCACGAGGCGACTGTGCCATCCCAACAAGGTGGCTGTTTCTTCAACAAGGTGTTAAATCTCCTAAGGCTGCCTCTCTATTTCCTACTTTGAAAGAGGTTGCACATCTTCTCCACTGGCGACTACAAGAGGATTTCACATCTCCTGGGTGGCTACATCTTCTACACAAATACCACGGGTATTGGTCCTCTATCTGCCATCCACAAGTAAGTGAATTTCAGATTTAAGTAAAGTATTTTTGTGTTAAATCTGATAAGGGATTCCCGACTCCCTATATGGCCAACACCCGTTCGGTGCCGGGTAGTCCAAGCTCTATTGGCGAACCTCGGTCCAAAGGTGCTGAGATCGGGAGAGCCAGGCGTTAGTACGAGAGCGCCTGTTTGTGCGTGGTCTCGGAACACCAGTGAGGCGCTCTCCGTAGAGTCCAGTGAAAGCACAGGACCGTAGAGACTGGACCACGCTAGTAGTCGTTTTGCTTCGAGTATCTTCTTCGAACGTCGACTTCGAGCATATTTTGTTTGGTACTGTTTTCATATGTACATGGACATCATCTGGTTCTTGGAACCCATGGAGCATTGTATTTGTTAAATACTCCCAATAAATATATCATATATTGAGGGGGGGGTCGGCCCGTTCCGGCCCCAGTGCTGGTGTCCATCTTTCCATTTCATTTCATTTCAAATTCAAGTTGTATTAAGTTGTTCATTTCAAATTGTGATTTTAAAGTTGTGCTATTAAGCGTGTGGGTGTCCAACGGAGTCTTCCCACTTGACGGGATTGGTTTCATTGGTATGAGAGCACGGTTGTTTCCCTCTTCCTAGTGGGGAAACGAACCTGTGTACTGGACATCCCGCTTTTTGCACACTTTAAACACAATGGACAGCCAAGGCAACCCTTTGGAAGTGCCAAATTGGAGGGGTCCATCTAGTGCCTCTCGTGGGTCTGATGCCCTGCGAGGAAGACACAAGTCCCTTGAAGGGGTTAATGATAGTGAATCAAAGGGTCAACTGTCTCCAGAAAAGACAGTCATGCTTGAACAAGAGCCTGATGCTATGAGGGCTGAAATGGAACATATGAGAAAACTTTTGGAGGCTCAAGAGCAAGAGTTAAAGTTTTTGCATGAAGATCCCCATGTGCAAAGTGCTCATGAAGCCAGGAAGGCTGATGCAATGGTAGATGTAACTTTCGAGTCCATGGCACGGGAAGTGGGCAAGAAACCAAGGGAGTTGGCACTTGCCTACCTTCTCCGCAGAGGTGATATCAAAGAGGGGGATGAGGGAGAGCTGAAATTCAGAA
The DNA here is from genome assembly GCF_041138505.1 of Cibotium barometz. NCBI lineage: Eukaryota > Viridiplantae > Streptophyta > Polypodiopsida > Cyatheales > Cibotiaceae > Cibotium > Cibotium barometz. The sequence continues at coordinate 40,890,094 of NC_141075.1, forward strand.
ATCCACCTCGTCTAAAGCATGGAGATCCCACATCTCAAAGACTGAAATCTTTTATGCAAAAGGAAGAGGTGACAGTCACCTCTCGACATGCATCTTCTCCACAAGGCACAAAGCCTGACAGATATATGTATGCCAGTGCTCATGGAGGGCATGAAAGTCACATGCATGCAAGACATGTATCTCATGGTAAGGGTGACAGGTCTGCTTCCAGAAAAATTTTCCCTTCTGAGTTGTCTCATGAAGAGACACTGCCTTATGCAGGTAAGTCACATGCATTTGAGTTTCAAGTTCGTGGAGCACATGCCACCGTGCCTCATAAAACTTCTATGACAGCCCATGGAGCCCATGCAGGTAGGGCTGTCCCGTTGGATAAGGGAAAAAGAAAAAGAGAAGACCATGAGTCTCATGCCAGAAAGCTCAAGGAATTCAAAGCATGTGACAAATCTGTTAAATTTGATGTCTTTCATGGTGAACATGATGCTTCTAAAGTGTTAGCATTTGTGGCACAGTTCGACATTGCTTTTAGCGATGAGGACTTTACTGAAAAGTCTAAAGAACGCCATGCTAGCATGTTTTTGAAAGGGACTGTTGCTCATTGGTGGATCATTGAAAAGATCACCAAGGATTCCATTTCCACTTGGAAGGAATTTAAAGACAGATTCTATGCTCAGTTCTTGCTACCAAATGCAGAGCAAACTCTCACTCAAAAGTGAGACAGGTTGGAGCAAAGAGATAATGAAAGCGTGCAACAGTATGTTAACAAGTTCTCGAAAGTGTTGCTGGAAGTGACTCCCTTTATGCAAATCACTGAGGATGAAAGAAAAAGGAAGTTTCGCTCTGGACTGCAACCAGCATATCGATCGGGCATTGAATTGCATCCGAAACATACTTTGCAACAACTCAGCTTCTGCTCTTGCTACGGAGCAATTGGTGCTCAAGATTAAATAGGATCAAGGAGGTTCAAAGGGGAAGGACAAGGCTGTCCCAAATCTGCAAAAGGATGGACAGCCACCTAAAAAGAACTTCCGGGAGTCCTACAAGGGTGGTAAAGCTGAAAATAACACATCTAAAGATCAAGGCCCAAGGAAGAACAAATTCGGCTTAACCCCGGAGCAAAGAGAGCAATATGCCAAGGATGGAAAATGCTTTTCTTGTGGTAGCAAAGACCACATGTTTCGACAATGCCCAGATCGCAAACCAAAGAGCACGAGGACAAGCAGACCAAGGCTAATGTACATGCAGTTCCTGATGTGCAAGGAAATACAGGTCATGATGCAAAAGAGCGAATGGTTTGCAAGGCTTGGGGGCAAATCAAGGATCAGCCCGCCTTATTCATGTTTGATGACTGTGCCATTGATAACTTCATCTCTATGCAAATGGCAGCTGCATTGGGTATTGAGGTTGAGAACATGGGACCTCAGATTGAAGCCGAAGCTGCATTTATTGATAAAGAGGTGCAGGTTATCCCTTTGATAGGGAAGTTGCGCATCCATATCCAGGGCTACCTTGATAATGAGCATTTCCTACTTGCTTCACTGAATGGATGCGATGTATTGTTGGGCAAGCCGTGGCACCATAGGCTTGAGCCCCGCAAAGACTACAAGTCTAATATGATTTCTTTTATGCATAAAGGCCGCATGCATTTTATTGATGCTGGCAAAGAAGGGGATTCCATCCCACTTGTATCACACATCCAAATTAATAAAGCAATGAAAAAGAGTCTTTCTGCGTACTTGTTTTTGTTCGTGATAGCCTTGTGCCAAATTATCAAAATATGGATGCTATGTCTAATGATAGGCTGAATTTTCTTCATGCATTCAACGACTGTTTTGCTAACTCGTTGCCAGGTGAATTACCTCCCCAAAGGCCCGAACATCACCGCATAGATCTTGTGCTAGGTAGTTCTCCACCTAACAAACCCGCATACCGAGTGTGTGTTGCACAACAAGAAGAAATCATGAAGCAGGTAAACGAGCTTTTAGAGAAAGGTTTGGTTCAGCCCAGTTCCTCACCTTACTGCTCTCCTGTGCTTCTTGTTCAAAAGAAGGACGGATCATTCCTTATGTGTGTGGACTATAGAGCTTTAAACAAGCTTACCATCAAGAACAGATTTCCTATTCCACGTATTGATGATATCTTGGATAAGCTTGATGGCTCAGCTTGCTTTAGCAGACTTGATTTGAAGAGTGGTTATCACCAGATACGCGTGGTGCCACAAGATGTCCATAAGGCTGCATTCAGGACAGCCTTCGGATTATATGAATTTTTGGTAATGCCTTTTGGTCTCACTAATGCTGCTGCCACATTTAATTGAATGATGGATAGGATATTCCGATCCCATCGCAAATTTACAGGAGTATTCTTTGATGATATCTTGGTTTTCTCCAAGAATGAGCAGGAACACAGAACTCATTTGGTCACAGTGTTCGAAGAGTTGCGGAAACATAAACTTTTCATCAATGCCAAGAAAAGTGAGTTTTTCCTTTCAGAGATTCATTATTTAGGACACATTGTATCCAAGCATGGAGTTACAATGGATCCTGCAAAGATAGAGACCATTCGTAATTGGCCCGAATTGCAAAACGTACATCAAGTACGTAGTTTTCTGGGATTATGTTCGTACTATAGGGGTTTCATAAGGCATTTTGCTATGATTGCCACTCCTCTACATGATCTCACGAAGAAGAAAACTGCTTTCAAATGGACTTCAAAGGAACAGGATGCTTTCTTGCAGCTCAAGCATGCTATCATATGTGGACCCGTTTTGATTGTTCCTGACTTACACAAGTCATTCGTGGTTGAATGTGATGCTTGTGGTGATTGCATAGGAGCTGTCCTAAATCAAGAAGGGCATGCAGTTGCATACGAGAGCTGTCGTTTGCATGATGCTGAGCTTCATATGGATATGTATGAGAAAGAGCTCTTGGTTGTAATTCATGCCTTAAAGATATGGAAACATTATCTTCTTGGGGCTGAATTTGTAGTCAAGACAGATCATCAAAGCTTGAGATATTTTTTATCTCAAACAAAGCTTTCACAGAAGCAGATGAGAATGGCAAACTTTCTTTCCATGTTTCATTTTCAGATTGTGCAGACCCCAGGAAAGAAAAATGTGGTGGCCGATGCACTATCCAGGAGGCCTTATGTAGCTGCAGTCTCAGTGGCCTCTTATGGCGACTTATCTGCTATGAGAGATTTGTATCATTTGGATGCTGATTTTCGCCATATATGGACTGATTTGTTGGCTGGTCATTCCCATGCCTCTTATGTTATCAACGAGGGTTATCTTATGAAGGATAATTGCCTATGTGTGGTGAAGGATTTGCGTCCAAAGGTTATGGACGAATGTCATGCTCCACCATATGCTGGTCATCGAGGTATCATGCCTACTACTCGCATGATTCAGAGGTATTTCTTTTGGCCGAGCATGCGTAAAGACATTGAGGCTTATGTGCGTGCATGTATTACTTGCCAAAAGGTGAAATTTGACAGGCAAAAACCTCCAGGTGTGCTTCAGCCATTGCCAATTCTCTCGCAACCTTGGGAAAGCATTACTATGGATTTTATTATGGATTTGCCTAGATCCCAGCATGGGAATGATGCTATTTGGACCATTGTGGACAGGTTTAGCAAGCAAGCTCATTTCTTGCCCGTCAAGAAAACCATTAAAGCTGATCATATAGTAAAGCTTTTTCTTGCAAATATTCTCAAGCATCATGGTATGCCTAAATCCATTGTTGGGGATAGAGATCCCAGGACTACTTGAGTTTTCATCAGCTTATCATCCCCAAACAGATGGCCAAAGTGAAGCTGCAAATTCAGCCGTGTTGGATTTATTGAAGTGTTATGTGGTAGATCAAAAGAGTGCATGGGAGAAGTATCTTCCACTTGTTGAGTTTGCCTACAGCAATACGATCCATGCTTCCACGGGAAAGGCTCCGTTTGAGATTATCTATGGCAGAGTGGTATTGCCACCCATCCTTCGTACCAAGGATGAGATTTTTGCAGCTGATGAATATGTTCGTGACTTCGATGTTGCCTTTAGTCAGGTGCGGACAACCATTGTAAGATCTCAGGATAAGCATAAAATGGCTGCTGACAAGCACAGAAGGGACATGGAAGTCAAAGAAGGTGATTGGGTTTTGCTGAAATTTGAGAAGGCTCGGCTTCGGAAGAGGCCAGGACGAGAAGGATCATATCCTAAGCTTTCTCTTCGCTATTATGGACCCTTCAAGGTGATCCACAAGATCAATCAAGTGTCCTATAGACTTGCTTTACCTAGTCATTGGAAGATTCACAATGCTTTTCATGTGAGTCTCTTTCGGAAATATGTGGGGCCAGATCCTGATGAGCTTGTCATAGAAGATCCGCCAGAGATTGAAGAGCTTGAGGAGATCCTCCAGCCAGAACAGATTGTTTTTCACAAGGAGTGAAAACTACCTGCCGAAAAGCTTTCCAGGAGATACCTTGTGAAGTTTAAGAATTATTTGCCTATTGATGCCAAGTGGGTAAATGAGGATAATTTTGTTGATTACCCGTAGTTGTTGCAGGCATATCTTGAGGCTTTTCAGTTGAGGACAACTCTTTAGAAGCCCGGGGGGATGTCACCAATTGGCCAACCATTTGGTCCATCTCCAGTTTTTCTGTCTCGTTCACTTGAGGCCAGGCCAGTGTCTCATGTGAAGAGGCCAGTATTTTGTTGACATGGACGGGAGCCAGACTGGTGCCACCCGTGTGTTAGCAGGATGGTGTCGTATGGACGGGAGCCAGACTGGTGCCACCCATGTATGACCTGGACTGTGTTCGACCCATGGGATTGTCACGCCATGGAAGAGCCAGTATTCGTGCTGTGTTTTGCCTATGGGACTGTCACACCATAGGGAGACTCGTGCCTGGAACTGTGTCTTACCTATGGGACTGTCACTCCATAGGAAGACCAGGTTTTTATGTTTTATGTCGTGCCAGTTTTGTGCCGACAGATATTTTGTACTTGTTCCATGAACGGGAGATATGTCCATGTTACTATTTGCACATGCACACATGTTTTGCATGTTTTAAACTGTTTTCGCATGACATGTATTTTTGTGTTTGCCTGCTTGACATGTTACTTACTGAGCGAGGATGCCTGCCAGTGAGTCGTGAGGTCTGCTCTGTCTTCTGACAAGTTTTGGTGCATGTGAACAGGTGGTAAGTATATCGCACATGTTATTTTAATACTTTATATTCTAACCTTTTGAATTATAAGGTCTTTTGTTCACACTCACTTAAATGTGGGCACCCCCTTTGGGCACCCACTTAGGGGCCAAGGTGAGGAGCCCCACTTAAGTGTGTGTGGGAGTGGGCATGGTCACCCACCACACCCTTTTGGAACTGGCCACCCACATGCAAGCGTGGGGGGGCCAGCCAAATCAAAGTGTTAACTCCACTTTATTTTTTTAATTAAAAAGCCTTCACCTCCATCGTAGTACCACCAGGCGATTGGCTTCCATCATCTTTTGAAAAAAAAAAAAAAAACAACTCGGCGACCACCTTCTGCGCTTGTTTTTCCCAGGCAGGCTGGCTGCTCTACCGACTGCACACACTTCAGGCTGCCCACCATCTACTGGCGGCTGCAAGCGTCAGCAAGGCTGCCCACCATCCACAGGTGGCTGCCCACCATCTACTGACGGCTGCCCATTCAAATCAGCCAGCTCCACTGCGCTGCCTTTTCATACAGGCGGCTGTGTGCACTTCTACAGCCAGACGTCTCCCATCTATACAGGCTGCGCATCATCACCTGTAGGTGACTGTGCACAGCATCACCACCTGCAGGTGGCTGTGCACTACATCTCCAGTAAGGCAGGTGGCTGTGCGCTCCATCTCCAGCGAGCTGCTCATCCTCTCCACGCTGCAGCCAGACATCTCCTCCCTTGCAAGTGGGTACTCCTTCTTTCACAGCAGGTGGCTGTGGTCTTTGCGGTGGTACTTGTCTTGGTGGCTGCGCCAAGTTCACCACGAGGCGACTGTGCCATCCCAACAAGGTGGCTGTTTCTTCAACAAGGTGTTAAATCTCCTAAGGCTGCCTCTCTATTTCCTACTTTGAAAGAGGTTGCACATCTTCTCCACTGGCGACTACAAGAGGATTTCACATCTCCTGGGTGGCTACATCTTCTACACAAATACCACGGGTATTGGTCCTCTATCTGCCATCCACAAGTAAGTGAATTTCAGATTTAAGTAAAGTATTTTTGTGTTAAATCTGATAAGGGATTCCCGACTCCCTATACGGCCAACACCCGTTCGGTGCCGGGTAGTCCAAGCTCTATTGGCGAACCTCGGTCCAAAGGTGCTGAGATCGGGAGAGCCAGGCGTTAGTACGAGAGCGCCTGTTTGTGCGTGGTCTCGGAACACCAGTGAGGCGCTCTCCGTAGAGTCCAGTGAAAGCACAGGACCGTAGAGACTGGACCACGCTAGTGGTCGTTTTGCTTCGAGTATCTTCTTCGAACGTCGACTTCGAGCATATTTTGTTTGGTACTGTTTTCATATGTACATGGACATCATCTGGTTCTTGGAACCCATGGAGCATTGTATTTGTTAAATACTCCCAATAAATATATCATATATTGAGGGGGGGGTCGGCCCGTTCCGGCCCCAGTGCTGGTGTCCATCTTTCCATTTCATTTCATTTCAAATTCAAGTTGTATTAAGTTGTTCATTTCAAATTGTGATTTTAAAGTTGTGCTATTAAGCGTGTGGGTGTCCAACGGAGTCTTCCCACTTGACGGGATCGGTTTCAATCTCATGGGGTATTGAGGCCTTAGTCCGAATCATCCTGGAGATCATGGACACAAGTCTCCATCGATCTCCATCCATCATATGTGCGTCTTGATTGACTGTGACAATCTAGGCTAGGCCCCTAGATCTGTACTCCATATAGCATCGCCGATGTGACCAGCATGTCAAAAAGCCACAGCTTAGTGCATGGCTCTTGAAACTGTACCTGTGAGCACATCCTCCTAGTGCTGCATATCCTCTAGTCAGTCTGGCCTCTACTATCCCTCTCATGGAAAATGTGGGCCCAGTGAACACGACTCCAAGATATGTGTATGAGTCAACATACTTCACTGTCTCTTTCCCATATGTGAAAATAGGCGCTGATCTCTAGACCCACTGAGCCGTAGTATTAAACACCATAACCTTGTTCTTACCAAGGCTAACTGAGAGTCCACTGTCCTGTGCATAAGCATGTAAAGTATCCAAGTGCCTCTACATACCCTCTGGTGAGTCTGCTATAAGCACAATATCATCAGCATATAAGAGCAGAGGTATCTAAGTGCCAGCTACTGGGCTAGAGAGAGAGAGAGAGAGAGAGAGAGAGAGAGAGATTTTATTAATGTCTTCTAAAGGCCAAAAACAGCCTATGAGACAAAACCTGTGTACATCATCATCATGTCTCAATGGACATCAAATGGATACAAAATAAAAAAAAGTACAAAGTACTCTATAATGTGGAGATAAATCACATATAGGCCTTTGGTTAACTACTGGGGGGTGGGTGGGAGGGAGGGGGGGTAAATACATCCAATAAAGCATCTAGCTCCAACTAGTGCCAATGATTGGGTGTAGGATGTCATACATCGGGTTAGGGGCAAGATATCTCTCAATCTGAGAGAGAGAGAAAGAAAGAAAGAAAGATATATTAACGTCTACGAGAGGCCAAAGTCGGCCTATTGGACAAAAAATAATACAACTGTGTTCTTCCGGTCATCGGAAGAAAAGAAAGAAAAGAAAAGGTGTGCATGTGTCTGGTGAATCATCATGGATCGGTGGAGCCCATATACAAACAATATAAGGGGGGGTGGGGATGTGGATGGAGTGCTAAGGCAAGATGCATCTCTATATGCTGAAGGGGTAGTACAAGCATGCTATGCAAATCTATGGCTAACTCCATCCAGTGCCATAAGAGGGATATAAGATATCATACATCGCCGATGCTGAGGCTGTGAATGGCGTGAACATGTACCCTGAGTTTGAATGAAAGCGAGCTAGCCTCTCCTGTGTCTCCATCTGGTGTCTCATTCGGATAGCTGCTATCTCTCGGTGACGGAGTCGGGGTGCTCTATGTCTAGTCTGTCTAGGTCCTCCTGGCTCTCAATTCCTCTGCTCTCTTTGCGGTCACCCCACGTGGTACATCAGCTGGCACTGGCATAGCTCTCTGGAAGAAATCTGTGAGCTGGGACTGTCTCCCACCCCTAGTGGGAGCAGGTGTTTGGAGGAGTCTCTCTTGAGAACTATGAAGCTCTAGTAGTAGTCTGCCAAGGTGTCGCTGGTCCGAGGCCTCCATCAACTGATGTAGTGAAGACTGCTTCTCAAACAATCTTGCATGTCTTTCTCTGACCCCGTGGTGGGCTCTACATCTACATACAAAATGATCCTCAGTCTCCACCTCCTCGCGGCACAATCTGCCGCTCAGCTCTGGGAACCCATGCCGCTCTCCCAGCCTCTATCTCTAGCTGATGTGATGAGACTCGTAGCTGTCCAATAGCAACGCGAGAGCTATGTGGCATGTATACATCCATGTACCGCGGTCGATGTATAAACCCATCCCCTGAGATGCTCATAAAGTGGTCTCTGTAATACCGCATCTTCGGTGGTAGTGGGCTCTCTGGTGCTGTCCATGTCTCCTGTATGTAGTGCTGCCATATGTCCTGTCTCATCACTCTGTTCCTCTCATTGAGAGAGAGGTAACCCCGTGGAGCAGACTGATCATACTGAAAAGGTGGCAACCGCTCAATGTCTATCCCATGATGTGAGAACCATTGTAGCATCTGTGCATACCAAGATCCAGTGTGTCTAGCCTCGGCCAGCTGTCTGGATGCCTCAAAAGCTCGGCGGGATAATCTCTCCGTGGGCATCTCCCTCATCCTGTATATAAAGGAGATCGTCTGGAACAATGCCTCCACTGCCATAGGTGGTGCAGCAAACTCAGCTCGAACAATGTCGTGCGGGACGGATGGTTTGCTGCGTATCATCCTCGAGAGCATCAAGATCTGTGGTCTCTCCAGCTGTACCCATGTGGAGGTTGCAAGCCCTGGTGCCCAAACCGCTGTTGCATACATCAAGGCTGGTGTCACTAATGTATCAAAGAGCCACCCCTTCGTGCGGGGTTCCTGAAAATGTGCCTGATGACATTGACGCTCAAGGCCAGCAAGAGCTGCATACCCTCGGGTCACTCTGTCTCGGACTGCCTGAGCCATGGAGAAGCGTCCAGCTGAGCTAGTAAATGTGATACCAAGGTAAACATAAGAGCTCACCACCTCGACCCGCCCTCTTGCTAATGTGAGAGTAGTGTGGCTCCTGACTGCGGGTGAGGTGTGGAAGATCATAACCTTGGTTTTTCCAAGGTTCATTGTGAGCCCCTGCTGTGCGCAGAAGTCATCAAGAGCCACAAGGTGTCTTTGAAGCCCAACTTGCGTGTCGGATACCAAGACGATGTCATCAGCATAAAGCATAACATGGACAGTAATACCTGATAGCTCAACCTCAGAGCCTCCTCCTTGTGTGATGTAATCGACCACCTCATCAATATAGAGCCCAAAGAGCGTGGGGGAGAGCGGGCACCCTTGCTTCACACCAATGGTGCTAGCAACTGTGTCGGACAAGCCTCCTGGGCATCGGACTCTCCCAAAGACCTGCTCATATAGCCTGTATATGCCCCACATCATGTCTGAAGGAATGCCTAGTGTCTGTAGTCGCCGAAAGAGGCGCTCTCTAGGCACAATATCAAATGCCTTGGGGAAATCCACAAAGCAACAATAGAGCCGTTGCCTCCGTGCCTTGGCATGATCAATCAGGCACCTCAATGTAAAAATGTGGTCGATGGTTGAGAAGGCTCGATGGAAGCCTGCTTGGCCTGCTGCTCTCAATCTCCCAACCTCTGCATGAGTGCTCAGCTCTGCCTCCAAAACTGCCCCGTATAGTTTGGGCAATATATGGCCAATCATGATGGTCCTGTAGTTCCCGGGGTCTAGTACATCTCCTGCTTTATGGATTGGCACAATAGTGTGCATCATCCACTCAGTCGGAAACCCCTCTGACAGAGCTCTGTTGAAGAGATGAGCAAGAAATGGTGCCAATGTATCAATAGCATAGATGAGATGCTCTCCCTGTAATCCTGTATGATCTGTCGCCCGTCCATGTTGGAGTCGGGCCCGTCCATGTTGGAGTCGGCATATGGCCCTCCTAACCATAGGTGGGGTGAAGAAGGTGGAGACTGTGCAGCATGGCTCTGTGGGCTGTGGTATAGGGGGCTGTGCAGGCACATCATAAAGTCTCTCTGCATATGTCTGCCACATGGAGGATGTATATGATGAGTGGAAGCTGATGGAAAGGCCACTAGTGATGATGATCTCACGCATGATTAGAAGTAAGCCACCAGTGCCACACGAGATTGTGCAAGCGGAGATAGGGGCTGCACCGATTGTGATAGAGGCTATTTTCCAGACAGTGACATATTATGGGAGCTCCCACCAGACAGATACCCAGGCTCGCCCTGAGTCCTCGAGACAGCTAGCACTAGACGGAGACACGCAGTGTTGGTATGCCCAAGTGAGCACTTGGTTTGGTATGCATGGTATGCAGATGGAGGCACTCCCTCCATTCCAGTATAGCATAGAGGCGCCCTCCTTTTCTCTCAATTGCACAGAGCTGAATAGGGTCATCAGGAAGGACATCGTGAGATTGGATACTCAAAGGACTTGCACCCACCCGTCTAGCCCCTTGGAACGAAGATGGCCTTTTACAGGGACCATTTTCTTCGCTTGACAGAGGACGGCTTCATCACACACCCGCACCACATGGACACACATCTGTCATTTGGGGTGTGATGTACGATTGGACATATCTGCACCTTAGCCCATCAGCTGAGAGTGGATACAGCCAGATATGGGCTGAGGGCAGCTCCACCAGAGGATGGGATATGTCAGCTTTGTCACACAGAGGCTGAGACAAAGACCCACTATGTATGGAGATGCCCAGTATACTATGAGATTAGAGGGAGGCTCCACTGCCTCTTTCGAGATGGATTTGGACCACTTTCTAGGATCATGGATTTCCCAGACTAGAGATGCTTGGGACTTTTCCTCCTGGAGCTTCGTAGACACAAGGAGTCCCTTTTGCCAGTGGTACCCGTTAGAGGACCTATACAGAGAGCTCTCACCGATTGCTTCCAAACCAGAGTGACGAGGGGAGATTTCACGGTTCACCCACTACACCCGACCTTCATGCTGATGCAGGAGCTCGACCAAGATGAGTTACACTAGACAAAGGCATTGAGCTATGCAAAGCCCGGCAGACTCGACCTCGTGGTCCCCGCACACACCCGCCTCACTACAGGAGGATCAGAGCCATCATTTTCCACCACCATAGGATTTTCTCCTGCCGGCCTAGCTTTACTACATTGGGTGCCATGTTGCAGTGTCCTATAAGGGATATTTTAGGGTGATATGAGAGCTGGACACTTTTTGTTTTGTTTTGGGATCAGATCTGATCTGACATTTCAGCTCTTATTACTTTCTTTGACCTCGTGGTCCCCGCCCACGCCCGCCTCACTACAGGAGGATCACAGCCATCATCTCCCACCACCACAGGACTTTCTCTTGCCGGCCCAACTTTACTTCATTGGGTGCCATGTTGTCCTATGAGGGATATTTTAAGGTGATATGAGAGCTGGACACTTTTTGTTTTGTTTTGGGATCAGATTTGATCTGACATTTCAGCTCTTATTACTTTCTTTGATTGAGTGCCATGTTGTCCTATGAGGGATATTTTAAGGTGATATGAGAGCTGGACACTTTTTGTTTTGTTTTGGGATCAGATCTGATCTGACATTTCAGCTCTTATTACTTTCTTTGATTTTTATTTTTAGTACCCATGAGGATGTATTTCATTGACATGATGTAACCTTTTGGTCTCATAGTTCATTTTGGCCTTTTGTAGACATTAATACAACGATATGTAGCCCTAGGGGCACTAGAGAGGCAATGTGCATACATTCAATTTCAGGAGCCGCGCACCAAACTCTGGTTGTTTGACACATTGGTCACACCTACACTCTTATACGGCTCACCCATATGGGGACCCAGCCTCTACCACACGAGGAGGGGGCTACTTGTTGACCAGGTCGGACCAGAGAGAGATTTCTATGATGGATAGCAGGTACTAGAGAAACCACTGGTGACTATGATCGCACGAATGATTCGGAGCAAACCATCGGTACCTCATGAGATTGTCTGAGCAGAGATAGGAGCTGCACCAATGGTTACCGAAGCCTTGTTCTAGTCAGTGACATTTTTGCAGAGGATATGGGAGCTCCCTAGACAGAGATACCCACACCTAGCACTTGTCTCTTCCAGGCAGTTAGCAGCAGACGGCGATACACGATGTTGGTACACCTAGATGTGTACCTGGCTGAGATTACATGGCATGACGATTGATGCACTCCCTCCATTTGATTACAGCCTGGACTGCCCCTTCTTGGACCTTAGTCGCTCTGAGTTGAATAGTGTGATCAGGATGGACATTGTGAGGCTAGATGTAGAAAGGACATGGTCCAGCCCCCCGCCCCCCCGCCCCCCCCCCCCCTCCACTAGGCACGAAGATGGCCCACTATCGGGACCATTTTCTACAGCTCTCCCTAGATGGCTTTGTGACACGGTCTACATACATGGACACCCATCTCTCACATGGCATTTGCAGTGCCATTGGAGCCATTGGAGCCATTGGACAGAACCGCACTTCATCACATCAGCTGAGGATAGAGACTGGTAGATACGAGGGGATGAAGCCAGAAGACTGCATTTGTCAGCTATGTCACCACGAAGTGGAGCCAGAGGAGCACTACATATGCCGATGTATTGTGTACTATGAGATACGAGGGAGATACTAGTGTCTCTTCCGAGAGGGTTTTGGACCATTACGACATGTGATGGAGTTTGAGGTGTTTGGGGCTTTTCTTATTGGAGCTCAGACGCCATCGAGAGGCTCTCCTACAAGCCAGGACAGCACACCAGGATCCACCCCGCCAGCGAGCCATGATAGGTTTTTTCAGGGCCAGGACCACCCCGGTAGATACGACTAGGACCTCCACTACCCCCTCGGCGAGCCAGGTGTCCCACAGACATCCTTTAGGAGGAGTCACCCTTGACAGAGCCATAGCACTTTGTCGAGTGAGATGCCCACGCTTACCAGGACCTCGTCCACGGCCGCTTCATCACGGGTAGATTAGAGCCATCATCACCTGCCACAGGAGACGACTGCCCCGCCACTTTAGTTTCTCTATCTTACAACACCCCATGAGAGAGATACTGAGATGAGCAGATTACACCAGTCTTATGCTAGTTGTAGATATTATACACTTTTGTACCTCAGTAGGAGTATTTTCCTTTCGTAGCTGTTTAGGACTGTTTTAGGACTTTTTTAGACCTTTTTGTCTTACTTTTGATAAGACACCATCAGCTGTGTACTATGTTTTGGTCTCATAGGCCCCATAGTTCCTCTCACAGCAGGGGAAAAGTACTCCTGTTTGCTTTATTATGGCCAGCACCATGAGGCGCTTATTCCCTATCTCCTAGCCCTCTCTTGTCTCTTTACCCTTATGGAGCCTTTTGCTCTCATAGGCGAGTAGACGGTAACATGATTTATCTATCCGTCTGTCTCCGGAAAACTGTCTCCAGAAAAGAGAGGAAAAGCACCATTTTGCACCATAATACTAATTTTCAGATGATGCGAATTTCTCCAAAAAGGCATGCGGAAGAGTAAAATCTACACCATCTTTTATCAAGAGATTACATTTTGATTAATCTGTATGTTCATAAGTGATTGAGAATCCTTTTCTTATTGATAAAGATGATGCATCCTGCTAATTATGATAATGGCTTGGTACTCAATCCTGTTGTACATGGCTTGGTACTCAATTTCATTGTTCTCTTGTCATACTCATATAGGCATGACATTTGTTATCCAGGATTCAGATGGACAAACGGCTTTACACTATGCTGTTACTTGCGACTGGGAGGAAATAGCTGCTTTTCTGTTAGAAAGTGGCGCTGACCCATCCTTAATGGACAATGATGGCTGTACACCATATGGACCTTCGTCGTTACCCGGCGAGGAGAACTGTGCTGGTAAAGACAATTAAGTAGTACTATGTAGTAGCTTGCAGAAGGTTCCGTGGTTCAAGAATTATCTTCGCCTTGTGATCTTTTGCTCAAGCTAGTCCATCATATAAGACATGCTGATATTATGTTTGTATTGTTTAAATGATGGTAAACATGTGATTGAATCAGTGTGTACTCTTTTTGGTAGCTGGTGTGTGTGTATAATCAGCATTAAAAAGCTTAAATGATGATAAACATGTGTATATGAAAATCAGCATTAAAAAGCTTAAATAATGGTAAACATGTGATTGAATCAGTGTGTACTCTTTTTGGTAGCTGATGTGTGTGTATAATCAGCATTAAAAAGCTTAAATGATGATAAACATGTGTATATGAAAATCAGCATTAAAAAGCTTAAATAATGGTAAACATGTGATTGAATCAGCAGTGTACTCTTTTTAGTAGTTGGGGTGTGAAAATCTTTTCTGGAGTGCAACTGAAGTGAAGATGTTTGGGTAACTTTGAATCGTGTTTGGATTTGACATCCATACGCATCATTGTCCGTTCCTTATGCAAGAACGATTCGAATTGTGGTTAATATGGGTGTGGGAGAAGAAGTTGCTCTAAAAGATCCGTTGACTTTGTGCGAATCCCTAAGTCACTAGATGACCCTTTTGCTTCTCCATAGATCCATAATAGTGGTGTATGAAGTAGGGTTTTAATAGAAAGCACTGTGGGCAAGTGATTGCCAGAAATGAGGCCACATTAGGAGTCCATATGGTGTGTGTAAAGCTCTCATGTGGAGGGTATGGATTCAAACACCGTGGGCAAGTGATTGCCAGAAATGAGGCCACATTAGGAGTCCATATGGTGTGTGTAAAGCTCTCATGTGGAGGGTATGGATTCAAACAACACTATTTTTCTATGATTATCTACTTTAGGTAAGATGACGGATGAAAAGCACGGTAGAAAACATCGAATATGACAAATTGTCCACTTATATAAGTTTTTTTTTCCCAAAATGAACTGAAGTGGATGCGTACTGTTTTAAACAGCCTTGCTTACTTAGTAGTTAGTAGTTGAGCTGCATGTACAATGGGATTGGATTAAGTTTTAGAGCGTGTGGTTAAAGAACTGAGCGTTAGTGTTTAGTAGCTTTGAAGAATCAATGTGGGCTAACCAATGCATCACTGGCAAGGATTGATTAGCGATGATATGTAGGGATTGTGCAAGATGTGAAGAGGAAAAACATGTTGATAGCATGATAATAGTACATGCTTTTTAGTCTTTGAAACTAAATGTGTGCTAGCGACTTATACTATCGGCACCTTTTAGGATAGCTCACTTTGATTGGATGAATCTCTCTCTCTCTCTCTTCTTTGTTGGTTGATTTTAATACACAAATGAGGGAACAAGTCTTGATGTATGATCTCATATGTATGTGAACTGATTACGTATAGTGGGATGTCTCGTTGGCCTATGTCGGATAACCGTGAAGGTTCTAGCACATTAGATAACCTCTTGGGGTCCCTTGCTCTCATTCCACATATCACAGATTTCACCATATCCCCCACACCTATAGGAGTCAACCACACTTACCTCTCATTCACCATCTCATGCCCTTCTTTACCTCCCCCACGAGTTCCCAGTTTCTACATTCACTCCTATCCATTTTCACCATGACACATTTATGAGGATCACCTCTCTTGCCATATATAATTCCTTGACAGCTCCCTCCCAATATCCAAAATCACATCCCAGCTTCCATCCATAATTCATGATTGTAGTGCCAATTTTCTGTACACATGCTCCTCACTTAGTTTACCGATGGGCTAAGCCTCAAAATGGGTGGTATGATGAGAAATGCAAAGCCATAAGGCTCCGTCGCTTATGTGAGAGAGAACATGGATTGATCTCGGTATGTGATGCAAAAAATCTTCCATCGCAAGAAGCGTCGTGTGGTTCCTGCTAGCTGAACAAGAGTTATGCCAGTTCTTCTTGAGAGAGGATAATTTAGAGGCGTGGTGCGAAAAAAAACCCCCACATCCATCTCAGATCCTAGCCTTTGGGAGGCCTATTCATCATATAACTTTATGATATGCTGGATCAGCCCAACACATAGCTCACATGATGGTCCACATCCTGTGGCCCACATTGTCTTTCCTCTTCAATGCCACCAATGTCACTCGAGCACTAAAGAAGTTGCATAATGGGAGAAAAAGATCTACGAAGATTTGCGCGCAAAACACTTTGCCCACATGCAACATGTGCCTGCTCGCATCCTTGCGAATCTCTTCAATAGAGCTCTTTGTGAAGGCTCTCCCCTATCCTAGAGACCACAAACACTATTGTGGTCTAGGATAGGTTGTCCACACACATGCATGCACATTTAACACATATATGAGGCCTAATTAGGTATTCACACCTATACAAACACACAGACTGTTTCACACATTGACAGGTACATTGAGTGGACATACATGACACAAGAGACCCTAAAATACCCAACATCTCATGCCTTGTGGATGCATATGTGTGTGATTTATGTGAGTCAAAAGGTAAGGTTTGCAACCTTTAAAAGCATGTACTTGGTGTACTTCAATAGATTAATCTACATTGAGTCAATGCAATCATCTCTCTCTCTCTTATTGCTTGTACACTAAGCAGCAATGGAGAGGTTCCATCCTCCTTTGCCTTGGAGAATCATAACTCTATTAGGACCTACAATTGGTATCAGAGCATCAGTTCATTGTCTGTTTTTGCCCATCAGTTCCATGTCAAGTTGTTGTTGCCTTCACGTCTTAGTGTGTTGGTTCTGTTGATGTAGGCAATGTTTCCAAGCTTACTTCCAGGAACCTCGCATGAAGTGTTGACACTTTGGTACACCAACAACCATGTAGTATGGTGCATCTTTTTGGGGACCAGTGCTAGGGGAAGCTACGTAGATGAGCATAGAGAGGCTATGTTATTATGTGTCACACATGATTTGCAGATATCACTGCCACATAAGGTTGTGCTAGAAAAGTTCGGGGTAATCCCACTCATCATAGATGCCCTGTTTCAAACCATCGCCTACATTCAACATGTATACACTCTAAATAGGGCACTCTTGAGAGGGATCGCCTTTAGAGGATGAAACTAGACTAATCTATTCAGTTACATCATGAGAGGGAGAGGGAAAAGGTTAGGTTGGCTAGACTATCCTCCACTTCATTAGCACACCATCACCATCATTATGCTCGCCCAACATGATACTCATAGGTAGTTGATTGGTTTGATGCACACGGTCTCCCTTCTTTTCAGTATAGTATGGAATCCCCATTCTCGGCCTCTCACAAGACAGGATCATCAACCGTATCCTCTAGTTGGATCTACTGCAACTTTACATACATCAAACATGGGTGTCTCCTTCCTCTGAGCTTGGAACCGAGTTTTACGAGGACCACTTTTGAGAGTATCCAAGGATGGTTTCGTTGTGCTTCCAAGATACATGCAATCCATATGGGACATGCCATGTGTATCGTGATTGGCCAAATCAGGGTATGTTCTCACCACCTCAGAGTTGAGTGGCAGAGCTGCTACTTATACCCCACATGAGAATCGATGGATATGCAGAGTATGCACCACAAGATAGGTGGAAGATGAGGCACGCGCTTAGCTGCCCAGCCTACTATGAGATATGGGGGAGATTCCACTACTTCTTGCATGAGTGGTTTGGTCCTCTTGCACATGTGATGCAGTTTGATTAGATTAGAGAGGAGTTGGGTAAGAGATAACTGGACCAACATAGGGATTGAAGTGGAGGTGATTCAAGCACTTCCAAATGGCTATTACATCTTCCTGTTTAGAGACCCTGCAATGGCTTTAAAGGTTTTGGGTTCTGGTCAGTGGATGTACATGAACCTTCCCTTCTGCTTTTTTAGGTGGGCCAAGGATTTTAGCCCCTCTGGTCCTAAACCATCCCTGTTTGGGTTGAACTCCCTAACTTGCCCTTATTTCTTTATCCCTGGTTTTAAAAAAAATGTAACTCCCATAGGAAAAGTCCTTGGTTTGAGGCGCAAAAGTGACTATAACCCCGCTTGGCATCCTCAATTATTAGTTGAGGTGGATCTGGATAAGTCCTTGATTGAAGAAATAGAGGTGAACTGTGGTGAATATGTACTAAAGTAGCAAATACTGTATAAACACCTCCCCAATGCATGTTTTCACTGTGGGGTTCATGGCCATGTGATTAGGAACTGCCGTGTTAGATACCCTAATCTTAAAATCCCTAGCCCTCAGGCGCCTTCTGCTCCTGCAGCCAAAAGGCAGAATAATGAAGCCAGTTCCTCCCAGCTCCCCCCCCTCCAGCCCATGCTCCTGGGAAAGAGAGAAATGATGGCATTGCTGCCCCTAATAGAAGGGAAACATTCAGACATTAAAGGACAAATCATCAAAGGTCATTTGCTAACCCTTATGCCCTCATGGACAATCCCTCTGATTCTGATGACTTGGAGGAAACCCAGGAAACTACCATCCTCCCTACCCCCTTGGACAAGAACAGGCTTTATGCTAAGATTAATCAGATGGACCATGACCTAACTAATGACTATAACCCCCTGGACGATAATCATTCTGAAGAAGTTCAAAACAAGGTCAACCTTGACATGCGTGACCCTGATGCAAGGATGATGAGTGAAATGAAAGTGGCAAAAGAGCTTAAAGGGGTCCACTCTCAGGTGGGAACCTCAACCCCACAGTCAGCAACCAAGAATGGCTCCAAAAAGCCACATCCCCATAGGAAGAATAAATGAAATGCTCTACCCTGAAGGTTAAGGGTTTAACAGACCCTTCCAAGGCTTAAAAGGTCAGACAATGGTAAAAAAGAAAACGAAAACTTGATTTTATAGCTCTTACAGAAGTAAAAGCTAGTGGTCAGGATCTAGAAAACAGATTATAGGTCATCTCCAAAGAGCATGTTCGTCACACTCTCAGGGTTCTGGGGGAGTTGTAGTAGAAATGCATAATGACCACTAGGAAGACCTCAAGGATGTCCACGCAGATGTGTATGACCAGTGGGCTGCCTTTGAGTTAACCGCTTTCTCCTTCATAGGCATTTATGCCACAGGCCCTCAAGCCAATAGGATTAGAACTTGGAGAACCTTGAAACAGAACCCAGCTCCTATCATTCTCATGGGAGATTTCAATATGATGGAGAATAGAGAGGACAGGTTCAAAGGTGCTGGACAGGTTCCTAGAGGGGGGCTGAGTTGCAGTCCTGGCAGAACACTGTAAACCACTTTGATATGTGTGACCTGGGTAATGCGGGTGAATTTACATGGCAAAATTATGCGGTGGGGGAACTGGCCAGGAAGGCTAGACTGGATAGATTGTATGTCAGGAAGAGCCTATGTAATTCCTTTGTGAGAACTGAATGTAAAACAGATTTCTCCACATGCCTATCTGATCACTATCCCATCACACTCTTAATGGACAACTATGATAAGAAGGTCTTTAATTAGTGGTTCCATACTACTCCTACTTTGTTCCAACTTCCTATGGTCCAGGAATATATAAAAAATATGGGTAGACTTCTTTGATAGAGGTCTCACTCCAGCTAAGGCTTGGAGCCTGGCAATTAAGTCCTCCCAATCCTTACTGATTTGCACTAGGAAGGAAGTGACCAGTGTCAGGAACCTAAGAAAAGAACGACTGAACATGTGTTATGCAGTAACTAGTGTATCGATCCTTAAGATTGCACATAAAGTATGGCTTTAATTTCTCGAAAGCTCGTTGAAGAATTGGTGCCTATGGATGCATCTCCTTAAATAACAAATATAGTTCAACTTGCAATACAAAACCATCGTAGCAAGTTAAACATTTGGTTTGAAAGTGGTTTGTAGTTATAGGTTCCTAGGTGTATGCAGCTGGTTCATCAACCGATATCTTATTGGTTTAACACCGATATCATATTGTTTTAAAACTGCTGTTGTCTAAAGCAAAGCTCATCCTTACCTTATATCTAATGTTCCAAACAGTATCATACCGGTATAAAACACTGGTATCTTTATGCCACCCCAAGTTCTTCTTTTGGTCTTTACCTGGTATCATACCACTGTTCAACCGGTATAATACTAGTTATAAATTTTGCTAAATATAGAGTACATTAGAGGAGACCATGCTCTTAAGCCAGTATGATAGTAGTGTTTAACTGGTAGCTGGTCGTTTTTCTATCAGTAGTGCTAGTTGTATACAGCTATCATTCCACAACCGATATTATATTGGTTTGGGAGCGATATGATACTGGTGAAAAGCTTGTTAAGCTTGTTTTTGCTACAGCCTAAGTGAATACAGCTTGTTTTCGATCAGGTAACTTACTAGTTTAATACCAATCTCTTACTGGTTTTACACCGGTTTTCTTGGTTTTGCTTATTGCTGCCCCAAGTTAAAAACTGTTTAGAACCATGCCCTGTCTTGGGGGAGGATGGTTTCTTTTTATTTGCTAGATTTTCGAGTCCTAAACTTTCCCAAGTAGTCCAAGAGCTATAGGTTGATGGACTGAAAATCTGACAGTTAGACATAATACACATAGACACATGATAAAAGAAGGAACTAACGCACATACAAGGATGATAGAATCATAGAAGAGTAGAGAATTTGGCATTTGTTTGTATACCGGTTGGAAACATCTAATCTAGTATCTGAATGTATACTAAAGGAATATGTAATGTATAAAAGCACACCAAATTAGCATAGGTGTTGGAGCACGGGGGGTTATTGTTACTTGAGATTGATCGAGA
Organism: Cibotium barometz; assembly: GCF_041138505.1. NCBI lineage: Eukaryota > Viridiplantae > Streptophyta > Polypodiopsida > Cyatheales > Cibotiaceae > Cibotium > Cibotium barometz. The sequence goes on from NC_141075.1 coordinate 40,911,008, forward strand.
AGGTGTGTCAGATGCTTAACATAAGATTTTCTACCAAGGCGCTTGTTACGATATACATCCTTTTTGTTGGATGAAACATGAGTATGGCTTAACCAAAAATTAAAAACAAGCTCTTTCACCTCATTCACTGATTATGCCTACTACACGAGCTTGCCGATGGTATGAAGATAATGGCAAAACACCATCAACAGAGGTTTGCAAAACTGCCTTGAAGTATCTGCAATGTTAAGAGAGAATATATTTGTGCTGGCGGCATTCAGAAGAATCATTGGAATAGACCCTTTATGAAATAGCTCCTCAGAGTTTCTAGGCACTTTCACTGCTTCAAGTGTATTTCGTATGCCCTCTATTAGACTTATATGGTTCCATAGTGGAAAATTTTCTTCATGGAGTGATGTTGGAGAACCTGAGATAATATATCACACCTCATCTTCTTGTCTAGACCCTTGGTCCGCTGATTAAAGTAATGAATAACGTCGTTGCACAATTTTTGATGCTTCTGCTCGTTTGCACCATGACTTGCATTGTGCTCCTGTTCTTCTTGTACGTTAGACTTCATCCTTGCAGGTTGTTCTTGCTTCCTCTGTGCATGATAATCCTCGATTGCATTGGCAGAAAACTTTACGCATGACTCGCAACCCTCTACACAGGCTGAGCTTCTACATCTACCTTGGAATCTATGATGGGTGAAAGGTCCATGCATGTGTGTGTTGGTGAAACAACAGTAAGGAGAGAGAGAGAGAGAGAGAGAGAGAGAGAGAGAGAGAGAGACGTAAACAACAAGGCGCCAGCAGGTTTAGGGTACAGAGGAGATGGAAAGAGACAGAGTGGGTAAGCGAAAAAAGAGAGAGCTTGCGAGCGAGCGAGAGAGAGAGAGAGAGAGAGAGAGAGAGAGAGAGAGATTTTATTAACGTCTTCCAAAAGACCGAACTTGGCCTATGAGACAAATCGGAGTACCTGTATGGGGTATCCTCTGTCATCCCAACAAAATGAAAAAGTACTGAACAAAAAAAAAGTTGAATCTGGGTGTGCAAGGGATGGAGCTCTACTACTAGGAGAATGCAAAGCTATATGCATGGAGTATACAATCATGATATGCAACCTAGCTAGCTCCATCCTGTACCATACTGGGGGTATAAAATGGTATACATCAGTGAAGGGGGTGTCCACAGCTCCCTGAAGAACATGTCTGGGTGTGCTCTGAAGCGAGCCAGTCGCTCCGCACCCTCTCTGTGAAACTGAGCTCTGATCTCTGTCATCTCTCTCTGGTATAGGCGTGGTGTCCGAAAGCCAGGTGTCCTCTGTCTCCTGCGGGCTCTAAGTGTCTCTGCTCTCTGGAGAGTAATTCCCTGCCGTGTAGGGGCTGGGAGGGGGATGGATCTCTGAAAAAATGTAGTAATCTGTGTCTGTCGTCCCCCCTGGAGCTGTCTGAGCCTGTAATAATATCTCTCTGTGGCGCTGTATGTCTAGAATGTATCTCCCCAGTATGCGCTGGTCTGCTGCCTCAAAAATCTGGCGTAGGGAATGTGGCTCTCTGAATAAAATGGGATATCTCTCTCTGATGGCTGTATATGCTCTGCATCTGCATACATAATGCTCCTCACTCTCCACCTCCTCTCTGCACAATCGGCATACCCTCTCCTCTCGGGGGATCCGTGCTGCTCTGCCAGTCTCAATCTCCAATCGGTGTGATGAAACTCTGAGCTGACCAATAGCCACTCGGGAGCCGTGTGGTAAAAAGCCCTCCATGTATCTAGGCCTCTCTATAAATCCATCATCAGTGGTACTCATGAAGTGATCTCTGTAGTATAGCATCTTCGGTGGAAGAGGCTCTGTAGGCGATATCCATGTCTCTCGTGTATAGAGCTGCCATAGATCCTACCTCAATACTCTGTTCCTCTCACTATGAGAGAGACGGATATGTGGTGCATTCCTGTCATACTGGAATGGTGGTAGATGATCCATGTCTAGGCCATGCTGTGAGAACCAATGTGTGGCCTGTGCATACCATGATCCTCTGTCTCCTGCCTCAGCCAGCTGTCTAGATGCCTCAAAAGCTCTGTATGACAATCTGTCCTGTGGCATCTCTCTGAATCTGTCTAGCAGGCATATAGGCTGAAATATGGCCTCTACCATCATAGGAGGCGCAACAAACTCTGCTCGGATAATGTCATGAGGTACTGACGGTTTGCTGCGTATCATGCGTGCCATCATGAGGGCCTGTGGTCTCTCTATCTGTGTCCACCAATGGGTAGCAAGGCCTGGCGCCCATACCGCTGCTGCGCCTGGTGACACTGTCTCTCTAGCATAGCCAATGCTGCATATCCCCGTGTCAATCTAGCTCTGGCTGCTGAACCCATGGTGAAGCGTGTGGCTGAGAGAGAGAGAGAGAGAGAGAGAGAGAGAGAGAGAGACGTGGGAGAGGTGGCGAAAGGAGTGCACCACGAGTTGCTTGTAATTGTTTTTGTTTTTAGGCTTTTCAATTGTACAAAATATGGAAGAAAATAACTTTTTCAAATGTCTAAAAATCAGTTTAAAAGCCATGTCTAGGACATAGGTTTCGATTCCACCTTACCATGCATCCACCCATGTAGTGGAGAGATGCTAAGTTAACCTCAAAATGGGATTAACAAGAGTGTACCTACATGTGAACTATCTCTTGGTTCACTGCGTTCTTAAGAAATCACTAACCTCATTGGAGAAATACTCTCCCACACCATCTTCTCTTAGGCATTTTATTTGCATGCCTTTTTCCTTTTTGACCAAGACTTTAAATCTCTGAAAGTGAACGAACACCTCACTTTCTCCTTCATGAAATAATCCCCCACTTTTCTAGTGTGATTATCAATGAATGTAAAATAATACTTGCAACGTGCAATTATTACAGTCTTGGTCGGTCCCCATACATTCGAATGTATAGCACTTAATGACCTTACACTGACGTGCTTTTCATGTGAGAAAGCATGTTTGGCCTGCTTATCAAACTAGCTTGCTTTATATACTTTATGCATACTATCAACCTTAAACTTCGACAAACCAAAAATAATATTTTGGACCTGCATAGACTTGAGCTTGTTGTATATTCACATGACCAACACGCTTGTGCTATATATCAATATCTACAACACATGTGCAAAAACATGGCTGCCTTCACCTTAGGTATGTTCACATTCAAAGTAAATATCCTACCATTTCTATTATCCTTTGCAATCAAGTGACACTGATTTTCAAATTCTTCCACAAAATACCTTTGAGGATTGAACCTCCCTTTGCAGACCCTACTCAACAATATGTCCAACAGAAACTAAGTTTTTTGTAATATTTAGTATATAAAATGTATCTACCAAGTACTTTATTTTGCTTCTATTATCACCACCCAGTTTACTTGATGAAGCATAGTTGCCTTACTATAACTTTCCACTTTTAATATCATTCTGCTTTTTATAACTTTCCTTTGCTATGTGCCCTAGTTTGCCATAATAATAGCACTATGCTATTTGCGTTTTGATTTTTTTACCAACCATCTCGGTCCTCTAGCTAGCTTTCCCTATCTCAAAAGTGGTCTCTTTCATTTGTTTTTACATTTGATTTCTATTGTTATTGTTGCCCATTATTTCTATTTTCAAAATGACCTCCACCTCGACCTATGTATGATGATCTCCCTCTTCCTTTACATATATGTAAGAAGAAAGCCTACACATTTAATTTCCAAAGAATAAACCTTTTCAAATATTTATCTCCTCACGGATGAGAATTCCTAAAAAATCAGGGAAGTCTAAAATTGGATGTATTCCTTGCCAAGACTATTCTAGATCATCAAAACTATATCACCATCATCCTATTGTAATCTAATTGAAGTAAGGCATTTGCAAGCTCTTTAACCTTTACCGAATAATCATTTCTACTCAATTTTCCTTTGGTCACATTATGCAGCCCTTGCTTTAATTGTATCTTCTATCTGGAGTATTTGTGCTATATACATCTTCACCAAGGTGTCGCAAGCCTCCTTGGGAATTTATGGATCCTATATATACACAATCAGAGAGTCTCTTACACTCTAATATAGCACCTTTTTGTCTTTTTCATGCCATGCTTTATATGTCTACAATTGTTAAGGGGTGGGATTTTCTTCACCAATCTCTAGCTCCTTTTCATCACCTAGTAGGATAAACTCCCAATATCCTTTTCCCACAAGAAAATTGGTCATCTTGAACTTCCACGCTGGGAAGTTATTCTCGTCCAGCTTCTTACTCACAATATGTGAGACTATTAAACAATTTTACTTATAACAAGTTACTAAACAGTACTTGCAGAAAACTTTCTACACTTACAACAAATCTATAACCTTCAACAATGGTACTGTAAATATGTTTTTATAATGTCATTGTATGCAAACCACTCATATATAGACATACATCTGCCAACACTTGCAACACTTATATTCTCTGCATATACTATCCTGCAACTAAATTTTTGCTATAACTTTGTACCGAGCCATAAATTGGACATAGAGAGTCAAAATCAACACTTCAAAGAGTGCCTATTGTGTTGGCAAAAAACTTGCAGAGCCAAAATGGGACCCAAAACGTACATGAATCATGCCAAAATGTGTAAAAATTTAGTTAACCTAGTTAGTTACACACAATATGGTCTTCTTCCTTTACCCAGGGGAACAATGACTTCCTTCTCTACTGTAGCTCTCACAGCTACCGGAGGTGTTGCTCCAAAATCAAAGAAGGAAAGAGATGGAAATGCCCTTACTCATGTATTGATGACAAGGTAAGGGCTTCTCTTAGTCTTGATTAAATTTGATTAAGGTGGATGGAAATATGCAGCATGCACATAGCAAGTGCCAATAGGTTGAAAAGGGCATGTACTATGTACCCCCAAGTCTCTTTTCTAAGATGGACAAATAGGTACAACCAAATAAGGATAATGAAGCTGTGTAGGTAAAGGAGAAGGAGGTTGCTACAGTGCATTTGATGCAGGTTGAAGATCTTGAAGATGCGAGGAAAGCTAGGAGTGATGTCTCCATCAAGAGCAGTGTCCAAGATAAAGCTATTTGTGATGCTACCATAAAAAAGGAAGAGGATTTTCTAGAAGAAGTGCCTATGCTAATCGAACACTTGAAGATTGAAGCCTTGCCGAATTTATCTTGTGCTAATGTACATGAAGCTATTGAAAACCTTACCAATGAAGTAGCCCTATCTAAGGGGAGGAGGGGTGTGATGGTGGAAGAAAATCTAGATGAAGTAGTTATGCATGAGCATATGGAGGAATAACTTGGTGACATTGATGGTGGCGGACATGAAGACATAACTGAAGAGAACAAGGAGCTCGTTTGCTGTTGAGCTGATGGATGATGAAGTGCATGGAGAAGATGCCAGGGGGTGGGCAATTTGAAAAATGCTGAAGAGATGGCGATTGATGTGGATGCTACTACAAATGAAGATAGTTGGTAGATAGAGAGTGTCACCGAGGAGCAACCATGGATTGGTTTGGAAATGGAGATGCTATTTCAAAGGACGAAGACTAAGGTACGTAGGCAAGAAGCATGGAGGTCAATATAACAGGAGTAGGCCAAGCAAGGGGATTGTGGGGATATTGCTTACTTGAATGATGGTTTGGATGAGAGCAATGTATGCATACTTGTGGATGCGGGAAAGGTGGATCTAGATTTGTTGATGAAGTAATGGTGGTCTAAAGTCTTGATGAACATGCTACTAACCGTAGCTTTGGAGTGGGCAATACGCGCTCAATGGTGTTTGAATGAAGTGGATTTGGGCCATAATTTTTTTCAAGGCCAACAAGAGCCATATGCATATCAAGATGATGCATATCAAGATGATGCTTGGACTTGGGATCTAAATGAAAGTTGGAATGTGCATGAGCGGCGAAGGATGTTAAAAGAATTTCAAGGACAGTTGGTATTTGATCCAGGAGGATTGGATTTTTTTCTATGGATGCCAGATTGGGCCAGTTCACATTGGCCATTTGATCTAGGTGGAGGGTCACAGACGGTTTACTACTACTGAGCATGACTGCTCTAGCAGGCTGGGGGTGGGAAAAATATGTGAGTTGTAGCTTGCTAGGATGTGTGTTATGCACCTTGCATTTTGACATTTTGTAAATATCTATAGCATAAATTTTTGTTGTGCTTATGTATGATAGTTGGATAGTGATGACATTAATCTGCTTCCTTCCCTTCACTTGACTTCAAAGGTCTTCACAGATAAGTATTGGAAGTAGCAAATGATAGGCCATTGGGGCGAGGGTCACACTATGTGGTGGTGGTACGAATAAGCCAGGTTTTTTCTCGTAACCAAATGAAGGCATATGGATGGTCACATGCTCGACTCAGATGGCAACAAAGGAGCAGCATGCATGGATGGCATGCTGGCTTGATGCAAAATTATTGCGAAGTTGTGGACGAGGCTGGTCAAGTTATCCCATGTGAACCACTCCTATGGACTAGCCCAAGTATGGAAGGGAATGACGGTGGGAACAAACGTTTGTAGCTTAGAATCAAAACAATGATTACTAAGGCTTTATACCTTAGAGGAAATAGAAGCCTTAAGGTCGGCTGCATGAAATGATGTGTAGATAAGTGGGAAGCTAGCCATCTCAATGCATCACAAGTGGTGATTGAGAGCTACGTGCCTCAGCATGCATAGTTGCCACAAATGGAAGTTTGGAGAGAAGAAAGGTGGGCTGCAGTTCTTGAGCAAGTTGGGGGGGAGTTCAAAAAAGTCTAAAGCATCTTCTTCTTGGAGATGGTATCTCACGACCTTAAGAGAACATGCTCAATATTCTGGCATTTTTTATGACTCCTCTACTATCGTGAAGGTACAGAGTCCAACCGAATTGGAGGCCTTTGAAGTCTTGTGAAGTAGAAGCCGTGTGTTGGAGTTGTCAACACTTTGAGCATCATGATGTGCTTTTCTGGTCAAGGTCTGATCCCGGCATTATGTTTTTATAGAAAAAGGGTATGTTTTATTCATGAAAAATTCAAATATAAGGGATTTTTAAAATAGGCCTTGAACGCATGTGATACAGAGGGTTTACTTATACTGAACCCCTCGAGCACAAGAAGCACTATTTGATCCATCCCAAGCTGTAACAGTAGAGTGAGTGAGAGAAGCACTTTTGACAAGATTTTGTGGCAAGAAATCAATGGATTAAAGTAGAAGGAAAATCAAAGGGTTGAAATGTTTGTGCAAGAATTCAATAAGCTATGGAACCATTGGTGTGTTTCTTTGGGAAATCAGATCCTTCTTGCTATGTTGAAGAAAAGCATGTTTATTGTTGCTAGTTTGGCAAAGAAGCTATGGTTAAAGGTGAATTTGAAGCAGCCATCAACTTTTGAAGAGGCAGTGAAGATAGCAAGAGAGAAAGAATGGAAATTGTAGAAAAAAGAGGAGTTTGGAGTGGAAATTGGTGACAAGGTAAGGTCCTCTAAGTCTTGATGTAAATTTGATTAAACTGGATGGAAGTATGTAGCATGCACATAGCAAGTGCCAATAGGTTGAAAGGGACACGTACTATGTACCGCCAAGTCTCTTTGCTAAGATGGACAAATAGGTACAACCAAATAAGGATAATGAAGCTATGTAGGTAAAGGAGAAGGAGGTTTCTCTATAGTGTATTTGATGCAAGTTGAAGATCTTGAAGATGCCAGGACAGCCAGGAGTGATGTCTCCATTAAGAGCAGTGTCCAAGACGAAGCTATTTGTGATGCTACCATAAAAAAGGAAGAGGATTTGCCATAAGAAGTGCCTATGCCAATCGAACACTTGAAGATTGAAGCCTTGCCAAATTTATCTTGTGCTAATGTACATGAAGCTATCGAAAACCTTACTGATGCTGTAGCCCTATGTAAGGGGAGGAGGGGTGTGATGGAGGAAGAAAATCTAGAAGAAGCAGTGATGCATGAGCATATGGAGGAATGAATTGGTGACATTAATGCCGGACATGAAGACATAACTAAAGAGAACAAGGAGCTCGTTGTTGTTGAGCTGATGGTGGATGAAGAAGATGCTAGGGGGTGGGCAATTTGAAAAATGCTGAAGAGATGGTGATTGATGAGCTGATTGATGTGGATGCAACTACTACAAATGAAGACAACTGGGAGACAGAGAGTGTCACCAAGGAGCAACCAGGGAGGATTGGTTTGGAAATGGAGATGCTATTTCAAAGGACAGAGACTAAGGTACGTATACAAGAAGCATCGTGGTCAATCAAGCAGGAGTAGGGTAAGCAAGGGGATTGTGGAGATATTGCTAACTTGAATGATGGTTTGGATGAGAGCAATGTATGCATACTTGTGGATGCGAGAAAGGCGGATCTAGACTTTTTGATGAAGCAATGGTTGTGTAAAGTCTTGATGAACATGCTACTAATTGTAGCTTTAGAGTGGGCAATATGAGCTCAATGGTGTTTGAATGAAGCGGATTTGGGCCAGAATTTTTTTCAAGGCTAGCAAGAGCCAGATGCATATCAAGATGATGCTTGGACTTGGGATCTAAGTGAAAGTTGGAATGTGCATGAGTATTGAAGGATATTGAAAAGATTTCAAGGATAGTTGGTATCTGATCCAAGAGGATTGGATTGTTTTTTGTGGATGCCAGATTGGGCTAGTTCACATTGGCCATTTGATCCAGGTGGAGGGTCACAGACACTTTGCACTGAGCATGAATGCTCTAGCAGGCTGGGGGGTGGGCAAAATATGTCAGGCTCAAAAATAAAATAAAATAAAAATCATGTATATATGTTTTAGGGATAGGGAAATGCCCAACCTAGCTCAAAAGGGCTGCCTCGAGTGTGTGATTTGTGGCTTGCTAGGATGTGTGTTATGCACCTTGCATTTTGACATTTTGTAAATATCTATAGCATAAATTCTTGTTGTGCTTGTGTATGATAGCTGGGAAGTGATGACATTAATCTGCTTCCTTTCCTTCACTTGACTTCAAAGGTCTCCACAGATAAGTATTGGTCTTCAACAAATGATAGGCCATTGGGGGCGAGGGTCACACTATGTGGTGATGGTACGAATAAGCTAGGTTTTATTTTGGTTACCAGATGAAGGCATATGGATGGTCACATGCTCGACTCAGTTGGCAAAGGAGTGGCATGCATGGATGGCGTGTTGGCTTGATGCAAAATTATCGCAGAGTTTTGGACGAGGCTGGTCAGGTTATCCCATGTGAACCACTCCTATGGGAATGGCCCAAGTATGGAAGGGAATGGCCGTGGGAAGAACAAGCGCTTGTAGCTTAGAATTAAAAAATTGATTACTAAGGTTTTATACCTTAGAGAAAATGAGGAAATGGAAGCCTTAAGGTCGGCTGCATGACATGTGGATAAGTGGGAAGTTGGCCATCTCGATGCATCACAAGTGGTGGTTGAGAGCTACATGCCTCATCATGCACATTTGCCACAAATGGAAGTTCGGAGAGAAGAAAGGCGTAGTGCAGTTCTTGAGGAAGTTGGGGGGGTGTTTGAAAAATTATGCAGCATTGTCTTCTTGGAGATGGTATCACTCGACCTCAAGAGAACATGCTCAGTATTCTGGCATTTTTTATGACTCCTCTACTATCGTGAAGGCTATACAAAGTCCAATTGGATTGGAGGCCTTTGAAGTCTTGTGAAGTGGAAGCGGTATACTGGAGTTGCCAGCACTCTAAGCAGCATGATGTGCTATTTTGGTTAAGGTCTATCCCGGCTTTACACAAGATAGAAAGTGGTGAATTGTTATTGGCTATCATGGTGATGTTTCTTTTCCATGGTTGAGTAGATGTATGAGAAACATGTTGGTTTAGAAGATGTCTAGGGTGGATGTTTGTGTTTTTGAAGTTCATTTCTATTATATGCAATATTAACTCGGCTGCATGGATTGTGCTGGTTTGAATTGCTGAGTGTTGGCTTACACTTATGGTGGTGGAGGGAAGATTGTGTCCATGTGTTGGTACAAGTGTTTGGCAAGGACCTTGGTGTTTTTTTGAGGTGTTTGGTGTGACCCTTGGTTATAGAGGCAATGTGAGCCTCTCTTGGGTTTTCGCTTATCAGTGTGCGTGCAGGCGCATGCGCGCATGCACACACACACACACACACACAAGAGAGAGAGAGCAACACACAAGAGAGAGATGGATGAATGAATTTTCTTCTATCTTCTTCTCTTCTCTACAACCATTTAACATGAAGAGATAAGAGTAGATACTATAAGGGGAAGTACTCCCCTACTATAACTTACAATGGTCGGTCCATAGGAGAGTACTCTCCTACTATAACTTACAATGGTCGGTCCATAGTGTGAACCGAACTATATGAGTTAGAGCTATAACTATCCCATAACGTTAGTACTCCAGAGTGGCTATAGCCTGTCATCCACTAGTGTCATATCAACCATAATCTTACCAACCGTGCCAATGGCATAAGTGTAGAAACTATCACCCAGGCGGGTCATTAATGTCCGCAACACTATTTGAGCTCGATATCTCAATATGCAAGACTCTAGAAAAACTAAAGCACATAGACTTGGAAAAGGTTAGAATGGATAATAAGCTAATTTAGTTGCCTTTTCTTAAAGGCAACAAAGTAATGAAAGATATTGACCACATGCCTAGAGGAGATATAGAGTACAAAGGGAAATACACTTTCAATATGAATTCACAATGTGAATGCGTTCTTTTCTTTATTATATCAAGCAAGGGCTTTTTAATATCAAAAAAATCTATTTGCCTCACTTTTATGATAATGTTGGCATGCAAGGGAGGTTTTCTTGGGAAGGTAGAAATACATTCATGAACCATATTTGATGACTTGTGTGGTCATTGGCATGTCCCATCCTTGGTGGTACCCCAACGAGGACAATCGAAACTATAGAATACATGAGAAGGTATTTCAAAGATTTTGAGTTTTAAAATATAAAGGCTATATTTTATGGAGTAGATTTATGTGATGAAGGAGGAATAGCCCTCTTAAAATCATGTGTGTTATTAGAGTGTAGACACTGCACTACCCTCTAAAAAACATGTGTGTTATTAGAGTCTAGACACAAGTGTAGGCACTATACTACCCTATAAAAAGCATGTGTGTTATTAGAGTGTAGACACTATACTACCCTGTAAAAAGCATGTGTGTTATTGAGTGTAGACACTATACTACCATGTATAAAGCATGTGTGTTACACCAACCTGCACCACATACTATAAAACTCGGATACATAGAAAGTGGACGACATTATGTTATGTCATTTCCACTCATTTATGAAGCATATTATTTACCTTAATGTTGCATGTAAGAATAAATTGTTTTTTTTCAATAGATCTTGGAAAATTGGCAAGGTTGTCACCCTTTATAAAAGTAAATTGTTTTTAAATAGGTCTTGGAAAAGTGGCAAAGGTTGTCACCCTTTATAAAAGTAAATTGTTTTTAAATAGGTCTTGGAAAAGTGGCAAAGGTTGTCACCCATTATATAGATTGCACACCACTCTCCTCCAACATTAAAACAGGTCATGGTCCCACTCTCTTCTATGGATACTTGCTTTGGAAATATATCCCTATGGGAGATAATTTTACCTTGGGCATATAACGTACCCAAAGATACATGAATTCTTTGTACCCATTGCCTACTCACAAAGAGAGTAGGCAATGCCTATGGGAGATAATTTTACCTTGGGCATATAACGTACCCAAAAGTACATGAATTCTTTGTACCCATTGCCTACATGAATTCTTTGTACCCATTGCCTACTCACAAAGAGAGTATGTGAGGAAGGGAAAAAAGGTTAGGTGGTCCATTGACTTTGTTTTTTTGGATTTTTTTAGTAGCCAATAATTTGAGATTGGAGGTGGAGTGTCTACATATATAACATTAGTGGAGGGCCACTTGAAGCAAAGTTTGGTTGTTTTGTAGTTGTTAACCTTGCTAATAATGGATGGTTGGTTTTCGCCCTATTCCATGTAATAAAGTTTAAATTATTATCAAATAATATACAATGTATTTAACGAATAGGCCCTTGCATCACATGGATAAAACTCTACATTTGCGTTTAAGGCCTATAGATTGTCATGTGCATCATCATGCATGGCAACCTTGCATATGGATATGGCAAGGAGCATGGAGAGTAAATGCCTATAAGTATGACTATGGTTGGTTTTAATTATCCCTATTCCAAGTATTAATGTTTAAATGATTATCAAATAAGATATAATGTATTTGATCAATAGGTCCTTGCATCACATGGATCAAACTCTACATTTTCATTTAAGGCCTAGAGGTTGTCATGCGCATCATCATCCATGACAACCTTGTATATGGATATGACAAGGGGCATGGAGAGTAGATGCCTATAGTAATGCGCGATGACTATATGTGTAGCATTGCAAACATCCTCTATAGATGAGTGAGCAGCCCACTTCTCCTCTCCCTCAAAGGGAACTATTCTAGTTAACCTCGTAGGAGACTCCCACTAATATACATGCTTCTCCTTTTGGATTTTTCCAGAGTGTTATACTCCTTCTACCGATAGGGAAGGGGTGAGCCTATAGATTTAAAAAACCATAGCCAAGTATTCTTAATCCATGCTCAATATCTACAATTAACAACAAAACACGTATATAGCTTTCCTGCCCAAAGACACATATCAATAGCTTTTTTATAAAAATATTAAAGCTAGATGCATACCATTTATTCACTTTGGCTTAGAAATAAGTTGTTGGGGTTCTCTTTAATACTTTTTTCAGTTGCACTACTCCATGTTGGTGTTTGTATGTCGAATTGGGAAAACCCCATCCATGTTTGTTGGGTCTCAAAGTCTTATTCTTAAAGGCATCACATCAAGCACAGTAATGGTTTGTGGACATACAACCCATGATTGTGATAACTTCCAATCTCCCACCATGATTGTGATACCCTTCCAAGCATAGTAATGGTTTGTGGACAAACTACCTTCCATTGCCCACGACTGTGATACCCCTCTCAGCTCAACCTTTTAAGGATGGCTAGAAAGGTTTGCATGTTTCATTGCTTATGCATTTTGAGTTTATTGTGTGTTCCTAGAAAAATGGTGTTAGATATGGGATGTGGGATTACTCCCCCTAGGCTAAGCTGTAGGCATGCTTCTCATTTGATCATGCTGCTACATTAGTGAATACAGTGGTGCATATGGAGAAGAGATAAGGGTGACGATTATGTTACGACTCCTAGCAATAATCCATTTGACTAGTGCGATTCCTATTATGAATATTTACACTTTAGATTTTCTTTGATATTAACATTCTTTATGATTGTGGTAGTCATGTGAGTTTTGTGAAATCCACATATCCTATGTGTAGACCATGTTCCTTTGAAATATAGCATGCCTAAATTTTTTATGAAATGTATCTTTGGATGTAGTACATTGCCTGGCTACACTAAATAAATGGCAAGAGCAACGTTAAAAGATAGTAGATATAATGGGAACAAGGTTGAGAGGTGTAGCATGTGCAATTTATTTGTGGATGATGAGTGCAATGTGGAGTAGCATGTGAGTCACAACATGTATATATTTAAGGCCAAGAATATGTAATCAAAAGCTTTTTTTCTTTTGTATTTCTAATGCGATAGTGAGATGAACAACTTTTCGAGAGGCTCCTAAGCATAACAATTTACATAACCTATGCAAATGGACTTGTGTGTGATTTTTAACACTTGCATGAATGTCTAGATTTTTAATACTTGCATGAATGTCAAGATGTATAAGAAATGTTTTGAGTGAGAATACCATGATAATATCATAGATTGTCTGATTCTCTTTGGATGAAAGGAAGCGATACTACCTATATAAAAAAATGTAAGTCAAAAGTTAAAACCAACAAGGAGGATTTCAATTGCAAGATGTGATATGGGCAAGAAATTTATTTCCTTGTAGATGCAATTAAAATTTATTTGCACAATCTTTTTTTGGCCTACTTGCTTGGTTTTTTGGATTGGATTGCATTGAGAGATTGCTCGATTTTAGCTACTCGGGTTTTGGACTACCTCCTCTAATACGATATAATGATGCAACTAGCATTGTGATAATTATAGAAAGCACTATATCAGTGCTAGGAAGCACTGACAAACTACTAGAAGGCATTGTATAGGGCTTACCCCAAGGACCAAATCAATGCAAGAAATACTTCACTTGTATAAATGACCCACATAAGCTCCAAGACACACTTGGATAAAGTTCATTAAGTACACTCTTGAAACTCTTGAAATGAAACCGTGCCAATATGGGCTTGCTTGCTTTAATACGTACACTGCATTTGGATTGCTCGGAACCAAAAGACTTATAATGAGAGACGCACTCAGTGCAAGTTACAAAACTAGATTAAAAATGAGTGACTCGCTAAATTTTATGAGCAACCAATGCAAGGATAAGAGATTGCTACATTTGACAAAAGCTGCATAAAAGCTAAAAAATACTAAAGGTTATTGTGAGAGAAAGCAAGAATGGTGCATAATTCATGTCATCATCAAACTTAGCTCTATTGATGCATTCAATCAGTTCAAGACACTCATTCATGCAAAGGTTACTTACATTAGCTTATAATATATTTCCCCAAGGTAAATAGATTGCTAGATAAGGCAGAAGGTTTGGTGATGTTATTCCAAAATCTACATAATTCATGCTTCTTCCATAAGATTGATCACACAAACTGGGTGCATTGTTTGAAGAAGAACAAGAAGCTAACTATATGGACCAATCACCATTCCTTTTATGGAGGATTTTGTGGAAAGAGTAGGAAGTTTTGTGGTTTACAAGTGTCGATGCCTCTATGGCAAGTGCTAATCCCAAAATTATAAAGTTCAATAATATGAATAATCGAAAAGTAAATTGAGAAAGGTTTTGGAGATTGTATACACTAGCATGGCCTACCTCAAGTAAAGAAAAAATTCCTTAATTCAAGAAAAAGCAAGTCCAAGGTTGATGCAGGAATGGTGCTAGGCCTTATGTGCTCTAGGCATGCCATTGCCATAGACTTTTCAAAAATTAAGATCATCAATGGCTTACCTCCAAAGAGGAAGTTCAAGGGTGAATTGTCATGGGAAACCCACATCAACTAGGAGATAGAGTTTATGTTTAATTTAGTATTTCTCAAATTTTAGTGGACCACATTTTACAAGTAGTTCAATACTAGTGTTGAGAAAAATTACACGACCACTAAAACAGAGATTATAATTGTGTATGTGTGAAGAAGTTTTGGCACTAGATCTTCTTTTTATAAATTATCGAGAAATTTTATACAAGGTAACTTTTAATAAATTGATAAACGATTTTCTACAAAGGCAACTTTTTAACAGATTAGTAAGCAATTTCATACATCATGAATAAGCCTAGTCCAAGTAAATACTTCTTTTAATGAGTACACATTTAAGATCATAGTGAGACACAATAAATAGTACTTCACAGAAGACCATCGTTAATTCCTTATTTGTAAGGTTCCACATGGCATATGCACACAGCCCCAATGAGATGAAAGGATGATGATGTGGATTTGAAAAGATGTGTACCTACTATTGACACACATGCTACGCTGGAAGCCTGGGAGGCGCTGACATGAAAGACCACATGCTAGGAGCACACACACACACAGACATATATATATATATATATATATATATATATATATATATATATATATATAGAGAGAGAGAGAGAGAGAGAGAGAGAGAGAGATGCACATGGTGTGTGTGTGTGTGTGTGTGTTTTTGCTTGCAGCAGGCTTGCCTATCCCCATCGATGCATTGGCCACCCCACCCATGGGTGTGAGAGAGAGAGAGGTGTGGAGTGTGTGTGGCTGGTGGTAGTATGGGGGTGTGTGTGTTCCTGCAAAGAGAGAGAGCCACACACAAGGTGGTTTGGGGTATGAGAGAGAGCTTCACGCACAGTTGCATGCGGCTCCTGGATGTGTGTGTGTGTGTATTTGTGTGTAAAGAGAGAGAGAGAGAGAGAGAGAGAGAGAGAGAGAGAGTGGTTGGTGTGTGTGAAAATATTAAAATGTTAATTAAATTTATATGTGTTTGTTTATGTGTATATACATTTATGTGTCTATATATAAACAAATAAGTGTGTATGTATAAAAAGAATTTATGTATATATGTGTATGTATAAAATGAATTTATGCATGTGTGTGTGTGAACGTGCATGCATGTGCATAAATAAGTGTTTGTGTTAAAATATTAAAATATTATAATGTTAAATCTAAAAATATTAATTAAATCTATGTGTTTGCTTATGTGTTGTGTGTATGTATCTATATGTATACACACACACACACACACAAACATATATATATATATACATATACATATATATATACATATATATATATATATGCATATACATATATATATATGCATATATATATATATATATATATATATATATATATATATATATATATATATATGCATATACATATACATACATATATGTGTGTGTGTGTGTTTGAATGTTAAAATATTAAAATGTGAACTTTGAAAATGTTAATTAAATTTGTGTGTGTTTGTTTAGATAAGAGAGAGAGAGAGAGAGAGAGAGAGAGAGAGAGAGAGAGAGTAGAATTAGTTTTGATTTTTTGGTTTTGTTTTTAAAGGGAAAATAAAAAAGAGCCAAACAGAAAGAGAGACCGTATGGTGTTGATATCTCTATTATATATATATATATATATATATCTCTAATATCCTACGGGGAAACCCTACCATCATGTGGCAAGCACTCCACACACACACACACACACATTTAATTAACATTTTTAAAGTGTGTGTGTGTGTGTGTGTGTGTGTGTGTGTATATATATATACATATATATATGATTGTGTGTGTGTGCGCGCGCATAAAGATATACATATACATAAATAATTGTGTGTTTTTTAATTTTAAAATATTGAAATAATATGTTAAATGTGAAAATGTTAATTAAATTTGTATGTGTTTGTTTAGATAAGAATTTATGTATGTGTATGTGTGTGTGCGTGCATGTGTGTGTGTGGTTGTGTGTATGTGTGTGTGTGTGCATGTGTGTATTTATATATATGTATATATAAGTGTTTGTGTTTGAATGTTAAAATATTAAAATGTGAACTTTGAGAGAGAGAGAGAGAGAGAGAGAGAGAGAGAGAGAGAGAGAGAGAGAGTACAATTAGTTTTGATTTTTTGTTTGTTTTGTTTTTAAAAGGAAAATAAAAAAGAGCCAAAGAGAGAGAGAGAAGAGAGACTATATGGTGTTGATATCTCTATTCTCTATATATCTTTATCTTTAATATCTTACTAGTGGGCAACCCGTGCTTCGCACGTCTTTTGAGACTCCAAATTCAAATTCTACCCAAACCTCCTCAAACCTCTTCCTCCCTTTCCCGAACCTTCAAATTCTTGCCACATGGCAGCTTTGTGAAACTTAAGATAATGCTAGTGGGTAACCCGTGCTTCGCATGTCTTTTGAGACTCCAAATTCAAATTCTACCTAAACCTCCTCCTCCCCTTCCCGAACCTCCAAAGTCTTGCCATGTGGCAGCTTTGTGAAACTCTTCCTTAAGATAATATAGAGAAGAGATGAGGAACATGCCATGTGGTAGGCACTCGGCATAATCACGTGACGGCTCCCCAATGCTCCTAGCTCGAGTGTGAATGTCATGCTTGAGTGAGTGTGTAACAGGCTTGACATATCTTAGGTATGTCCTAGAAGTCGAGGAGCTAGACGTTCTCCATTTTGCCCAATCATCTTAACAGGCCACAACCAGCTCTGATGCTCAATATCTTATAGAGAACCTTCCATGTGGCAAGCACTTGGCATAGCCATGTGAGAACTCCCCAACCCTCCTAGCCACTTGGCATAGCCATGTGAGAACTCCCCAACCCTCCTAGCTTGAGTGAGTGTGAATGTCATGCTCGAGCGAGCGTGCAACATGCCTGATGTATCTTAGGTATGTCCCAGAAGTAGAGGAGCAAGACGTTCTCCATTTTGCCCAATTTTTCGAGTAGACATTACCAGTTGGGAACTGCTACTACTTGCCCATCACCCTCCCCACCATCAGCTGCGCCTTAGCTCCATCGTTGCCCCCACCATGTCAGTTTATTTATTTTTTTATATTTTAAAAACAGTCAACTAACGAAAGTGTTCTCTATTTTGTTTTTATCAAATAAAGGGCAGTTGTTCTATGTTACTATTATAAAATAAATAGAAAATGTTCTTTGTTTTAAAATAAATGTCATTTTTAAAATATTTTATTTTTATAAAATAAAGAGTGATGCTCTTATAATAAATAGAAAATGGTCTTCGTTTTACAATTAAGGATTAGAATAAATGTCGTATATTATATAACATTTTGAGAGAGAGAAA
Source organism: Cibotium barometz (assembly GCF_041138505.1). Taxonomy (NCBI): domain Eukaryota; kingdom Viridiplantae; phylum Streptophyta; class Polypodiopsida; order Cyatheales; family Cibotiaceae; genus Cibotium; species Cibotium barometz. Next base: position 40,929,374 of record NC_141075.1, read on the forward strand.
AAGAGATAAAGAGTAAGAGTAGAATAAATGTTATGTTTTTATTTAAAAGAGGAGAGAAGAGATGTTCTTTGTTTTGTTTTAAAATAAATGTCTTTAGTATTGTTTTTAAAAAATAGAAAATAAGAAGAGAGGAGAGAGAGAGAGAGAGAGAGAGAGAGAGAGAGAGAGAGAGAGAGAGAGAGAGAGAAGGGGGGGAGAGAGAATGAGAGAAGAAGGCGAAAGAGAAAGAGTAGAATTACATTAGGTAATATTTTCAATCTAAATGTATATACATATATACATACATATATACATGTGTGTGTGTGTGTGTGTGTGTGTATCAAGAGGGAGAGAGAGATACCTATAACTATATACATATACACATATGTAAACATATATATGTACATATATAAATATATTTACATATACACATATGTACATACATATTTATATATGTATGCACATATAAATATATATATGTACATATTTACATCTGTGTATTTGATTATCTTTATCTCCATCTTGATATATTTTTTGTTTGTTTGTTTGTTTATATATGTGTATTGTTATATATATACACAAGTGTAAACACACACACACACACACATGTGTATTGTTATATATATACACATATATAAATATATAAGTATATATATATATATATAGTTAGTTAGTTAGTTAGTTAGTTAGTTACAAATGTGTAAATACACACACAGACACACACCATGTGTGTGTGTGTGTGATGTAGGGGAGAGAGAGAGGGGGGGGAGAGAGAGAGAGAGAGTGAGTGAGAGTAGAATAAATGATTTGTTTTTATTTAAAAGAAATGTTCTTTCTTTCATAAACAGAAAATAGAGAGAGAGAGAGAGAGAGAGAGAGAGAGAGAGAGAGAGAGAGAGAGAGAGAGAGAGAGAGAGAAGAGGGAGAGAGAAAAAATAGAATTAGATTGGAAGAAAATATTTTTTATTTATATATATATATTTATGTATACATATATACGTACATACATATATATGTATATGTATACATATATGTATGTATGTATGTATGTATATGTGTGTATATGTATGTATGTATGTATGTATGTATATACATATATATATATATATATATATATATATATATATATATATATATATATATATATATATATATATAAGAGGAAGATAGAGATAATCAAATACACATATGTAAATATGTGTATATCTCAAGAGGAAGAGAGAGATAATCAAATACACATATACACATGTAAATATCTCAAGAGGAAGAGAGAGATAATTAAATATATATACATGTATGCATATGTATTTACATATGTGTATTTGATTATCTCTCTCTCCCTCTTGATATATACATATACATGTACATATATGTAAATGTATTTATATATACATGTATGTATATGTATTTACGTATGTGTATTTGATTATCTCTCTCTCCCTCTTGATATATACATATACATGTACATATATGTAAATATATTTACATATGTGTATTTGATTATCTCTCTCCTTCTTGATATATATATATATATATATATATATATATATATATATATATATATATATATACATATTTACATATTTGTATATGTAAATGTACACATGTAAATACACACACACACACACACACGTGCGTGCACGTGTGTGTGCATACATGTATTATGTAGTATATATATGGGTTAAGATTAAGATCTATGTGTGTTTATATTATATATTATATAACATTATGTGTGGTTTTGTTTTAAATAAATCTCATATGTAATATATATATTTACATATGTGTATTTGATTATCTTTATCTCCCTCTTGATATGCATTAGAAGAATTCAGAACTCATTTTGGAGCCCTGTAAGAAATTCTCAATTTCTTTATTTTTCTCATCTCCAAAATGCACAAAATCGAAAAGTGCATCCAACAAAAACAATAAAATACGTGTACTAACTGCAAAAAGTGAATCTCTAGAGGAATAAAGAAACTGACGTGCATTTAACACAAGGGAGTAACTCGTCACATTTAAGACTCTATGTGCTCATAACTACCTTCGGATATGTCATACAAAATCTTTGTTCTTTTGAACATTTAAGACCGCAAAGTTTTGATTCATGAAGAGGTGTTGCATTGTGAGAACGTAGAGCAAAACAATGGCAACCTGGAATCAAGCCACTGAAAAATCTAACAAGAAGAGGCTATACCATCTTCATTCACATGGACTTACAAGAAGAGTATGCTCCTCTTTAAAAACGACGAAATTGTCCAAGAATAGATGCCCTACATAGGGAAAAAATGAGGAGAGAAGGCTTGCACCATATCGACTTATGGTGTGATGGAACAATCTACCCCAAATGCTCAATCACAAACTCCACTCCTCCTTTTTCCAATCCAACACAACTACTGAAGTTTGCAGGTGACGGCCACAAAGTCTTTCTTGGATACATATCTAGCCAATCTGCTATTGTAGATATGTATAGGTGTTTATACCAAAACATTGATTACTAAGGCTTTATACCTTAGAGGAAATGAAAGCCTTAAGGTCGACTGCATGAAATGATGTGAAGATAAGTGGAAAGCTGGCCATATCGATGCTCACAAGTGGTGGTTGAGAGCTATGTGCCTTAGCATGCATAGTTGCCATAAATGGAAGTTCGAAGAGAAGAAAGGTGGGCTACAGTTCTTGAGGAAGTTGGGGGGGAGTTCGAAAAATTCTAGAGCATCATCTTCTTGGAGATGGTATCGCACAACCTTAAGAGAACACGCTCAGTATTTTGGCATTTTTTATGACTCCTCTACTATTGTGAAGGCTATGCACAATCCAACTGAATTGGAGGCCTTTGAAGTCTTATGAAGTGGAAGCGGTGTGTTGGAGTTGTCAGCACTCTGAGCAGCATGATGCGCTTTTCTAGTCAAGGTTTGATCCCAGTTTTACATAAGATAGAAAGTGCTGAATTGTTATTGGCTCTCATGGTGATGTTTCTTTTCCATGGTTGAGTAGATGCATGTTGGTTTAGAAGATGTCTTTGTTGGTGATCTGGGGTGGATGTTTGTGTTTTTGAAGTTCATTTCCATTATATGTAATATTAGCTCAGTTGCATGGATTGTGTTGGTTTGAATTGCTGAGTGTTGGCTTATACTTATGGTGGTGGAAGAAGGAAGATTGTGGCCATGTGTTGGTTTAAGTGTTTTGTAGGGTCCCTGGTGTTTTTTTGAGGTGTTTGGTGTGACCCTTGGCTATAGAGGTAGTCTGAGCCGCTCGCGGGTTTTCACTTATCATTTTTTGGTGCCCCCACTGAGGATTCTTTCCTCTAGTACTATCAGTTTGCAGAGAATATGAGGTTTTCTTATCTGGAGTTCTTTGGCGGTCAAAGTGAAGATGCAGCACTTTTCTTAGAGCAAATGGAGCTTGCATGCATTAGCAACCATGTTGTTGATCCCGTCTCAATTTTGCGGCTACTTCACATATATATTGAAGGGAGGTGCTCGTTGTGCCTGGTTGAAGGAGTTTGAAGCACAAGAACTCGGGGGGGGGGGGAGGGGGGTCACTAAAAAATATGTAAGCGTAACACGTGGGTTCAACAAAAGGGATTTTTAAAATCCCTTTTTTATACATTTTTTACATACATAAGGCTATCATTTAAAGGGAGTATTCACAAGTTGAATAGAAAAAGGATATATTTTATTCATGAAAAATTCACAGATAAGGGATTTTTAAAATAGGCCTTGAATGCGCGTGATATAGAGGGTTTACTTATACTAAACCCCCCGAGCATAAGAAGGGTGGTTGTTGCAAGATAAGGTTATCTAGTTTCACTTAGTGGGCACCCTTGGCTTTAGCTTGAAAACATGCATTTTTTCAAGAAGAATAGCCAATCTCTCCTAGTTAGCTAAGGAGTTTCACTTCAAGGTCTTCTAATGAAACATCATATGCAAAGTTGGGCACCTAAAACTGTAATCTGATCGAATATCCAATAACTGCAAATCCCCTTTTCTTTGGGGACCAAAATTGTATACAGGCCTCTGTCAGAGGTTTAGACAGGTACACTGAATGTGAGTAAATTGCCTATAAGTTTTACATTATTACTCATATGATGTTTCCACTTTGCATCATATCACAAATTCAAATAACATAGAGCTTAACTTGATTTATCGAGTAATGTTTTATGTGTTCTACTATTTTCTATATTATTTAAAAGGCATTAGAATTGTTAAAAAACATACTATTTTGTCCTCCCACCACATCTACCATTTAAAATGCTTAATTTATATGGATCTAGTGATGATTAGATTGGGGAAGATTAGTAGACTGTGGATATAAGGTAAAATTACAAATCTAACGGTTGGATTTTTGTAGATTTACTTTGTGAAGCTTTGCAGCTCCCACCACCGGTCAAGATACACGCCCATGCCTTTGACAAGATGCCTCTGGATGCTATGTTGAAGAAGAGCTCCTGCAACTCTAATGGAGCTGAACATGAGAACATCAAAGATGAAGCAACAAAGAAGGCATGTAGGGGGATGTCTTTAATCATGCAGGTAAAGCCAATGGACCGATACAACAGGGTACCACTGAACAGAATCGCAAAAGTCCATGAAGAAAAGGAGGAAGGAATGGGCATACTATATACACCGGGAAAGGGAGAACTACCTCAAAGCCCATCAATCCAAGATATGCAACCCATACCTCATGATATAAGTCCTCAACCATGTGGCTCAGAGGACCCTTCCAAAACCAGAACCAGAAGAGCAAATGCAATTGGCACTCCTTCAGAGCAACTAGCGTTGACTGCTATAGAGATACAAGAGGGGCAAGCTGCCCTCATGGAAACAAAAGCTATAATGAAGGAGATCAAGAAAGGAAGAAAAAAGAAGACGGAAAGAAAGATGAGGGGCATCATTCCAGATGTGGCTGAGGAAACACAACGGATTGAGGTTGAGCTCGCACAAGAGATTAAATTGTACCAGGAAGTACTTGAATAGCAAGAAGCCACTGTAAGTGAGGCCACACAAGAAGAAACACATCGGATGACTCCTCCTCAAAGCCCAGCTCAGCTAATATTCAAAAACCTGTCTCCACTCAAGGATTCTACCATGACAGACACACCTATGGGAATGGAGCCACATAGTGGAGCAGAAGCAGTGCCAGTAGTAGCAGAACCTTGAGAGTTTGAATCAGCAACATTGTTTCGAGTGCAAGATCCAACAGCACCACTCGATACAGGTAAAAGACCAAGAGAGGAAGATACACCTAGTCTGAGCAAAAGAAGGCGTTTGGAGGATGAAGAAAGAATACGAGAGTTGTCATTCCTATAGAATTTCATTGAGCTTCAAGATTTCTCGTGTTTTTTTAAGTGGGGTAAGATGTAAGATTCCTCCCTCTAGCTTTTGAGGTGTGCACGTGTAAGAACCTCCCCTTCTGATCTTATAATTATTCCCCTCTCTGAAATAAAAGAAAGATCCTGTTTTACCCTGTTTTGGCCTAGAGGGAGGTAATTTAAAATTGAGATATTTTTGGATATAAAAATCCTCCTAGTGTCTAAAATGGTTTCCCCTGAAATAGAAATTCAAAAAAAACTTTCCAATGTGCAATTGGAATTAATTAAAAATAGGTATAAAGGACCTTAGCCTAAGGGTCCAGATTTTCAAAAATTTTTGAATTATGCTCCAATTAAGGTTCCTATAGACCAATAAGATTAATTCAAATGTAGGGAGGAGATAAATTGAAGAATAAAAGAAAATCTCCCAAAAATGAGTAAATGCGCATATAAGATGAAGAGTTGACTAAGGACAAGGTTTATTAGTTAAAAAAGAAGAGATATTTAGAGAAAATGATGCATTTTTGACACCTCAGTGTGGGGATCTCCCCTCATGAAGGAGGCACCTATTTCACATGTGTGAAGGAGTTTTAAACTCATAAATAATGAGATATTTTCCTTTCTCCTATTTCAACTAGATCCAAAAAGTAAGCTAAACTGACCCAAAAATGGTCAAAAATTGACCAAACTGATCTGGAAAATTCTAGAATCAGTTTGCTTGGTTAGAGGCTCATTTTTTCCTATAAATAGAAGCCTCCCCCTTTGTAAAAGGTTAATAGTGTTTATGCACTGTTACGCTACTCCTCTACCCAGAGCCAATTACATTGAATTCACTTGATAATTCAATTGTTTTTGACTAAATCCTCTCCAAAGAAATTGGTGGCCACTCTTGATCCAAACAAGAGTAGAACCCTCAATCCCTCAAGCCAAAGGAAAGCTTACAAAACTCCATGTAAGCTAAAATTTCTACTTTTTAATTTCAAATCTATGGTTTTCTGATTTCCTTGTTTTTTTTTATAGTTGATTAAAGTGAATCTTGATGTTATGCCTCGATGAAAAGGCTACCCCCTTCTCTTCCTTAAGAATTCAGCCCTTCTTTATCCTAAAATGAGTAACAAATAAATTGATTAAACTTTTCTTATTGTTTACTCACTTCTTGAAGTGAAAATTGAGTAGATTAGAGTACTTTACTTCAAATTGGGGTTAATTTTAAATTGAAAATAGAATGTTAAAAATTGAGAAATGGTTAGCCATACAAAGGAGATTATGGTAAAATTTTCTTAAATTTTATGGAAAATAAAGTTTATTTTTATGTTATTCTAAAAGAGTAATTTCCACCATTTGTGCATTCTAAAAGAAATATTTTTATTTACTCCATGTACATATTCACCTATGAATATGCATGGATATCATTGATATTAATTATTGAAATTAATTTCTATGTATAGAAAGATGCATATTGGAAATTTTTATTATAAAAGTGTTATTTTCATTGAATTTAATTTCTATGCATAGAAAGATGCATAATGGAAATTTTTATTATAAAAGTATTGTTTTCATAAAAATTAATTTTATGCATAGAAAGATGCATAAAGGATTTATTTTTATTTCAAAAGTGTTATTCTCATTAAAATTGATTTTATGCATAGAAAGATGCATAAAGGATTTATTTTTATTTCAAAAGTGTTATTCTCATTAAAATTGATTTTATGCAGAGAAAGATGCATAAAAGATTTATTTTTATTTCAAAAGTGTTATTTTTCTTAAAATTAAATTTATGCATAAATAAATGCATAAAAGGATTTTTAGAAAAGTGTTATTCCCATTGAAGTTGATTTTTATGCATAAATAGATGCGTAAAGAATCTTTATATCAAAAATTAGAATTCTCTTAAATTCTATGTTTAAACTCTATGAATAGATGTAACGAGATGTGATGAGAATCAGATAAGTGTGAATGGATGGATGGATGGTTGTGATGTGAATAGAGGTGATGAGATGTGAGGTGAATAGATGTGATGAGATGTGATGTGAATTAGATAGATGTGAATGGATGGATGGATGTGATGTGAATAGAGGTGATGAGATGTGATGTGAATAGAGGTAATGAGATGTGAGGTGAATAGATGTGATGAGATGTGATGTGAATCAGATAGATGTGAATGGATGGATGGATGTGATGTGAATAGAGGTGATGAGATGTGAGGTGAATAGATGTGATGAGATGTGATGTGAATCAGATAGATGTGAATGGATGGATGGATGTGATGTGAATAGAGGTGATGAGATGTAAGGTGAATAGATGTGATGTGAATCAGATAGATGTGAATGGATGGATGGATGTGATGTGAATAGAGGTGATGAGATGTGAGGTGAATAGATGTGATGTGAATGAGATAGATGTGAATGGATGGATGGATGTGATGTGAATAGAAGTGATGAGATGTGAGGTGAATAGATGTAACGAGATGTGATGAGAATCAGATAAGTGTGAATGAATGGATGGGTGGTTGTGATGTGAATAGAGGTGATGAGATGTGAGGTGAGTAGATGTGATAAGATGTGATGTGAGGTGAGTAGAGGTGATAAGATGTGATGTGAATGAATAGATGAGATGTGATGTCATGTTAATCAGGATATGTAAATGAATGATATGGGATATGAGTGGATGATATGTGATGAAAATGGATGTAAATGTATAAGTGAAGAATGGATGTGAATGTATATGTGAAAGAATTGATGTGAATGAGTATGTGAAAAAATGGATATAGATGTGTATGTGAAAGAATGTGATGTGATGGAAAGAGATGTGATGTGTCATAAATATATGTAGATGTGAATGTGATGGATATGAATGAATGTGAATGTGATAGATATGAATGAATGTGAATATGATGGATATAAATGAATGTGATGTGAATCGGGATAGATGTGAATGAATGAGATGTGAGGTAAAATGAATGAGATGTGATGTGACTGAATGTGATGTGGTCTGAATATGGATGAGATGTGAATGAATGTGATGTGATGATATGTGGATATGGGTAGATGCGAGTGGATGAGACCTTATGCAGATAAATGAGAAAATATGCGATGAAATGGAAAATGATGTGATGAGAATGGGAATACACATGAAATGAATGAGAAATGATGTGGAATTGTATTTATGATCTGTTTTTAAATGACTTTTTTTATGTCAAGAATGCTGGGGAAGCATTTTGACCGTCTTATGAATGAGGTCGTGGAGACCTAGTCTGATAAAGTTGCAACAGCTGCTGAATGGAGAGTCAATGGAGGACGTCTCGCGTAGCAAGGTCGGTCGAGGTCTTGACCAGCCTCGGTTCGATTAAAATGGTGAGCTTCCGGTACAGTGGATGAGGGACCAAGGAAGCGGCCTATGAGTGAAGCGCTAGGTCACCTACAAAGGATCCTCGAGGGTGATGACCATACGGTGCTCGGGCTCTGGATCGCTGACGATACCCACGCATGCGTTCGTGGAAGATATTGGAACAAGGAGTAAGAGTTGTTTTCTGAATTCGGGCATGGATCTTGCTGGTCCTCAACGGATGAGTCCATGGCTCTTTTATATGGATCCGTTGGTTGACCTTGCTGATCTTCAACGGAGATTCCATTTTTATATATGAATATATTGCCGGTTACTATGAGCTAGGAACTATCGAAAAGGCCCCCTGAGTGGACAGGTGGTGAGTGTTCTGGTTGCCAATGATGCCATAGGTACACCAATGAAGGAATGATTGGAATTAAGGATTCAACCAGAGATTTTGAGGATTATGATCAGTGACTCTATGATTTCATTAAATGATTGTTTTAAAGATAGCTGATTCTGTGAACAAGGCAATTTCATATTGGGTGTGTAAGTGGTGTGACTAATTTTAAGTTTGCATGAATACCCGGCTAGGGGGCCGGGGAACTCTTTTCCCTAGTACCCGGGACAAAACCTAACCAAATTCTAAATTGGATCCCATCACTACAGTGGTTGGGCGGTTGGCTAACCCACGGGATTAGGTTGGACTGATGGATCCCTAAATTGAGACTCAATTCTGTTACGGTACGATAGATGAAGTAAAATCCTAAACAAAAATTGTTCTATGGAAAAGAATCAACGGCTATGCCTCTCAACAATGAGAAAAAAAGCGTTGGTCTCTATGATCCAAGTGCAATCTTTTTCTTGATCTGACTATGGGACTTACGGGTTCGGTCAGATCAGTTCAGTTAGTTAAGGCTTTTAACTACGTTAGAGAAAAATTATCCTAGAGGAATCGCACGTGCTTTCGGGCAAGGGAAGTTTTTTCGGGGTCGGTTTTGGAAGTACCGATGGATTAGTCTCTTATCCGAAAATCCGTGGGCGAGGCCTCGAGTAAGGGACCCTGCCCTGCGCAAGAAGTGCTACTTCCGCTGCTAGCACCCCTGAATTCATTGCGCGGTGGGGATAGGGATCTTACACCGGACCCAGCAGTAGTGGCCGGTGTTAGATTCTTAAAATTTCTCGTGGTCTTGATTGATCAACCCAAGGAACTATATGATGGACATGAAGCTGAACAACTGTAAATTGACATGAATCAAGGTCCATCTGATAGGGGCATGATGTTGTACTATCATAGCCTAAGATGTCTTTCTGCCTACATGCATGTCACATTATTCGAGGACATGGTGTACACAGGATTTTGGAGATCACATTCAGCATTCAGAAGAACCCTCAAAAAGCTTCAATCACGCCAAAAATTTTATCGTCGTGAGTTTGGTGACGAGGTCTTTCAACCCTCGGTAACAGATCTTGTGAGGACAGAACCTACATCATTTAGGGGGGGACGTTAATCCCATTTTGGATTAACAAGTATGCTCCTCCAATTGAGGACATTAATAAGTGTCATGTAAAGGCACTATAAAAGTTGTACAATATGAGATATTGGCCACCCAAGGCCTTAGTTAAGTAAGTTTTGGGCATCCAAGTGTGAATAAGGACCAAATCTATATAAGGCATTTTCTCATAATGAAGAGATACAATCCCCCTTTGTGCTATTGAGAGCTCTTCTTTATGTCTTGAGAGAGATTGAGAGAGCGCATTCTAGCATTTGTGCCTCTTCTATGCTTGTATGTTTCATGCTTGTGGTGTGAGAGAGAGTGATTTTCTTATGCGATGGTGCGAGCGACTCTACAATTTTCTTTATGCATCTTTCTATGCATAAAAATCAAATTTAATGAGAATAACAATTTTGTAATTAAAAAAATCCTTTATGCATCTTTTTATGCATAAAAATCAAATTGAATGAGAATAACACTTTTAAAAAAAATTCCTTTATGCATCTTTCTATGCATAAAATCAAATTTAATGAGAATAACACTTTTTTAATTAAAAAAATTCTTTATGCATCTTTCTATGCATAAAAATCAAATTTAATGAGAATATCACTTTTGTAATAAAAAAATTTCCTTTATGCATCTTTCTATGCATAAAAATCAAATTTAATGAGAATAACACTTTTATAATTAAAAAAATTTCCTTTATACATCTTTCTATGCATAAAAATCAAATTTAATGAGAATAACACTTTTGTAATTTAAAAAAAATTATTTATGCATCTTTCTATGCATAAAAATAAAATTTAATGAGAATAACACTTTTGTAATTAAAAAATTTCCTTTATGCATCTTTCTATGCATAAAAATAAAATTTAAAGAGAATAACAATTTTGTAATTAAAAAAATTTCTTTATGCATAAAAATCAAATTAATAATTAATATCACTGATATCCATGCATATTCATAGGTGAATATGTACATGGAGTAATTAGAATATTTCTTTTAGATGCAAAAATGGTGGGAATTACTCTTTTGGAATAACATAAAAACATACTTTCTTTTCCACAAAATTCTAGAAAATTTTACCATAACCTCCTTTGTATGGCTGACCATTTCTCATTTTTATCATTCTTTATTTATCTTAAATTAACCCAAATTAGATTTATAGAACTCTAATCTACACAATTTTATAAATTCAAGAGAGTAAACAATAAGAAGAGTTTAATTAATCCTTTAGTTAATCTTTCTAGGATTGAGAAAGGTTGGAATGTAAAGAGGAGAAGGGGGTGGCCTTTTTATCAAAGGCATAGCATTTGAATTTAATTTATTCAACATCTGCAAAACATAAAAATTAAGAAAACCATAGATTTTTCATTAAACAAGTAAGAAAATTAGCTTACATGGAGCTTGTAAGCTCTCCTTTGGCTTGAGGGATTGAGGGTTCTACTCTTGTTTGAAGCAAGAGTGGCCACCAATTCACTTTGGAGAGGATTAGACCAAAAACAATTGAATTATTAAAAAATTCAATGTAGATGGCTCAGGACAGGAGAGCAGAGTAACAGTGCATAAACACCATTAAACTTTTACAAAGGGGGAGACTTCTATTCATAGGAAAAAGTGAGCCTCTAACCAAGCAAACTGATTCTAGAATTTTTCAGATCAATTTGGTCAATTTTTGACCATTTTGGGTCAGTTCAGCTTACTTTTTGGATCTAGTTTTGAAATAGGAGAGATGAAAATATCTCATTTTATTGATTAAAAATTGGGGAGTAATGATGAAAAAAAGGCGCCTGCTTCATGAGGGGAGATCCCCACACTGAGGTGTCAAAATTCAGTTTTTAAATTGTTTTCTTTGGTCCTTAGTCCACTCTTCATCTTATGTGAGCATTTACTCATTTTTTGGGGGGGTTTTCTTTTATTCTTCAATTTACGTCCTCCCTACATTTGGATTAATCTTATTGGTCCATAAGAACCTTAATTGGACCATAATCCAAAAATTTCTGAAAATCTGGACCCTTAGGCTAAGGTCCTTTATACCTATTTTCAATTAATTCCAATTGCACATTGGAAAGTTTTTTTGAATTTCTGTTTCAGAGGAAACCTTTTAGACACTAGGAGGATTTTTATATCCTCAATCTCAATTTTGAATTACCTCCCTCTAGACATTTTCTCTCTCCAAACCAAAACAGGGTAAAATAGGATCTTTCTTTTATTTCAAAGAGGGGAATAGTTATAAGATTAGAAGGGAAGGTTCTTACACCTGCACACCCCAAAGACTGGAGGGAGGAATCTTACATTCAGAATATGAATAGGTTTTCCTTTCCTTGGCTTCTTTTGAGAGGCAGCTTTTGCTGCCAATCCAGGCCCCTTACCTTGTCTCCTTGCAGTGGCCTTTGTTCTCGCCATGATCTACTAATCAGCCTGGTAGAAAGAGACATAAATCAACCTCTCTCTCTCTCTCTCTCTCTCTCTCTCTCTCTCTCTCTCTCGTGTAAGTGTGTGTGTTTGCGTGTGTGTGTGTGTGCATGCGTGCATGCATGTGTGTGTGTGTGTTTGCGTGTGTGTGTGTGTGCATGCGTGCATGCATGTGTGTGTGTGTGTGTGTGTGTGTGTGTGTGTGTGTTTGTATGTCCAGTGTTAGACCGCACCAGCGAGGTCTCTATAATAATGTGCGATTTGGCACGATATCAAACAAGCGTTAGACATGCAAGCACCATATCACACCAAACCGCAAAATTACCTCTCCCTCCCTCCCTCCCTCTCTCTCTCTCTCTATGTGTGTGTGTGTTTGTGTGTGTGTGTGTGTGTGTGTGTGTGTGTGTGTGTGTGGATGTCATGTAAGTGTATATGTGTGTGTTTGTGGATGTCATGTAAGTGTATATGTGTGTGTGTATGTATGTGTTTGCGGTTTGGTGCGAGAGAGCTCTTCAGTTTGGCTTCAAAGCGCCTTATCGCGCTAAATTGCAAAAACGTCGCACTCTCTCTCTCTCTCTCTCTCTCTCTCTCTCTAGCATTACTGGATGTGTATGTCTGTGTTGTATGTGTTTCTCCTTGTGTGTGTGTGTGTGTGTGCGCGCGCGCGTGTGCATGAGTGTGTCTAAGAGAAACACATACCAAATCTGTCAGTGGCTTGATGGATTGCTATCGTGCTCGATGGATCTATCTCTGTCTCTGTCTCTCTCAGGCGCACCATTACAAATAGAATACAAAAAGAGTCATTTTTAATATTCACAAACCCCACGTGTCAATTGTCAACATCACATGTGTTTGTTATTACTACACACATGGGCTCGTTTAAAGTTATTTAATGCTCACGCCACTATTAACGGTTCTCGTATTTGAGAGAGAGAGAGAGAGAGAGAGAGAGAGAGAGAGAGAGAGAGAGAGAGCATCCCGATTTTTCAAGAACCCACAGACAGAGAGAGATTCCAGCGAGACAGACAGAAAGAGAGTCCAGCATCCACGCCCACGTAACCAGAAAGCAAATGGCAACAGGTAAGTTTGCTTGCTCCTCTCTCTCTCTCTCTCTCTCTCTCTCTCACACACACACACACACACACACACTCAGATACGCAGACACACATACATGCATGCACAGATAGACACAATCTTTCACACACACACACACTTAAATACGCAGACACACAGACATGCATGCACAGACAGACACAATCTTTCACACACACACACACATGGACACACAGACATGTAGGAACAGACAGACACAATCTATCTCTCTCTCTCTCTCTCTCTCTCTCTCTCACACACACACACACACACACCCACACACATACACACACATAGAGAGAACCGTATACAACAATAACACACATACAATACACTCACAAAGAGAGAGAGAGAGAGAGAGAGAGAGAGAGAGAGAGAGAGAGAGAAGTTTGTGCAGTTATGCACGATATGGCTCTTGTAAGGGTAATGGAGGTGCTTTATCGTGCCAAATTGCACACACATACAAACATATACATATACACTTATATCACACCCACACACACACACACACACAACCATATACAACACATACACACACATACAGTACACTCACAACGAGAGAGAGAGAGAGAGAGAGAGAGAGAGGGGGGGGGGGAGTAAGAGAGAGAGAGATTTAGAGATAGTCAGAGAGAGATAGATAAAGATTTAGGGCGTTATCAGAGAGAGAAAGAGTGAGAGATAGAGATAAAGTGTTAGAGAAAGAAATTTAGAAAGAGTTTGAGAAAGAGTTAGTGAAAGAGTGTGTGCAATTTGTGCATTTTGGCAAGATATGGCTCCTGTAATGGTAATGGAGGTGCTTTATCGTGCCAAATTGCACACACATACACCCACATACATATACACTTATATCACACACACACACACACACACACACACACACACACACACACACACAACAATAACAACACACAGACACACACATACAGTACACCCAGAGAGAGAGAGAGAGAGAGAGAGAGAAACAATTGTACAGTTTGCCGCGATATAGCCTTTGTAGGGTTAATGGATTTTCTTTATCGCGCCAAATTGCACAAATACAATAAGGGGGGACTCCCCTTTTCTAATTCATGCCAGTGTCTTACTTCTCAGAAAAAAGAAAGCTTAAACGGGGAGTCACTGCGCTGGATCCTGAGTTTAGTGCTGCGGGTAGAAGCGACATACAAATGAAGTCTGCAAAGCTAGATGAGCACAAAGAAAAGATCTATTGACTTCACCACTGACGACACTGCAGAAGTTATGGAAAGGATAGATGAGCCACAGCTTGTGAGAGGACAGACATAAGATCAAGGGTTTCCAACTGTGGAGCCGGGAGAATCAAGTTACGCCGTTTACTTCGTAAAAGATCATAGTGATGAAGAACCGCATTCAGAAGACCAGGATGCGGAGGCAAATGAATAGGAGAAAGCAGGTGTTCTTAGTCTAGTGTCCCTTTCTAAGTGACCTGCTCGCGAGAGTCTCTGTGTTAAGAGGGATTTCAATTTCTCAATGGAGGCTAAGGAAGAGATGCCGAAGAGGAAGAAGCAGAAGAAGAAGGAGCAACGTCTTAGCACTGACATGAAGGAAGAGAAGGAAGAATTTTTTGAGAGCAATGATCTAGCTCTAATTGATGAGAAACTCTTCGATTATGTCTGCGACGTGGGAGCTGATGAAGACTTTCACATTATTGCAGAGATGTTTAATAAGCCTTTGCAAGTGGAGTCCATTTTGCACATCAGCATGCAGAGTACCTGTCGAAACACAGGGACGATTTTGAAAAATTAGTATCCAAAGGAAGACTGCTACTAAACAATCAGGCTTACGTGCACTTGCTGGATTGTGCACTAAGCAAGAAGGCAAATAGTTTTTTATATAAG
Source organism: Cibotium barometz (assembly GCF_041138505.1). Taxonomy (NCBI): domain Eukaryota; kingdom Viridiplantae; phylum Streptophyta; class Polypodiopsida; order Cyatheales; family Cibotiaceae; genus Cibotium; species Cibotium barometz. Next base: position 40,944,841 of record NC_141075.1, read on the forward strand.
AAGTACCAGGAACTACCATCTTCCTACAAGCCTTCTTGGTGTACCTTACACATAAGTTGTTTGCAGGCTGTTATATGAGCCATTTGGATTCCTCTGCTACCTGTAGTGCCTCTATAAAGACCTTCTTGAAATGGGTGAAGAACTACGGTATGAAGGTCCTATCCAAGATGAAATTTCCCCAGAAGATAGGTTACCCTCCGAGGAGGTAGAACTTGAGGAAGATATTGAGTTAGTACAGGAGGAAGAGGATTCGAAGTCGATGGATATCGTTGCTCTAAAGATGTCAACAATACAGAGACCAATGGATGTAGATCTTTTCAAAGTGGAGCAGTGTGGTCTAGTATGGACAATGCTGCCAGAATTCATTGATAACAAACGTTATGTACTATTAGCTGACATTCAGAACATTTTCAGCTTGAGGGAAGATTTTGCTTTATTTGCTATTGCCAATTTTCTGGAAGAGGGTAGTGGTTTTGTCTCGGAAGATGATGCAGATGACTTAGCATTAGAGGAAAATTATAATAGTAAAGAGTGTCTTAGTATTTCTTTGGGCAAAGCACAGAAATTCAAAGAGGATGGATTTGTGCCAGATGATAAAACCTTCATGGAGCTACAGGCCAAATATATGGCTTTAATAAGTTGAATGACTCCACAAAGGAGTTTATAAACAAAGTAGGAGAAGATACTAAAAGTTCTATTAACCTTTGTCAAGATCAACTGATCGTCGTGACAGATGAGACTCAGGTTCTCTCTCCCTCTCTCCCTCTCTCTCTCTCTCTCTCTTTATGTATGTGTGTGTGTGTGTGTGTGTGTGTGTGTGTGTGAATTTGATATGTAGACTTATGTTTCCTTAATTATTTTGTTTTGCAGAGTACATTTGAAGTCAAAGAAAAATTCTTGCAGCGGCATAAAAGGGAGTATTGTGGCCGAGACGTAGCTTTCTCTCACTATCTAAGCAGATTGTCTAAGGCAAAGATTATAGTCTACCACAATGCCATGAGCCAGGAAGGGAAAGTTGCAAATTTTGTATTCAAGACATTGTCCCTGTTCCTAGGTGCAATGATTATTCCTAAGAGTTATGAGAAGATTATTTTGATAGAGAAGTCTACTGCCTTAGAAATTTTTGGATGCTATCCTAGTTATGCCAGAAACCGAAGGGGTTACTTTCATACATATGCTGCAGTAGCATTGTCTCTAAGCATAGAGAACCCAGAGGAACTAGAAGAGTATGGCAAACACCGTTTGCTAGGGTATAAACGAAATCCAGATTCACTGGAATTGCCAGTCATTAGAATGGAAAGATACATTGTAAAAGACTTATGTGTTACATCTATCTGTCCAATGATGATTAATAAAAATCTTTTGTTCTCTCCATTTGTTTTGTGCTTCTATGGCATCTGAGTTTTTAAATGCTTCAGAACGCTTCAATCTCTTCCTTTCCATATGTCTGAGTGTCTGCATCAGTTTGGATGACCTCAAGGTTTCCTTTTATGTAGTTGTTGCAGTATCCTTCTATAGAACCATTGGCACACTTCTTGTAGGCAATTTGCCTTACTTTTTCCACCACCATGTTGTTTATGCCTAAAATATGCATTTCGGGCCATATAGTGTGATTTCTCGAGTCCTTGTGTGTTCCAAATGCTAGGATCTCCGTACTTGTTGATAAAGTAAGGTATATGGTTGTAGAGAATATGCTGCATAAGAAAACATACAATGCAAGTTAGTATCGATGGCTAGGAAACAAGAGTAAGCTAGAAACATACCATGTAGTGTGTAATGTTGGTGTCAGTCCAAGCAGCTCTGAATGCTTTTTTGAATGCTTGTAAGTTGTCTTGAAAGCTCTTTTTGTCTTGCTAGGAGTAGTTGACTTTCTCACACATTTGGAACAGAGTATCAATTGAATGCCAAACATCTGCTTTGACATTCCTTGAAGCACCTTCATGGTCTTTCACTGCATTTGGAAGCTTTTTCCACTGTTGGTATTCGATTCGACTTGTGTAGGTTGTTGTATATTGCTTTTCTAACTTTGTAGGTTTGTGTTGCTGATTATTCATTGGCTTGGAAAGAAATCTTCTTGCCTTAACACCTCCAATGGAGGGCTTCATTGGAATTTCCTTTTCATTTGATGACTTTTTAGTGTCCTTCAAAATCTGGACATTACCTCCATGTAGTCCAATTTTTGATAGCACCTTCTCCAATGCACTGATGGCTTTTTTCCTCTCTGCTACATTCTTGATCTTCCAAGCAAAACCAATGTGGAGATATACCAGTTTCTCTATGATACGACACAAAGCATGAAGCGTGCATATATGCACATTGGAAAGAGGAATCTCAAACATTGGTTTAAAGTTCTCATCCAAAATTTGTCTGTTTGGTGGTCGTTTCCACCACTTAGAGTCCATCACCCTTGCGGACTCCATACAATAAAGGCATGGAGACTTTACATTGGCCCCTTTGCTGCAATTAAATAAGCACTTGAGAGTCTTCAAATCACCTGCAAGATTCCATTGGACTTGAAATTTCCCCCTTTCTCTACATGGAGCATCCTGTTTGCATTCATCTGTTCTTTGATGAGATTGGGGATATGTGTCTGATGAAATACCCAAAACAAGGATTCACGGTCCTCTTTCTTGACCTCAAATGAACCTAGCCACCAGATGTTCATCTCGGGCTGCACACTAAAATACTTTGGATCATCCCTACTGCAATTACAAAGAGCCCTATTCATAAGTGTTATTATGACCCTTTCCGTCTTTTTCTCCTTGATAATCTTGCACTTATCAAGCTTGATGACAAACTGAAGTACACCTCCTACCTTCTCAAATGTAATATCATAGAACTCCATCATTCTCTTTTGCAAGATCTCCAAGTCCATAAATATATTGTTATGTTCATTGTAGAATATGCTGCCACCTTCTTCCTTAAACTCTCCTACAATGTGGTATGAGTGACCAACATAGTGAAGTTGTTTTGTGTTTAATTCCTCACTATGTCTCCAAACTTTTGTAGGTGTTGGAAGTAGCTTTGCTTTAATGTCTTTGGCCTCAAGGAGGGATGACACTAACTTCTGAATGGCACTATAACCCTTACGACTGACTCCACTTGAATCCATGGCATATTGAATATCCGCAGCTGAAACTGTATTGTTGGTTACAAATTCATCCACTATACCTCGTTGAACCACCTTGAACTTCTTCTCTTTTTATCATTTCTCTTGCCATTCTTGATGTCATGAATGGTTTTAGTTGCTTTGCTGGATTGAGATTGGGATTAATATTCTCTGTCAGGATGTATGACAACCCTACAAATATAGCACTACTCATTACTAACGTAGAGAACATGTAAATCCCAAAGAAGCCCAGCAATTAAAATAATATTAACTGCTAACACAAAAGACATGTGAATGGGAATGCATTCAGTGCAATCTTACCTTATGGCTTGGATTCTCTTCTTTAGGCCTCCAGAACCGAGCCTCAAGTTCTCGACGTTTTTGAGCTTTCTTTTCTGTATGCGCCGTCCAATGATTGTGTCTTTTTCTCTATATTTGCGGAGGTCACTTCTTAGTTTATTGATTTGACATTCTTGTTTTTCCAATCTAACTTTCTGTGTCTTGCATTCACCAGACAAGCCAAGAAGCTCATTTGCTAAGTGTTGTGAATAATGCCTTTCTCTTTCTTGTATGTAAGAAATTGACTTGCAATATCCTAGTAAGCCTATGACGCCATCACCTGCAAAACGTAAGAGAGTTGTGGGATTTAAAAAGGGAGGATGTGAAATAATATCCTCCTGAACTAACCTTATTCTTGCAGTTTCGAATGTATCATTTCAAAGAAGGTTCAACGAACTTGAAGATGGCCGCCTGGGAGAAAATTTACCTCTCTAGCTCAGAGACTACACTTTTATGACTTTTACATTCTCTTTATTTTAATATTTCAAGATTTTTTCTAGAGAGAGAAAATAAGAATCGACCATTTTCTTACAAGGCCCTATGAATGACCTCCAAAATGTCCTAATGTAAGTCTAATATTCATTGGCTACACACAAACATGCAAACTGTCTTCTGTGCAATAATATCCTCCTGAACTAACCTTATTCTTGTAGTTTCGAATGTATCATTTCAAAGAAGGTTCCAATGAACTTTAAGACGGCCACCTGGGAGAAAATTTACCTCTAGCTTAGAGACTACACTTTTATGACTTTTACATTCTCTTTATTTTAATATTTCAAGATTTTTTCTAGAGAGAGAAAATAAGAATCGACCATTTTCTTACAAGGCCTTACGAATGACCTCCAAAATGTCCTAATGTAAGTCTGATATTCATTGGCTACACACAAACATGCATTGATAGATCTCGACATCTGTATTAGACTATTGTGCAATGTCAAATTAGCCATCAACAACTCTTCTATAAAATCGAGCTGGCTCACTTGCTCTTAAGAGTTTTTAACTTATTTTTTAATTCAAGGGAGAGTATTAGAATAACGTGTCATCACTTTTCACTACCTGCGTTTGGGTTTATCCCTATCGCCCTACTTCCTAAAAGTTAAGTGTACATTTTAACCTCCTACATAGAATGCCATTGAGAGGGAAGCTTACAAATTGTCTCATTACATATTGACATGGAAATCATCTTTGTTATAGATGTTGAAGATGATACTGAGACTATGGTAGTAGTCGTGTCATGAGAGGAGCAATGGTAGCTCAAGCAACACGAAGGATAGAAGAATGAGCAACATAGAGAGCCCAGTTTTGATGCCATTTGTGGGATCTTCAATACACAAGTGATAGCCTGAAGCTATGGGAGATGGACGATTGGCACGTAGAGAGAGAGAGTGAGAAAGAGAGATGTAACAAACTCAGGGATAGTGATTTGCATGACTAAATAATCAGCTTCAATATATCAACTTTCATTCATTGATTAATCTTCTATTAAGTACATGCTTTTATAGGCTAGAAATGAAACAGGAATCTTTTTCCAAGTACAAGCTTAAACCAAATTCTCACAACAACAAATAAATTGAATAGAGAAAAATTAAAACAAACATAAGAAGATGAACGTAAACACTTGAAAAATATACTTCACCACACTGAAGACAAGTATTGGGTGCAATCTCCCCCCCCCCCTCGCGCCATGTGTGGCTCCTTCTCCCACATGTGGTATTTATGTCATATTCATATTTTTAGCCCTTAGAGCTAATAATATAGCACCTTTTCCACTTTTAGGCTTTTTCTTTACATATAAATAACCTTGTCAAAGGTTTATACATGACAAAACCTTTGCCCAATGATAAATACTAATGGGCCTATACACATTACTTGTGCACACATGCACATAAAATAATCTTTGGCACACTTGCACATAAAATCTAACCACACGATAGGCTATAACAAATGATTAATAAAATTATAATGTATGATTAGCACATGATCTTCATCTTTGCACCACCACGGCTCAATCCACCACCATCTATATAACACCTCGATCGGTACCCTTGTATAGTGTGACACCTCAATCGGTACCCTCGCACATCTCATTCCATATGACACCTGAATCGGTACCGTACACCTCAATCGGTACACTCGCATATCTCGGTACCTATACTCATAGACATAATCCATGTTAATTAAATAATCAATTAAACACATCAATTAATCCCAACGTTGTCATGTTAATTAAATAATCAATTAAACACATCAATTAATCCCAACGTTGTCATGAGGAATAGGCAACCATATTATCAAAGCACACGTACCAACTAGCATGGTACACACGGGCGTCCTCGATATTAAATAAGAAATATAATTACCAATAATTAAGAGTAATTCTTAGAACATTCCCCCTTGCTTGGGTTGCAAAAACTGTCCTCAGTTGCATAAATCCATAAGAGGATGGCTTCATGATTGGTGTGGAAAACTTGATCAACACATAATGCATATATGCAATGAACCAATCAAATCAACATATGTGAAACGAGTCTAATTGTCCTATACCACAAAGACGACATATAGTCATAAGATGGTAAAAGACAGAAGACATAAATGTGTTTGGTGTAAGTACATGAAATGAATATGATGTCCACATATAGTCATAAGATGGTAAAAGATAGAAGACATAAATGTGTTTGGTGTAAGTATATGAAATGAATATGATGTCCCTTACCACCATATTAATTCCATATCACCCCTTCAGAATATAAGTTTGAGAACAGAGTGGCTAGTTCCCTCTAAAACTTAAATTATGACACAATTTTTTTAAAATCTTAAATTTGATTTTTTAAATTTAAATTCTTATTTGGGATGTTAATAATTAATACTTAAAGCTTCAAAAATATATTTTTGATTTAAAACCTTCAAGAGGTGTCCTTTCTACTTGCCTTTGAATTTTTGAATTGCTTCAAAAATATGTTTTTGATTTAAAACCTTGAAGAGGGGTCCTTTGTACTTGCCAAAGCTCTAACACTAGTGAAAGAGGAATCTTTTTCCAATACAAGCTTAAACCAAATTCTCACAATAGTAAATAAATTGAATAGAGAAAAATTACAACAAACATAAGAAGATGAATGTAAACACTTGAAAAATATACATCACCACACAAAAGATAAGTATTGGGTGCAATCTCCCTCCCCCCTCACCACACAAAAGATAAGTATTGGGTGCAATCTCCCTCCCCCCATGTGTGTGGCTCCTTCTCCCACACTCGATATTTATATCATATTCATATTTTCATCCCTTGGAGCCAATAATAGCACCTTTTGCTTTACATATAAATAACCTTGTCAAAGGTTTCTAAGATTTATACATGACAAAACCTTTTCCCAATGATAAATAAGAATGGGCCTTTAAACATTACTTGTGCACCTTTTCCACTTTTGGGCTTTTGCTTTAGATATAAATAACCTTGTCAAAGGTTTCTAAGATTTATACATGACAAAACCTTTGCCTAATGATAAATACTAATGGGCCTATACACATTAGTTGTGCACACACACACATAAAATAATCTTGTACACACACACACACATAAAATAATCATATGCACATTCGCACACATAAAATAATCTCGTGCACGCTCGCACATAAAATCTAGCCGCATGATAGGCTACAAATGATTAATAAAATTATAATGTATGATTAGTACACTATCTTCATCTTCGCACTATCGCTCAATCCACCATCCATATGATACCTCAATCGGTACCCTCGGTGCGATACCTCAATCGGTACGCTCGCACATCTCATTTCATACGACACCTCAATTGGTACCCTTGTATAGTGTGACACCTCAATCGATACCCTCGCATATCTCGGTACCTATACTCATAGATATAATCCATGTTAGTTAAACAATCAATTGAACACATCAATTAATTCATATGTCATTGGTGAGGAATAGGCAACCATAATATCAAATCACATGTACCAATTGGCAACGGTACACATGGAAGTCCACGATATAAAATAAGGAATATAATTCCCAATATTCAAGAGTAATTCTCATAAAACAAGAAAGCCTTATCTTTGATACATCACATGAAAGGGAGCAATAACATCATTGCTTATCACATTCACACACAAAACGGCTATAAGGTGGTTCACATACTTACTCAAATAAGTGAGTGTTCACACACACATATGAGGGCTGTTTCTTCACACACACACACACAAACAAGGGTACACGTACATGATGGATACGCATAGAGACTCCAAAATACTAACGAGTGTGATGTGTCCACCCGTGGAGATTTCGATGTTCGAGCTCACCTTCAGGTGAAAGATCCTAGATGAAAGATTTTTAGGTTTTTTTTCCTTTTTCGATAAACTATCACGACCTTGCAATCACCTTGGTGGTGGGCCCTTACGATCGCAAGGTATGGCACTTGCAATCACCTTGGTGGTGGGCCCTTTTACGATCCCCAGGTATGGCACTTGCAATCGTCCCTGTGATTGCACTTCAAATTTCCTTGAGGCTAAACCTGTTTTTACAGATTTCAAGTTACAGATTTCAAGTGAGCCTTAATGTCCTCTTCCCAAACTCCCTTCTTGCAGTGATGGTGTTGCCTTACATCTACTCCTCTCCAAGCTTGTCAAGATTGTGACAATGGGAGGGGTTTCTCTCCCATTAGTTCACATAGAGCTTCTCCCACATGTTTCTTATCATTGGTTCTCATAGAGCTTCTCACACACTTTTTTGATAATTTCCTCTTATCCACTAACTCCATCTCATTCAAAGTTATTTTCTCATAGCTCACAAGCTCCACTTATTGCCATGTATGCACATATCTCCAATCTATAATACAAAATAAGCAGGAGAGTGATCCTTCAAAAATTAGAGAAAGTGACTTATATACATATGGATAAGGTAAGTGTAGGTAGTTCTTCACACTTGTCCATCACATGTGTCCAATGCCCATAATACTTTAGCCTAGCTCTCTATCCTCTATTCTCTACAATTAATTAAGCCTATGGCACGTTATTGGCCATACCCTAGTGTAATCATAGTGATACACATTACTTGTTAATTGACGGAGCAAGCCAAAATGACTTCCTGTTGTGGAGTTTGATTTTGCACATTTATCATTGGGAACCCATCTGGAAACTCGCATGGACACATCAATTGCCACATCATCAAAGTAGTCCATATAAGCAAAACCCATGGAACCAAAGCTTGCCACCACAAAAAAGGTCCCAACCGAAATTGATACCTGTGTAGCCAAAGCATTACACATAATTCTTGCCATTGTTTGCATGGATTGTAGGTATGCAATCCAACAACATATTGTTAAGTATTCAGGTACATTTTTCTTCTGGTACTAGTATGCACGCACTGCAAATATTATAGTTTGATGTTCTAGAAGTAGAAGTTTGCGTCGTCAACAACTCTCTACCCGATGGTTTTTATTAGTTAATGTATATGTGAGCAATATTATCTTGTGTTTCTGCTTGTTCTTCAGCATATTGTTTTTTTTTAGTGCTTTTAAGTTTGTGAGATTCATCGGCTACACGGATAGGCATTGACAGAGCTCGACATTTCGTATCGGACTGTCATGCGCTGTCGAATTAGCCACCGACAACTCTCCTATGAAATTGAGCCGGCTCATTTGGTCTTACGAGTCTTTTTACTTATTTTTTAAATCGAGGGAGAGGATTAGGATAACATGTCACTTTACATAGAATGCCGTTGAGAGGGAAGCTTACAAATTTATGTGAAAATAGAATGCCGTTGAGACGGACGAACCTGTGAAAATGGATTGATTTCAAACACCCGGTCTTGTCGGCTTGAAAGTATAGAGCCCATCTGTTTAGCTTGCATCGCCGTAGCTTTTGTGGAGCGTCCGTTTGCTCTCTGCAGTGCAAAAGCTCTGCAGGTTTGCTGCAAAAAGTAAGCCCATGTTGCACCTCTTCTCTGTGGGTAAAATTTAGACGACTTTTTTGTGTTTTCTTTCACTTTTTTGTATGTTGAGAAAATGTCAAATTCATGCATTTTACTGGGTTGCCAGCCAAGAGCTCATTTTAGGGTTTGGTGGGGAGCTTGTTCCCCCCGAAGTAAAGCTTTGATTTGAGCAGGCATGGCGGAAATTAGGGCTTTTGATTCATTATGCTTAGCAGGAATATATATATATATATATATATATATATATATATATATATATATATATATTGTCTTTAGCTGCTATTGCCGGCCAAGAGCTCATTTTAGGGTTTGGTGGGGAGCTTGTCTCCCCGAAGTAAAGCTTTGATTTGAGCAGGCATGGCGGAAATTAGGGCTTTTGATTCATTATGCTTGGCTTAGCAGGATATATTTGTTTGTCTTGAGCTGCTATGGCTATCAGATTGTTTCTAGGGTTTGGGGAAAGGAGGCCAACAGAACTGCTTCTTTTTTGAGCAGATATGGCGTTACGTTGGTTGTAGGGTACCAGGAAAAGGGTTCACAGAGCATAATTTCGCACCATACATGCGTGCTTCAATCCAGTAATAGTTTTTAGGGTCTTTATCAATCCCTTTGTTTTCTGCAGATTTGAAGCAGCAAAGGCCTCTTCACCTATAAGAAAGAAAGGAAGAAAGGTGGAAACCTGACTGTTGGCCATGACTTGCTCCAGCAGTGACAACTCCCCTTCGTCCTACACTTCTTCACCGGTCAGTTCTTTTTTTCAACCTTTTGTTTTCTTTTCCTTCTGAGGAACACACACTCACATACCCAATTGCCATCAAATGCAACCGTAAAGTGGGTAGGGTACCTGGTTGTTGGTCGCTCTGGAGGCAACTCCATGAAAAACGTGGGTGGGCTTGGCTGTACAAATTTCACTCCCTTAATTAATTACTGTAAAATGGCTAGGGTGCCTTGCTGTTGGTGGGCAGGCACACACACACAGTTGCCTTGTGTGTGTATGGCACTTGGGCAGTGCAGGGTATACTCAAAACTCTGCAAAAAAACGTGTCCCCGAATGTAACTGCAACTTGATGAAAAACGTGGTGGATTTTACTGTACAATCTTCACTCCTTTTCTCCCACCTCCCTCTAACCAATTGAGCTGCCTTGGGTATGGTGCTTGGGCAATGCAGGGTGTACTCAAAACACTATGAAAAAATGTTTGCCCGATTATAATTGCAACTCCATGAGGTTAACTCTAGTAATTAAGAGATTTCTACAGTTGGGTCTTCTTTGTTGCGGCTTGTTATCTATCTAATAGCATGTGAAAATAAAGCTCAGGAAAGTGTGTTCTTGGTGCAGAAGCTGGAAGACACTGTTGATGACAGCTTCTGGAGCGGCCTTGCAAGAAAAGCTAACACTGTTCTTGAAGAACCGTCATGGGAGATCGAACCCAAAGATTCGAAACAGTTGCAGAGAAAGGTCGTTTCTGATGTTTTGATTCGGCAGGCAAATTTCCATCTTCCATCTTTATTTGTATGCTTTCATGGCCGGCACTCTCATACAAAAATTTTAATATGGAAATCTCTCTTTTGACAGAGTAAAAACAGTAGGTTGTCTTCAGAGGGTAAATGGAAGCAGCAAGACTCTCTTGCACTGCACAAAGGCTTGGAAGCCATAGCTTCCTCATTGTCTCTTTTGAGTGAAAGCCTTGGAACTGCAATAGAGGTGATTTTTCAAAGTAGCTCCTGTTTGACCAACTTTAGATCAATTGATCCTGCACACATCTGACTTTGGCATGAATGGCAGGAGGGGTTGAATCTCGTGGAGACAAATGCTACCAATTTCATATACACAGAACCTCGAAGCAGGTATTTGAAGAAGAGCCTTGATACTTTGACCCCAGAAAAGCGCCTAGCCAGTCCCCCAAAGCTCCAAGTCAGATTAGAAGAGAAGTTGGGCCCAACCAAGGATACACAACTGAAGGCTTCCCGAGATGTAAATCCATTCAGCCACTTTTCCATCATTTGCTTGCTAGCCTGATGATCTGCTAGTGTATTAAAAAGACTGATTGTTTTGGGCCACTATCCCAGGTAGCTATGGCAATGGCAACCAAGGCAAAGCTGCTTTTGCGTGAGCTTAAAGGTGTGAAAACAGATCTTGCCTTCACAAGGGACCGTTGTACACAGCTTGAGGAGGAGAATAAAAGGTTAAGGGAGAGTGTTGACAAGGGTGTCAGGCATGAAGAGGATGACCTGGTAATTTTCATTAAACTGGGTCTTAAACAGAACTTGTACACGATTGTGTTTTGTTGTTAATCCTTCTATGCACCTCCACAGATGTGGATGCTCATGAGCGTGTGTGTGTGTGTGTGTGAGGGAGAGAGAGCCTTCTTAACTCATTTCTCATCGTTATTTTGATCATTCTATTTCTGTGATCCTTGGTGCTCAAACTTTGGTTTCTTCTCCTCCACTCCTACGTATATAAGTCTCTTTTCTGAAAAAAAAAAAACTTGAATGCTTCATTTGAGGTTTCTTTCGCACTTGACTTCTTTGAAGTTCCCTCTGGTGGTGCAAAAATACTCCTCAGTCACAACGTAGACAAATATTTTTTGCTCATGTTCTCCTCTACGAGAGGGAACATTGCCTGATTTCATGATGACCTCAGCTGAGTCATGCTCAGAGCTGGGATAATGGCTTGCAAGGCGTTTGGCTCATGGTGGATTTCTGGTGGTGAAGACCAAAGGGTGAGCTGCATTGGTGAGTGGGGCCGGCCAATCTTATGGAGATGCCAATGCCATGATTTTCACCACACTTGCACATTGAGGAGGTTTATGGATGGCCTATGGCGAGTCAATTGCCCAGAGCCTCTAGAGTAGGTGTACAGAGGCTCTAGAGTAGGTGTATGGTAAGACTAAGGGAATCAGTTTGGCAGGACAGCTCGTAAGGGCACATTCCTGGCGAAGGTTGTTTCAGAGTATCATCCACAGCAGGTGGTGTTGCATGTTGGTGGATGTGCATAGTCTCCTTTGCATACATGTTTGGCAAACATGCAGAGACTAGGTTGTTTTGGTAAAAGGTTCGTAAAAGATTTTGGCAAGCCTATAGGCTATTTTTGGACATCTTTTGCAAATGACTGTTTTCTATTGGACTACATACACCATGCTCTGCTTGCCTCCCTTACAAGTTGGTTTTGTTCAACAGGTAAGACTTCAGCTTGAGGCCCTTCTTGCAGAGAAGGCGAGACTGGCACAGGAAAACGCTGCCTATGCCAGGGAAAACCAGTTTCTACATGAAGTAGTACAATATCATCAGCTCAAATTACGCGATATAGTTCTTCCAGATGAGAGCCTGATGGTGGATGATGATGAGGAGGGATGTCTAGATGCATCAGCTGTAGACATGGACTTTTTGCCCCTCTATTTTGAAGAGAAGGATATCATTGCGCTTGAAGAGTCTGTTCAGATAGCTAGCCAGCATGTAATTTGAGTATGACATCATTCTGGTGAGCATGAGTTCAATTGTGTATCATTTGAATATGGTCTTCGGCTGCTTCCCAAGTTTCTCATAGAAGAAATGGTTCAATTGTGTATCATTTGAATAAGGTCTTCGGCTGCTTCCCAAGTTTCTCATAGAAGAAATGGTTTGATCTAAGTTATAGATCTTGAAAGGAAGCTCTTCTGCAAGAGAGGAAGACCTCCAAGAAGAGAGGTTTTGTGCAAATGTATAATTCCAAAAACTGTTTGTTGCATTGCAACACGTCACAGTTATTGACATTCTTTGGTGTTTGTGATATGAAACTTCTTTTTTTTGTGTCAAAACTGACCTTGTTGTGCTAGTGTTTTTTTTCTTCACCTGATTTCACATCTTGTCCAATATTAATCATCACTTTTTGGTAAGGGTTTGACATTGCCTACAATTTTTCTGAAGGTCTGCGTTAGAGATTAGAGATTTTGTGCACTCATCTAAATTTCCTTAATGCAAGGAAAGTGAGGTTACTATTTATGTCATTTCTTGATGATTCAAGAAATGAGGCAAGACAATGATAATTATTTTGCATATAATTTATTGACGTTTGTTTTCCATAATTAGTAAGTTCATTCAATTGTGATGGCATTTGCTCTCCTCTTCTAAGCAAAATATCAGAAAATTCTTGAGCTCTAGAACCATAAAGCTACTTTATAAAGACTAGTCCCCAACCCGTCCTTCGGACAGGGAGGAATGCATACCATGGAGGTGGGCCTTAATTTGTAGCCCATTGAGCACTTGTGTTGCTATTGCAAGCATCATTCATTTGATATGCATGTCCACCAAGGCGTTGCCCAAGAACCCTTGACACACAATTACATTAGAAATTTGTTTGTTCTTGTCACTTGCTCCTATACCATCCACATGCACGTTTTGGTGGACAAGTAGGCCCAAACTTGCATATGTGTACTCATTTTAATAACTGTTATTAGTAGATGACGTGTACTTTTTACCCTTTTATTGATGGGTCTACCCACTTGATATATAGGAAAAAAACACACACATATTATATCATCTTTGGTCAAAAAAAAATCCTAATGGGCGTATCATCCGCATAAAATCTGTGTCACCACATCCACACACACACACACACACACACACATTATATAATCACCTTTGGTATAAAAAAAAAATCTTGATGGGGATATCGTTCACCAAAAATTTATCACCGCATCCACACCAACGGTCCAAAAACAAAAGACAAAAGCCTCAATTGCATAAACTACACTTTTGCGAATAGCCCAAGATCAAAAGGATGAGAGACCTATTGTCAATAGATCATGACATGTGGCTGTCCTTAGTTTGATGTCATCTTCGAGCTTGTAGAACTGACTATTCAATTGACATAATGTGTTGATGTTCTATTGATCCTCCCATGTTACCTCTTTCTCGTTGGCTTCGCTCTTTTGTTGTCAAAGAAAAAGCAAAAAACACCCACATTACAAAACGGACATAAATCCATGCAACCTTCAAAGGGTGTACTTGGCATTCAAAAAACCTAAAGAGAGGAGTCATAACACTGGTAGAGAGCTTTCGGAGCATGTACTACACACATTTCGTCATGCACTTCTCCTCCTCGCTTAGCTGGTTGGATGGCGGAGAAACCAAAACGCTCAACTTTAAAAAAAGGACTCTCTCTCTCTCTCTCTCTCTCTCTCTCTCTCTCTCTCTTTTCTCTCTCTCTCTCTCTCGTTCAAGTCCAACCGTTGGTCGTAAATGCCCTCGTGTTGCATTCTATCGACGTTAATACCTCTCTCTCTCTCTCTCTCTCTACGCTAACATTTTCTACTTTTATTATTAAGAAAACAAAAAACAAACTAAAACATGGCAATATTTTTCTACTTAACAAATCTAAAAAATCTCTCTCTCTCCATTAACATTCTCTATTTTTATTATTGTTAAACAAACTAAAAATGAAAAAAAAAGCTCTCTCTCTCCACCCACTAGATGCATCAGTTGTAGACATGGACTTTTTGCCCCTCTATTTTGAAGAGAAGGACATCATTGCGCTTGAAGAGTCTATTAAGATAGCTAGCCAGCATGTAATTTGAGTATGACATCATTCTGGTGAGCATGAGTTCAATTGTGTATCATTTGAAGGCTGCTTCCCAAGTTTCTCATAGAAGAAATGGTTTGATCTAAGTTATAGAGCTTGAAAGGAAGCTCTTCTACAAGAGAGGAAGACCTCCAAGAAGAGAGGTTTTGTGCAAATGTAGAATTCCAAAAACTGTTGTTGTTTGCAACACAAGTCACAGTTATTGGCATTCTTTGGTGTTTGTGATATGAAACTTCTTTTTGTGTCAAAACTGACCTTGTTGTGCTAGTGTTTTTTTTCTTCACCTGATTTCACATCTTGTCCAATATTAATCATTACTTTTTGGTAAGGGTATCAATGAAGCCTACTTGGTGGAGCTTGTTTTTAGTCTTCTCTAATGCAAGTGATTGCTTACAAATTTTCTTAAGGTTTGCATTAGAGATTAGAGATTTTGTGCGCTCATCTAAATTTCCTTAATGGAAGGAAAGTGAGGTTACTATTTATGTTTCTCGATGATTCAAGAAATGAGGCAAGACCATGATGATTATTTTGCATATAATTCATCGAAGTTTGTTTTCCATAATTAGTAAGTTCATTCAATTTTGATGGCATTTGCTCTCCTCTTCTAGGCAAAATGTCAGAAAATTCTTGAGCTCCAGAACCATAAAGCTACTTTATAAAGATGCAACCCCTAATGTAGGGGTTGCATCTTGGATTGGACCACCGACGCTGAAGTTGGATTTTAATGTAGGGCTTGGCTGTCACCTTGGATGTTTGGTGGTTAGATTGGGCCACCTTCAGCGTCAAGTGGTTGGATTTTGAATGTATGTTGAGTTCTTTATGTGCAGATCTTGCCTACCGATTTTTGGCAAATGTTATGGTCCATATACTCTATGTGTGTGTGTGAGAGAGAGAGAGAGAGAGAGTGTGTGTGTGTGTGTGTGGGGTGTGGGGAAGGGAGGGGGGGGGGGGAGGGGGGGGGGGGCGATCAAAAAATTTGCCCTTGAGACTCATAATACACGAAGATGTGCCCAGCTCAGCCAGCCATGCAATACCAGCCACAAAACAGGAGGACAACCCCTGCAACAACCCTGATTAGATGCTCGCTCCTATCTATCAACCTGCTGCCCCCCTAAAACCTCTGACTGGGGGCAGCAGGTTGATGGATATACCACGCCTACCCCCACCCCTCCGCTGCCTGTGGTATTACAAGTGCCCTCTACAGAGACGGCGGTCCTTCCACGACCTCCTCCAACACCATAAACCAGGAGAAGAGTGGTTCTGATACCAGCTTGGACACCAAGCTCAGCTAGGGCATGCCCAAGCAACGCCAGGACACAGCAGGAGCGCAACCACCAGGACAACCGCGCTGCAGCAACTCCTGTTGAGCTCCCCCTTTACCTTCTGGCCAGGGCAGATATTGACGGTATCAAGCCAACCCACCCACACCCCCTCCCCCTCGTATTGAAATTCATGACCTTGTTTATTCCAAGCTTGACTTTGAAGTCCTTCTCTTTTGAAAAAAACATCCATCAAGGTATTTCTGCAATCCCTTAATTGAGTGTGACAAAAAGTATCATCATCATCTACAAGAACAGCGTGTCAACCATTGTAGATCGTCTCTTCTAAGCTGTCAACAAAGTCTACAATACAAGCTCGTTCGGCCTCTCAAACTGAGGGTCCTCCGGCCTGAACTTACGCATCTCTCACACAGCAAAAGAAAAGAACTTGTTACCTCCTTCACATAATCTTGTTGTTGTTGTGAACTCAAATTGTGTCTGCCCAATCATTGACATATACCTCTACTGCTAAGTCAAACATATTAGCCAATCGTAATAGCATCAAAATTATGTGGGTTCAGAGGGTCCTTTTGATGATGTTCTCTTACCATGATTTAGGAAAACCTTGCTTGGCATATGATTTCATTGAAGAGCTCCGCAAGGATTTGTGCAAGAGTCGCACAACCACGAGTTAAAAATTCGTGTTTGGTGAATAGTTGCTCAAGGCATGGCTGAACCCAGAAATCCATGTATGAGTATGTGTTGAGCAACTGTGTGCAGGCAGACAGGTAGCCGTATTACGGAATATTTAACACCCTCTTCAACAATGAGGGTTTCAATTTTCTCATAGAACAACACGTTGCTAAGGTTTATTTAATACGTTAGAGGAAAACTTTTATGGTAAAATTTTATAAAATTGCAAGCGTTAGCTTAGGTGCCACAGCTGGGGTTGTAGCTCAAATGGTAGAGCGATCGCTTTGCATGCGATAGGTAGCGGGATCGATGCCCGTCAACTCCACTTTTGATGACTATACCAGGTTGCTAATAATTTATTTTTCATTTACTAAATATATATTTGCCATCGTAAGGGCTTTTTGATGTCAAATATATATTACCCTTACGATTGGCCCCATAAGCAGGTACGGCCTGTCCCTCATGGTTTTCAAGGCGTATTAATTAATTTTTCGGACCAGGACTTGCAAACCGCCCACATGCAGCTCGTTAATGGGAAGTAATTTACTCTCTCTATTCTCACACAGAGAGAAGGGGCTGGCCGCTGTTGGGACCTCTCTCTCAAAGGATGGCCACTTTGTAGAGAGGAGGGGAAGTAACAACAAGCCTTAATCAAGGTCTCTACCTAGATGACTAGCCATGTGGCATGGAGGAAGCATCTTTTGCTTCTATTTTGGAATGTACTTTGACTTTTAGGCAGATCGCTTGATAGAAGGATCTCTTTTTTGGGGAAAAAAAGGTAGAGAGGAGGGAAGTTGAGAGAAGTGAACGCCTATGCTAGCCCAACTTCTGTATGTGCATAAATGTCTTTCTCTGGGTTTTTATGGTCACTAGCCACAAGTGGCTACAGTATTGTGATATAGTTGGACAAGGCCTAAAGTGTCCCAATGGGTGTTGGGACGGTGACCCATTCCTCTATCTTCTAATTCACCTAGAAGAGCTAATAACAAGTTATGGTTTGGTGGAAACACCACGAAGTTGCTAATCCTACTCCTATCCGCTCCTTCACTCTTTTCCTAATCTAAGTGTTGCGGGATCTAAGTGATAGCCTGAAGCTATGGGGGATGGAAGATTACCTTGTTGCGTAGAGAGAGAGAGAGAGAGAGAGAGAGAGAGAGAGAGAGATGTAATAAACTCAAGGACAATGATTTGTATGACTCAATAATTAGCTTTCATTCATTGATTAACCTTGTATTAGCCTGAAGCTATGGAGGATGGAAGATTACCTTGATGCGTAGAGAGAGAGAGAGATGTAATAAACTGAAGGACAGTGATTCGCATGACTCAATAATCAGCTTTGATTGATTGATTAACCTTGTATCAAGTATGTATCAAGTACATGTTTTTATAGGCTAGAAAACCTTATCTTGGACACATCACATGAAAGGGGGCAATGACACATGGCTAGGCCAATGACATCACTGCTTATCACATCACACACAAAACGGCTATAAGAGGTTGTTCACACACACGTACTCACGTACTCACATAAGTGTGTGTTCGCATACACACACACACACATACAAGGGTTGTTCACACACAAACACAAATAGGGGCACAAGTACATGATGTATACACACATAGAGACTTCGAAATACCCAACAAACCCCCCTTTAAAGTCAAGGTGATGTCTTATGAAGTGGCCTTCGTATTTATGGTGACTTGGTTCTTAGAGTGCAACATGTGATACAAAAGAACACACTGTGCCAACACCTGTACTCCCATGACAGGCCTACCCCCCTTGATTGAAAAAAGAATACTGGAGCCTTTTCATAACGCATATATTCAAAAAGCCCAATGTGCATCTACCTCAGAGAGAGATAGATTAGCCATTGCAGTGCAAGCTTTCTCTTTGTCAAATGCACTTGAGGATTTTGACTTGTCTGGAGTATCGTCACAATCTTCTTCGTGTTCTTCTTCATTAGCAACAAGGTTGGTGTGATTCTTCTCCTATTCTTTTGCTAGCCTTTTGAAGCACCGATCGACCGGTCCTTCGTGTGTATTAGTTTTCTACAGAATCTACATTTGATAGCTTTGGGTTTTTCCCTAGGTGGATTTCTATCCATGGAGAAGAAACCCTTCTTATCCATATCAAAAGTAGAGTCGGCCCGATTTTGCGGTTTTTATTGAGAAGTATTGCTATCCTCATAGGGCATTGTACACGATACTCGAAGTGTAGGTAAGACCTCTTTATACTAAGTAATTTCTTCAAGACTTGAAATCAAGATTGCCTTCTTATCATCTTCATCTACTAGTGCTTAAAATGCAATCAATTGTTGCAATAGTGACCCTATGATGCTTAAGTGTTCTTGAAGTGTATGAGATTTTTTCATTTTAAGGCCATACTATTTTTGTATGAGAAATACTAGAGTTATTTATTTTGTCGCCGAACAAATTCTCAAGCTTTGTCCATATTTCATTTCTTGTCTTGTCGAAATTAATGTGATGTACAAGGTTGTTAGCCAATCCTAGCCCTTTGCCTTTGTCGTTTGTCTATCCAGGCTACCACCGGAGGGGCTTCATATGTACACCTTTAGGCTTTGGCTCGTCACCTTTGATGATGTTCCATAGTCCTTCTCACATACCAGGAGTAGCTTGATTTTGGTTTACCACATTTGTCAGGAGAACTTGTCGAAGGAGATGGTGATTCAATTGAGATCCATGCCAATGTGCTCTACACGATGCTCCAATTTAGCCAAATTTGGCCCAATTTTGAATTTATGGTGTGCAGGAGATTCAATTAGATGAATTTTGCCCTAAAAAGCCCCAATTTTTGCAAGTTGCCGGAAAAACCTTAATTTTTCCAAGTTGCAGAAGCTTTAATGTTAATGTAAAGAGCCGGATTTCACAAAAAAAAACCTTAATTGTTGTGAAATGAAGAAATACCCCAAATAATGATGTGGGCGGCTGCTGCAGGTGGGCCAAGTTAGCACTATGTTGATGCAAATGCTGATGACGGGAGGCTTTGTCAGCGGTGCAAGCATGGGCGGCCACCACGCAAAGGGCGGCAGGAGGCGCAGGTCGGCGTGTGGCAGTGGTAATCGTCATCATTGGCTATTAACAGGGTGGTGCAGAGCAGTTTGAAGAAGGCGGCGCCATTGCTCAAGAGCTCGCACAGTAGCAGCAATGTCAATGTCGTAGCCATGCACTGAGTGAAGCATTGGAGCTGTGTGCAGTCGGCGAGGAGCGGCGGCGGGCGACGCCATGACCAAAGCGTTGCTCCTCTGTGGGTGGAGACGACAACCAAAAGCGTTTCTCTGTTCAAGTCTCAGAACGAGTCCGCTCATCTCTTACCCTGGCTTGAAAAACAAAAACAAAAAAACCTAGCTCTAAAAACAAAAACAAAAAATGCCCAGCTCTGATACCATTTGTGGGATTTTAAATATACAGGCAACAACTTGAAGATATGGGGGACGAAAGATTGCCATGATGCGTAAAGAGAGAGTGAGAGAGAGAGAGAGAGATGCAATATTCTATGAAAACAGGATTCTCCTGATCTAATAATCAAAAAGGTTTCTATCACACATAGCAGCTAGATTGGACAGACTTTATGTCTCGGGTAGCCTGATTGATATGTTCTTAAAAATCAAATGTAACACTGACTCCTCCCTAACCATCTCCGATCACCTCCCTCTGATCTGTAATCTTTCTTTAGGCCAGGCCAAAGGAAGGGCTGGATGGCCCCATCTTGATCCCTCCCTCTTCCGTCTCCCGTGTATCCAACAGATGATTAAAGTCTCCATCACTGATGCCTTCAGTCATTTCTCCTCTCCCTCCAAAGGATGGGAATGTCTGGTCAATAAGGTTCATTCTATCTGCAAGGAGTATAAGCTGAAACTTTCTACGATCCGTCTGAATCGTAGAGTTCAGATCAGGAACCAGATCCAAGACATCTATCTGTCTAAAAATGGTATATTAGACCACTCTTTGATTGAGCTAAAGAATCAACTCAGACTTGAGGAGTTGTTGGCAGCTAAGGCCACAAGATTGTGGTACAGAGAGGTCTGGGCTGGGAAAATTGACACACCTAACCCTAAGATGTTTGCTCTCCTTAAAAGGAAAAAAGGTAGAGATCTCATTCCTATGGTCAAGAAGCCCAATGGTCATTCAGCTCTGCAAATGATGTGGAAAACTTGCAGGTTATCAAGGATCACTTTTTTAACTTGTTCTCCACAGCCCTACCTCCCTCGCAGGAAGTTTCTGCTGCTAGGGCCAAGATTGCTCTCATAAGGAAAAAGGTTGTTAACCCCGCTTTAGCTCTCAAACTAGACTCCCCCTTCTCTGAAAAGGAGGTCAAGGAGGCTATCTCTCATCTCAAAAAGAGGAAATCTCCGGGTGAAGATGGGATTCCAAATGAATTCTTTCTTGCATTCAAAGACGATCTGACCCCTCACATCCTAAACATCTGGAGAGAAGCCATGAAGAAGGGGGGTTTGGCTGAAAGGACCAATATGGGGGTTATCAAACTAATTCACAAAAAAGATGAGAAAGAAGATCTTGGAAACTGGAGACCCATAACATGTCTCTCTTCCCTCTACAAAGTTTTTGCTCATATCCTGAGCAGTGACCCTAACTAATGAATGAGGTTTCTTATATACTAGCTAATCCTAAGGTGCTAGTTCGCACTTGGATGGCCATGGAGAAAACCTAGTGGGGCAAAAGTGCCCATGGCAGAAGTACATGCCTCATAGTGTAGTAGATGTGATGAGATGTGTGATGTGAATCAGATAGATATGAATGAAGGGATGAATAGATGTGGTGTGAATAGGGGTGAAGAGATGAGAGGTGAATAGATGTGATGAGATGTGATGTGATGTGAATAGGGGTGAAGAGATGAGAGGTGAATAGATGTGATGAGATGTGATGTGAATCAGATAAATGTGAATGAATAAATGAGATGTGATGTCATGTGAATCAGGATGTAAATAAATGATATGGGATGTGAGTGGATGTATGTGAAAGAATGGATGTGAATGTATGTGAAAGAATGTGATGTGATGAAAGAGATGTGATGTGACATGAATATATGTGGATGTGAAGTGATAGATATGAATGTATGAATAGATGCGGGTAGTCGTATAGGTGAACGATTGGATGGATGTGTATGAATGAGATATGATGTGGATAGTAGTGATGTGATATGAATGAATGTGAATGTGATGGATATGAATGAATGTGATGTGATGGGATGTGAATCGGGATAGATGTGAACGAATGAGATATGACGTAAAATGAATGAGATGTGATGTGAGTGAATGTGATGTGGTCTGAATGGATGGGATGTGAGTGAATGTGATGTGGCCTGAATGGATGGGATGTGATGAGATGTGGATATGAGTAGATGCGAGTGGATGAGATCTGATGAGGGTAAATTGAGGAAAGATGTGATGAGATCTGATGAGGGTAAATTGAGGAAAGATGTGATGAGATGAAAATGATGTGATTGGATGAGAATAGGAACACTTATGAAATGGTTGTGGAATTAAATAATGTGGATTGATAATGGAACAATGTGGAAAGACGAGAGTTCGTTATAGAAACTGTATTTATGACATGTTTTTAAATGATTGTTTTATGTCAAGAATGCTGGGGAAGCATTTTGACTATCTTGTGAATGAGGTCGTGGAGACCTAATCTAATAAAGTTACAACAGCTGACGGAGAGTCAATGGAGGACGTCTTGCGTAGCAAGGTCGGCCAAGGTCTTGACCAGTCTCGGTTCAATTAAAATGGTGAGCTTCCAGTACAGTGGATGAGGGACCAAGGAAGCAGCCTATGAGTGAAGCGCTAGGTCACCTGCAAAGGATCCTAGAGGGTGCTGACCATACGGTGCTCGAGGTCTGGGGTGTCGAAGATACCCACACGTGCGTCGTGGAAGATATTAGAACAAGGAGTAAGAGTTGTTTTCTGAATTCGGACATGGATCTGGTTGATTGACCATGCTGGTCCTCAACGGATGAGTCCATGGCTCTTTTATATGGATTTGTTGGTTGATCTTGTTACTGATCTTCAACGGAGATTCCATTTTGATATGTGAATATTACTGAGTACTATGAGCTAGGAACCATTGAAAAGGCCCCTGAGTGGACAGGTGGTGAGTGTTCTAGTTGTTGCCAATGATGCCATAGGTACACCGCTAAAGGAATGATTGGAAATTAGAATTCAACCAAAAATTTTGGAGGATTATGATCAATGACTATGATTTCGTTAAACGATTGTTTTAAAGACAACTGAATCTGTGAAAAAGGCAATTTCATATTGGGTGTGTAAGTGGTGTGACTAGTTTTAAGTTTGTATGAATATCCGGTTAGGGGACATGGGAACTCTTTTCCCTGGTACCGTGGATAAAACCTAACCAAATTCCTAATTGGATCCCATCAATATAGTGGTTGGCGGCGGTTGGCTAACCCATGGGACTGGATGGGGTTAGAGGCTAGACTGATGGATCCTAAAATTGAGACTCAATTCTGTTATGGTACAATAGATGAAGTAAATCCTGGACAAAAAATGTTCTATGGAAAAGAATCAATGACTGTGCCTCTCAATGAGGAAAAAAGCATTGGTCTCTATGATCCAAGTGCAATCTTTTCCTAATCTGACTATGGGACTTACGGGTTCGGTCAGATCAGTTCAGTTAGTTAAGACTTTTGACTACGTTAGAGAAAAATTATCCTGGAGGAATCACCCGTGCTTTCTGGGCAAGCGAAGATTTTTCGGGTTCGATTTTGGAAGAACCGATGGATTAGTCTCTTGTTTGGATATCCGTGGGCGAGGCCCCGAGTGAGGGACCCTGCCCCGCGCAAGAAGTGCTACTTCCGTTGCTAGCGCCCCTGAATTCGTTGCGCGATGGGGACAGGGATCTCACAAAAACAATTACTACTAGAAGGCCGAGGACGGCAATGAGACAAAATTGCAAGACACTTTAAATAAAGAAGACAACAACATCAACGTGATATTGGTCGTTAGGATTTGGGTTCTATGTCATATCATGTTGTGATTGTTTTTTGAATGATGTTTAAGCAAATTGGAACATACACTTCAAGAGCTAAACGACCATAACAACACGATACTAGTCATTCTACTGACAAGTATACCCCGTATCATGTTGTTGTGGTTGTTTAAGGGGTCAAGGAAAATGCACTTTATAGCACCTTGTCACACCATTAAAACTATGTTTGCCCTGTTTACGTTTGAATGCAAAATCTTATGTTTCGGTAAATGACCACAACAACACAATATGGCACATTCTACATGGACTTTTGACCCACATCGTGTTGTTGTGGCTGTTTTGTGTCCATATTTGTTTTGTCATTTGAACTATATTCAATGGAGATTTTGTCAAAAATTAACCATACTTTTTTTTATGCAGGAAGAGATATGGACTAAGGTGCCAAGTTCGAGCTATCTACGCCAATTTTTTGAAGAATGCCGCTCCATGGTGAGATGGTTCGTTGTCACAAAGAGCGAAGCACTGTGGCTGCTGTGCTGCCCTCCTCGAATGGCTAGTTGTATTGTTCATATTTCAAGGTCACAGTTGTTTTACGCAATGTGCTCATCACTCCTCCTCAGAGTTTGTAACAAAGTTTTTAGGTGTGTATAGTGATATTTCAATTACGATTTGTCGCAAATTGGAAGAGATATGCTTAATGTGATCGGATAAATATCTCAATGTAAGAAAAAGAAAAAGTAAAGTGAGACCTTGAGTACAACACATTGAAAACTTAAGAAAAGTCAAAATTACAAAGGAAGACAGGGTTTATTATGATCGCATTTATACATCAAGCCTTGTCTTTTTTGAGGAGGAAGGCAGCTCTTTAACAGTGGGGGGAGCGAGCTCTTCTATAATGGGGGGAGGGGGATCTTTTGTAGTTGGTTAAGGGAGCACTCTTGAAACGGGTTACCGGAAACGGACAAGCTCTTGTTTTCCATAGGGCGGAAGCATCCTAGGATCCTTCAGCGCACAAGCCAGTGCATAGGCTAAATAATAATTACTTCTTAAAAAAAGGTATCCGCCGAGAAAATTCCTTATCCAAAATAAAAGCTTTGTCTGTGTTTCACCTCATTGGATATCCCCCTAAATACCTTGAAAGAAACTTTAATACATTAAGCATAGAATTAATGTTCTCCTTCGAGAACCTTGAATGGTAGACCAACACCTGGGGATATCTAAGGGACTTCAAGTAATTGCCCAGCGAGGAGTCATTTCCCAGTCCTACCGCATGACGAGCTCCAGAGGCACAGAGGATAAACGGATCCGACTCCACATACAACTGGAAGACAAAATTTTAAAAATGATTAGAACTTGCCAAACTAAATTGCTATAAATTAATAGAGCTACTAGCAATGCATACCTTCTCATTTTTGTCTTCTTCAACAACAACAATGTCTAGTTTCCATAGATTGACACTTGTGTTTTCAACCGCGCAACTCACCATTACAGTATTTACTCCCATACAGGAAATGTTTAGCCTCTCCTCGATAGCCCTAAACTCGTCTTAAGAGGGCAGAGTGGACTCGTAAAGTAGCCACATTTTGAAACATTTGACAAAGGGTATCTGCCACATACAAGAACCCCCTTTCCTTGGGTTTTCTATCGATTTGGAGGTATTTGTCTTCTCCATGCTGGACAAACCCTTCATCTTCATCGAGATGCTGAGCAACGATGGCAAGGTAGTAGTCCTGCCCACAAATTGAATAGAGCATGTATGTCTGACAAGAGGACATAATGCCCGCCTTCAATAAAAAACGAGGGTAAAATTGACACGGACACATCCCCAATGTCCTCGTCCGCATGCTGGCGTGTGGCCTGCTCGACAGGAATGATGGTGTCACAGCGAAGAGCCTAGATGTCAACATTATGGGCCTCCCTCCTCTCCTCCTCCCAATCAATATCGTCCTCTATTTCTGTAGCATTTTGAGCTCCATCTTGGAGAAGACCACCTTCACCTTGAGGTCCAGAGGCGAATCCTCAAAGTTCTCATCTAGTTGCAGATGGAGGTAGATGATGAATCCCTCATAAAAGCAAACAAATCTGCATTTTCTTTTGTGACATTTTCGCTCCTCGCAAAGAGCACCGGACAACAACCTGCTAAGAGGGCGTCTAAGCTTTCGTACGACTTCCTTTGTCTACTTCAGGTCAAGGGCATGAACCAACGGAACACCTCAAACTCCACTTGACTAGCAGAAGTAACATTTGTGAACTCAAGGTGCTGAGTAGCAAGCTAGGAATCAAGGGACCTCAGCACGTTTGCAAGAACAAACTCGACGTTGAACATTTTAAAAATCTTTGGCTTGCGATGGTGTTGTTTGACTTTGTAGATAAAGTCAAACAGCCTAACTTTAGGTGTCTCAGCAGCAGCAACAGTTTCATCTTCCTCCTCCACAACTACGAAATTGCTAGGGCCAGCCTATATTCATCCAAAAACCAACAGCAGCAAACAAGCCATCAATGAGAACCAAAGTTGAACAATGTGAAGAATTTATCGGTAAATAGCGACAGAATAGAAACGACCATAACAACGCGAAGGGAGCGAGTTGTATGCAAAGAAATATCTCTCATTGCGTTGTTATGGTCATTTTTTCAAGTAACTAAATAACCCTCAACGCGACGGCAAAAAGCAAGATATACCGACGCTACAACTTAGAATGACCACTAAAACACGACGGTGGCCATCCTTATAGGAAGAGTAGTAGACAACTACTTGAAGCTTAAGCAAACAAGAACATGATAAAAAGTTGAGCGTAGTAGACATTCTCTCTTAAAAAATGACCACAACAACGCGACGAGAGTTCATCTTAATGGAAAGAATATGCCTCCTCACGTTGTTGTGGTCGTTTTGGGGTAATATGCATAATTCAATCCAAACAAAGAGAAATTTGAGGAAATTGGAAGGCAGAAACACATAAAAGGGTAAGAGTTACCTCCATAATGGATGACAAGGAAGGATTTAGGGTTTGATGAAGGCGCAGTGAAGGACTCAGACAAAGATGAAGGGCAAGTGATGAGGAAATGACAAAAAAAGGAATGAGTGTGGGAACGTTGGGTAGGCTCGAGTGAAGGGCTCGAAGATCGAGACTTTTTCCACGTGACCCAAAACTAACAGACAGTGCATGATGTGATTGATGTGGTGCATTCAATACCAATTAATGCTATATTTAATTTTGCATACTATCACTTTCGTCATCGTGGGCCTCCTGACCTCTATTGCTTTTAGGTCTTCGTCATTGTCTTTGTCTTCGCAATTACGCTGTTGCTTTTGTGTCGTAGTCTTCGTCTTCTTCCTCACGACCATGCTATTCCATGGTTGATTCCACAACCTCGCACAGGTACTACAGTGACGTGCATTGGGTTTTTGGCTGATTCCATAGTTTTCAGATTTCT
Source organism: Cibotium barometz (assembly GCF_041138505.1). Classification (NCBI taxonomy): domain Eukaryota; kingdom Viridiplantae; phylum Streptophyta; class Polypodiopsida; order Cyatheales; family Cibotiaceae; genus Cibotium; species Cibotium barometz. The sequence continues at coordinate 40,972,162 of NC_141075.1, forward strand.
CTGTCAGTATTCGCTATTGGGGTCACCTTCTAATTTCTGTGTCATTTTCATGTTTCTCTGAGATACAAACTTTGCATAGGTGCCTGTCTTATGTAGGTAGCTCAGAAAACATTGTATCCACCAAAACGACCACAACAACACTTTGGGAGGTCATCCCACTGGCAATTATACTCTATATCTCGCCATTGTGGTTGCTTTGGGGGATATAAAGTTTTAGAGGTGAGGCCCCTTCTATCTACAAAAACTACCACAATAACGCGAGGGGAGGGCATTCTACCAACAAGTATATGTCGTATTGTGTTGTTGTGGTCATTTTTGTAGCAAAGATAAATGCAAGATGGGAAGTCCTTTTCATCCCCTAGAACTACCACCACAACGTGATGCTAGGTCATCCTACCAAGTATACCCCATATTGCATTGTTGTGGTTGTTTCGGATGTGAAGGTATGTTTCATTTGAATGAAGATGTTTGAATGCAAAATCTTATATTTTGATAAATGACCAAAACAATGCGATACAAACCAATCTTGGTTAGAGGTCGACCACCATCACGTTGTTGTGGTCGTGTCTTGTTTTTCGTGTTTCTTTGAGATACGACCTTAGCATAGGTGCTCGTTTAATTTAGGTAGTCCAAAAAACATTGTATCCACCAAAATGACCATAACAACCCATTGGGAGGTCATCCCACCGGCAATTATACTCTGTATCATGCCGTTGTGGTTGCTTTGGGGGATAGAAAGTTTAAGAGGTGAGGCCTCTTCTATCCACGAAAACTACTACAATAACGCGAGGAGAGAGCATTCTACCAGCGCAAGTATGTGTCGTATCGTGTTGCTGTGGTCTTTTTTGTAGCAAAGAGAAATGCAAGACGGGAAGTTCTTTCCATCCCCCAAAACTACCACCACAACGTGATGCTAGGTCATCCTACTAGCAAGCATACCCCATATTGCATTGTTGTGGTTGTTTTGGTGGGTGTGAATTCGTTTGAATGCAAAATCTTATACGTCAGTAAATGACCACAATAATGCGATACAAATCAATCTTGGTTAGAGGATGACCACCATTGCTTTGTTGTGGTCATGTCTTGTTTTTGTGCTTCTCTGAGATACGACCTTAGTATAGGTGCTTGTCTAATGTATGTAGCTTAGAAAACATTGTATCCAACAAAACTACCACAACAACGCGTTGGGAGGTCATCCCATCAGCAATTATACTCTGTAGCGCGCTGTTGTGGTCACTTTGGGGATAGAAAGTTTAAGAGGTGAGGCCCCTTCTATCTACGAAAACTACCACAATAACATGAGGGGAGGGCATTCTACTGGCAAGCATGTGTTGTATCACGTTGTTGTGGTCGTTTTTGTAGCAAAGAGAAATGCAAGATGGGAAGTCCTTTTCATCCCCCAAAACTACCACCACAACGCGATGCTAGGTCATCCTTCCCGCAAGTATACCCCATATCGCATAAGTTGTGGTCGTTTTAGGTGTGAAGGTATGTTTTATTTGAATGCAAAATCTTATGTTTCAGTAAATGACCACAACAACGCAATACAGACCAATCTTGGTCAGAGGATGACCACCATCACATTGTTGTGGTCGTTTCTTGTTTTCATGTATTTGGTTCTTCTATGTCATTTTCTTAACTTGCATTGTCATCATATCATTATTGTTGCCATTTATAATAGGTTGTCGTGTGTTTTTGTGGTTTTAGTTGTCATGGCTAGGACGAAGTCCATGGCCCATTGTACCTCACAAAACAATCCTGGCATAGCGAGACGAATAGGAAAGGGCAAGAACATAGATATTATGAATCAAGCTCAAAGGACCCAAAAGAGAAATTGTGCCAACATAAGATGCTGAGAGAGATTCGCAAGGTGCAAAAGCACATGTCCATTGCCATACCAAGACTTCCCTTCCAGAGGTTGGTTAGGGGTATCTGTGCGGATTATGGCCTAGATATGCGCTAGCAAGCTTCTGCCCTCGGATGCCTCCAAGACTCCATGGGCGGAAGACTTCCTTGTGGAGTTCTTTCATGACAGCTATGTCCTTGCGGCACACGTTCATCGTGTTACCATCATGCCCAGGGACATGGCTTCTCTTCGACGTCTCCGTTTCAGGTAGCGACAAGACTCTTGAGCCTGTCGTTATTCTTGATCGGAGAATGAGGGAGATCTTGGAGGTCCCTCCCATTCTGAGAAAAGGGTCCGGATCGAGGAGGTGCTAATCACCCATAATCGAGACACTTTCTCGAAGAGGAGGGTTGAAACCCTTGGATGACCAGACGTCGAGAATGCGTAGGAAGGAGGAGATGAAGAGAATGCGGCTGAGCGAAGCATAAGTAGGTATAGGAGACCCTGCGAGACGGCTGGAGGAGGAGAGGAGGGCTAAAGCCGAAAGAAGAAGAGTACAGGAAAGAAGAGATAGAGAACGAAGGGAGAAACAGGAGTTGGGTTCTGATCTTCTTGTAACAAACTCACAGGCCCTCGAATATCTGAGGCTGTACTTCGAAGTCCAGGTCTCGATTCGCAATGCCGACTGATTTTTCATTGTCGGTGCCAACGAAGTGAATATTTTGTTTGACTCTTCTAGGGAGGTCAATGATGATTTGATGTCCCTCATTCTCAGGTTGGTGGCATTCTAATGTATCTTTTAGCTTGTGGGGTCCATAGCAATTTCTCTAATTTCATGTTCGGCTTGTGTTTACAGCCTTGTCATTTCAAGACTACCAGAAAATCACCAGTCGTCGGTGTATATGGTGAAGTCTTTGGTCTCAATGGTCCTTGCATCCAGCATGATCGATATCTGCACCTGGTTCTCTTTTTAAAAAAGCCATTTTGTAATATCTCTCTCTTTTTATGATGCTGATAATATAAATTTATGCCCTTATATCCTTCTCTAATGTATAAATTTGTGCCCTTATATCCTTCTCACTCTAATGTATAAAAAAAATGATCTTGTTGAAACTCCCTTAGCTCTTTGCTGCTTGAGTCTCTCTCTCTCTCTCTCTCTCTCTCTCTCTCTCTCTCTCTCTCTCTCTCTCTCTCTGATAAAATCAAAATTGGTGGGAAAATGCTCCATATAGATGCTCTTATTTCTCAGTTCTTTGCCTAATTATCACTCTCTATCTCAGGTAAAAGAAGTAGACACAGCAAAATTTTAGTTGGTGGGAAAATACTTTAATCAAATGACCAATTCTCTCAGATCTTTGCCTTAGACTGACTCTCTCTCTCTCTCTCTCTCTCTCTCTCTCTCTCTCTCTCTTGGTGGGAAAATACTTTAATCAAATTTCCATTTCTCTTTGCTGCCAAAAATACCATAATAACGTGAGGGGAGGGCATTCTACCAGCAAGTATGTGTCGTATCGCGTTGTTGTGGCAATTTTTGTAGCAAAGAGAAATGCAAGACAAGAAGTCCTTTCCATCCCCCAAAACTACCACCACAATGCGATGCTAGATCATCCTACTGGCAAGTATACCCCATATCGCGTTGTTGTGGTCATTTTGAGTGTGAAGGTATGTTTTGTTTGAATGCAAAATCTTATATTTCGGTAAATGAAAATGTTTGAATGCAAGATCTTATGTTTCAAGACAAGATTACCCTCTATCATGTTGTTGTGGTATTTTGTAATAAACATGTCTTTTTAATAGCACCGTCTTATAGACAAGGACAAAATGATGACCAACTTCCTTAGTTGTAAAAGTGAATGTAAACATGAGGTACTAAACATGATTTTTTCGTATCATTATTTGATAAACACGATTTTTCTAAGTGACCACAACAACGCGATACGGGTTCTCTTTCAAAACATGACTACCCCCTGTCGCGTTGTAATGGTCTTTTGTAATAAACACGTCTTGTTAACAGAATCGTGTTATAGACAAGGAAAAAGATGATGATGAACTTCCTTGGTATTATCTCCGTCCAAATACAAAAAGGCTTGTACATACTTCCTCTTGCTATTTTAACATACAAAACAAAAATCAAAAGAGTAGCTTCAGTCTATGCGGTCTACCCAGCGTTGATTGATGCACACTTTCTGTGATCGCCAGTCTAAGTGTTTTTGTGTAGCATTTGACTCTCTGCATGCTTGGTGCCTTTTTGCTTTTTGTGCTGCTCGATGTGCTTTGTAAGGCCTCATGCAGCTTCTTATTTGTCATTTCTATAGAATCCTCTAGTAGAACCATTGGAATACTTCATGTAGACTGTTTGCTCTCACTTTCCCTCTTGCATGTCTAGTGTGGAGAAAGTATTTGTTTCTTGCTTGGTAGTGATACTTCTCCATTCCTTGTGTTGACCATATTGATGGAGTTCCATACTCTTTCACAAACCATGGTAGATGGTTGTATATTATGTGCTGCAACAAAAAGACAATTATGAATGAAATGAGTTCTTACCTTATAATGCATGATGAATGAAACGAGTCCTTGCTGAATGAATGAAATGAATTCAACCATATAATGTGTGATGTTTAATTCGCTCCATGCATCTTTCATTGATTTCTAAAATTTCTCGATGGTGGCTTCGAAGATGTTAAGTTCATTCTTGTCCCAATGTTTCTTCTTGCAGAAATGGAAGATCTTGTCTATGGATTTGCGCACATCTGGCTTCTTCCTTCTTGCACTGCCATCATCCCCATGATCCTTTACTACATTATGCAATGCCATCATCCCCATGATCCTTTACTACATTATGCAATGCCTTCCATTTCTCATATGACACTGTAGTGCTCCTCCTCCTTGTTTCTACATTGTCTATTGTTGGAAAGAAAGCGCCTTGCTTTCACTCCACCAATTGATGGCTTTGATGGTACTTGGGTGCTCTTTGTTGACCTCTTTTCGTCGAGACTATTATCTTGATGTTCCCCCATGCAAGCCAATGTCAGATAGAACTTTTTCCGAGGCTCTGATAGCCCTTTTGCTCCTACATATAGGTAAGATCTCGGGCCAAGCAAATCCAATGTACAGGAATACAAGTTTCTCAATTATCCTACACAATGTGCGCAATGTGCAAATATGTACTCTGACAAGAGGAATATCTAGCACAGGTCAAAAGTTTGGATCTTTCTCATGCCTGTTAGGGGCCCGTGACCAGTTTCTTTTGTCCATCGTACTTGCATGTTCCATGTAGTATAGGCAGGGGCACTTTACATTTCTAGCCTTTGAAATATTATACATGCACTTGAGTGTTTTCAAGTCTCGTGAAATATAAAAGCAAAAGAATTGTTCTTAAATGCTTCCTGTTTAGAAGAACTGTTTGGGAATGCTTTTTGTGTCATTCCCTTAATACAAGCCATACCTACCATATGCCATTTCACAGTGAAAATTCATATATCTTCTACATGAAGCATTTCTCCTTCATTTTGCCTCCTAATTATGTTAAGTATGTCTGTATTATGGAACACCCAATGGAGGGTATCATGGTCCTCCGTCACAACCTACATGATAAAATTGAAAGTGAGATTTCTTTAATGAAAGAGTTCATGAAACCAAAAATAAAAAGAATAAATTCATACCTCAAATAACCCAAGCCACCAAATATTGTTCTCTAATTACACACTAAAATATCTAGGATCTTTTTTTTTGTGTATTGTGTTATCCAATGCCCTGTTCATTAATGTGATTGTTATTCTCTCTGTTTTCCTTTGCTTCATAACTTCACATTCATCAAGTTTGATAACAAACTTAAGGACTCCCCTAGTCTCTACCAAGGTCATTCCAAAAAATTGGACCATTACCTTTTGTAATATTTTCAAATCAAAGAAAATATTGTTGGTCTTATCATATCTTATTTCTTCATCGTTATTAAGGTAGGTGTCTTCGATGTGAAAAGGCTGACCAAGCCAAGTTCTGATTCGCTCATTGAGTGCCACACGTTCTCTCCTAACATGATATGGTTTTGGAAGAAGTGTAGCCCGAATTCCATTTTCTTTATATTTTGAGTGTATTAGCTTGAAAATCTTGGAATACTTCTTTCTCCCTATGCCAACATCATCAAGACATTTTTGTATATCAAGAGCCAACACCTGGCTTTTCTTTGTAAACTGTTATATGAATGTTTGTCGTACTTTCTTATACTTCCTCTCCTTCAACATTTGGCCTACCATCTTTGAAGATAAAAGCAGGGAATATTGTTTGGCTATTGAATCCAATTCCATGTTTTCTTTATTTGGATATAGGAGACAACTGAAATGAATTCGTCTTGTTATAAATTTACAAGTTACGTGCACTAAATGTTGTATCATAGAAATATAGAAGTTTATTACCTTGCAGCTTGTATTCTTTTCTTGACTCCTCCACTACTTGGATTAAGTTGCTCTATGTTCCTCAGATTCCTTTTTCTTGCTCTTATGCCAATGCTTGTTGCTTTTACACGTGCACCTTGTAATTTCTTGTCAAGCTCTTGTATTGTTTTAGATTGAGACTCTATTTCGCACAAGAGCTTTGAACTTCTTTCTTGAAGAGTGTACATTTGTTGCAAATGACTATACTCCAATTGTGCTGCACGATTCAAGTCTTTTAGAACTCTATTCAATTGGATTAGTGCATTGCAATAGCCAAGCAGTCCTTGGTGACCATCGCCAACATATCTAATCAATTAGGTTGGACTTGAGAATGAGGGTGTGTTTGAGGTTAGAGGATTATTTGGATACATAGATCCATCACACCACAAGTCTATATGCTTTAAGCCTGAAGCTCTCATCTCTTTCTTCTCTCTTCCATTGATTGAAAGTTGGGGCTGATTTCTTTTCTTCAAAGGTGCATATTCTTCTTCAAGATCAATATGCATATAATATGGCTTCTCTCTTCCATTGATTGAATGTCTAAAATGGGAGGGAAAAGTCACTAGAATGGAAATCCTTCGCCAAAGAGGAAATAAACACACTTATAAAGTGCATTAACGAGAGCTCGTTTACCTATAGATACATATTGCGTCTTTATTCCTTCGATAAGGTCTAGACCACCGTGCTGATTATCTCTCTCTACAAAAATACACAGAAAGGGTTGAAAATCCTTCCTTTTTCCAAATTTTAGGCCACAAAAAATAGGGTGACATGGATTATCTTATAGGGCCCCAAAATGCGTCTCGATTTTCCCTAATGTGGGATCTCATGTGCATATCAATGTTTCAACATTTGCTATTGTATGTTATTGAGAATGCATTTTAAGCCCTCTTTTAAAAATATTATTCTATCCTCCTAGATAATTTGGGGAGGCTTGGATTGTCTTTGTATCATGCAAAATTAGTTAAGATTATGGGTGATACCATTAATATTAATATGTTTGGTGCACATTGATATATGCTTGGGGCCTCCAATGTTTGTTACAGTTACACTTGATGAACATGTGTGTGGTGATGGATTTTTTGCCTATAGAATATGTGCTAGATTAACCAAATATTTTATAGGTGAGGATGACTTAGAAGATTATGGTAGATGCACATCTGTTATCTATATGTTATTGCTTTGGAACGCATTCACAATTTTAAACAACCTTTGTAATTATATGCAAGTTTGTGCACACCTCCTTATTTATTTTTGCAAGCTTAGACTTTTAAAGCATAGACCTTGGAAAATATTTAAACTTTGATCTTTTGTAAAGCTTGAAGATTTTTCCCTAGACATTGATAGAACCCTCTATTTTGGGTAAAAGACAGTGTCATCTAAAGAAAAGCATTCTTTCATCTAGACTCACATCTCCAAGCTCACGTCCATAAGTCCACATGTCCAAGCTCATAGCTCACGTGTCTAGACTCATGGCTCATGTCTCCTAGCCCATGTCTGTAGGTTCATGTGTCCAGCCTCACGTCGTTTTGTGTGGGATTATAGGCTCATGTCCCCCGAAAGCAGTTTTATGGTTTTTGTAATTTTTTTAGATTTGATGGAGTGAGATTAAGGATATTAATCTTAATTAATAGTTATAATTAAAACTAATTATATATTTTTTGATTTTTGTAATAAGGTTTTACATGTTTCTACTCTACCAATTCAAAAAAGCACGAATAAATTATTAAAAAAAATATGAAACACATCAGTCAAAATTGACAATCCCACTCTAATTTGACCTAATAGAGCTTAATGCTCATGTTTTTAAAGTGGATTTCACTCCTAATCACAATTTCTAAGCTAACCCTGAGCTTAAAGTAATGAAATCTATGCCTCTTGGGCTCCTATTTCATGTAAATCACCAAGGAACTAGGGTTTTTCCTTACCAATAGATGAAATAGAATGCCCTAATGGAAAATAAACTTCAAGTCAAAATCAAACACAAAAAAAAAACACGTCTAATGGCTCCAAAACTATATGTTTTTTTGGTGTGTGACCTCCTAATCAACACCAAGCAATATTGGGTGATCCCAATAGCTTGGAATGGACAAAAAAACCGAGCTAAGCTCTAGGCTAGTCTTCGATAATGGTACCAAATATATTCAAGTCAAGAGCTTATCTTAACCTTGCCAAAGCATGTGTCGTTGGGTCTTATAAGCCTTTGAGCTACAAATGCAACTTTCCATTATGAGTGCGCTAGCTCATCAGTCATGTCTTCACTCTATTGTTACACCAAAATGCTCCTTGCTAAAGGGGTGAAGGGAGAGCTCAATGCCTAGATGGAGACAAGAGGATATGGTCCTTCACGATGGTTCTCTCTCACAAAAAATGTGGATAAGACGAAGCTAATGCAATTAGAAAACCTACAATCAAACCATTCAATAGCATATAAGCAAGCAAGAAGAGGGGAGAAGGAGAGCTCACAAGGAAACTCTTGCAAGGGAATGATTATGTATTGCTTATTTTTAAAAAAGACTTATATACAAATGATTAGTTTTTACACTAGGCCAGTCAAACTTTAAAAAAGTTTAGCCTCTATTACTAGTCTTAAGCAACAATGTACCCCAGGTCCATAGCCTTTCCTTATTTGACATTGAGTGCATGGTAAGGATGCTTTCTATGTTCCAGTATCACTTACAAAAGTTAAGTGCCTATTCGCACAGGTAAGATGGTAAGGTTGCTTTATATGTTCCAGTATTGTCTTACAAAAGCTAAGTGCCATCGTACATGTGCCCATTCGTCTCGCAGGTAAGATGGCAAAGCGCCTTACGGTAGGTCGAGCGGGTGAAACCATGTTAACCAATGGAGTAGCTAACATGGTGGCAGTAGTCGAGGGCTTGATAATGGTTTCAAGAAGGATAAGACGGATTCACCTAAATGTTCACCAAATTTGATTAGAATCGGATCACTTGCCAAAAATAGTAGTTTCCATAAATAAATTGTCATGCAGGTGTCGAGGACACTAAGGGTTGCACATGGTTAAAGTTTGACCAGATTCCAAAGCCAAACGTGAGTAAGCTTATGACCACTATCGCACCATGGGGATGGGTGGGTGCTCGAGCCATGTTCACATTACAAATTCAACATAACTATCATCGACATCAACTATGAGCTTACGACCACTATTGCACCATGGGGATGGGTGCTTGAGACATGTTCACATTACACATAACTAGCATCGAAATCAACCATAAATGAGTTTCTAGATGGGTTCCCAATAATAAATGTGCAAAACTAGGCTACATACAATGAAGCCATTTTGTTTTGCTCCATCAATTAATAAGTAATGTGTATCACTATGTGATGACACTAGCTAGGGTGTGCCCAATAATGTGGCGTAGGCTTAACTAATTATAGAGAATAAAGGGTAGAGAGGCTAAGGTAGTAGTGAGTTATGGGAATTGGATGTGTGTGATGGACAAAGTGTGAAGAACAACCCACACTTTCTTTATCCACATGCATATAAGTCACTTTGTCTAATTTGTGAAGGATCACTTTCTTGCTTATTTTATTTTGTAAAGTGGAGAGAAGTGAATACATGACAATAAGTGGAGCTTGTGAGTTGTGAGAAAATCACTTTGAATGAGATGGAGTCGATGTGCAAGAGGAAATGATAAGAAAGAAGCTCTATATGATAACCAATGATAAGAAACATGTGGGAGAAGCTCTATGCGAACTAATGGCAAAGAAACCCCTCCCATTGTGACAATCTTAATGAGTTGGAGAGGAGGAGATGCAAGCCAATGCCATCACTGCAAGAACGAAGTTTGGGAAGAGGACAAAGGCTCACTTGTGGTGAAAACTGTAGAAGCCTCAAGGAAATCAGAACGGTGATTGCAAGGGCCATAACTGGTGATCGCAAGGGCCACCACCAAGGCGATCATCACAGGGCCATGACAATTTATTGCAAAAGCGAAGAAAGCCTAAATCTCTTTCATCTAGGATCTTTTAGTGGAAAGTGGGCTTGAATATCGTAATCTCAAAGGGTTGGACGCATCACATTTGTTGGGTATTTCGGACTCTATGTGTGTGTATCCATCATGTACGTGCATCCCTGTTTGTGTCTGTGAACCACCTCTTATAGCCATTTTGTGTGTGAATGTGATAAAGCAGTGATGTAATTAGCCTAGCAATGTGTCATTGTCCCCTTTCATGTGATGTGTCCAAGATAAGACTTTCTAGCTTATAAAAGCATGTACTACAAGGTTAATCAATGAATGAAAGATGATTATTGAGTCATGAAAATCAATGTTTCCCTGAGTTTATTTTTTTTTTATAAAGTTAAAACAGAGGAATATATTTAAAAAAAAGGTGAGGTTACAAGTCCCCATGAGGAAGGTCCATGGGGAGACACTGTGAACTGTTAAACCCTGCAGATAATGGGATTAACTCAGAACCTTCTAAGACTTATACAGCAAAACTGAAACAGTAGACATAATCAAAATTTGATGAGCCGGTTCATGAATCAAAACTTGATGAACAGCCTGTTGAACTCGGCTGTGGCCAACAAGACCCAGATGAAGCTTGACTGGCTTCTATTCAGGGAGAGGGGCTGAGCAAACATCATGTACAATAGACTGAGTCCGTGAGGGTTTAAGGGACCCCTCGGAAACTTTTCGATGCCTGGATGTAATAATCAGAGTGCTGAAGCCTTCTTTGACATTCAAGATCCAATCCTTGTAGCATGGTTTCCTTTGTTTTGCAATGCGAGGAGCCGTGAAACTTCTTCCATTTCCTCCAAGGTAGGTCCTGCCAACGATCCACCTCCATAGGTACACCACTAGGCTGAAGCTGGTGGATTAGCTTAAGTACACTGTCAAGAAAGAGATAAAAGTGGTGATTAGTTTTAATTTCATAAAGAGCTTCATTCCGTTGATTCCATACATGCCATAGAAGCAGAATTCTGACAGACTGCCACGTTAAGGGGTCCAGTGTGTGACATTCTCCTAGGAGGACTTCTTTCCAACTGAGAGGGGTGTTCCTAATTTTCATAAAGGCCTTGTTCAGAACACTCAAGAATTGGCTAGTGTCTGGGCAAGAGAAAAAAAGATGGGGGACAGTTTCTAGCTTGGTTTTGCAGCGGGGACAAAGACCATTCCCATGCCCAATCTTCATAGCCTTCTCAAGGGTCCAGGTTGCTTTGTGAATGACCAGCCAGGCCAAAATGGCGTGTTTTCTTTCTTGAGCGAAGGCCCAGATAAGCTTGAAGCGGAAGGCCCATTGATGTTTGTTCCAGGACAAGGACCATCTCTTGTTGAGCTTGAGAACCAGGTTACCTGCATGAAAAACGTTAGCAGCTTGACAAGGTTACTGGAGCACCCCCACAGAATGGCTTTAGAAAAGGTTTTGCAGTCACAAATCAGCCCCGGGGGAATGGAAACCTTAAGAGAATTACACCTTTGCATTACAAGCTCAACTCCACCCCGTGGCAAGATGAAATTATTACTGATTTGTCCCCTGTTTAACATGCCAGATGAGTCACATAAGTCACCCCACACCTTTATACCAGCTTTGAAACAAGATAGGCTGATCTGGACCCGTTCATTGGAAATCGGAAACACAAGGTGCCCAAACCAGACAGAATCTGCAGCATAAGCATACCGACCTCTCTTAGTATATGTTTGAAAGCAAAAGAGCTTTTTATAGTTCATCCAAGACTCCCATATCCTGCAGCATAGTTTGCTGCCTATTGGGGAGAGATAGGCCTTTGAGAACAGCACTTCATTGAGAGAGAACCCCTTCCAAGATCTTTTACCTTTGAGCCAAAATTTACCAACATCCCTTTTGAGCAAGAACCAACAACACTAGCTGCGTATATAACACAAAAGCACTTGTAATACCAATAATAATAGCATGCCCCCCCAATGTGCAGATATCAATAATGTTGACCCGTTAGTATTTAATATAGAATCACCCATGATACGAACTATCAACACAGTGGGCTGATATTTTAGGCATCCCCAATCTACCATAGAAGGACCTAGCTAACATAAACAAATTGGGAGAGAAATGAGATCATGCCACTCCAAAAGGTGGGCATAAGTTCACAACTTAACCTTGTTCATCCATCCATCTCCAAAGGCTATCTCATGGGACCACGTCAAAGGCTTTCTTAAAATAGAGAGAGAGAGAGAGAGAGAGAGAGAGAGAGAGAGAGAGAGAGAGAGAGTCTACAAAGATCCAATGGTCCTATGAGACCAAAGTGATACAATAATTTCCATGGCATATCTTATCATGGAACGGAAAATAAGATAGAACAAATCAAAGCTATCTCACTGGAGTGATATAAAACTATGCATGAAAAACTCACCAACATGAAACCACTCATAATACAAATAATAGTAGCATGGCCCCCCAATGTGCATACGTCAATAATGTTATCCCATTAGTATTTAATATGGAATCACCCATGATACCAACTACTAATAGTACATTGGTATTTCAGGCGTCCTTAATCTACCATAGAAGGATCTACCTAACATAAATGAAGTGGGAGAGAAATGAGAGCTTTCGGCTCCGAAAGATAGGCGTAAGTTCAAAACTCAACCTTGTTCATCCATCCATCTCCAAAGGCTATCTCATGGGACCATGTTAAAGGATTTCTTAAAATGGAGAGAGAGAGAGAGAGAGAGAGAGAGAGAGAAATGAAATGTTATATTAACGTCTTCAAAAGGCCAAAGTGACCTATGAGACCACAGTTACAACCATGTGACATCTGATACAGTGTCTGGAGGGAAAAGAAAAGAAAGAACTGAAGGTAAATATCTAGCCCTACAATACATCAGGAGGGAGCATCCGAAAGCAGCAACTAGGGAGAGTGGGAAGCTAATGCTACTAGTCAAAATGGGGTACATGAGTACATGGATACATGAATACATGAATATGGGGGAGTACGAAAGTGATAGTGAGTACAACAGTATATGGCTAGAGTCGTAATCATCCTAGGAGCTCTAGCATGGGTCTCTACGGGATGGCCTGGATATCTACCATAGTGAGATGCCTGGTCAAACGAGCCCGATGCCTTGCAATGATGCTCTGAATCCTCTGGTGTAGGCACCGTCTTCGATGTGAGGATCCGCGAACCCTCAGGCATCTGGATCTGCCCAATTGGATAGCTCTCTCAACTAGATTCCCACACGGGGTGCCCACTGCTGGGCTATCGATTGTGTGTCCTCCCAAGTAGTCCCTCTAAAGAAGTCAGTAATCTGTCTCTGTGTGGACTCCCTACTAGTCGGGTGTCTGCTCCTGATAATGGACTCTCTGAGCCTGCGGATCTCCAGGAGATAAAAACCCAAGCATCACTGATCACAAAAGTCCATGACTCTAGCCAGTGGTCCAAATCCCTCTCTGAAAAGGCAATGGTAGCGCCCTCGAATCTCATAATATGATGTGGAGCGATAGATGTAGTGCTCCTCCGTCTCTGGCTCTATCCAACAAATCTGACAAATCCTATCCCCTGGAGACATGCCTCTAAATCTGCGTGTCTCTATCTCTAACTGATGTGAAGAGGTGTAGATCTGCCCAATGGCGCACCTCAATCCATGAGACAGATGTGTATCCATGTAGCTCGATCTAGGTATAAAGCCATCCTCAGTGGTATACAGCCATCCTCAGTGGTGTAGAGAAGATGGTCTCTATAGAAAGCCATCTTCGTCCCCAACTCCTGTGAGGGCTCTAACCATGTCCTCCTAGTGTCTAGCTGAATGAGGTCCTGTCTGATGACTACTAATCTCAAAATGTGTCAAGGTGAGAGAGGGTGCCTCCAGAGAGTATTGGAAGGGTGGAAGTCTGTCTAAATTGAACCCATGGAGCTCAAACCAGGATGCTATCTGTGCATACCAACATGAAGTGTCTCCCTCCATGGCTAGCTGATGAGAGGACTCTAAAGCAAGTTGTGCATACCGGTATCGGGGAAGCTCCCAGGTGCTATGAATGAAGGACATTGATCTGGCAAGAGCCTAGACTACGATCGGTGGTGCTCCCATCTCGGCTTTGATAATCTCATGGGGTACTGAGGCCTTAGCCCGAATCATCCTGGAGATCATGGACATAAGTGGTCTCTCCACGATCTCCATCCGTATGTGCGTCCTGATCGACTGTGAGACGATCTAGGCTAGGCCCCCAGATCTGTACTCCATATAGCATAGTCGATGTGACTAGCGTGTCAAAAAGCCACAGCTTAGTGCATGGCTCCTGAAACTGTACCTATGAGCACACCTCCTAGTGTTGCATATCCTCTAGTCAATCTGGCCTCTGCTGCTCTTGGAAAATGTGGGCCCAGTGAACACCACTCTAAGATATGTGTATGAGTTAACATACTCCACTGTCTCCTGCCCATATGTGAAAATAGGCACTCATCTCCAGACCCACTGCACTATAGTGTTAAACACCATAACCTTGGCCTTACCAAGGTTAACTGAGAGCCCACTGTCCTATGCATAAGCATGTAAAGTATCCAAGTGCCTCTGCATACCCTTTGGTGAGTCTGCTATATAAGCACAATATCATCAGCATATAAGAGCAGAGGTATCCAAGTGCCAGCCAACTGGGCTCCTCTGTCCCCTCATGTCCCAATATAATCAGAGATCTCATCAATGTATAGTCCAAATAGAGTCGGAGAGAGCAGGCAGCCCTGTTTCACCCCTATAGTGGAGTGTACTGGCTGGGAGAGACCCTCTGAAGTCTGCACTTGCCCAACTACTATCTCATAAAGTGCCATAATACCCCAAATGAGCTCACATGGAACCCCCAAGTCTTGCAGCCTGCGCATCAGTCTAGCTCTGGGCACTGTATCAAAGGCCTTGCGAAAATCCACAAAGCCACAATAGATCCTCCTCCCATGTGCTCTTCCCTCCTCAATGATAGCCCTGAGGGTAAAGATATGATCCAAAGTAGAGAATCTCCTCCTGAAATCGGCCTGTCCTTGAGCTCGGACCCCTTGTCTCTCTATCCATCTGCTCAACTCTTGCTCAAGAATAGAGGCATATAGCTTGGCCAACGAGTGACCAATCATAATGGTGTGGTAGTTAGTCGGCAGGCTCGGATCTCCAGACTTGAGTACCGGCACAATCGTGGAAGTACTCCAAGTCCCAGGAAATCCCTCACACATGGCTCTATTAAACATGAGAGCTAGCAGGTCTGCAATCACATCTCTAGTATGTATGAAATGCTCGGCTACAATGCCCTCATGATCCTGTGCCCTCCCTGTATGCAATCTATTGATGGCCCTCCTCACCATCTCTGCTGTGAAGAAGGTAGAAGTGGGTGGACAAGGCTCTGGAGGGTTCGGTAGTGGTGGTTGCTCAGGTACTGTGTAGAGGGAGGCTGCATACTCGCCCCATGTATCTGGAGAGGTAATGGCTGAAGGCGGGGGGTGCACTCTAAGAAATCTCCAGCCTCCCCAAAATCCTGACTCAAAAACAAGTGATAGATGTCTCTCTCTAGCCAAGATAAGAATGCTCTCTTCTTCTGCCGAATGAGGGATCGGAAGATGATGCATGACTGTCTATATGTAGTAACACCTATGGCCACCTCTCTCTGGAGCCGGGGGCTCTGAGCTCCCTACAGTCATCATCATACAAACTATTCTGGGGCATGCTCCCATGACGTGGTCGTACTGTGGGCTACGTGTGTGGGAAGGCCGTCGCTGCAGCTGTATGTAAAGCCTCTGTCAGGATCTGTGTGAGCTCTGCTAATGGCCTCTGTGGATCCTTTGCACTCAACAAGCTATAGATCTCTGCAGTGTATACTCCATTAGTCTCTCTACAGAAGGTATATCTTGGGTGATAGGAGGACTGCCCAACCTGGCGGGTAATGTAGTGGAAATCCACCGTAAAGGAGAGAAGTGCATGATCCACCGTAACTCTGATGGGCTTGGGGCTGGGGGCCTGGGGCCAATCGCAAAATCTTGGATACTCGGGATGAAGGTTGGTGAGGCTAAAACATAATCCATTGTGCTGGCCCCACGTTTGTGTGGAAAGCAAGTAAAGCCACTGGCAAGTGGATACCTCTCTAGGCCATTTAAAATGGCCAGCCCATGTGCAGCCCCCATCTCCAAGAGGTATCCCCCATACTCAGTACACTCCACCTCATCCTGTGATCTCCGGGTCAAACACATCTCCTCCACATCTCTCTCTCTCAACATCTCCTTCGAAGTGTCAAAGAAGGAGGTCTGGTACATTGAGCCGTTCGAGCATTAAAGTCCCCAAGTATGATAACATCTCCCTCCCTGGAGAACTCCCATATGTCCTCATCTAGAATCATATATGGAGATTGCCCCTTGGGCGCTGCATAATGAGATGTGCTGGGTGGAAAGTAACATATAGCAATGTATAGGGGTCTAGCCTCATCTGCCCTCACTCTGACCCACATGTACCTCGCGCTCTCATCACGGCGCATAACATGGATGAGTGGCTGAAGCTCCTCTCTAAAAAGAACTGCAACTCCTCCAGATCCGCGACCACCATGCTTCGAACGGGCCTCCTATCTACAAGTCATCTCCCATCTGTATCCCGCCACTCTCGGTAATGTGCTGCCTGGGGCCTGATGTGTCTCCGAGTAGAAGATGATGTCCCTATCTCTGAAGCTGTCCTCAAAGGCCCCCACATCCAGTCTCAATGCTCCGTTTTTGCAGTTCCATATTGGAAGTCTCAGACTGGTCCCATAGGTCTCGCACCGTCAGGTGGTGCGTCTCTCTAGTATCACCACTCTGCCTCCTCTGTAAAATGCTAGCTTCCCTTTTTCTCTGGCTGCCCTAATCTCCGACATGCACTCCCTCATATGTGCTAGCTGTGCCAAGGTGAGGTCATCTCCTAAAAAGATGCCCGTTTTCTTAAGGGCAGAGCGCTTGGCCAAGAAATCCTTCTTGGCCTCCAAGGTGGGAAAGCGTAAAATGAGAGCTCTCTGCTCCATTCTTGTCTTTCTTGCCCACTCTCCAAGCCCCCGTGTGTGTAGGCCTCGAAATTCCCATGCATGTATAAATCTTTGGCTTCCTCCTCTACATTGTCACTATCCTTAAGACCCGTGATCCTCCTCTACATTGTTCCTATCCTTAAGACCCGTGATCCTCCTCTACATTGTTCCTATCCTTAAGACCCGTGATCCACACATGAAGTTCCCTTGTCTTTCTTCTTTGTTCCTCCTCAATGGTTAGGTTGATAATCTTTGAGGTAGATGTGCCTTCGACCTCCTTGTTCTTACCTTTCTTGACCACTTCTATCTATTTCTCCGTTTCATCTACTTGCTTTTGCATCTTCGTGAGCACCTCTACCCACGAGGAGGTCTCCCGGGCCTTCTTTTCTTCTCCCTCTTGAAGTGTTCTCACTTGGGCCTTGATGGTGTTCAGCTCCTCCATCATGACACGGGCTGAATTTCACCTTCCTCGAGCTTATGTTGAGCACGTGCTTCTTCTATCTCCTTCTTGAGATTTGTGATCTCTGCATCTTGGGCTGCTATCCGCGCTTCAAGCTTCTTGACTTTGTCAAGAAGGCTCCTGTTGACCATATTAATTGCATTGTCTGTCTCTTTCTTGTGTTGTTGGATGGTTGCCTTGATCAGGTCTTCAATGTAGATCCTCTCCATCTTGTCTTGGGCTAAAAAAGGTTGATTTCAGGTTAAAAATTAATTAACCCTTGGCCATAGAGAGAGAGAGAGAGAGAGAGAGAGAGAGAGAGAGAACGTCTACTAAAGACCTAATGGGCATATGAGACCAATTTGATATAATGATGTCCATGGGATATCTCATCATGGAATAAAAAATAAAATAAAACAAATCAAGGTTGGTGTGATGAGGGGAGGTATAAGATGCACAAATGCATAAGGAGGCTTGGTACATCGTGGTGAAGATGCACAACACAAACACTCAAGCTTGGAAGATACATCTAAAGCGGGAGCTGCATAATGTGACTAAAGGGAAGCTGACTATAAATGATTACTCAATGAAGGTTAAAGGGCTTATAGATGCGCTCACTTCTATTGGATCATTGGTAGATAATGATATGTTATCATTGACCTTGAATGGTCTTGGCAAGAAGTACAATCAATTTTAGACCTCCATTAGAGTTTGAGAGAACTTTCCAGATTTTCAGGAAATGATTAGTCGTCTCCTCATCCATGTAGAGATGAATATCAGGAGAGGTTTATACTCTAGAAATTCACATGAGCAGGCCTTCTACTCAGATATAGGTATAGGTAGAGGCAAATCATTATCTACAGAGGCCGAGGTTTATACTTTGGAAATTCACATGAGGAGGCCTTCTACTGAGATATAGGTATACGTAGAGGTAGATTATCATCTAGAGAGGCCGAGGTGTAGACTGTTTTGGAAATAGAAATCATGGGCATCAATAACAAGAATCTAATATATAAACAAGTTAGAAGAGGACACTATAGAGGCAGGGGGGAGCTAGAGAGGCTGAGGTGGTTGGTAAAGAAACCAAAATACAAATAACATGGAGTACTATTACTATGGAAAACCAGGCCGCACCTCTAACCGCCTCCAACCACATGACTAGTTATGGTGAGTGGTTTAGAGATATGTAAAAAAAAGAAGAAAAAACTAGGGTATGTGAAAACAAATGATGATACTACTCACCCTATTGCACATGTTGGTAATCCTCGTGTCATTGTGGTATGTGCTGTGGGAACCATGGTGAAGTGTAGGCCACTAAAAGTGACACCAATATAGACACATAATGAGATAATCTCCACACGATTCCCTAAGTATGTGAAGCTCAATTTGCATGTGAAGGGGTGAGAGATATTGAAAACCACTACCTTGGCTTTACCAAGGTTAAAATAGTGAGGTCCCGTTGAGTGAAAAAATATTGTAAGGTATCCACATGTCTGAAGTCCCTTAGCTGAATCTAAAAGAAGTTTGAAAGGAGGACGATGACATCTACATAAAGTAGTAGGGGGATCAATATGCCTACTAGTGTGGGACACCAACCCCACCTAATCTGTCATCACTAAAGGTTTGCCTAATTTGTGAATGAAGCTTGAGATCTCATTAATGTAGATTAGGGGGGACACCAGCCCCACCTAGTCTGTCAATGAAGCTTGAGATCTCATCAATATAGAGGCCAAAAAAGTGGGTGATGTTTCACCTTGATAGTGTTGAAAATCTCATTCGATATACCTAATGGGCTCTCACTTGTATGGTGATGACACACTCATAGAGGGTAATGATGTTGCAAACCATGCCAGATGGGACTCCTATCTCCTATAGACGTGTAGTAGGAGGCTAGGTCGGAGTATAGTATCAAAAGCTTTACAAAAATCCACAAAGTAACAGTAAATCCTCTGATGTCATGCTTTTCTCTCCTCGATGATGGCATGAAGGGTGAAGATGTGGTCAAGGGTAGAGTAGCTTCTCGGAGAGCTTGCTTGTCCTGAGGCTCTATATCCTTGTCTCTCTTCGAATGAATTGCGGTCCTCCTCTAGCACTGATCCTTAGATCCAATGTGTGGCCAATCATGTTTGTCATATAATTATTAGGATCAAGTGGATCTCCGGCTTGAGGATGCG
Source organism: Cibotium barometz (assembly GCF_041138505.1). Lineage (NCBI taxonomy): Eukaryota > Viridiplantae > Streptophyta > Polypodiopsida > Cyatheales > Cibotiaceae > Cibotium > Cibotium barometz. The sequence continues at coordinate 40,992,004 of NC_141075.1, forward strand.
GATGATGGTGTTAGTGGATCGAGAGAGACAGAGACAGAGAGAGAGAGAGAGAGAGAGAGAGAGACTCTACCTGTGGTCGGGATGGAGAGAGCGAGAGCACATATGGAGGGAAGTGTACTTGGTTGCAACAAACATCGTATATCTAAAATGAGAGAAGCAAAAAAATTGAAGATATCTAAGGATTGGAACACTATTAAAAACTTTAAAATATTATTAACTTATAGAGAAGGTAACCAGGACTACTTGATTAAAAGTAACTCCAAATAAACTAGTGGGAATAGATATATCAGAGCATGCGGCTCCGAAAGATGGGGTGTGACACTGTATGAGTTCGTGCGTTAAGGTGTGGGGCTCACTCCAAGGGGTAAACTCTTTGCCCCAAAAAAAGAACGAGGAAGAGGAAGAAGAAGAACTAGTACTCAACCCGTGCGTTACTGCGGTATGTAAAAGACATTAAGAAGCGAAATGTAGGAATAGAAGCCAGAAAACAAAGGGTCAATCAAAAGGATTTTTTCCTCTTATTTTTTAGAAATCGAAGATTTTTTTTTTCTCTCCTGTCGTTGTGCCTATGGTTAATATGTAATAGATGATAATAATAATAACGAGAGGTAAATAATTATACATTTTCAAAATATAACAGGAAACTACACCAACTAAGTACAACCGCAACTGCGAAACCCTCACGATCGTAAGCTCCTCTCCCCAGCTCCTTTAGGTTACCATTTCTATATCATCTCATAGAGATTTCAGGGTTTCATGCCTGCATAATCTGATCGGAATATTGGGGTTTCATGACTGCACCATCTAAACGGATTTTATCTGCATCATCTGATAGAAATACTGGGGTTCTATGGGCATCATTTGATCGAAATGTTAGGTTCTTATCCGCATCATCTGGTGGAACTGTTGGGGTTTTTACTGCATCATCTGATCGAGATGCTAGGGTTTTATATGTCTGCATCCTCTGATTAAATTGTTAGCATGTTATGCCTGCATCATCTGCTTAATATGTTAGGGTGCATCATCTGATTGGAACGTTAAGGACTGATTCTGTCTCTCCTGGTAATGCTAGGGTTTCAATTGTGCGTTATGTGGTGGAATTTTTAGTTCAATTATCTGGCTGAAATGTTAGTAATTCACTTCTGCATCATATGCTAGAAATGTTAGGGTTTCATTTCTGCATTACCTGGTTGAATATGTTAGGCTTTTATATCTGGTTGAAATGTTAAGGCTTCATCTCATCACCTGATGGAAAGGTTAGGATTTCATTATGCATCCTCCTATAGGAACCTTAGTGTTTAAGTTTTCTATTTTCTGTAATGAGGGTTTATCTCTGACTAGGACTGTAGAAGGATCTACTCAAGGAAAAATTGCAGACGATGTTTAGAATGGGGAGAGAGGCCATAGTTATAGGAGGAGTAAGCCAATCAGTCGGCTAAATGATAGCTTAGTTGCGTTAATCGCATTCGTACTTAGCCCCTTTTGTCCCTTTTTAGGGCTCACAACAAACCCTAACCCTAACTGTGACTTGTAGCCCAGCATGACATGCTTCTTAGAACTGGAGCTGATGCATGTGACAGAGGCAATCCAGCTGCACCGTGCAACTACAAACCCTAACCCTAACTGTACCTTGTACCCCAGCATGACATGCATCTGAGAACTGGAGCTGATGCATGTGACATAGAGGCAATCTATCTGTACCATACGACTACAAGCTTAGCCAAATGAGAAATCTACATTGTTTGTAGGAAGTTGAGTCTTGACAAGAGTAGAGGTTATTTTGTTTTCTCACATAATACAATCAACTCAAGGCTTAATCCATGAAATTTTGGTTTCAAGATACATAGAAAAGAATTGAATTAAACACAAGAATGCATTATTCCAAAAGTCTTAATAGCATTCTGTTTTTTAACAAAAAATTTCAAATTGACTTTGAGTTTGATGAAATCTTCTCACAGATGGCAACTGATTAGTGTCATATTTTGGTCAAGTTTAGCACTATCCAGCCAACATGTGTTGATGATCATGGTCTTAAAGAAACCAAGGGATTTAGAACAAGTGATGGTGATAAGAACAAGTATCTTATGGATTTTTTATAGTGTGCTCACTAAATATTGTAAGAACTTTATTGCAAATCTTTTGTGTTTAAAGAATTGTTTCCAAAACCCCACATTCAGTTCGACATGTGTAATTATTCCACTTGCAAATAAATTTCTAAGTCACAAGACACATTTCGATGTCTTTTTTAATCTCGAGGGTTTTAATTTTTGGTATAGAAATGTCTCATACCTCCACAAAAAATTGTGAGGTTTCCAATAAAATAATAAAAAATATATATGTATAGGAAAAAGACACGCCTCTATATTATTGCATATAAAAGAAATCATGCAACAATATGGCTTTTGTAGAATGGAATTGCAACTGAAGTAAGAATTATTTTTAAAAGAGTAGTAGACAGCATCGAGGACACATCATTCACAAGAAAATGAATTACTTTGGCTTTTTCTTTAATGTGCCTATCTGTCGAGCTAACTGTACCTTGGAACTCATGGTCCATTGTGCACTTTACAGCAATGACTTTGGTTCCTAGTCATGTTGGATATCAATGTCCAGCCACACTCTATTTTGTGTAGGTTTAGGTAGCTCATGTTTTGTAAGACCCCCATTATGAGGAGAAGCCATGGTTGAGGAGCTTGACACATAGTCTTGGTTTAGACATTAGATGGTGGCCTTGGTGGCTTGATGGTTTTTGGTAAGGTTGGCATAGTGCCAGATAGGCTATAGGTAGGTGTGGACTATTAGCCAGAAAACGGGACACACTTGGGAGCTCTTATCAACTGGCACAAATCTGTTGGTTTTTGGGTTAGTGACTGGGTGATAGTCAATTGGGGTGCAGAACTTGGATTTACGTGGATTGAGAGAAGCAGCTTTGTGAGATACATGGGATGTCAGGTTGGGATCAACACGGTAGTTTGCACGAGTTCTCATGAGCATAGGAAAAAAGCTGCTTCATAGGAGCTCTAGGAAATTGGACTTAGCCTTTAGAGCCTTGGTGATTTTAAAGTACTGCATGCTTCAGCCTTGTATATCTTCTCCTGTTGGTGCTTCTCATGAGGATGCATTGATCAGCTACTACAAAGACTAGTCCACAATTTTCTTTGGTCAGGTTTGGATGACATAGTGTAGATACTCAAGCCAGAGTTGCATGGGAGACTATCATTTGTCCGAGGTAGGAAGGAGGGCTGAATATTATAGATCTAGATATCTAGTGCAGAGCCTTGCTTTGCAAGCTAGTGGTCAGAGCCTTTCCTCCAGGCACTAGGCAACAAGCCATGGAAGCAGAGATGTCCTCTATTGAGAGGAATCACACTTGGTCTTTGGTGCCACAGCCTTTATATCATTGTATGATTGGTGTGAAATGGATTTTCAAAGTCATGTTTCATGCAGATGGTTCTTTGGATAAGTACAAAGCCCGCCTTGTTGCTCGAGGATATGCTCAGAAGGCAGGTGAAGACTTTGATGAGACATTGGCTCCTACAACGAGGTATACCATCATTAGGATTGTTTTGGCTCTGGCTGCACACTTAAGATGGCCCGTGTTCCAGATGGATGTCAAATCCGCTTTTCTGAATGAAGATTTAGAGGAGGAAGTTTATGTTGAGAAGCCTCCTGGTTTTGTGATTCAAGGACAGGACACCCATATGTATCTTCTGCAGAAGGCTCTTTATGGTCTCAAACAAGCACCCCGTGCATGGTATTAGAAGATTGATGCCTTCTTGTTATCTTCGACTTTGAGAGGGCATATGCTGATAGCAATCTCTATGTGCTTCTTTCCGATGGGGCTGTTGGTGTCATTGTTTTGTATGTTGATGACCTCTTTCTTTCTGGCTTAGTTATTGAGTTGGTGACTGGTCACATAGGTTCAGTCCAAGCTTTCAGCGACATTTGAGATGACCGATCTTGACCTTCTTCATTATTTTCTTGGGCTGGAGGTTTGGCAGAAAGATGACTGTATATCGTCATTTCTCACGAGAAGTATGTAAAGAAGCTGCTCCCACTTTATGGGTTGTGGGATTGTGCACCTCTCTTGTCCCATGGATCCCAAAGCCAAGTTATCCAAGGAGGATGATACACCCTTGGTGGATTCCATAGAGTACCATTGCTTTACCTTGCAAACACCTGTCTAGATATCTCCTATGCAATGAGTGTTCTCAGCCAGTTCTCATCAGCCGCTCGAAGGTCTCATTGGAGGCAGCCTTGAGAGTTCTTCGTTATCTTCGAGGTACTTCAGATTATGGCATCACCTATTCCAATGGTGCTGATTTGGTTGGTTTCACAGATTCTGATTGGGCAGGCTGCATTGATACTCGGAGGTCTACATTTGGATATTGCTTCATGCTTGGTACAAGATTGATTTCTTGAAAGTCTCAAAAGTAGAGGACTGTTTCTGCTTCTTCCATCAAGGCTGAGTATAAATCCGACCTTCTCTCCTCCACTGAGGCACTTTGGATTCATCAGATTCTGGAGCATTTGTGTCGTGCCGACACTCCCCAGTTAACCATCTTCTGTGATTCTCAGAGTGCTATTGCTCTAGCTCAGAATCTTGTGATATGGTGACGATCGAAGCATATTGAGATGCAGTATCATTTTGTACGTGATTGGATCGAGTTGGGACTTCTTCGGCTGGCCTACTGTTCTACCAAGGACAATGTGGCTGATCTCATCACTAAACGTCCTCTGAGAGCTACTTTGGAGGCGTTACTTCAGCGTGTTGGTATTGGACCGCCCCTTTGGCACTGAAGAGGAGGTGTTCGAAAATATCATCTCGAGAGGGTCTACATCACCTTTTTTCATGCTTGTATTGGTCATTTTATGAGACCTTGCATTGGCATATTTAGCAGATATTATTTAGGTATTTTCTCCCATTTGTTAGGCATTTTATAGCGTTTTATGCTATTGGACAACTGTTGGCCTGCTATAGCTGGCCGACCAGCTCTTTGAAGGGATAGATAAGGGTTCTCACCCTTCCCCTCACTTTTCATCTCATGCTTGCATATGTGTTGGAGGTCACTGGCTGTAGCAACAGTCTCTTATGCTTGTAAGCACCTACGGGCTTCCCTCGTGCTCATTTTCAGCAGTAATCAACTGTTTCCAGCCTACTATAGTTTGTGCTTTGGGCCTACAACGTGTGATGCCCTAGTTTATGTTTGGGAGGAGTTTGTACTCGACCTTAAGCGGCGATTTCTATCGCCCCATTACATTGAGCGACTCGAAGACAAGTTTAGGGGGGCGCATCAAAATGCGCAACGAGTCCTTTAGTTTGCCAATAAAATTTCGAACTAGCCACCTTCGAGGATGTACTCTCGTCTGCGCAGAGTGCTGAAATTAAGCACAATGGCAGAAAGCCCAAGACTTCCGAGCCCGCCACTCCCAAGGCAACCGCCACTGGGGGAAAAGGCTAGAAACAGACGGGGTCTTCCCTAGGGCAGAGCACTGGAGCCTCTGGCTCCAAGAACTTGACCAATGCACCCAAGCTTACTCTAGACTAGAAAGCTCATGCAGGCAAGCTCGATGGGAAATTGAGTGTTGAGGAGACATCTTAGTACAAGGAGGAGGGTAGGTGTTTCTTTTGTCACACAAAAGGACACACTTCTAGGGATTGTCCAAAGAAGACTACCACTTCATAAACAACCACCCTGGCCTCCACAGGTTCACGGAGGATATGGTCATGAAACAGGCCGCTCAGTGAGTTTGTTTCATCCTGACTTTGGGGTGGACAAGAAAGTTGAGGGTTTTAGCACAGGCATGATGATGAGCATTAAGTTTGAAGCTTAAGGTGCTGAATTAGTCTTTTAGGCAATAGAGTTTGCGCGAGATTTTATGGTTATCCCTCTGTAGGAGCAGACATAATTTTGGGAATTCAGTGGTTTCACAAGTTCCAACCAAATATTGATTGGGATAGGCACACTTCGGTGGACAAGAAAGTTGAGGGTTTTAGCACAGGCATGACGATGAGCATTAAGTTTGAAGCTTAAGGTGCTGAATTAGTCTTTTAGGCAATAGAGTTTGCGCGAGATTTTATGGTTGCCCCTCTGTAGGAGTAGACATAATTTTGGGAATTCAGTGGTTTCACAAATTCTAGCCAAATATCGATTGGGACAGGCACACTTTTCAGATTAGCCGGAATATGTCAAAACTCCCAATGACCATTAAGTGTGAGAGTCAGGAATCCCGAAATTTTCTCCTATAAGCCACTTACAGGCTAAACGAGAAATCAGGAAAGGCGCACAGTGTGCGATGATATACATCCAGACTGCCCAAGTGGTGGCCAGTGCTTCAGAGAAGTACCAGGCTCTCCATGACAAGTTCTAGAAGATTTTTCTTCGGGACAATCTCCCTCCCTACTTCTCCCGTCGAGAGTGGAGGACCACAAGATAGACCCCCTCCCAGGCTCGAATCCCCCGAGCAAGTTTCCATACTGCCTGTCCAAGGCAATGAAATCGGAGTTGGACCGCCATCTCCAAGAACTATTGTAATCTGGCTTCATACGTGTCAGTGTGTCGCCTTTTGCAGCACCGATCCCGTTTGTAAGGAAGAAGGATGGTTCTTCTCGATTGTGTGTCGATTATCGTGCACTCAATACGATGACTATCAAGAGTAAGTTCCTGATGCCTCCAATAGATTATATTCTCGACAGGTTGAATGGGGCCAAGGTGTTCTCGAAATTGGACTTGAAGAGTGGGTACCACCAGGTGAGGATTGTTGAGGGGGACATTCTCAAGACAGCCTTCCATACAGAATGGGCTCACTATGAATTTGTGGTCATGTCTTTAGGCTTGACGAACGCCCTAGCTACATTCAACCGCATGATGATGCGTGTTTTCAGGGACTTAATAGGAAAGTGTGTGTTCATATTTCTGAACGACGTAGTGGTATTTTCAGCTTCTGTTGAGCAGCGCGACATTGATGTGAAGAAAGTTCTGAAGTTGCTGGAAAGCAACAAGCTCTACGTCAATGATAAGAAGTCGGAATTTCATTTGTTCGAGGTTCACTACCTTGGATACATTATCATTGCCGAGGGCACCCGACTTGATCCGGCCAAGGTGGCCAAGATTGTCAATTGGGAAGTACCACAGACGGCTTATGACATTAGATCCTTTGTGGGTATATGCAAGGCATACTCCACCCACATAGACAAATTTTCTGGCCTCTCGTGTAACATGCAGCGGAAGTGTTCGTAATCAAGGATCCTGTCGCACAAGTCTCACACACCTTCTGTATCCTAAGTTTCGTGAGTTTAGCAATCCACTTTAATGACTTCAAACTTTAAAGAGATGTAGAGAGAGAGAGAGAGATATATGTACACCAGATTGGGTCCCAAATTACCCACTGAAGGGCCCCCTATCCCGTTACCGGACTAGGATTTGCTTTATTACTTTAGAGAAAATGAATGTGGACTGTAGATAAGCCAAACGCAAGATCTCGGAGGATCGGAAGCTTGCTTGACGTGAACACGGCTGTAGAAACACCACAATGAATTGATCTCGAGCCTATGCACTCTTCCCAAGGGTATGAGGAAGGGCTGCACACTTGAGGCTGAGAAGGGATTGTAGTGGACTGTTCCAAGCTATGAATGAATGTTGAAAATGCTTATGAATGCTGTGTTACCTTCACCAGATGGTTGTGGCAGATGTGGATGATGAATGGAATGCTGAGAACTGAGGTAGAACTGAAAACGCAGGACTGAAGGGTATTGTGCACAGGCCGGGTTCTGCATATGTAGAAAATGCAGGAGATCTTGCTGGAATCTGGCCCGGGACTGCATGCACAGCTGCGTTTATCTACTGTAGGCTGCTGAAGGCTTAACGCTGATGCCCAGGGGTGCTGAAGGGGCAAAACGCAGGCCTACTGTGAAGGGAGGGGAACTGCTGGCTGCAGGCGGGTATGCTCCTAGGGCTGAGGAAGAAGGCACCTGAATCTGAATGCTCTACTAAGCACAATGGCTTGCCTATTTATAGTGGTTGAGAGTTGGTCAAAGTTGGCTGACTGGACATAAAGTTATTAAACTTTATGTCATAAAAATGGCATTAAATGCTAATAAAATACCATAAAATATTGAAAAAATACCAGATAAATCCTAGTTAATTTCCTAAGGCTTTTGTAATGTTCTAAGTGATGCACAGGCATATGAATGCAGGTTATGCAAAATGCAGAGTGCTTTCTGATGCAAACCCTAAGGCTTCTACTGACTCTACATGCATGAATGATTCTCTCCAAGTGGGTTAAGGGACTTGACTAATTGATTGACCCGCTAAGGCTGAGGAATGACCTACGTAGCTCGTGCCTGACTTATCCTGGACTGAGGATATACAATGGGGTCACGACATATGACAAATATCATCCTACTGGGTTCTAATAATGTACAGATGTAGCACTGCTGATGTCACCATGCATTGAGTGCAGAATGTATGTGACATTCCCTCCTGCTTAGCTTGGCGGCAGGTTCATGGCTTCCAAGTAGTCCACAAACAATTGGGGATACTCTTGAAAGAACTCCTCGTCTAGCTATACGGCTTCGTGGGTACCTCGATCTCGGAATTTTGTATAGAATTGACGTATCCGTTGACCGGAACCATGCTTCCAACGATGAAGAAGGATCTACTCGGGCTCGATGACTTCGGCTTTGTCTACCACGTCTGGCTGTTGTTCATCTGAAACATCAAACACTTCTGGTCCAACATATGGTTTTAGCCAAGAAACATGGAAAACATCATGCATCGTCCAACTATTAGGCAATTTTAACTTCATGGAGACATCTCTTAACTTTCCAAAACTACGGAATGAAAGCTTGGGACAACGTTTGCCCACTTGTTTCAATCTTTGTTTCATGATGCGCAGATAGACCCAATCCCCTTCTTTGAAGTGAACATCTCGTTGTCTGCTATAGGCTTCCTGCGCTTTGGTCAAGCGGTCCTTGATTGACTCAATGATTTCGGAAAATGCTTGTGTGGTTTTATTAGCCTCTAGAGATGGAGACACCAATCTTGTCAAAAGAGAAGAGAAACGGTGACCAAAGGCTGCTTCATATGGAGTCCGTCCGACACTGGATGAATGAGTATCGTTCAAGATAGCTTGGACCAATGGAAGATAATGTTCCCATTTGGACTGTTGGTCATGACAATATGACTTGAGAACATCAAAGGCCAACTGGTTATAAATTTCTGTCTGGCCGTCTCTTTGTGGATGGAATGCACTAGACAACTGTAACTTAGTTCCAAAGTTTTCGAATAATGTCCTCCAGAAATGCGAGGTAAACTTGGAATCTCTATCTGAGGTGATGGTGCGAGGTTATGGTGCTAGGCAAACCAGAAATTGGTACCAATGCTTGAGAAAAAGACGGGCTACGTCCTTAGCTGTGGCCATATGCTTGCATGGGATGAGCATGCAGAACTTACTGAAGCGATCCACAATGGTAAAATACTGAGTGTTACGAGATCCGGTGGATGCTGGTAGAGGCCCTACAAAGTCCATAGATATGTCGATGAAAGGTCCGTTGGGGATAGGCAAAGGTTGAAGTAAACCAGCCTTCTTTGTATGTGGAACCTTTACTTTTTGACAAATCTTACAGGCTTGAACATGTGAATAGACATCACGCCTCATTTTTGGCCAATAAAAGGACCGTTCTAATTTCTCGAGAGTACTGTTGATACCTCTATGTCCTCCAACTAAGGAGTCATGGGCATCATGGAGAAGAGCTGCTCGCTTTTCTCGAATGACACAGAGACGGTTCTTGTAGAACAACCAACTGTTCTTTACCGAGTAGTGGCTAGGCTTAGAATTGAGGGTCAAACTGTACTGAGTACCAAACTCAAGGGAGTCAACATATTGGTCTTTCATGCTATCAAAGTTCTTCCCTGTGATTTCGAGAATGGTAAATTCCTGGACTGCCTGGATGCTGGCCTCTCGACTTTAGAGCATCTGCTACTGGGTTATGCTTACCAGGGATGTACTCAATCATTCCTCCAAACTGTTGGAAGAGTTGACTCCACCTGGCTTGCCGATCACTCCACTGGGCACTGGGCGTGGTTTGAAGCCACTTAAGTGCTTGGTGGTCTGTTTTTAATGTGAAAACCTGTCCATAAAGAAAAGGCTTCCAATGTTTTAGCGCTGTGATCACACTCAAAAGCTCTTTGTCATATACCGAATAATTCTTTTCGGCGACATCCAACTTTCTATTGTAGTATGCCACGGGATGATTGTTCTGCTGAAGGACTGCACCTATGGCTACGTTATTGGCATCGGTAATGACCTCGAAAGGTTCATCCCAAGATGCTAACTTCAAGACGGGCGCTTCTGAGGTGGTTTTCTAGAGTGCACGGAATGCATCAAGCACCTTGCCTGTAACTGAGACTTTTTGCTTTCGAGTCTTCACTCCCTTGAGCAAGTCGGTTAGAGGTGCTGCAAGGTTGGAAAATTGGTGGACATGGGTACTATAGGCCTGGCAAAGACCTACGAATGAGCGGATCTCTTGGGCGGTCTTAGGAATGTCCCAATCTAAAATCTCGTGAACCTTTGAGGGGTCCAAGCGAATCCCATCAGAACCGATGATATAGCCCAAGTATTGAACCTCTCTAACATGTGTGGCTTTCTGGGACCTTTCACGGAGACCCTATTCCGCATGAGTGGCTTTTTCGGACACCTTTCACGGAGACTATCATCCGAGTTGGCTCGGAGTTTTTTCGAGGATAGGCATACCTCTGCAAGTCATTGCTCTCCCGGGCCAGGAGGATATTGCCTCATTTATGCTATCATGCCTGGTGGGAGATTGAGGAGATGTAGTATGGAGGAGATCATCCCAAATACTAGGCTTAGTCCAGTGAGGATTGTTGGTTGCTCGGAAGCACTGGTTCATTGACCCTTCTCCTCAGATAGTGACGCATGGCTCTCGGTGTTTGTGGCTATATGGTGGCAGTCCTATCATATATCTTCAGTGGGATCAAGAAAAGTGGGAGTGGATTGATGCCTTCGATCCTTTGAAAAGCCTTCCTTTTTTTAGTTTCACTGTTCGGAATGCCAGGCTTCTCACTCGACAGATGCATAGGATCCCTACTCTTAGGCCTCATTGGGAGAGCTATGATATTTCTCCAGTGATACAGCGCAGATATTGGCATAGACTTTGGCACTCATACAGAAGGAGCCAGATCTCTCATTTCTTTGGTTATTCTTACATGGTGGTCTCCCCACCAATCAGTGGAGATCAATTTTCGGTGTAGCACCTTCCTGTCCTAGATGTGCGGCAGATTCTGAGTCCATACAACATTGTCTATGGGTATGCAGCATTGCACAGTAGATTTGGGGTCCTGTAGCCCAACTTATGGGCAAATTGAGTGGCCGAGCCATGCATGTGACTTGGGGGCAGTTGCTTGGATCTCCTAGTCCGGTCCGCAGCTTTTTATGAGGGCAGTGGTATAGATTCTGCTTTTTTCATTCGTAGAGGTATTGCCCAGCATGGTTTATTGCAGGATGTTCCTTACTCTGATTATACACCCCCTAGACAGAGGATTGACACCAGTTGGGAGATTATTGCCAGTATTACAGCATGGCAGATCTGGAAAGCTAGATGAACGGAGGCTATTGAGGGTGTCCAGATTTTTGGGTCTTAGTGCATTAGTACTATATGGGGTGATATCATCCACACTCTTATGGCTACTTGGGCTTGCATTCAAGGACCCTCTTGTTTTGCGCAGGCGAAGCGTGTGATATTTATGCGAGAATGGGACCATGGCATCTTCTTTTCCTCTAGTACCACAGGTCTTACATGGCATCATGATGCTCCTGAGTGGTTGAAATCACCTTACATATTGGGGTGATTCTATTCTTTTCCGGCTTATAGCTGTGATTGTTGTATGTTTTTCTCATACTTAATAGAAGTCTCTTTCTGGAAAAAAAAAAAAACAGACTTTTTGGCGTTTATGTAGAGCCCATCATCTCGCAAGAGTTGCAAGACTTTCTCCACATCTTTCTCATGTTGCTTTGCAGTGGCTGAGAAGACTAATATGCCATCAAGGAATATGAAAACACACTTCCCAATGAGGACTGCGAAAATCTTGGACATCATTTTATTGAAGGCTGCTGGCGCATTTGTAAGCCCAAAGGGCATGACTAAGAACTCGTAGGGACCACGCTTTGTCCGGAAAGCTGTTTTGGGAATGTTAGCTTTGAAAATGCGGACCTGATGGTAACCACTCTTGAGGTCGATCTTAGTGAAATATTTGGCACCGTCTAAACGCTCCAAAATGTACTCTATCCTTGGCATAGGAAACTTATTCTTGATGGTGAGTTTGTTTAATGCTCTGTAGTCTACACAAAGGCATGCAGACTTGTCCTTCTTTTGGACAAATAGGATAGGTGCAACAAATGGTGAGGAAGAAGGCCGAATGAATCCGGCTCGAAGGATCTCAGATAATTGTTTTTCTAACTCGCCCTCTAAAGTCTTGGAAAGACGATAGGGAAACCTGCTAGGAGGATCCGATCCAGGGATCAAATCAATGTGATGGTCCTCAGGGCGAGAGGGTGGGAGATTGGGCGGGAGATCATCCCTGAGCGTAATGTCCTGATGTCTGGACAAGAGGACTGCTCACTGAGGGGTCGGAGATGAAGATGAGATAGTCGCTACCGAAGGGGTAGAGGCTGTTTGAGCACGAACATAGAGCAATGCTCCTTCTGCTCCCTCGCGGATAGCTCATCGGGCCTGGAGATGCGAAATCAATGGGATACCAAGAATGCTTCTGTCCCCACGAATCATGACAGGCTCAAGAAAACCTCTAGAGATAGTAAAAGTGTGCTGTCCCCAATCGGGAAGAGGTTCATACTGACTGAACCATTGAATTCCTAAGATCATGTCACACCCCAACAGAGGTGAGACGATGAAATCTCGTTGGAAATAGGCCTTTTGAACTTAAAAGACAAACTGCTGTGCCTTTTGAGAAATGTGGGTGCGAAGACCAGGTGTAAACCCGTCCACATCCAGATGATATGGGACTAATGTGCCAATTGGGGAGAGATGGCGTCCTCAGAACTGCCCATATCGAAAAGGACTACAAACTGTCGGCCCTTGGCAGAGCGATAAGCTCGGATGAGGCTTTTTTGTGTAGCATCGCTGTCACCCTCCTGCTTAGCATCAAATACCACGGATGGCATAGGATGCATAGAAGGTAAAAGCTGAATCGCATTGGTGGTAGTAGGCGGGGTTGGAGGAGCTGGGGATGTTGTGGCAACTGTGGCAGAAGGGGCTTTGGTGGCTTGTTCCGCTTGCCATTTGTGGCAATCCTTCTTACCATGCCCTATGATGTGACATAAAAAACATCTGTTTTCTTATTGGTATTTCCTTTGCTCCTCTGCAGGAAGATAGCCTCCAATAATGCCTGCCTTAGCCTAAATTACCCACTGAAGGCCCCCCTATCCCGTTACCAGAATAGTATTTGCTTTATTACTTTAGAGAGAATGAGTGTGGACTATAGATAAGCCAAACGCAAGATCTCGGAGGATCGGAAGCTTGGCTGACCTGAACACGGCTGTAGAAACACCACAATGAACTGATCTCGAGCCTATGCACCCTTCCCAAGGGTATGAGGAAGGGCTGCACACCTGAGGCTGAGAAGGGACTGTAGTGGACTGTTCCAAGCTATGAATGAATGCTGAAAATACTTATGAATACTGTGTTACCTTCACCAGATGGCTGGGGCAAATGTGGATGATGAATGGAATGCTGAGAACTAAGGTAGAACTGAAAACGCAGGACTGAAGGGTACTGTGCACAGGCTGGGTTCTGTATATGCAGAAAACGTAGGAGATCTTGCTGGAATCTGGACCGGGACTGCATGCACAGCTGCGTTTATCTACTGTAGTGTAAACCGGCCTCGGTCTTAAGACAAAACCAAAGGGCGGTGCAAAAACAAACTTGCACACAAAACACTTCAACACCTTTGAGGACCAAGAAAAGGAAAACAAATAGGGGGAGCTAGAGTGCTCCTGCAAACAGTACATGGACACCGATTGAACCCAAAACGCAGTTGCGTCCCTTGCGGTATTTCTTTAATTGATTATAAGAGAGCTTTGATTACAATAAGGCTGGAAACTCAACCGTCACAGTAGAACCCTGAAGCCTGGAAAGACCCTGCACATCATGGCTTCTTGTCCACTCGGCATCTACAAACAAGTCCAGCCGTTGTTCACATCGAAAGACTCTCTCACATTGAGTCTTGCATACAGAAGCTTTCTCCCATGATCAGGGCTGCCACAACCATCCATAGCCTCTCACCCTATGAACAACATCACACCCTGACACATCCAGTGCTTCTGCATCACAAAATAGACTCCCAAACTGTCTCCCAAAAGAGAACTCGCATCACAGCACAGCATACCATACAGTCGACACACCTGTACCAACCCTCTCTACCTTCCAAGGGTACTATCCATCTCTGTCATGGATTCCCTGTCCCCTGTCCAATCAGTAGCAAGGTTGTACCAAACATGTGTCCATTCTTGTACCTTCTGCCTGCATGTGACCTATCTCTTGTGGAGAACCATAAACATGTTTTCTCGAGAAACCTACGACCTGTTTCTCGTGAAACCCCTAGGCATGTTTCCCTTTGAAACCTTTGTCCTGTTTCCATACAGAACCATTCACAGCACCATTCAACAACAGTGCCAACAACGGCATACATCTAGTTACCTGTTCCCTCATGAAACATCTGGAAACATAGAGATTCCCATAATTGTAGGTACCTCTATTCCTTTCGAGCAGGAAGAAAACAATCTGCTCCAGGAGCATGTAGCCATGCAAGCTTGCATCGCTCCCATGCCAAGGAACACATTCAATTGACCTGTACTTGCAGCCGGAAACCCAAGCACATAGCTGAATTTGTTGCCAAACAAAAAAAACAGCCCATAAACAGTCCTGCCCTCTTGTTTTGCAGCCGAGAGAGAGAGCACACCTGTGGGTGAACCTGATGTCCAGCCCTGCACTCCCTCTTTTAGTTCACGCTTCTATGTCTAGCACTGTATGTATAAACAGCAGTTCAGCCTGACAGACAACCTCTTGCCAAAAGCCAAGGAGAGAGAAATTCAGTAGGCGCCTGTATACACTGCAGCACAGCAACCAGCCAGCCCTCCAAAAGCCATAGGGAGAGAGAGCCTGTGTCTTAGCTCTGTAGTATGGCAGCCAACTGACCTTTTTTCCCCAAAAAGCAAGCATAAGAAGATATTCAGCTGTGCCTGTATTCTGTAGCGCAGCCCGCCACCAGCAGTACCTTCCAAAAAGCATGAGAGAGAGAGAGGGAAAGCCAAGGTGCATGTGCAGTCCCACTGTTTTTTCCACCAGTAGAGAGGTGCATCCAGCCATCTGCTTTCTGCTGTTCAGCCCGTATGCGCCCCTGTAAAACTGCCCGCCAGTCTTCCAAAAACCTGTATCGGCCCGCAGCATGCAGCCGACAGTCACTTGAGAGAGAAAGAGAGAGAGAGAGAAGGCATGTGCCGCAGCTCCAGCCCGCCGCCTCCTGCTCTTCAACCCTCCGCCTTTTCACCAATAGAGAGGCGCCTAAAAGCAGCCCGCCAGCCCGTTGTTTTCTCCCAAAAAGCAAGAGAGAGATAGAGAGAGGCGTGTCTCCCAAAAGTGGAGTAGCCTCCCAAATTAGCTTTTGGGCCACCAAAGGTTATAAAACCTTTTAAATTAAAATCTCTTTGTCCCCTTCACACTTGGGGTTGTCCACACATGGGTTTCCTTTTTAACTCCAAATTGATGCCATTCACATTGTCCACCATGTCCCCGTGCACACCTGCATACTGTTCAGAGAAAAACACAGGGTCGTGACATACCCCCCTCTTGAAAAATAGCAAGCGTCCTCGATTGCACTCAATGGCACAGTAAGGCATCTTATGAGCAAAGACTCCCCATATGACAAAAGCAATGGCCCTCGAGTGCGTTTGGGTGATGAAAAAAAATCATCCTGCACAATAAGGCCACACCGTCACGTGAAAGTGACAAACAACTCTTGTTTGTTTCTTCAGAACCTGCAACAAAAGTCTAAAACCAAGTGGAAACACATAACCTGTGTTAACCAAAAACAAAACCATGCATTATTCTACATATGACACATATATGCATTCGCAAACAATATGCTTCTCAAAATGCTCTACCTACTCAAAAGTAACAGTCTCAGGGGTGCTCGCAAACCTTACGCCCATGGGCATCCCGCAGGACCCACGACTTATGGTACAACATGAGCATATGAAAGCACTCAATGCATCCAAACAATACATCCACTAAGTACTTCCCACATATGTCTCCTGGCCATCCCGCAGGAGCCACACCCAGTGGTGCATCCATGAACATAAAGTACTTGATGTATCATACCAGTATACATGCATCACACGACACAATCTAGAGTATTACCCAATGTATTCTCAATGGTACCAGGATCCAATGGCACTAGAATACAATAATACCTCAAAAAGTGTATGCATACATGCACAAATAGAGTTCGATCCATATATCCATGAACCAAACCAACTCTAGGACTGCTCGCAAGACTTATGTCCTCCATAGAGTCTCGAAGTGTTAACTCAGGTTGCCGCAGACTTTGAGCTCAACCAAACCATGCCATTCCAAAGGAGACCAACTCCACAAATAGCATCATCTCAATATCCAATTGACCAATCCTGTGGTCAAGAACAACCAGAACCATATGACAAAGATCAATGTCCCAATCTTCCTCAGTCATACCTTAGTCCCAAAGGCAAAAACCATCTCTGTTAACCATAGATGTAGATAGAGTTATCCATAGTTGCAGTTATAGTTCATGGTGCGGCCAACTGTGAACCATACCCAACTTTACCATCTCATGTGACTAGTACACAATATCATAGAAGTCCCATAAGCAGATGTACTGTCAGCTATCAGTACCTTCGGGTGAATACAAAGATGTCACCAACAAGCGACTTCTAGATGACAATTGAGACTGTCTGTGACAAGGGAGCGGGGGTGCTACCCCCCTCTTGAGCATCAGGCAATGCTCCAGACCCCAGCTCTGCTGAAGCTGAATGAGCCATAACAAGAGTTGGCCCCAACTCAAAGGCATCAAGATAAAGCTGCAATACCTGAGGTGAATTTGCTAAGATCCACTTCGCATCCATCGGTGAACAGTTCTTGAACTTCACAGGATAGCGACGGGAAACTTTACCTTGTACCTTTCTTTCCTTGTGTGCCAGTATCTGCTCAGGAATAAGAACCTCATCAAGTTCCTCCGCTTCTGTCTGAGCCTCATCTGATACATCCTTAGGCACCAAAACCTACTTGCACTCCACCCAAGTGGTAAGCACAAGTCCCCAATGAAGCATAGTAGATCACCACTGCTAAACATAGAAAGAAACTGTCTTCCGAACCCATGAAGCCTCCGTGAAGATACCTCCGGTGACAAAGTGTCGAAAGCCATAGCCTTCAACCCATCTTTTGCACCATAACACTTCAATTGCTTCTTGTTCCTGGCTGACTACTTCTTGTCCTTGGTGTCTTTTCTCCTGAGCTTCATCCTTAGCTTTTGCTCTTCACCTCATACAGGCAAAGACACATAATCCTGCACTGCCTCCTGCACTTCCTTTTCACTTTCCACATGTTGAAGCTTTTGATGCGACTCTCATGAGACAACCACAAGCTCACCCCCTTGGGAAAGTTGGCGATTGTCCTAGCCAAAGCAACCACGGACTCGCCTACTTGAGAAAGTCGACGATGTCCTGGCAACGGAACCTTGTAAACCAGCCTCAGTCTTCAGACAAAACCAAAGGGCGGTGCAAAAACAAACTTGCACACAAAACACTTCAACACCTTTGAGGACCAAGAAAAGGAAAACAAACAAGGGAAGCTAGAGTGCTCCTGCAAACAGTACACGGACACCGATTGGCCCCAAAATGCAGTGGCGCCCCTTGCGGTATTTCTTTAATTGATTATAAGAGAGCTTTGATTACAATAAGGCTGGAGACTCAGCCGCCGTCACGTCACGTCACAATAAGGCTGGAAACTCAGCCGCCGTCACGTCACAGTAGAACCCCTGAAGCGTGCAAAGACCGTGCATCATGGCTTCTTGTCCACTCAGCATCCACAAACAAGTCCAGCCATTGTTCACATCGAAAGACTCTCACATTGAGTCCTGCATACAGAAGCTTTCTCCCATGATCAGGGCTGCCACAACCATCCATAGCCTCTCACCCTATGAACAGCATCACACCCTGACACATCCAGTGCTTTTGCATCACAACACAGACTCCCAAACTGTCTCCCAAAAGAGAACTTGCATCACAGCACAACATACCATACAGTCGACACACCTGTGCCAACCCTCTCTACCTTCCAAGGGTACTATCCATCTCTGTCATGGATTCCCTGTCCCCTGTCCAATCAGTAGCAAGGTTGTACCAAACATGTGTCCATTCTTGTACCTTCTGCCAGAACTGAGACACAGGTGCCGAACCTCTCTCTCTCCCTTTGGCTTTTGGAGGGCTGGCTGGTTGCTGTGCTGCAGTGTATACAGGCGCCTACTGAATTTCTGTCTCCTTGGCTTTTGGCAAGAGGTTGTCTGCCGGACTGAACTGTTGTTTATACATACAGTGCTGGACATAGAAGCGTGGACTGAAAGAGGGAGTGTAGGGCTGGACATCAGGTTCACCCACAGGTGTTCTCTCTCTCTCAGCTGCAAAACAAGAGGACAGGACTGTTTATGGGCTGTTTTTTTTGTTTGGCAGCAAATTCAGCTATGTGCTTGGGTTTTTGGCTGCAAGTACAGGTCAATTGAATGTGTTCCTTGGCATGGGAGCGACGCAAGCTTGCATGGCTGCATGCTCATGGAGCAGATTGTTTTCTTCCTGCTCGAAAGGAACAGAGGGACCTACAGTTATGGGCATCTCTATGTTTCCAGATGTTTCATGAGGGAACAGGTAACTAGATGTATGCCGTTGTTGGCACTGTTGTTGAATGGTGCTGTGAATAGTTCTGTATGGAAACAGGACAAAGGTTTCAAAGGGACACAGGCCTAAGGGTTTCACAGGAAACAGGTCGTAGGTTTCTCGAGGAAACATGTTTATGGTTCTCCAAGAGATAGGTCACATGCAGTAGTACGGCAGCCAACTGACCTTTTTTCCCCAAAAAACAAGCATAAGAAATATTCAGCTGCGCCTGTATTCTCTGTAGCGCAGCCCGCCAGCAGTACCTTCCAAAAAGCATGAGAGAGAGAGAGGAAGCCAAGGCGCATGTGCAGTCCCACTGTTTTTTCCACCAGTGGAGAGGTGCATCCAGCCATCTGCTTTCTGCTGGTCAGCCCCTATGCGCCCCTACAAAACTGCCCGCCGCCAATCTTCGAAAAACCTGTATCAGCCCTCGGCATGCAGCCGACAGTCACTGGAGAGAGAAAGAGAGAGAGAGAGAGAGGGCATGCACCGAAGCTCGAGCCTGCCACCTCCTGCTCTTCAACCCTCCGCCTTTTCACCAATAGAGAGGCGCCTAAAAGCAGCCTGCCAGCCCCTTGTTTTCTCCCAAAAAGCAAGAGAGAGAGAGAGAGAGAGGCGTGTCTCCCAAAAGTGGAGTAGCCTCCCAAATTAGCTTTTGGGCCACGAAAGGTTATAAAACCGTGATGTTCTAAGTGATGCACAGGCATATGAATGCATGTTATGCAAAATGCAGAGTGCCTTCTGATGCAAACCCTAAGGCTTCTACTGACTCTACATGCATGAATGATTCTCTCCAAGTGGGTTAAGGGACTTGACTAACTGACTGACCCGCTAAGGCTGAGGAATGACCTACGTAGCTCGTGCCTGACTTATCTTGGACTGAGGATATACAATGGGGTCACGGAGACGACAAATATCATCCTACTGGGTTCTAATAATGTACAGATGTAGCACTGCTGATGATGGGCCATCTTGTCACCATGCACTGAGTGCAGAGTGCATGTGACATCTTGGCAGATCTCATCGATCTACTAAAGGGATCCAAGACTAGATGGCAACGGATCCGAATAACTCCACGAGCGTTGGAGGCATTTAAGAATCTCAAGGTGCAGGTGTGTTACAACAGAATGGCCGTCCAGTAGCTTACATGTCTCGTAAGTTAATGCCTACGGAAAAGAATTACTCGGTCTACGATCAGGAACTCCTATCAGTTATTCAAGCCTTGAAACATTGAAAACATTTCTTTTATGGCCGTGAATTTGAGGTTCGCACTAACCATCAGGCATTACATTGGATTCAGACAATGCCAAGTGTACAGTGGAGTAACCATCAGCACTGCTGGCGCCTGATCTTCCAACAATTTGGTGGTATGATCGAGAAAGGCCAACCTAGTGGCTGATGCTTTGAGCAAGAAGGGAATAGTAACATTGATTTAGACCACTAGACTCAACCTTGTTGGTACGGGACTAGACGACATGAAGCACACGTACGCGGATTCCGAGGAATTCAGTACACAGTGGGAGCAGGCATTGGATGCCACAGGACTATGCCACTTTTTGATACGCGATGGTTGGCTTTTCTACAAAGGCCGACTTTGTGTCATGAAGTCGTACAGGGTAACGCTTCTCCATGACGCCCACGACGCCATCACTCGTGGTCACCGGGGCATGAATTCGACTTTGGAGAAGTTAGAAAGGCAATGTTATTGGCCAAGAATGAGGCGAGATGTGTTTGCACATGTGCAACAGTGTGACGTTTGTCAGAAAGTGAAAGCTCCTTGTGGGAAGAAGATAGGGTTGCTACAACCTTTACCAATTCCCAAGGGACCTATCCAAGATATATTGATGGACTTTGTTACGAATCTGCCTCCCAGTCTGGGTAAGTGTAATACTAAGTGCTTGAATATTGCTGATAGATTTAGCAAATTTGTTATGCTTATCCCATGCATAGCCAATGTGACCGCCCAAGATGTTGCCCATTTGTTCATTCGGCATTGGTACCCGATTGGCTGGATACCTAGGACCATAGTGTCAGACCGAGATGCCAAGTTTACCAGTCATTTTTGGAGAGAATTGTTTGATAACTTTGGTACTAAATTGAATTTTTCTAGTGCATTTTACCCATAGACTGATGGCCAGACAGGAATTTACAACGAGCTGGCCTTTGATGTGCTAAAGTGTTATGTCCATGATCAACAAGGTAAGCGAGGATCGTATTTGCCTTTAGTTTAAGTTGTTTTGAATGATTCCTTTTCTTCAGCTATTGGCAGGGCTCACTATGAAGTAGCGTTTGGAAGACCATTCTAGTCGCTCTTGACCAGAACCTTGTCTTTAGTACTTGAAGCGAACAGAATGACGGAGTCTTACCGGGAGATTTTGGAGTCAGTGAAAGACAGGTTGGCTAAAGTGTAAGAGGCCTACACTTGACAGGCCAACAAAGACTAAAGCGATGTGAAGTTCTTGGAAGGAGATTGGGTTTATCTTCGGATCATGAAGCAAAGACTGAAACAGGTGGGCAAGCGATGCCCAAAGGTATCATTTAGGAGCTTCGAACCTTTTCCTATCCAAAGAAAGATCAATGAGGTGTCAATGAAGTTGAAGCTACCTCCGAGCTGGACTATGCACGGTGTTCCATGATGGCAGTTGGCTAAAACCATATGTAGGTCCAATCCCTTCAAAAGTAAAAGACGAAGCGGAACTAGATATAGTTGATGAAGCTGAAGTGATGGTTCCAGAACAGATCCTTTTGCACCGCTTCAACTATGGCTCAAGCCAAAGACAAAGACAGTTCCTCAAAGTTTCAGGACCGGGGGACCCACGAAGGGCTTTGGCTTGACAAAGAGTTCTTTGAAGACTATCCGGCTTTATTGATGGACTATTTGGAGGCCATGCAGTTTCCGTCAAGTTAAGCAGAAGGGGATGTCACGTGCATCCCGATGTAGACACCTGAACAAGAAGGTGCAGGACCTGGAGTGGAAACTGGTCCCATGTGAGCCCAGTCCGGGACGAGTCAGCCAAGGTTCCACTCTACGCGTCCGAGGTCAGGTGTGCATTGTCGCGCACATGAAGCAGTGCCAGTCCATACTGTGAATCTCCCTTTGGAATGATGTGAGATGATTTGTGTTTTTGGTTTGCAACCAGACGCCAGACATCTGTAGAGCATGTAGGATTTGCATGTAGAAAAGGGGGCCAGTCCATAGGGCTACCCCAGAACAGAGCCTAAGGCTCTTGGAGTGGGCAGCTTATAGCCATCCCAAGGGGTCAAGAGGGCCCCAAGCTGTGCCCACCAGCCCTAGTGTGGGTTGGGCAGGCTGTCGGCCTGCCCTAGGGGCCCTGGCCCGGCAGCCAACAGGGCCCTGGGCCCTGCCCAGCCAGTCGCGGCCATGTGTGGGGGCAGCCCACACTGTTTGCGCATGGCTGCCCAGCAGCCTGGACACCATCCAGATCACACGCATGCTTGACAGAACTTGTCCAATGTGAAGCAATGGCAAAAAAGGAGCATTTAATGCTAGTTTTCCAGGTCGTGAGGATATTCAGCAGCCTGACCCCTGTTGGGGCAACCGATCAGCCATCTGAAGGGCTATAAAAAGGCCAGCCATAATTCAGTAGAAGCATCTCATTATTTACGAAGTGATGGTGCGTTCCAAGGGCCAGGATTGCCAAGGGGAAAGAGCTCCAACCAAGGTGAACAGTGCAGGTCAAGATTCCGTCTTTATTTTCAGATTTACATCATTCTAATAAAGCAAATACACCATCGTGGTGGGGGCCCTATAGAGGGTATTTGGGACCCAATACTGTATCAGATCCACCATGATGTAACTTTTTGGTCTCATAGGTCATTATGGCCTTTTGAAGACGTTAATATAACATTTCATTTCATTTCATTTCTCTCTCTATTTTCTGCACATCTTCTCCAGTATTGTGCGCTATAATCGTCGTGAATGATTGCTGAATTATGAGCATTGAAGTTACCAATTCCGCAAGCACCCATGTTACACCCCTCATGCAGCTATTTCCAGAGCTTGCAGTAGGATGAGACCCTTGTTGAGATAGAGGATCTTGATATCAGAGAATGAGACAGATAGCCCTTTATGTAAAATGATTTGATTAGAAATGATTGTGGTCATCCTTTGGGTGCCTCTAGCTATATGCAGTGGCCAGGCTAGGAGAGATGTACACCAATAGTGGGGCATTGGAAGACTCTTGGAAGTCTTTCGATGGATCAGAAAGATGCCTCCACCTAGCACCTCAGGAGGAATCATAGATGGAATAGTTTGATGCACCTATCCCCCTTGAGTGGCTTACTGGCACATTTCATGATGAGTATCACCCTAGACGCCTGTGGGCTTTTTCTAGGACAGGTGTACCGCTGTAGGTATTAGCCTTACCGGACGAGGACTAGGAGGGAGACTGTATATTCTATACTATCTTGGCCGGATGGAGATTGATGAGATGTGATACCCATGATTTCATCCTTGGAGCTGTCCTCCGCCTTGTACGAGTTGTGGGTTGCTCCAGGAGACACTGGTCTATTGACCCTCCCCTTGAGTTCAAACTCAAGGTCTTGGTGCCTATGGCGTCATTGTGGATGTCCCATTAACATCTCCCATGAGGTCCCAGCGAGTGGAAATGGATTAATGCAGCCAATCCCTTGAAGAGTTTGCCTTTCTTTAGTTACATTGTGAGGAATGCCAGACTAGTACCACTTGGAGAGATTTAGAGGATTCCTACCCTCAGGCTGTCAAATCCCCACGGATCCCCTCGTGATCGATCTTGGTTCGTAACTCGAATCCTGCAAACAAACGAACAACAAACAAGCAAGGGGGTGGAGGCCTGACTCACCTCCCAACCATGACAGCCGTGGGCGAGCCCACAGTCTTGGCTGTCCCCACCGAGCCACGAGCTGAGCTAACTAGGTTGACGTACCGACCAATCTCCTCCTCGCGACGTCCCATACCGCCGCGTTGTCAGCTTGTTCAACCTTTTGTAATCTATACACATTCTCCAAGTATTGTCCTTCTTTCTCCTAAGCAACACAGGTGCACCCCAAGGTGATTTACTTGGACGGATCTGGCCCATCCTCAAATAATCTTCGAGTTGTTTAGCCAACTCATCTTCCTCAGCTTGGCTCATTCTATAAGGTGGAATACTCACAGGATGAGCACCAGGGATCAAGTCAATACGATGATCTACTGCCCGTTCAGGTGGTAAACCCGATGGCAGTTTCTTAGGAAATACATCTTGAAACGAATCAAGTATCTTCTGTAATTCTTTGCTTTCAAATACACTTAATTCATTCACATCCATGGAAGGGATGAGAAAAGAAGAAAGCGGAATCAATACACAATGGAAAGCAGTATACAAAGAAGAATTCATTATATTTCCAAAATCAATAGTATTTACAAGAGGTTCCTGAGAGGGATGGATACAATCACCTAAAATACTAAACTTGGTGTCCCTATGCTGAAAAGAAAAAATATGACTAGACCAATCTATCTGGACATCAAGAGTCTTAAACCACTCAATCCCTAATAACAAGTCTACATTTTCCAGATGCATAACATAGCATTCCAGAGTATCTTTGTAGTCCTGAATCTGGATTGGAAGCATCTCCACCTTGCGATCCCAAACTTGTCTTCCCGCAGGTAGACGTACCTCATAGGTATGGTCGTTGAGTGTCGTATCAAGACTCAATTTCTGCACAAGTTTGTAGTTAACAAAGTTATGCGAACTGCCAGGGTCTAAAAGAATGTGAATTTTATGGCCATTCACTTCTCCATAAACTCGGAGAAGATCATGCATGTCAAATACCTTAGAATTGAACAGACAATCAGAACAAGTACTAGGGCGAGAAAGTACAGTAATTGACGTACCTGTCAAAGACAACTGGTTAGCTGCCTTTGGCTTGGTTCCTGCGTTTGACTTGGTACCCTTTTGCTTCGGGCACTCATTACGCTTGTGTCCTTTTTCTTCGCAGATACAACAACGTCCTTCCTTCTTGAGCTTCAAAGCCCTAAGGAGTCGTTTCTTCTTTGCTGGTGTCGAACTTGTATTCTTCGAAGGTTGGTCCGAAGACTTGCCTTCAGTCGTGTTAGCCATAGGTGCGGAGAACTTTCTTTTATGCTTGTTCCCCTGCTCGGTAACGGGTTTTGACTTGGAAGAGACCATCGTATCATCATAGATACGAGTTGAATGAATGGCCTCGTCCAATGTTTTGCATTTGTTATTTTTAACCTGTAATCGGTACGAGTCTGGTAAACCAGCTACGAAAAACCCCAAAAGAGTAGTGGGATCCATCTTTGTAGCTTTCATCTGCAAGTCACGAAATTTTTGGAGGTAGACCTCATAAGTGAGGTGCTACGAGGTCATGGTCAAAGCTGAAAACCGGGCAACAACTTCATAATCATCCTCTTTTTTGAGGAATTCTTTCTTGAAGATATCTTCAAATTGTGCCCAAGTCGTTGGCTTTGGGTTCAGTTCCTTCCACCAAAGCAAAGCTTTGCCGGACAAGAAACCTGCTGCTAACTGTATCTTCTTTCCATCATCATATGGATGAAACTGAAAGTGAACTTGCCACTTGTGTAGCCAAGTGTCCACGATCTCCTTGGTTCTCTGCTTTTGCTCGCCCCCGAACGGTTCCGGAGTAATATTGGGGCCTAAAGCTGAAGCCAAGGTATCCATTCCCGAGAAAGTAGAGAGGGTAGTGGTCAAGAGAGCGATGGAGTTCTGCAAAGCTTGCATCTGGGCTGCGATTTGTGCCTGACGTTCCGTCGAAGAAGCTTCGAGAGCTACTTTGAACTCTTGGAAATCTGATTTTGACACAAACTCGTCAAAAAGATCGGCATCGGTTTCTTCCGTATAGCCAGCAAGCCTTCGCGTTCCACGAGGGGCTCCAACTCTGATTCTTGGATCGACATCGTGAAGAGGGTACGCGGAGAGAAAATTTGATCTTTGCACAATGAAAGTACGAGCGAACTTGAGAGCTTGAGAGCTTGAAAACTTGAGAACTTGAGAACTCGAGAACTCGAGAGATGTGTGGCAAGAAGCCCACTAGAGGGGTTTATAAAGGTTTCCCAAAAGCCAAAAAAAAAATCTCGAAAAGCTAGGCTTAGCTTTTGCTTTAGCTTTTGTGTTTTTTTTTTCGTGAATAAATATATATATATATATATATTTTAATATATATATATATATATGGATATATATATTCGATTTTTCTTAAAAAAAAAATAAAAAAAATAAACACCTTTGGAAACCTTGGAGAGGGAAGTTCTCTTAAAACTTTTTTAAGAAAAATTTTAAACTCCAAAAAACTGAAAGCTTTCCTTAGTTTTTTTTTTCTTCTCCCCCCCTGGATTCGCCCGCCGGTGGAGATGCCGTCGCCAGCTGCTGACGTCGACCATGCTGCCATCATCGATTGCCGCCGGGTGCAGGTTTACGCTTGCGCCAACCCACGCATGTACCCGCCGGCGTATCCTGCTTGGTTCCGGCCAGCGCTTGTGCGCTCACGTAGGCTGCGCCTACGCCTGGCCACAGGGCCACGTGGCCTTGGCGCTCACCTTGCGTGGCCTGTGCGCTGGTCTTGCGTGGCTTGGGCGCTGGCTTGGGCTGGCTACGCAGGCCTGGCCGCATGCCTAGCAGGCCTGGCCGCCTGTAGGTGAGTAGCCCCCACGCCTATGACACACACGCGACATACATGGCCAGCACAGCAGTTCTCGGCCAGCAGACACAGCAACACGACACTCTCTGTCGCTCTTTCTCTCATGCGCCAAAAAACAACGAAAAGTAACATGCTTTCTTTCGTTTTTTTTTTTTCAGTTTCTCTCCCTGCAGGTTATGCGACTGCACAACAATTCACCTCTTCTTTGCAAAAGCAATCAACCCTATTAAAACTACCATCTCCCATCAACATGGGGTTCTTTGATGAAGAAAAAACACATACCAAAACTGAAAACTGCAGTATGCACAGAAAAACAGCAAGCTTTTTTAACACATACCGTTCTTCGACCTCTTCTTCTCTACCTACCGACTTGCTCGTTCACGAGGTATGCTCTGATACCACTGTCAAATCCCCACGGATCCCCTCGTGATCGATCTTGGTTCGTAACTCGAATCTTGCAAACAAACGAACAACAAACAAGCAAGGGGGTGCAGGCCTGACTCACCTCCCAACCATGACAGCCGTGGGCGAGCCCACAGTCTTGGCTGTCCCCACCGAGCCATGAGCTGAGCTAACTAGGTTGACGTACTGACCAATCTCCTCCTCGCGACGTCCCATACCGCCGCGAAGCTGCCCTCGCGGGCCTCGAGACTGCTGCCGGCCTCGGCTGCATAAAGCAGGTGCACGTCTGCACTAGATCCAGGCTCCAAGACCATAGAGCTCTCACAAACTCGCGAGACTCTCTATCCAATAACTAACCTTGGCCACCCTTTTATAGGCTCTTGCCTGGTCATCGGGCGTCCACACTTGGCCGCCCGCCCGTCCATACTTGGGTGCCCGCCCGTTAGTATATCCCTAACTCAGCTCGTCAATCAGCCTGCCTAGTTCCAAGCTTCCCCAAGCCTCGAAACTAGTCTTGCATGCGTATAGCACACGGTAGATACCCACTGTGCACATGACACAGGCCACCTTGGGAAAGCTTTGGGATTACTTCTTTGATTATTCAGAAGAGGTTTTGGCGCTCTTGCAGGAGGAGCCAGATATCCCAACTTTTTTTGGTTATTGCTACATGGTGGTCTCCTTGTTAAGAGCTATCTGTGGTGCGGATCCAGCTTGCCCTAGGTGCTCGATAGTCTTGAGACTGTACAACATTGTTTCTGGGGTTACAGAGTTGCTCAGAGAATATGCAGCTCCATAGCTCAGCTTTTAGGCAGACTATATACATCACTTGGGGCTCTATTTAAGTGTCGGTCCTATAACTGGGCAGCCATTGGGTCTCCGTGAGTGGGAGTTGATCAGCTAGATTTATAGGTCATGAAGGACCTATACATCCTCGGAGGTTGGCACTTTAAAAAAAAATTAAAAAAAATGCCGTACCTTCCCATCACTACTGTGCTTAGACCCTCTACTCACTTCAAGATTTCTACAAACTCCCTAACAGTGGATACACTATTGCTTCTCCTAGATGGCTGCTTCTGGTGGATCTAAAGGGGTGCAACGTTAGGTGAAAGGCTTGATTCTTCAATACACACTTAAATTTGTGTTTTTTACTATCACATACATAGTCAGCTCCCCTCCACCCTTTCTTTCTTCCCTCCCTCTTCCCTCTGTGTATTTCATGGATTGCAGTGGTGTGATTATCAATATGGGAGTTCTGACAACCAGTTCATTTATCAAAGTTTTTCTAATGTCAGTTGTATTGACCTTGGTATTATGGCCTCTTGTTCCCAGCACCACATTGTTATGGGCAGACTTGGACTCCAAGCTTATCTCCAGATTGTACTGCATTGACACCTCAAAGCTGTACTGTCATTCCAGTGGTTGATTCAAATGGAGATTACTCATATGATTCGTACTTGGTATGTTGTTCTCATTAGTACCTTTCCATTCCACTGTAAGACTTGTTACAAAGTCAATCCCATCAGTCTTGTAAGCAACTTATGAGGTGTCAACAATTTCGAAGTCATAGCAATGGTTGAGTCATCAAAGATTGCGACGACAATGGGTGCCATTAAATCTTCATTGTGGTGCGTATGGATGTGAAACGACTCTTTTTGGTTTGCCTGACCATTTCCTGGATTGATTTCGCATGTGAGAAAAATAATTATTTTCAATCTGTGGGAGAGTGGTCCTCTTCATGTGTGCATTTCAACTCATAAAAAATGCGAAACCGGCACTTTTGTTTAATTTTTTGTGGTGCTAAGATTCTTTTATCTATTCATCTTTAAACATTATGAAAAATAAGAATTAGCTTTTTGATTAGGTTGCAAAAGCTGAGGGAAAACACAAGGTTAATTTTTTGCTCGCCCAGAGGAAGGGATGAGCGTGCAGCTTATAGCTCTCTTTCTGAAGTGTGCGGTTTGTGGGAACCCTCTCACATGTGCCAGGCTGTAAGGACGTTGCTGTAAGGGCCTTGCACTGTTCCTATGGTTGGCTGCACTAGATAAGAGTGTCTGCAGCTGTTTGTTGAGCGTGAAGAAGGTAACAGTCCACCAAAATTAGTACTTTAGAGTTTGGGCTACCTTTGGTTGCAAGGAAAGGAGGCTTGATTCTGGATTCCATTCTCCATGGAAGATTGAGCTTGCAGGAGTGGAAGACCATTAAAATATCGCACTGGAGACTTTTCTCATGTTAGGTTCAAGGTGACCTACTGGAGTATGATTATGCTATGCAGGTTTACTACCCAAAAAAGCTGCCACATACATTGCTCCTGGTCTGACCAGTGAATCAAAGAGGAGGCACTTGCTAAATGTGTTCTGAATGATTTCTCTCTAGTCGTGCTAATTATGCATATTTCTTGCTGAAGTGGACTGCCTCTCCTAGTTGAATGGAAATTTCGGCCCTAGGTATTACACTGCTCCCGAGTAAATGTAAGCTTTCTTTATTTCCACAGTGTTATCCTCAAAAGGTGAAGGTATCTTTTTGTGGTCATCGTAGCTAATATTGAAAATCACTACCTTGGTTTTGCCAACATCGACTTTCAGTCCTTTTCTTTGTAGAAGACTTTTAGTGCATCAAGGTCCTTTTATTTTATTTATTTATTTATTTTTTTCAGAAAGGAGACTTCTATTAAGTATGGAAAAATTTTACAAAATGGAGATTTCACACCAAGTAAGGTGGAGATCTCAACCAATCAGGAGCCCTGTGCTGCCAATAGGGTCCCGAATGAGAGGACATGAAAAAGATACCAATGTCCCACTCTCTCATAAACTGGCCGCGCTTCCTCTCCGCAGCCCCCGAAGATCCCTGGATTCTGGCCCAGGTAGCCATGATGGTGTGAATAATATCACTCCAAATCCTGCAAAGACACTGAGAAACAAGAACGGGAGTACCCTCAATGGCCTCGGTGCATCTAGCCTTCCAGATATTCCAGGCTGAGATGCTAGCAATAATCTCCCAAGAGCTGTCTAACCTCTGTGCCAGAGGGACAAAGTGAGAAAGTGGTAAATCCTGAAGACAACACTGTCGAGCAACTCCTTGCCTAACCATAATGGCCAAGCTCCTGTCGGTCGCCTCGAATCTCAGCTGAGGCCCAGACTGTGTCAACCAAATGATAGAACCAAAAGAAATGATAGCATCCCCTTAATCCTACCAAAGAGGTGTGCAATCGTCGTCGCAGACCAAACCCTCTGTGCTTCCCTGCATTCCCACCATAAACAATGGTGAACTGACTCCGAAACTCCTGCACATCTAGGGCATGCTGGGCAAGCACCAATAACAGGCCTCCACTGATTGGTGGCCAGACCACCATGAAGAGAAACCCAGATAAAGGAGGAAATCTGTGGCTTCCTATAAGAATGCCACAATCTCTGCCAAAAAACCCTCTGAATGTCAGTCGAAATGCCGTAAGATTCCCAATGGGGTCTAAGAGTAGGGACACTATGAATGTGTCCCAAGATAAGATGTCTGGCATTCCGCACCGTATAACTGAAAAAAGGCATGCTTTTCAAAGGGTTACAAGCATCCTTCCACTCCCACTCACCGGGGTCCAATGCAAATGTCTGATAGGGCAGCCACCATACAACCAAAGGCTAACACTCTGTGATCATCCCTGGGGGGGGGTCAACAAAGACGTGCTTCCCTAACCTACCAACAACTCTGACTGGATGAATCTGGGGGCCCTCAATAAGGTCCTGCACTTCACATCTCTCTAGCTGCCATCCATCCTGTACAAAAAAAAAGACCGAAACATCATCCTCCCTAGGCAAGGGGAGACCCATAACCTGAAGAGGAACACCTGTCCCAGAAAAAACCCCAAATCAAGAATGATGACGGCCTTCCAAGAAAGATCCAGTAATCCAGTGGTTGGGAATGGCTGCATCAATCTGTGCAATCCTGCGGCTAGAGCCTCTCAAATGCTGCGTGAAATCCAATCTCTGTACTTCAGTGAGGCTCTGAAACCTCTTCCAAGCCAGCACTGTGGGGCATAGGGTCTCCGTGGTTCTGTGTATCTGGTATGGTACCGGATGCCAGATCGCTGAGTAGATAGTGGTTAGGACAAGGGGCCAGCCCATAGGGCTACCCTGGATCTGAGAGTGGGCATGGGAATGGTGTAGAACCACCCCCATGAGGGCCAAGAAGGCCCAGGCTGAACCCACCAGCCATGGAGGGGCTGTAGGACAGCCCTAGGGCAAGCTAAAGGCAAAATTCAGGAGAAAACAGCCTTTGCATGGCTGTAGGGCAGGTATGGGGCAGCCCAGCCCTCTTGAGGTTTGCAAAAGCTGTGCCCAGCCCTTTAGAATCAGGCGCATCACTTTCAGCCTGATAGGGAAAAAAAGCAGCATTTTTTGGGATTTAATTGAGCATTTATTGCTGAATTTCTGGTTGTGGGAGCATTTAATGCTGGCCGACTGCAGAGCTGACTGTTGTAGTTGAGCTAGTATAAATAGAATGGCCCATAATCCCATTCATTCATCTCATTCTCCACCAAGAGCTCAAGCATAAGAGGCTAGACAAAGCCAAGAGGGTGCTAAGCAAAGGGGTGAAGGATTCAGGTCAAGGGCAGGGTATTCCCAGCCAAGAAAAGGTCCAAGATTGCTGTATTTTCTTTCAGATTTCTCATCATTCTAATAAAGCAAATACACCATCCGTGGTGGGGGCCCTACAGAGGGTAATTGGGACCCAATACTGTGTCCTCTCCATCGCTCCCTCTCTCTCCATCAAGAATGCTGAGAAGGAAGAAGGGGAGATCAATGACAACACTCTCACGGCCATCAAAGAAGAGATCTCCAAGGAGATCACAAAGGACATGGAGGGAAAGCTCGAAGCCAAGCAGTCAGGATGGGTCGAGGTGGTGAAGAAGAACATCCGTAAAGAAGTGAGGGAGGAAACTCAAAGGGAAGAAAACCAAATCATTCACACCACCATTGAGGAGGAGAAGATGAGGCATGCCCGCCGCCTCAACATTCGAGTCACAGGTATAGCCGAGACACCCGACTCCACTCCCGAGAAAGATGGACAGCTTCTATGCATGAAGCTCGGCTACAAGGAAGAGCACCCTCTCCCCTTCACCAAAGCATGGAGAGCCGGGAAAGACTCAACACGCAAGCGAGCCCTCATCCCACAGTTTGCAGGAGAGACGGAGAGGGTCACCTTCATGAGGAAGAGGGTCATACTACAGGGTTTAGAGGGAGCTCCTATTTTCTTGGATGATGATCTCACGAGGATGCAGCTTGAGCATAGGAGAACTTGCATGCCACGAGTCTTACACGCGAGGAGAGAAGGCAAGAAGGCCTTCTATCGAGATGGTCGGGTCATCATTGATGGCCGGCCCATGGATTAGCGGTTTGGGGCCTATGGGACACAGACCAGGCCACTGACAGAGATACACATAGCAGTATGGAACTGTAATGGTTCACTATGGGTGCAGCCTGGACGACTGGAGCATGTTATGGTGGGGAGAGACATCATACTTCTGACAGAGACACATCAGAGCCCAGAGAGAGGGCTACCTCGAGTAGAGGGATTCCAGTGGGAGTCAGCATACAGGAGGACCACACGCCAGGGTACCTCGAGAGGGTCGGGGGGAGTAGCAGTCCTATTCAGACGGGAGCTACAGGGGAGACTGAGAGTGGTAGCACAGGATCCAGAGGCCAGATACATGTGGATCAGCTTACAGCTCTCACAGGACAGGGTTATATACATAGCTCTATGTTACTTTTCTCCATCAGGATCCTCCTATGTCATTACAGAGGACATGCCACAGGAGGAGGAGATAGGAGCCTCGCCATACACTTGTCTGTCAGAGGAGATTATGCATTATTCTACACTAGGGGAAGTATTTCTTACGGGCGACTTCAATGCCCACACACAGAGCAGACAGTGTGAGGTGTATGACTATGATAACATGGAGATCCTCCACCCTGTGGATCCAGAGGAGATAGGGGCTAGTCGGGCATCAGAGGACACTGGACCAGACAGAGGACATTATGGGGACCACTTACTAGAGTTGGGAGCCAGGCATCGTCTCGTTATTTATAACGGGATGCTACAGTGGCCGGGGTCAGGAGGGCTGACATGCTTCCCACATGGGGGTCATACACGGACCGGAGGCACGGTGGTAGACTACATTATGGGGTCTTTGGAGGCATCACAGCTTGTCACCTCATTCTCCATTCCACCTCGTCCTATTGGGGCAGATCATACATACTTGGCATTTTCACTAGCCGGATCACCAGTATCACCAGCCCCCCACATACCGACGCCACACACTACCATCTACTTCACACATGACATGGCAGACATATACACTGGCAGAGTAGAGGATGGGCTCCTACTCATGGATCCCCTGGCATCTATGGATACCATTACAGCCCAGCTCGCATCACTCCTACACACGGCTGCATTACAGAGCTTCCCACATCGTGTACACTCAGGAGAGCCTGCGAGACCTGGAACTATGCCCCAGAACAGATGGTATGATGACGAGTGCAGAGCCCTATACTCACGACTCCGCATACAGAGAGCTTTGGGAGCCATCACAGAGCAGGAGTCGAGGAGAGAGATGAGGAGACTTACTCGCCGCAAAAGGCGGGCCTTCGCAGAGATGCAGGAGCTAGAGATCTTTCATTTCTTCATGAGTAGAGATAGCCCTGTCTCATGGCGGCACTTTAGAGAGCCCCGGACCCCGACACCTATTGCAGACCCACAGACATGGCACACATATGCAGAGGGTCTATACCATGCCCCACAGCAGCCACCTATACCTCAGCCACAGGAGCCTCGACCTACCACAGCTAGCTTCTTTACCCACTCGATGGTACAGGAAGCTATCCGCCGCCTACAGCATGGACGGGCCGCCGACCATATGGGCCTGCAGGGTGAGCATCTCATATATGCAGTAGATTCTTTAGCTCCTTTTCTTGCACACCTGTTTAACAGGGCACTAGCAGAGGGTTTGCCTGCGGAGTGGACGATGCACACCATTGTGCCGATTCACAAAATAGGGGATATGCTCGATCCGAGCAACTACAGGACGGTTATGGTTGGCCACATGCTGGCCAAACTCTATGGTGCAGTGCTGGAGCAGGAGCTTAGCTTATATGCTGAGCGAGCAGGTTTACGCTCATCAGGGCAGGCAGGCTTCAGGAGAGCTTTCTCTACCACTGACCATGTATTCACTTTGAGATGTATGATTGATCAGGCCAGAGTGAGGAAGAGAAAGCTCTATTGCTGCTTTGTGGATTTCCGCAAGGCATTTGACACAGTACCACGAGAGAGGCTCTTTCAGCGCCCGCAGTCTCTTGGCATACCAGCAGATATGACATGGGGCATCTATGCATTATATGAGCAGGTTTTTGGGCGAGTCAGATGTCCAGGAGGTATGTCCGAGACTATTGCTAGCACCATTGGTGTGAAGCAAGGATGCCCACTTTCCCCCACGCTATTTGGGTTATACATTGATGAGGTGGCTGACTTCATTACACGGGGAGGCGGAGATGGAGTTGATTTAGCAGGTACCTCAGTACATATTATGCTCTATGCTGATGATATTGTATTAGTGTCTGAGTCCCCAGGTGGTCTACAACAGCATCTACATGCACTCCATGATTTCTGCACACAGAGGGGTCTTACTGTGAACCTTGGGAAAACCAAGGTTATGGTCTTTCATACATCGAGACAGGGCAGGAGTCAGCTGACATTCACTCTCGCCGGATGCCAGGTGGAGGTGGTGACATCATACGTGTACCTAGGGGTTACCTTCTCTGCAGCAGCCACACGCTTTACCATGGGTTCAGCAGCCAGAGCTAGATTGACACGGGGATATGCAGCATTGGCTATGCTAGAGAGACAGTGCCACCAGGCGCATTTTCAGGAGCCCCGGACGAAGGGGTGGCTATTTGACACATTAGTCACACCGGCATTGATGTATGGAGCAGCAGTATGGGCGCCAGGCCTTGCTACCCATTGGTGGACACAGATAGAGAGACCACAGGCCCTCATGATGGCACGCATGATACGCAGCAAACCGTCAGTACCTCATGACATTATCCGAGCAGAGTTTGCTACGCCTCCTATGATGGTAGAGGCCATATTTCAGACTATATGCCTGCTAGACAGATTCAGAGAGATGCCACAGGACAGATTATCATACAGAGCTTTTCAGGCATCTAGACAGTTGGCTGAGGCAGGAGACAGAGGATCATGGTATGCACAGGTCACACATTGGTTCTCACAGCATGGCCTAGACATGGATCATCTACCACCATTCCAGTATGACAGGGATGCACCACATATCCGTCTCTCTCATAGTGAGAGGAACAGAGTATTGAGACAGGATCTATGGCAGCTCTATACACGAGAGACATGGATATCGCCTACACAGCCTCTTCCACCGAAGATGCTATACTACAGAGATCACTTCATGAGTATCACTGATGATGGATTTATAGAGAGGCCTAGATACATGGAGGGCTTTTTACCACACGGCTCCTGAGTGGCTATTGGTCAGCTCAGAGTTTCATCACACCGATTGGAGATTGAGACTGGCAGAGCAGCACGGATCCCCCGAGAGGAGAGGGTATGCAGATTGTGCAGAGAGGAGGTGGAGAGTGAGGAGCATTATGTATGCAGATGCAGAGCATATACAGCCATCAGAGAGAGATATCCCATTTTATTCAGAGAGCCACATTCCCTACGCCAGATCTTTGAGACAGCAGACCAGCGCATACTGGGGAGATACATTCTAGACATACAGCGCCACAGAGAGACATTATTACAGGCTCAGACAGCTCCAGAGGGGGGGCGACAGACACAGATTACTACATTTTTTCAGAGATCCATACCCCTCCCAGCCCCTACACGGCAGGGAATTACTCTCCAGAGAGCAGAGACACTTAGAGCCCGCAGGAGACAGAGGACACCTGGCTTTCGGACACCACGCCTATACCAGAGAGAGATGACAGAGATCAGAGCTCAGTTTCACTGAGAGGGTGCGGAGCGACTGGCTCGCTTCAGAGCACACCCAAGCATGTTCTTCAGGGAGCTGTGGACACCCCCTTCACTGATGTATACCATTTTATACCCCCAGTATGGTACAGGATGGAGCTAGCTAGGTTGCATATCATGATTGTATACTCCATGCATATAGCTTTGCATTCTCCTAGTAATAGAGCTCCATCGCCTGCACACCCAGATTCAGCTTTTTTTATTCAGTACTTTTTCATTTTGTTGGGATGACAGAGGATACCCCATACAGGTACTCCGATTTGTCTCATAGGCCGAGTTCGGTCTTTTGGAAGACGTTAATAAAATCTTTCTTTCTTTCTTTCTTTCTCTATTTTCTGCACTTCTCCTTTCAGTTTGTGCGTTAATTTCCGTCGCGAAAAGAGTGCTGAATTTTGAGTATTGAAGTTACCGATTCTTCTCTGAAGCTTCCGCATATTACAACATCATCTGCGTAAAAAGTATTAAGACCACTCTCTTTGCCATTTTGTGTGTGTGTGCACGCGCGCGCATACATACATAGAAAGAAAGAAAGATATATTAACGTCTGCGAAAGGCCAAAGTGGCCGATGAGACCAAAACATAGTACACAGCTGATGGTGTCTCATCAAAAGACCTAGTGGGTATATGAGACCAAAAGTGATATAGTAGTGTCCATGTAATCTCATCATGGTACAAAAGAAAATAAGGACTAGAGCTATGAGCTGGGAATGTCAAATCTGAGCCATATGATACAAAGTGGGACCATCATCATCATACAACCTATGGATGGAGAAAAAAAGAAAGAAAGAAAGATTTTATTAATGTCTTCTAAAGGTCAAAAAACGGCCTATGAGACAAAACCTGTGCACATCATCATCATGTCTCAATGGACAGCAAATGGATACAAAAGAAAGAAAAGTACAAGGTACTCTATAATGTGGAGATAAATCTCATTCAGGGCTCTGCTTAACTACTGTGGGGTGGGTGGGAGGGAGGGGTAAATACATCCAATAAAGCATCCAGGTCCAACCGGTGCCAATGACTGGGTGTAGGATGTCATACATCGGGTTAGGGGCAAGATATCTCCCAATCTGTGCTAGATCAATCTGGAGTCTGTCCTCTCTGCTATGTCTCCTCAAGATCTCATCAATTTGTGTCTGGTGGAGACCTGGGGGGTGAGGGCGAGGTGGGTGGGGGCGTCTCTTGGATCGTAGCTCTCTCGCTCAGGCTGATGTCACTCGGGTTTGGACCGAGTGACATCTCTCCTCTGGTAGTAGATGTGGATATAGTGCATTTCCGAGTGACTCGGCTTTGGATCGAAGGAGCTGTGGAGGATGTCCCACCACTGAGTGGTTGGAAGAAGGTAGCGATCTGTGTCTGAGATGATGTATCCCTCTGCTGTGGGAGCTGCTGTAATAGCCGCTCTCTATGACGTCGTAACTCCATCAAAAATCCCCCCAAGCATCTCTGATCATGAAACTGCATAACTCTGTTGAGTGGAGCAAATCCCTCCCTGAATCTCAGTATATATTGGGCGATGACAAACATAATGCTCCTCTGTCTCCACCTCTATGTGGCACAATCTGCAGATACGTGTCTCCCTTGGGGCTCCTATAGCTCTCCCTGCCTCTATCTCTAGAGTGTGAAGATACCTGAAGCTGCCCAACAGTAGTGCGCATGGCATGAGACATTTATACATCCATGTAACCCGGTCTCTGCACAAACCCATCCTCTGTGAGCTGTAAGAAATGATCGTGGTGGTGCTGCCTCTTCACAAGAAGAGGCTGTGGAGGATCAATCCATGTATGATGTGTGTATAGTTGTATCAAATCCTGACGTATCTCCGAACTGCGCACGGCCCGCGAGCTCCCCGAACCTGAATCGCTTCCTTCCTCCTTCGCTGTGCCCCTCCTTCCTCCATCGCTGCCTGATTCGTTCCCTTCCTATCGCTCGTTCTCTTCCTCTCTGCCTTCGCTTCCTTCCCTCATCGCTGCCCCCTCCTCCTTCCTCGTTTCCTTCCTATCGCTTCCTTCTTCCATCGCTGCGCCCCTCTCTCCTCCATCGCTGCGCCCCTCTCTCCTCCATCGCTACCTGCTGCTTCGCCCCCCTTCCTCCTCCGCCTCCCCTCCTTGCCTTTGCCCGCCCATTTTGCCTCTAATCGCCTCCCCTCCTTCCTCTGCATCTTCCCTCAACGCAGCGATGCTGTGCTGCCCCTCCCCCGCCCCTCTTCGCCTTTGTGTCTAGCCTCTCCCCCTTTCTTCCCTTTTTTGCTGTTCATTTTTCCTCCCTCCTTTCCTTTCCTCCGCCTCGTCGCCTTCCTCTTCCCCTTGGTTCGGATTGCTCATCATCCGGGTTCAAGTCGGCCTTTTTCTTCGAGTAGCATCATGGCTAATCATTCTCCCTGGGCCGGGCGAACCATTGTTTTCTCCGAAGCCGAGCTCATGGTCCTCTACGCCGAAATAGAGAAAGACTCCAAAACGACCCTCATTGCCAGAATCTTTGGATCTCACCCGTCCTGTCTCCAGGCTCGGGATTGGGTCTTGGCGGCTCTGCCCTCCGACCTCGCTCTACACTTTCGAGATGCCAGGTTGCTTGGAAGAGGTTTCTTCCAAGTGGATTTTGACTCCGAGGACGCAGCCTCAGAGGTTTTGAAGGGCAGCCCTTTGCCATTGGGCCGGAGGATGATATTCTTTCTTCCCTACTCCAGCTATTTTGATCCTGTTAGGAAGACCGGAACCGTTTCCCGATTACTCTCAGATTTCCAGGTCTTCTGCGCGCATATTGGCCTATGTTAGAGGCCATCGGGTCTGCCTTTGGGCTTGTTCTTCAAGTGCCCCCCCTTCACACCTTGCCGACATCTTCTGCCAGGTGGTCACTGCCTCGGCGGATGCTGTTCTCAGGGTCATGGTTCTTGGCCGTTGCATTGAGCTCTTTGAGGACTATGTTTTGCTTCCGGGCCCTTGTGGCCCTTTGAAGCAACGTATGGAGATTGCAGGTAAACCCGATCAGTGCCGGGTTTGTCACCAATAGGGTCACTTTGCTCGAGATTGTCCTCGGGCTCGAGGTCGCAGGAGGCCTCGTAAGCGTGCCTCTTAGGCGCCACCTCCCTTGGTTCCTTCCCGTCCTTCAGTCCACCAGGTGTGGTATGTTGTCTCTCACGCCCGCCCCCCTGGTGCGATAGATGGGAAGGCTTCCTCGGACCACGTACAGATAGATGATGTTTCTGGTCAGAGGGATGTGTCAGCTAATGCATCTTTGAAGAGAGATGATATTTCAGATCAGGATGATCTTGTGGAGTCCTCTCTACTTGGAGGGGGTGATATGCAGGATGTTCAGCATAGTGGGGATCATGTATTGCAGGATTTTCAGCATGATGCAATTGCCCTTGATGCCCCGCAGGGCGAACAGGTTTCTCGTACATATGCAGGCACGGTGCAGGGCCTCGAACAAGGGCATGTCAGTGGACTTTGCCCTGTGGATTTTCCCGTCCTCCAGCATTATGAGAGGCGTCCTCAGGCTGCCCATCGTCCTCTTAGATCGGGGGTCAAACCCTCTTCTCTTCCATGAGAATTGTCTCATGGAATGTTCAGGGCCTTGGAGGGCTTCCCACTCGTGGTAGGAAGCGCCTTCTGAAGGACCAGCTTCACCCTGCTGTTACAGATGGGTCTATGGATGTGCTTTTGTTGCAGGAACACAAATTGGATAGATCTCAGTGTGGCAAAACTGGTAAGATGCTTTCTGGCCACACCTTCTGGTCCTTGGCAGTTGGGACTAGAGGGGGTGTTTGTATTTCAGTGGCAGCATCTATTATACCTCATGTTATTGGGCACGGTGTTATCATACCTGCTAGAGCGCAGTGGATCTTGATCATGCATGAGGGTCAGAAATTGGGAATCTTGAATATCTATGCACCTAACGTGTGAGGTGAAAGGGTGGCCTTTTGGGACACCATTACAAATGTCATTCCCAAGGTTGATCATTGGATAGTGGGAGGGGATTTTAATATGGTTGAGCAACCTTCTGACAAGAAGGGTGGACGCAAAGGGGGTCTACACCCTTTGGAGCGAGCCTCATGGGAGAGGTTCCCGCTTTCCTTTTTTGGCAGGAATTGTTGGACTGAGGATGACTTCCAGAGAAGGCCAAATTCCTTATCTTTCTCTTGGCATAACCGCAGGAGCGGGGATGAGAGCATCTTTGCACGTCTGGACAGGTTTTATGTGGATGATTGGTCCTTGGACAGAGGAGGCACCATTGCTATTATGCCTGGCACCACCAAATCCGATCATTGCCTCGTCGTTTTGTGTCTCAGGGAGCCTGGGGCTCGCTCGGCCTCTCCCCGTATCCGTATCCCTGACTCTCTTTATCTAGATGCTGACATTTCCCTTGAGATCAGAGAGAGATGGAGATCTTGTGATGGTCCTGATCCTCGTCATAATATTGCACTAGCTCTTGAGAGGACCAGCCATCATTATCATAGCATTGCCTTGTCTAAGAAGCAGGAGACTCTGGACAAGGAGAGAGCTATTAGGCGTAGGATTGTTGCTCTTCAGAGGGAACATGAAAAGCATCCACATGCGACTTAGATTACAGACCTCTTGACCACAGTTAGAGCAGAGCTACAGTTGGCCATGGACAGGAGGGCTAAGTTCGCCTTTCATGCGAACGAGGCCTTTTGGACTTAGATGGGTGTCAGATGCAACAAAGAGTTTTTTCATTGCCTTGTCTAAGAAGCAGGAGACTCTGGACAAGGAGAGAGCTATTAGGCGTAGGATTGTTGCTCTTCAGAGGGAACATGAAAAGCATCCACATGCGACTTAGATTACAGACCTCTTGACCACAGTTAGAGCAGAGCTACAGTTGGCCATGGACAGGAGGGCTAAGTTCGCCTTTCATGCGAACGAGGCCTTTTGGACTTAGATGGGTGGCAGATGCAACAAAGAGTTTTTTTCAGCACACAGGCCTTCCCATAGCAGGGACTCTGTGAGGTACTTGTTGCAGGATTCACAGGGTGAGGTTCAGATTGAGCCTGATAAGGTGAGGGATATTGCTTCAGCATGCCGAGGCTCATTACAAATGCTATGTGTTCTTCCCTGGATGCCCCTTTCTCGAAGGATGAATTTCTTCACGCTCTGCATGCTCTTTCCAGTGGTTCATGCCCCGGGGACGATGGTCTTTCTCCCACCTTCTTTACTCTTTTTTGGGATCATATTGGAGATGCTATCATTGTTGCCCTTCAGGAAATGTGGGTGTCGGGTATGATGCCTCCATACCTCACGGAGGGACTGATTCACCTTATCCCCAAGAGTGGGGACAAGACTAACATCAAGCAATGGAGGCCCATCACCCTCCTTGGTTTTGCATATAAAATCTTAGCTAAAGCCTTGAGTATAAGGTTGCAGCCGATTCTCCAAAGGACTATCCATGATATCCAGAATGGGTTCCTCCAAGGAAGGAGTATATTTGATAACATCTTTTCTTTCTGGGAAGCTGCTGAGTGGGCAAAGGCTAGTCAACAGCCTTTTGCCATTCTTTTGCTTGATTTTGAAAAAGCTTATGATAGAGTGAATTGGGGTTTTTTGGAGGGCACTATGGCACACATGGGATTTTCCCAAAACTGGATCAGAGGTGTGTCTTGCCTATACAGGGAGGCTCATAGCACTGTTTTAGCCTGTGGGGGGCGTGGTGAGCGTTTTCAGATTTCCCGTTCAGTGAGGCAAGGCTGTCCCCTTGCCCCTTTACTGTACCTCATTGTAGCTGAGGCTATGAGCAGGTTTCTTTGGGCTGCCCCTGGTGTTGTGGGTCTCAGGCTGCCTTTATGTACGGAGGAAGAGTTATTGGACTCTGAGTTAGCAGATGACACGGCGTTGTTCCTTGAGGCTTCACATGCTTGTTTATGTGCTTTCTGGACAGCCTTGGAAGCCTTTTGTTTGGCAGCAAGAGCTACAATCAATTGGCATAAGTCAGTTGGTTTTTGGATCAGTGATTCTCCTCTTGCAGATTGGGGTACAGATGTTGGTTTTACTTGGATTGAGAGAGGATGCTCTGCTAGATACCTTGGTTGTTAGGTGGGTGTTGACGTCTCCCCTGCACAACAGTTTGCTCCAGTGCTCTTAAGCATTAAAAGCAAACTTCATCACTGGAGTAGGAGGAAGCTCAACTTGGCCTCTAGAGCTTTGGTGGTTAACCAAGTTTTGCTAGCCACGTGTTGGTTTATCGCTTCGTGCTGGATTTTTCATAAGGGCTGCATTGGACAGCTTCGTCGCCTTATTCGGAACTTTCTTTGGTCAGGGCTTGATGGAAATGCACACACCAGGGCTAGAGTTGCTTGGCAAACTATTATCAGGCCTAAGAAGGAAGGGGGATTGAATGTCATTGACCCTGAGGTGCAATGTAAGGCTTTGCTATGTAAGCTGGTTGTTAGGGGCTTTCTTCCAGGCTCTGAGCCGTGGAAGGACTTTCTCATGTAGCAGATCATGAAGTGTGTCCTTGTTCGGGGAGGTGACTGGACTCTCAGCTCACGCTTTATTTTCTCGCATGCAGTTCACCGCTCCCCTTCATCCCCCCTGGTTAGGTCCCTCCTACGGGCCTGAGATTGCTTGAGGAGTTTTCTGGTGCACATCCCCCCGCGTTCAG
The DNA here is from genome assembly GCF_041138505.1 of Cibotium barometz. Taxonomy (NCBI): domain Eukaryota; kingdom Viridiplantae; phylum Streptophyta; class Polypodiopsida; order Cyatheales; family Cibotiaceae; genus Cibotium; species Cibotium barometz. The sequence continues at coordinate 41,034,715 of NC_141075.1, forward strand.
CGGAGGAAGTTAACCGGCATCCCATTCTGTGGAATGATTTGATCTTAGATGTGCATGGTAGGCCTCTTGGGGCAGCTATGCATATTCTTTGGGCTGGAGAGACGCTTTGCCCCATAGTGTTGGCTTGGAAGAGGTTTCAGAGCCTCACCGAAGTACAGAGAATGGATCTCACGCAGCATTTGAGAGGCTTTAGTCGGAGGATTGCACAGATTGACGCAGCCATTCCCAACCACTGGATTATTGGATCTTTCTTGGAAGACCGTCATCATTTTTGGTTTGGGGTTTTTTCTGGGACAGGTGTTCCTCTTCAGGTTATGGGTCTCCCCTTGCCTAGGGAGGATGATGTACCGGTCTTTTTTTCTGTACAGGATGGATGGCAGTTGGAGAGATGTGACGTGCAGGACCTTATTGAGGGCCCCTAGATTCGTCCAGTCAGAGTTGTTGGCAGGTTAAGGAAGCACGTCTTTGTTGACCTCCCCCCCCAAGGATGGTCACAGAGAGTGTTAGCCTTTGGTTGTATGGTGGTTGCCCTATCAGACATTTGCATTGGGACCCCGGTGAGAGTGGGGGTGGAAGGATGCTTGTAACCCCTTGAAAAGCATGCCTTTTTTCAGTTATACGGTGCGGAATGCCAGACATCTTATCTTGTGACACATTCAGAGTGTCCCTACTCTTAGACCCCATTGGGAATCTTACGGCATTTCGACTGACATTTAGAGGGTTTTTTGGCGGAGATTGTGGCATTCTTATAGGAAGCCACAGATTTCCTCCTTTATTCGGGTTTCTCTTCATGGTGGTTTGGCCACCAATCAGTGGAGGTCAGTTACTGGTGCTTGCCCAGCATGCCCTAGATGTGCAGGAGTTTCGGAGTTAGTTTACCATTGTTTATGGGAATGCAGGGAAGCACAGAGGGTTTGGTCTGCGATTGCACACCTCTTTGGTAGGATTAAGAGGGATGTTGTCATTTCTTTTGGTTCTATTATTTGGTTGACACAGTCTGGGCCACAGCTGAGATTCGAGGGGACTGACAGGAGCTTGGCCATTATGGTTAGGCAAGGAGTTGCTCGGCAGTGTTGTCTTCAGGATTTGCCACTTTCTCACTTTGTCCCTCCGGCACAGAGGTTAGACAGTTCTTGGGAGATTATTGCTAGCATCTCAGCTTGGAATATCTGGAAGGCTAGATGCCCCGAGGCTATTGAGGGTACTCCCGTTCTTGTTTCTCAGTGTCTTTGCAGGATTTGGAGTGATATTATTCACACCATCATGGCTACCTGGGCTAGAATCCAGGGATCTTCGAGGGCTACGGAGAGGAAGCGCGGCCAGTTTATGAGAGTGGGACATTGGTATCTTTTTCACGTCCTCTCATTCGGAATCCTATTGGCAGCACAGGGCTCCTGATTGGTTGAGATCTCCACCTTTCTTGGTGTGAAATCTCCATTTTGTAAATTTTTTTCATACTTAATAGAAGTCTCCTTTCTCGAAAAAAAAATAGAAAATCATGACGTATCAATCGGTTCCTCTTCACACGGGAGAGTCTCATGGTCGAATGGTCCTTATCATACTGAAACGGAGGGAGCCTGTCCATACTCATCCCATGTAGTGAAAACCACTGTAAAACCTCTGCATACCATGACTGTCGCCCTGATGTTGCTACTCGCTCTGATGACTCTAGGGCCTGTCTCGGTAATCTATCTGGGGGCATGTGCCTAACCCACTGAATAAATGCCACTCTCTGAAAGAGTGCCTCCACTAGCATGGGCGAAGACGCAAACTCTGCCAAAACTATCTCATGTGGCGTCGAGGTTTTACTATGAATCATCCGTGAGAACATAAGTATCTATGGGCGCTCTAAACCTCGCCACCCGCTCGCTGATAGTCTTGGAGCGCAGATGGGGGATGCATACATGAAGGCTGGTGTGACCATGGTATCAAAAAGCCATCCCTTTGTACGGGGTTCCTGAAAATGTGCTTGGTGACATTGCCTCTCAAGTAAAGCTAAAGCTGCATACGCTCTGGCTACCTTGTCCTGAACTACCTGTCTCATGGAGAACCTCCCCGCCAGGCTAGTAAAGGTGGCACCCAAATATACATATGAAGTCACCACATCCACACGTCTGTCCTGGTATATGATATGGGTGGTCTCTCGCCCCTGCTTCGTGGTATTGAAAATCATAACCTTGGTTTTACCAAGATTGACCGTCAGGCCCCTCTGATTACAAAACTCTCCCAAGGCATCCATGTGCCGCTGTAACCCCTGTTGTGTATCTGAGACAAGTACTACATCATCTGCGTAAAGCATCAAAGCTACATATAGATCTGCCAAAGATGATCCACTAGCTGCGCCCCGCCCCTCCCCCCCCCCCCCCCCTCCCCTCTATCCACAAAATCTGCTAGCTCATCAATGTATAATGCAAACAAGGTGGGAGATAATGGACATCCTTGCTTAACACCAATAGTGCTAGCAAGCTCCTCTGATATTTGGCCCGGGCATCACACACGACCCACAACTCTCTCATACAAAGCAATAATCCCCCATATCATCTCTGATGGTACCCCAAGTGTCTGCAACCTCTGCATAAGTCTGTCGTGAGGCACAATGTCAAATGCCTTGCGGAAATCCACAAAGCAGCAATATAATCTACGTCTCTGTGCCTTCGCCTCCTCTATGAGGCTCCTGAATGTGAAGAGGAGTGGTTTTGGCGGAAACCAGCCTTCCCAGTAGCTCTGAATCCAGAGATCTTTGCCAATTTACTAAGCTCATGCTCAATGACCGACCCATAAAGTTTGGCCAATGTGTGGCCTACCATCACAGTCCTGTAGTTACCTAGATCCATAGGGTCGCCAGCCTTATGGATGGGGGCAATAGTGTGTAAAGTCCATGCGGGCGGGAACCCCTCTACGATAGCCCTGTTAAAGAGATGTGCTATAAATGGCGCCACCGTATCAGCTACATATGAAAATTGCTCACCTCTAAGGCCTTTGTGGTCCTCCGCGCGTCTGTGCTAGAGTCCGCGTATAACACTCTTCACCATATCTGCCGTAAAGAAAGTAGAGTGAGTGGGCCGAGGCTCTGAAGGATAGGGTATAGGCGTTTGATCTGGCACATCATATAGTGACTGAGCATACATATGCCAGATCTCGGGGTCAGAGATAGGGGTGTGTGAGCAGTGTTCCCGTAGCCTCCGCCAAGCCTTAGTTGAATCGTTGCTCAAAAATAAGTGGTACATGTCCCTCGAACATGCATTTCTTACGGCAAGTTAAAGATTGGTTAAGTCTCTGTGCCTTGCGGCTTGAGATTTCACCTCTCTCTACCTCCCGTTTGAGACATGAACAAGTAGCCCGACACTCGTCATCGTACCAACTATTTTGGGGCATCTTTCCAGTGTTACTCTTGGCGGTACTCCTACATGAATGTGGGAAGCTCAATAGGGTGGATGTATGTAATAAATCTGTAAGCTGTGTAGTAAGAATGTTAGGAAGGAGAGGGAGGAGGAGATGGAAAACGTGACGCTGGAGAATGGGTATGTTCTTCCAGAGCCTCGATCTGCGCCTTCTGCTCTTCCAACTTGGTCGTCTGGTCTGTGATTGCTCGCATCATCTGCTGGAACATCTCTGCAACACTCAAGCTTGGTGCCCTAGCTGGGCTGCCTGGTGCACCCTGGTCCCATGGTTCTTGGTCTCTCTCGTTGTGGAAGCTCGCCATAGCAGGAAAACACACTTCCTTTCCGGAGCGCAATCTGACCATCCACTGTGTGTGTGGGAGATGTCTGGAGGCTGAAAACCAATTGTCCTTCGAGGGATAGGAGTCACCCCGAAAGGGGGAGTCCACTGGCGTCTGAAAACCAACCACACGAGCGAGAAAAAATTCTGGTTTCTTTGGTGAATCTTTGCACTTGAAGTAGGCTCTGATACCAATGTAACATGCGGAAGCTTCGGGGGAGATCGGTAACTTCAATGCTCAGACATCACATCAGCACACTTTTCACGACGGAATTAACACACAAAACTGAATGAAGATGTGCAGAAAATAGAGAGAGAGGGAGAGATGGAGAGGACACAATATTGGGTCCCAAATACCCTCTGTAGGGCCCCCACCACGTATGGTGTAAATCTGAAAAGAAAATAGAGAAAACTTGACCTTTCTTGGCTGAGAAGGCCCTGCCCTTGACCTTCAGTCCTCCACCCCTTTGCTTTAGCAACTTCTTGGCTGTCCTAGCCCTTGTATGCTTGAGCACTTGGTGAATTGTGAGATAACACAATGGGATTGTGGCTCTCCTATTTATACTTCTCATAAAAAGCAGTCGGCCAGCTCTTATCCAGGCAGCCAGCACTAATTTTGTCCCATGACTGTAAAATCAGCATTAAATGCTGAATAAATCACATAAAATCTGCGCATCATTTCCCTTGATGGCTGGACACTAGGCGCCTGAAAACAAAGGGGCTGGGCGCTGTCTTTAGACTGTTTTGGGGATTGGGCAGCCTGTATGGGCTGCCCCATACTTGCCCTTACAGCCTTAAATAGGCTGTATAGCCTGTATGCTTCCCCTAGCCTGCCCCTAGGGCTGTCCTACATCAGCCAGGGCCTTCTTGGCCCTCATGGGGGTGGTTTCACACCATCCCCATGCCCACACTAAGACTTGGGGTAGCCCTATGGGCTGGCCCCTTGTTCTAAAAGCAAACCCTAACTAACTACACAGTGATCTGGCATCCGGTACCATACCAGATACACTGAATCATTGTCATCATTCCAGAGGGAGACTCAACGCAGACTGGCACTGATTCATGTGCAGGACAGTGCACACCTGACCTTGGACTCATGTGCAGGACAATGCACACCTGACCTCGGACGACTGGGATGGATCCCCGGCTGACTCGCCCGGACTGGGCTCACATTGGACCAGTTTACCATCCCAGGTCTTGCACCTTCTGTACAGATATGTCTACGTGGCATCCAAGTGCGAGATGCACTTGACAGAGATATGCTGTGATCAGCTAATGACGATACCCACCTCGGCCAGAATCGATTTGATGGTGGAGTGAATGTCAGGCCTCTATGATGGGAGCGTGACATGTCGGCGAATAACCTCACAAATCTGTCTCTGTGTGGTGGAGGGTCCTCATGCTCTAGGTCGAGGACGTCTCGCTCGCAAAATGGATCGAGCTCTCTCACTAAGAACTCCTCCTCTGGGGCGTGGAGCTGGAGCGTAGGTATTGGTGGTGGGCTTCGATGTTGTAGTAGAGGAACTCTTGTGGGCAATGGATTCGGATGTGGATGTATGTACCACAACGAAATCTATGATGGCTCTCTGTGAGGTGTCCCGTCGGAGCCGGGACTGTCTCTTAGCATGCTACCTCAACACTACATCCCTCTGTCGTTTGGGCTCCATCAAGTACGTGCCCAAGCACCTCTGATCCTCAAACTATATCACCCGTGTGAGTGGTCCTAATCCCTCTCGGAAGAGGCAGTTGAAACTCGCAGGCGGTGGGCGGTGCTCGGGGGCTAGGGCCTTTGACACACTTGTTGATACCATCAATGCATATTAAAACATTTAAACATAGCCACAGCCTTAACACATATCCATCTTCACTTTGCATCAAACATAAAAGCGATAAAACATCCACAAGTGCAAAAAATGGAGCTTGCACACGTGACACCACATAGAGGCCGGAAATGGCCAATCCCCTTCTTGGAGTATTTTATTACCCAAGGAGAATAATTTCATGTACAAGCTTTGAGGGCCTTACTCTCCCCATGGGAGATGCCGGATTATCCATATACAAATGCCATAACACAGCCCAACTCGAGGCAACCAAGCCGGAACGTAGGCTGCAGAGAGGGAGAGACACCTATAGAGGCAGATTACAGACTTCTTTCGACCAGAGATTGAGCAGTCAGGCAAGCAGGCATTGCAGCTAGCTCCAGAGTATAGCCGCACTAGAGGTACACTGATTGATCGGGCTATAGAGCTGGGGCGGTCCAGGCGCCCCAAGATGAGAGGCCCATCTCGACACCGGCGGAGACTACAACAGAGTATCAGGACCATACTAGCACGGCATGGGAGACGTCCAGTCAGAGTACTCACCATGGAGGACATTGAGGATATCCGCCATCGACCGATGAGAGACTTCTTTGGATAGTGATGTGTATGCTGCTTACCTTTGTTGCTGGAGTTTTCCTCCCAGATGTTATCCATTAGGAGCTCCTAGTACCGTACTTTTCCTCATAGTTATTTCAGTTTCAGTTAGTTGTTTTTAGCTTTTCTTACACAGACATTGTATCAGATCCACCAACTGTTGTAACCTTTTTGGTCTCATAGGTCATTTTGGCCTTTTGAAGACGTCAATATATCATTTCATTTCATTTCATTTCTCTCTCTCTCTCTCTCTCTCTCAACGTTCTCAGAGTCCCGCCATCCCTCCTCCACCCCTGCATTTTCAGCCTCCCACCATCTCTTTCTCTCCTACGGAGGAGGGCATCCCAGCATAGACGGAGGTTGCAGCGGCGGATTCGGATTATTCTTGCGAGACATGCGGGACACCCAGTCAGGGTGCTAACCACAGAGGATATTGAGGAGATCCGCCAGTGTCCAATGCGGCACATATTATGAGATGGAGGCACCTCCATAGTGTACCCCCCCGTCCCACATGATATTGTATCCCCTCACTGTACTCCACTCACCTCCATAGCGTACCCCCCCCCTCACTATATTCACACCCTATAAGGGTTTCTGTTTACCTTCTAGTTCCAGTTTCATTTTCTAGGTGCCAATAGTATCATCTTTATTTTTCATTTTCTGGTTTTTTATCCAGACATTGTATCAGATCCACCATGATGTAACTTTTTGGTCTCATAGGTCATTATGGCCTTTTGAAGACGTTAATATAACATTTCCTCGTAGCCCCCTTCCGCCACTCTCTCTCTCTCTCTCTCTCTCTCTCTGTGTGTGTGTGTTGAGTTGTGCAAAACTCTCTACGGTTGGCATTCTCTCTCTCTCTCTCTCTCTCCATACATGTACTCCGATTTGTCTCATAGGCCGAGTTCGGTCTTTTGGAAGACGTTAATAAAATCTTTCTTTCTTTCTTTCTTTCTGCGTTTTCAGAGCCCCGCCATCTCCCCCTCTGCGTTTTCAGAGCCTCGCCATCCCCTCCCCCACTCATTGTACTTATTGCACACCCAGATTCAGCTTTTTAGTTCAGTACTTTTTCATTTTGTTGGGATGACAGAGGATACCCCATACAGGTACACCGATTTGTCTCCTAGGCCGAGTTCGGTCTTTTGGAAGAGGTTAATAAAATCTTTCTTTCTTTCTTTCTTTCTTTCTCTCTCCTCGTAGCCCCCTCTCACCACTCTCTCTCTCTCTCTCTCTCTCTCTCTCTCTCTCTCTCTCTGTCTCTCTGTTCGCCCTCGCTCGCCCTTGCTCGCTCGCCCTCTCTCCCTGTTCGCTATTCGCCGCCCCCCCGCCCCCCCCTCTCTCCCGCTTGGGCTGGCCCGTCCCTTTGTTCGCTTCCGCCGCCCTCTCTCTCCCGCTTGGGCTGGCCCGTCCCTCTGTTCGCTTCCGCCGCCCTCTCTCTCTTCGCTATTCGCCCGCCTCTCTCCCGCTTGGGCTGGCCCGTCCCTCTGCCTCCCTCTTCCCACCCACCCTTTCTCAGGCCCCCAAGGCAGCAACATAACTCTCTCTGTGCTGAATCTCTTCTCTTTTCTCTACATGGCTTGACCCCCCCCCCCCCCCCCCCCCTCTTTTGCTGCTGCTGTTTCGCACTGCGCATAGGTGTCATGGATTAATTTCCAGTCCATTGGCTGTGGGAAGTACTGCAAAAAGTCATGGCCAAGACCAGAGTTAAAGAGGAGCTCGTGAAGGTGGAGGACAAGCTCAGCACAATTATCAAAGAAAACAAGAAGATGGTCGACTCTTCCGTTACCGCAATCATAAACCGCCTCTCCAAACTCGAGAAGGGATTTGACAAAATCCAAGAGCTCGAAGAGAGAACATCCAAGCACGAGGCTGAGATTTCAGCCTTAAAGGAGGAACTAGTGGAGGCCAAATTGCATGCTAAAAGTCAAGCGGCTGAAATCTCAGCCCTCCAAAAGGAGTTGAAAGCCACTTCACAAGGCAAGCTTGAGGATGGAAAATTTCAGCCCTCCTTTATTGAAGAGCTGAATACCATCAAGGAACAAATGAGCATCATTCGAGAGGAGGAGCAACATAAAGACAAGACATCTTCATGGGTGGAGGTGATCACAGAGACACAAAAGAAGATGGACGAGGCGGAGAAATGGATCGAGGTCGCCAAGAAAGGGAAAGGTAAAGAATCGCCACCCATCCTCACTCCCACCATCATCAACATGACCCTTGAAGAGGAGAAAAGGAGGAAGACCCGGGCCTTACATGTACGAGTGTCCGGTCTAAAAGACCGTGATGATGCGGAAGGGGAAACCAAGGAGCTCTTCTCTATGATGGGCATTGAAGCCACGCACACAAAGGCATGGAGTGTGGGAAAGAAGAGAGAAGCTAGTGGCGAATCTTCTAAGGAGAGAGCACTTATCATTCGTTTCCCCTCCATGGAAGCGAAGGACTTCTTGAAGAGAGGTCCTACACTCAAAAAGACGGGAATATTTCTTGGAGATGACCTCACACTCTCGCAACTTGCCCACATGAAAGAAGTTATGCTCGAGATAAGGGCAGCGCGAGAGAAAGGGAAAGTGGCCTTCTATAGAGATGGTAGAGTGGTGATTATGGAGAGGCGCTCTTCATGACGGCGCGAGACCTATGGGACTACACTCAAAGTTGCTACTTGAAATTGTAATGGATCTCTACGCCTTGATGTAGGGGCTTTTGAGGATAGTTTCACTAGGAGGGACATCATCTTCTAATGTGAGACGCATCCTGGACAGTCCATGCCACATGTTAGTGGATACCGATGGGAGACAGCTTGTAGACAGGAGACTCGTTTAGAGCATAGAGGACGGGGCTCAGGAGGAGTGGCAGTATTGTTTAGAGAGGAGCTACAGCCACTGATACATATAGTCCGCAGAGATGAGCAGCCTAGGTACATGTGGGCTAGAATCTAGATTGAGGGCAGAGACGGGCAGATATCTCTACATTGCTATAGGCTTTTTTGCTCCTAGTACATCAGTGTATGCATCACCTAGCGGGTAGTCTTCCTTTTCTATTTTGGATGATGACATTTGGGAGTTCTCCCAGGATGGTGACATTCTCCTGGGGGACTTCAATGCGAGGACGGCCCATAACCAGACAGTATTTTATGATACCTCAGGGGAGATGTTGAGGGAGCTTGATGTTAGGGATATGGGCCTATCTAGACTCTCACAGGATGAGGAACATACAGTGTATGGGCGGTATTCGATAGACATGGGGACTGCACATGGATTGGCCATCTTGAATGGCCTACAGAGATTCCCGACAGCGGACCGTTTCACTAGCTTTCCACATCGGCATGGTGCTAGTACAGTGAAGTATGTTATGGCTCAGCCCAGTCTCATTCAATCTTTTTAGGATTTTATGGTAGGCACTAGGCCGGTTGGAGTAGCAGTGGATCATGCTATCTTGTCCTTCACTCTCACATTTCAGTTCAGCACCGCTCCATTGGGACAGGTCTCCACACACACTCGTTATACCTTTACCAGGGAGACTGACACCGTGTACATGGATGAGATATACAGACGCTTATGTGCCGGAGGAGCCGGGACGGCCATTAGATGAGCTCACTCAGATATTGATAGAGACGCTTCATGCTGCAGCATCAGAGGGATATCCCCATAGTCAGCCTACACGGAGACGATCTGGGAACATGCCCCAGAACAGCTGGTATGATGAGGAGTGCAGAGAGACGAGGATCAGATTACAGAGAGAGGTGCTCATGGGTGTTACCACTCACAGACAGTCACGGATTACCTTCCGGCGCCTAGTGCGACGGAAGAAGAGGGCTTATCTTGCTCAGTTAGAGAGGGATTTGTATCAGTTATTTATGAGTCAGGACTCAGGCGAGGCATGGAGACTATTCCATGAGCATTCACCATCACCAGCCATTACCTCCACAGAGATTTGGGGTGAGTATGCAGCATCCCTGTACACAGCACCAGGACAACCGCCCGTGCCAGACCCATCGGAGCCATGCCCAGAGACATGTGCTTTCTTTACTACTGAGATGGTAAGGAAAGCTATTGACAGGATGAGGACTGGGAGAGCATATGATCATGATGGTTTGGTAGCAGAGCACTTTATTCATGCCAGAGATATGCTTGCAGAGCTTATTGCTATGATGTTTAACCGAGCCATGTGTGAGGGTTTTCCTGAGACTTGGAATATGTCCACAATTGTGCCTATCTTCAAGTCAGGGGATCCCATGCTTCCTGGGAATTATCGTACCATCATGATTGGTCACACATTGGCTAGGTTATATGCATCTATTCTTGAGCAGTAGTTGAGTAGATGGGCGGGCATACGTGCATCAGGGCAGGCAGGGTTCAGGAGAGGTTTCTCCACTCTTGACCATATCTTGACACTCAGAGCTATTATTGAGGAGGGGAGATTATATGGCAAGAGGATTTATTGTTGCTTTGTGGATTTCCGCAAAGCTTTTGACATAGTACCGAGAGCCAGAGTGATGCGTAGACTACAGGAGATGGGAGTGCCCATAGAGCTGATTTGGGGAATCATGGCTTTATACAGGTACATACTACTCAGGGTATATTTGGGATGGTTCACTCCACCATTGGGGTGAAACAGGGCTTCCCCCTTTCTCCCACCTTATTTGGGATGTATGTGGATGAGGTTTCGGACTATGTAGAGCGGGAGGGTGACAGAGGAGCATAGCTAGCAGGGACATGGATTCCGTTGTTATTGTATGCTGATGATATTGTTTTGATCTCAGATTCCCTAGAGGGGATGCAACGTCATTTGGATGCATTGCACACGTTTGCACAGGAGAGTGGATTGTCTGTTAACCTTGGTAAAACCAAGGTGATGGTGTTTAACACCACAGCACAGTGGGTTAGGAGGTCAGCACCCACCTTTACATATGGTCAGGAGACAGTGGAGTATACAGATGCATATACTTACCTTGGTGTGGTTTTTAGTGGCCCACTATTTTCCTTGAGGAGAGCAGCGGAGACCAGATTGACCAGAGCGTATGTAGCATTGGGGAGACTAGAGAGGATGTGTTCGCAGGTTCAGTTTCAGGAACCTCGAACAAAGCTCTGGCTCTTTGACACTTTGGTCACTTCAGCCATGCTGTATGGAGTGGAGATATGGGGACCCTCAGTGGATCACCACAGCCAAGCTGGTAGCACTGATGGATGGAGATGTATGGAGAGGCCCTTGGTTTCTATGATTTCCCGGATGATTAGGGCCAAGGCCTCTGTACCACATGATATTATCCGTGCAGAGATGGCTGCCCCCCCATTGGTAGTAGAGGCACTCACTCGATCAGTCTCCTTTATACATAGCACTTGGGCTCTCCCTAGAGACAGATATGCTCGCTTAGCCCTGGAGTCTTCACGACAGTTGGCATCACAGGGAGACGGATCATGTTGGTATGCATAGATGACAGCTTGGTTCCAACTGCATGGCTTTAGTATGGACAGGCTACCTCCATTTCAGTACTCCCTGGATGCACCCTCCCTCTCTCTCACACGGGCAGAGATTACGAGACTTATCATGCACGACTTGACTTAGCTGGACACTAGGAGGACATGGATACAGCCGACACATGAGCTTGGTACGAAGATGGCTTTCTATAGAGATCATCTTCTCCAGCTCACGGAGGATGGGTTTGTGATTAGATCCAGCTACATGGATACTCTATCTTTCTCATGGGGTACGGTGTGCTATTGGTCAGATGCGCACGTCCTCACGCCAGCTAGAGATGGAGACTGGCAGATTCAGAGGAGTACCAGCTGAGGCCAGGATTTGTCAATTGTGCCAGATGGAGCCAGAGACAGAGTTACATTACATGTCACTGTCCAGTATATCATGAGATACGAGGCCGTTTTCACTGCCTGTTCAGAGAGGGTTTCGGACCACTTTCCGGAGTCATGAGATACCTGGATCAGAGATGCCTCGGATTATACTTGCTGGAGCTACGTAGACATAGAGAGGGTCTCTTGAGAGGGAGGGGATCAGAGAGGGAGAGACACCTACAGAGGCAGATTACAGACTTCTTTCGATCAGAGATTGAGCAGTCAGGCCAGCAGGCATTGAAGCTAGCCCCAGAGTATAGCCGCACCAGAGGTACACTGATCGATCGGGCTATAGAGCTGGGGCAGTCCAGGCGCCCCAAGATGAGAGGCCGATCCCGACACCAGCGGAGACTACAACAGAGGATCAGGACCATACTAGCACGGCATGGGAGACGTCCAGTCAGAGTACTCACCATGGAGGACATTGAGGATATCCGCCATCGACCGATGAGAGACATCTTTGGATAGTGATGTATATGATGCTTACCTTTGTTGCTGGAGTTTTCCTTCCGAGATGTTATCCATTAGGAGCTCCTAGTACCTTACTTTTCCTCATAGTTGTTGTTTCAGTTTCAGTTAGTTGTTTAGTTGTTTTAGCTTTTCTTACACAGACATTGTATCAGATCCACCAATTGTTGTACCTTTTTGGTCTCATAGGTCATTTTGGCCATTTGAGGATGTTAATATATCATTTCATTTCATTTCATTTCTCTCTCTCTCTCTCTCTCTCTCTCTGTCTCTCTCTGTCTCATGAAATAATTAAACCATATAAGGAAAACAATAAGAGAATTAATACTCCCTGTAGATGTTTGCATGTCTCAGCCTGTCTTGACTCCCTGTATACAAGTACAGGCCTGTAACTTGCAGCCAGTGTATCTCTCTGGTTTTTTGTCTGAATATAGTCGAGTTGGTACTTAAAATTACGGGAAAAGGCCTGGTCTTCAAATTCAGGCAGGCCGTTTCGCTAAATTCAACCGTATGTAAAAACCGACCTTTTTTTTAGGGATCTTTATCATAAATATACTATTTTTATCATAAATTTATTTTCTTTATATTTCTCTAATTGTTTAGAGATATTCATGTACTCTCATCTCTAACTATAATTTTTATTGAATAAATATAATTAAATTCCCAAGAAAGTTCACTCACATAACAAGAAGCTCTCTCCTTTGCTCCCTCTTCTCTCTGTTGTTTTGTGTACGCTTCCGCTTGTGCATACTTCAACATGGTATCAGTCGATTAGGTACCCGGCTGCCATCATCTGCGAGTTTGATCCTTCCCCTTTGCCGCGTTTTCTGGATTTCACAACAGTAGCTGTGTTTTTTCTGGACTCTGGCTGCGTTTTTTGGAGATCAAACAGTGGTTGTGTTTCCTCATCATAGCTGCGTTTTCCTTCTCCCGGAGGCTTCTCACATCTGCGTTTTTCCTCTTTAGGCTTCCCTGCTCCTATGCTTGGTTACCAAACATCTTTTGCAAGCTTTTGTTAGCTGCGTTTTTGCTTCTACATGCATTTACAGCAGTCGTGTGTGATCTGAAGGCTGTTTCTACAGCGTGGACTGCGGTGGAAGGTGTTTTCTCGCACGTGGTGTATCCCAACATCTCTACTTCTTCTCGGCCTCCCCTCCCTCCAGTTGGGTGTTTTTGGTGAGTTTTGGTGCACTGTTTTGCTGCTGTCCAGCCTCTTTCTCTCTCAGATTTGAGAGAGGGCTGATTGGTCCTGGTGCCTCGCTTCGTTGGAGAGAGCTTGAGAGGAGTCTTGGAGTGCTGAGATTTGTGTACTTTGTTGCTGTGGATACGGCTTCCCCTTGTACGAACAAGGATGACCTTAGCTTCCTTCTCTTGGAAGAAGAGTCCGTCCTCGTTTCTTAGGGTAAGATGGTGTCTCTTAACAATTCAGATCAGGCACTTACTTCAGTACAGAAGAAAGGTCGGAGTCGTTGCTTGTCATGTGGGAAGAGAGGACATCTGTCCAAGGATTGTTTGTCGAAGAAGAAGGACAAGACCAAGGGCAAGTCTTCATCTCAGAAGAAGGGTAAAGACACGACACACGACAGTGATACAGATACTTCCAGTAACACATCTAGGGCTCCTAGGGTGATGATCCTCGGGCCTTTGAGGAGGTAGTTCACGTGGCAATGCATCAGCAAAACAATCTTTATATGCATGAAGAAAATTCAGCCTATCCCCGAGTTAAAACATCCACAGTTTCATGACTTGGTTCAATGTTATCACGAACAAAAACCAAGTACGCTGAAAGACTCTTTTTCATTGCTTTATTAATCTAGGTGTGAGATACAATTGGGATAGAATCCCCTTCCTTGCCAGCATCAATAACATGCATGCGGCCTCTATGCATAAAGGAAATTCTGTTTGTCTTGTACTGTTTGTGGGGCTCAAGCCTATGATGCTATGGCTTGCCAAGCAATACATCACATCCATTAAGTGGGGCAACCAAGAAATGCTCATGATCAAGATATCCCTGAATATGTATGCACAACTTCCCAATAAGTGGGGTAACTTGCACCTCTTTACCAACAAAGGCAGCTTCTGCTTCTATTTGAGGCCCCATGTCCTCAACTTCAATGCCCAAGGCGGCTGCCATCTGGGTAGAGATGAAATTATGTGTTGCTTGTGACCCCACTACATGTGACCTCGCTGAAAGATGCCTTGTCTCGCCACGAGACAACTCAATAGGCAAGGTCTTTTGGCTTGCATGCCGACCACTGTCCCCATGATGTACATACTTGGAATCCATATGGCCTTCAGCATGCATGAATTTGTTTCCTCTTGTGCCATGAAATGCATGGCGAGAAGTGATTGATACTTCTTCTTTATGCAAATATGATCTCAACCTTTGAGAGGCTGGGTCTCCATGCTGCAAACGGGGTGGATTCTTGAACATAAGCTGTCCATCCTCTCCCTCTTTTAGGTCACCCTTTTGGATGAGATAAGAGAGTGCCAACTCCCTTGGCTTCTTGCCCACTTCTTGAGCCATAGACTGAAAAGTCATGTCCACTTTAGCATTAGCTTTCTTGGCTTCTATGACACTTTGTACATGGGGGTCCTCATGCAAGAATTTCAGCTCTTGCTCTTTTGCTTGCAAGAGCCTCTTCATGTGCTCCAACTCAGCCCTCAATGCATTGGGCTCTTCCTCATGCATGGGTTCTTTACCACGTGATGGCTGTCCCATGAATGCATTGTCATAGACTCTCTCAAGAGGCTTATGCCTTCCATGCAATGCATCGGAATCCCGTGAAGCACTTGATTGGTCTCTCGAATTCGGCACTTCCAATGGATTGCCCTGGCTGTCCATTGAGTCAAGTGTTCGTACTTGCTTCCGATCTCAAAACTCCGTGTCTCCACTTGAGAAAGACAGACGATTGGGCTCTAATACCAATGTGACCACTGCCTACAGGAGGCCTACAGATCGGAAGATAATATACACATATTTAGAACACTTAATTTAACGGGCAGCCCATTCTGTGAAATGATTTGATCTTAGATGTGCATGGTACGCCTCTTGGGGCAGCTATGCATATTCTCTGGGCTGGCTGGGAGACCTATGCCCCACAGTGATTGCTTGGAAGAGGTTTCAGATCCTTACCGAGGTGCAGAGATTGGATATCACGCAGCATTTGAGAGGTTCTAGCCGGAGGATTGCACAGATTGATGCAACCATTCCCAATCACTGGATTACTGGATCTTTTTTGGAAGGTCGTCATCATTCTGGTTTGGGGTTTTCTCTGGGAGTGGTCCTCTTCAGGTTATGGGTATCTCCTTGCCTAGGGAGGATGATGTACCGGTCTTTTTCTCTGTACAGGATGGATGGCAACTAGAGAGATGTGATGTGTAGGACCTTATTGAGGGCCCCCAGATTCGTCCAGTCAGAGTTGTTGGCAGGTTAGGGAAGCACGTCTTTGTTGACCCCCCCCCCCCCCCCCCCCAAGGGATGATCACAGAGAGTGTTAGCCATTGGTTGTATGGTGGTTGCCCTATTAGACATTTGCCTTGGGACCCCGGTGAGTGGGAGTGGAAGGATGCTTGTAATCCTTTGAAAAGCATGCCTTTTTTCTGTTATACGGTGCGGAATGCCATACATCTTATCTTGGGACACATTGAGAGTGTCCCTACTCTTAGACTCCATTGGGAGTCTTACGGCATTTCGATTGACATTCAGAGGGCATTTTGGCGGAGACTGTGGCACTCTTATAGGAAGCCACAGATTTCCTCATTTATATGGGTTTCCCTTCATGGTGGTCTGGCCACCAATCAGTGGAGGTCTGTTACTGGTGCTTGCCCAGCATGCCCTAGATGTGCAGGAGTTTCGGAGTCAGTTTACCATTGTTTATGGGAATGCAGGGAAGCACAGAGGGTTTGGTCTGCGATTGCACACCTCTTTGGTAGGATTAAGAGGGATGCTATCATTTCTTTTGGTTCTATGATTTGGTTGACACAGTCTGGGCCTCAGCTGAGGTTCAAGGGGCTGACAGGAGCTTGGCCATTTTGGTCAGGCAAGGAGTTGCTCGGCAATGTTGTCACCAGCCTCGACATTTCCCAATATGAAAGGGGTTTGGTGGACTCCAAGATGTCTAAATATTTGAAAAGTACAAGCTTTGGGAATGGGGGATTATCCTAGAATACAAAGGACCACACTCCTAAAATTTAGGAGAGTTGCTATTTTTGGACCGACTGCGATGGAAATTTTGTTTGCATCATTACATCTCGAATTGAGTAGATACCAAGAGTTGGCAAAGTGCCTATGATTGAATGTCTACCAGTTGGGATATTTTTAGAGATAAAGTTTATGGAAGGACCCATCTCTTAGATAGGGACATGTGGCAAGAAAGTAGACCAAAGTGAGACAAGTGGCCTGACACTTGTTAGAAAGTGGATCAAAGTGAGACAAGTGGCCTCACACTTGTCACTTCAGCTATTGTGTGGCTCTCCACTTGTCATTGTAGCCTTCTCTTGCCATTTTAGCTCATGGGAGGCCCAAATCTATAAATTGAAGCCCTCTCTCTTCATTAATAGAGGCTCTCTTGCTACACTCTAGCCTCTACCACCTTCACAGGTTGCCCTAATGATGGCTACTCTCTTTCTCTCTATCTTGAAGGCTGCCCATGAAGAATACCGGCTGTTGGGGACTGTTTTGGAGGCTTCCATCGCGAAGAAATACTGAAGGCAAGGGTATTTAATCATTTATTATGATTTCTAGCCATTGTACTTGTTGTACCAGCCCTTGTATCGGCTGTACCAGCTTTTGTACTTGCTATACCATCCATTGTACCGACTGTACCAGCTTGTGTACTTGCTGTACTAGCCACTGTACCTGCTGTACTAGTCACTCTACATGTTGTACTAGCATTTGTACTTGCTGGACCTACTGTACCAACCACTGTACCTACTGTACCAGCCACTATACCGGCTGTACCAGCCATTGTACGTGCTGTACCGATTGAATGGAGAGTTGTACTTGCTGTACCAGCTCTATTGCATGAAGACCCGTGGTTTTTGGGGAAGAATCAGTACCCACACGGAGGTATATGGATTATGTTATTGGCTTGACATTTCTACAGCCTATGTTCCGGCTCAGTTGCCTCGTGTTGGGCTGTGTTATGGCATTTGTATATGGATAATCCGGCATCTCCCGTGGGGAGAGTAAGGCCCTCAAAGCTTGTACATGATATTATTCTCCTTGGGTAATAAAATACTCCAAGGGGGGGGGGTCGGCCCATTCCGGCCTCTATGTGGTGTCACATGTGCGAGATCCATTTTCAGTATTTGTGGATGTTTTGTCCAGCTTTTATGTTTTATGCAAAGTGATGATGGATGTGTTAAGGCTATGGCCATGTTTAAGTGTTTTAATATGCATTGCTGGTATCAACAAGTGTGTCAAAGGCCCTAGTCCCCCGGGCATCCGCCGCGAGTTACATTGGTATCAGAGCATATGCTTTCTTGGAAGTAGAGGCTTCTTTCTATCAATAAGGAAGAGAAAAGATCTCAAGTGGGGACCACACTTACTATCATTGCTGTTAAGCATGGCTAGCCACTTCATAGCTTATGAAACAAGAGCATGAGCAGTAGACAGCTTGTTGATCTAAGGATTTATGAATTCACAAAATTTATCTTGTAAGTGTGGAGTTGGCTTTATGTGCACACGTTTAGCACTCTTTCCATATGGATATTGTGGATTATATTATCAAGCTTACAAGCAAGGTATATGGAGATATATCTCGGGATATCTTAAGGATATGGTGAGGAGATATTTCTTTTGGCTTCATGACCAACCTGGCAAAGAAAAGCTAAGTATACTTTGAGTTTGCAAAGTTGGTGCTTTGGCTATTTACTATGAAGTATTTTTGATATTCACTAACCCTTGTATAGCCATGCAAGGAGAAAGGTGGTGTTGTTGCCTTGAGATGGTTTCAGGGAAACATTGCTTATGGCTCCCTTTATTGGGATGGATTATATCTATGGAGATTTCTTTCTTGGACGAGATTTATATAGATATTGGGCTTCACAAGCAATTTCTATGGACGAATCTGTCCGAGTTTATCGAGAAGAAATCTTTGGATATCTCATGGATATGATGCTTTTATGGATAAAGTCCACCTCTACTCCAAGGTGTGTGGTTAGCACGGAGTATGTGGTAAGAGGTATGGTATACAGGTCTATGGATTCCTGGACTTCTTTTCTAGGGATTTGGATCTATCCTCAGGTTTATGGATTATTCTTTTTGGCTCCCTTTATTTGGGATGTATTGGACGTATGGAACTCATGGTTCACATACCTTGTGTAGTGTTCTCTTGTCCTACGTGCTCTCTTGAAGATTGTTTTTACCTTGTATGGGTGGAACAATAGAGAGCAGAGGCAAGAAGTATTGTTGATAGGCACCCTGCGAGCTCCGCCTCACCCCCCTCTCGTCTACCTTCCGCCTGTCCCCCGTGCCCCCCTCTCCCCCCCCCCGCTTGCTTCTCGCCGTCGCGCGCCCTCCTCTCCCCCCCCGCCTGTCCCCCGCCATCTTCTCCGCTTCTCTCCCGCGCCTCCTTCCTCGCTTCCCCCCCCCGCCTTCTCCTCCCCCGCCTCCTTCCTCACTTCCTCCCCCGCCATCTCTCCCCCCCGCCTCCTTCCTCGCTCCCTCCTTCCGCCATCTCTCCCCCCCCGCCTCCTTCCTCGCTCCCTCCCCCGCCATCTCTCCCCCCCCGCCTTCTCCTCCGCTTCGCGGCTCTTCCCCCTGCCTTCTCCATCGCCTGCCCCTCCGTCTCGCCCCTCCTCCCACCGCTAGCTCCCCCCCCCCGCCCCCCCCCCCCCCCCCGCGGCTCCGCCCCCGCTGTCCTCTCTCCTTCCGCCTCTCCGTTTCCTCGTAGGGCTGTGTCCCTCCCGATGGTGACCCCGGTCTCTAGACTTTTCCCTCTGGAGGACTCCATGGAAGCCGCTCCGACTACCCCTGCCGATTCCGGTCTCCGTCTGGAGTTCACAGGTGCAGATCATCAGTTGTTTGTTTCCACAGTATCCGCTCTTGAGGCCTCCTCCTTGGTCTGCAAGATAGTGGGTAGCCGTCCGATGCGGAGAGAGCTTCGCAACCTTCTGCAAGGCAGCCTCGTTGGCGTGCTTGCCAAGATCGTCAGCGTCGATTTTTTGGGACGTGGCTACTACCTGGTGGATTTCGAGTCCCCCCAGGCAGCTCAGATGGTGCTGGCTCGGAGCCCCATTTCCCTTCGCTCATCGCGGGCGTTCCTGGCGCGATGGACTCACGGTTTCGACCCCGCTTCTGACCCGCTAGCAGGCGCGACAGGTTTCCCCATCACTATCTGCTTTCCTGGACTCCGCAGGGAGTACTTGCCCCTCTTGTCATCCATTGGCAAGGCGTTCGGGCAGGTGGTGGAGACGCCTCAGACAGCGGCTTCAGTGATAGCTCGGGCAGCAGGACTCACGGCCATTCGTGTTGTGGTTCCGTCACCGGAGTCCCTCCTGAAGACGATCCTCCTCCCTTGTCTTTCTGGAGGACATCTGATACAGCGCGTGGAGTATTCGGGCCTCCCCGACCAGTGCTACATCTGTCGGGAGATGGGCCACCTCGCACGCGCCTGTCCCCGCAAGGGGGCTCATCCTTCACGCTCTGCCGCCTCTGGAGCCCCTTCAGGAGGCCCAAGGGGTGGCCATCCACCTCAGGGACCGGACATCCCTGGCTCGTCTCAGCAGGCGCCATCATCTGACGAGCAGGCCCCGGTGGAGGATGCTGCGCAGACCCAGGAGGCTGGCGATGGCAGGAGGTTCGCCGGCGGAAACGCCCGGCCCGCAGGGACCGTCGCAGACGCTAGCAGGCAGCATAGGCTGGCGGACAGGCAACTCTAGCTGGCGTCCAGGCACCTACCCGCACTTATGCTCCAGTCAGGGATAGGCGGCCAGCAGGTCCCACCCCGATGGATGAGGATTCAGTCTCAGTGCCCGTTGAGGCCGCCGGTGGAGCCCCCCACGTGGAGACCCCGCTCCCGCCTCCCCCTGCGGGGGGCCCCGCCCCCTCCATGGAGCAGATTCCTGAGGATCTCGGGCCGCACTCTGCGACCCCCGGCCCCTCTTCCCCTCACTCGGAGAGCACTCCTTCCACCCCCCCCTCTCCCCCCCCCGGCCCCCCCCTCTCCCCACCCCCGGCGGCCCCCCCTGACACCTCTCCTCTAGCAGATGCCTCTCCATCCTCTCCTCGCTCTCCCCCCTCCTCTCCGCGAGCCACCATCCCTCCTTCGGCCTCTCCAGGATACTCCTCCAGACCACCTACTGCCCCGGGGCAGCGCAGCTGGGTAGGCCAGAGTTCAGTTCAGCGGCTGTTCCACCGCCACTCCGGGCGGGTGGAGATGGCGATCTTAGCTTCGCCCGCCACAGAGTTCTCTCCAGCCTTCCCTGGGGGGCCCCCGCGAGTGATGGGGCTCCCAGTGGATTACGGTTTTTTCAGGTGTCTCCAGCTGGATGCTGGCCCGTTCGAGACACTGGTCGCGCCCTTGCGAGTTTGCGTGGTGTGCCATCCCTCTCGTTCTCCTTCAGTGGGGTGAGCAGCATGGTGGCCTTCTCCTTTCCTCTCAGTGTTGCCCCAGACACAGCATGGGATTGTAACTCTGTAGAGGAAGTTTTGCGTGATCAGATACTGGAGTTTTCTCACCACTTCAGTGACTTGGGGCTCACGGACCTATTGCAGACCCGATTACACTCAGCCCGCATGAGCTTGTTTGGTATAGGAGATTGGCGGGCGGATCGGGTCCACACCTCAGTTGAGGCGGTGCTATTGATTCTCCTCCACGCCGCCCCGAGGGTGCAGCCTACCTTTAGATACATATATGCAGAGGATTGGTCTCACGCCTATGCCCTGGACAGGGCGAAGGCGGAGTGGGGTTGGACACAGAGACAGGTCACCCTTTTTTTGGAGAGACTCCGCACCCGGACAGACGTGACTATTCTCCCTCCAAGCCGGCGCCCAAGACTCACAGAGTGGAGGGCAGCTCATCCGGGCCGGCTGAGAGGGGTGAGCCAGTGGCGGCTGCTTGACTTGCCATAGCTCATCCATGAGGATCCTCTCATGGAACATCCAGGGTCTTGGTGGACCTCGCTGCTACATTGGTCGGGGCAGACTGCGCTAGGAGATCCAAAGGGCTCTCGTTGGAGGACCCATAGATATCCTTTTCATCCAGGAGCACCACCTTTCTGCCGGGTGTACCCGCACTTGCGGGAAGATCTTGCCAGGCAGGAGCCACACTTTTTGGTCACCGGCATATGGCTCCCAGGGGAACCAGGGTGGAGTATGCATCTCAGTCAGCGAGCAGCTTCTATCCGAGGTTGTGGATTCTGGCACTCTGGTCCAGGGTCGAGCGTAGTGGATCATCCTTCGGGTTGGGGAAAGACCGCATTGGCTTCCTCAACTTCTACGCCCCTAATGGGGAGACCGGGAGAGCTGAGTTCTGGAGCACCATTAGGCAGTCCCTCCCCATGGCAGACCATTGGTGCCTAGGGGGGGGTTGCAACATGCTGGAGGATGCAGAGGACAGGATGGGGGGCAGCCAGGAGACCATTCATGGGCCGGAGCTCGTTGCCTGGGAGGAACTAGTGCTGCAGGTGAGAGGCCAGGATCCGTGGACTCTCTCGGAGTTTGGCAGGTTGCAGGGGAGTTTATCTTTCTCGCGCTCGGATAGACGGGCCACAGGAGTTAACCTTTCCCGCATCGACAGGTTTTACATTGATGAGTGGGCTTGCGATAGAGGTGGCACTGTGGGTATACTTGCAGGCTCCTCGTTTTCAGACCACTTTCCAGTGCTTCTCCAGATCGAGGACCCTACGAGAGGAGAGCGAGGGCAGAGCGTCCGGATTCCAGATTGTCTCATAGAGGAGCCCGAGATTGCGACCAGAGTTGAGCAGGTCTGGCAGGAGCTTCAGTTCAGGAGAGGATCGGCAGCCAGCGATCTTGACAGGGGTTTGCAGGAGATCAGTAGAATGCTCAGACAGGCTGCCCTGGACCGTCAAGAGGCTTTCAGAGAGCAGGAGAGGAGCCTGCGGAGGAGTCCTCTCTCGGAGTTTGGCAGGTTGCAGGGGAGTTTATCTTTCTCGCGCTCGGATAGACGGGCCACAGGAGTTAACCTTTCCCGCATCGACAGGTTTTACATTGATGAGTGGGCTTGCGATAGAGGTGGCACTGTGGGTATACTTGCAGGCTCCTCGTTTTCAGACCACTTTCCAGTGCTTCTCCAGATCGAGGACCCTACGAGAGGAGAGCGAGGGCAGAGCGTCCGGATTCCAGATTGTCTCATAGAGGAGCCCGAGATTGCGACCAGAGTTGAGCAGGTCTGGCAGGAGCTTCAGTTCAGGAGAGGATCGGCAGCCAGCGATCTTGACAGGGGTTTGCAGGAGATCAGTAGAATGCTCAGACAGGCTGCCCTGGACCGTCAAGAGGCTTTCAGAGAGCAGGAGAGGAGCCTGCGGAGGAGTCCTTCAGAGACTTCAGGAGAGGGATCCTACGAGCCCTTGGATTTCAGAGTAGATGGAGTCAGCTCGCACAGAGATCAGATCCATCGAGGAGAGGAGGGTGGAATTCCGATTCCATGCTCGGGCTTCTTTTTGGACACAGGCTGGAGACAGAGTGACTCGAGATTTCTTTGAGGCGACAGGGCCTCGCTTCAGACGAGAGGGTCTCAGGCGTCTTCGGCAGGCTGATGGCCAGGTAGTGGTGGATCCCCCCAGGGTTCGGGCGATCGCCACAGATTTTTACAGGGATCTGCTCTCTGCTGAGCCAGCAGATGACAGGGTGAGAGAGGCTCGGGAGGTAGTTTGGAGCTTCACGAGACCGGTTGTGCCGGCCCATTTGCAGCACTCCCTTCTCCCCCCCTTCTCGGATACGGAACTGGAGGCGGCTCTTCAGGCACTTCCTCCGGGCAAATGCCCAAGAGAGGACGGTCTCTCAGTGGCTTTCTTCCAGAGATACTGGGGTCTCTTGCATAGGGGTTTCAAATTGGCATTCCAGGAGATCATGGAGTCGGGAGACATGCCGGACAGCATGGCAGAGGGGTTGATTCACTTGATCCCCAAAGAGGGAGGAGACAGACTGGAGATTAGACAGTGGAGACCGATCACCTTGCTAGGCACGGCCTACAAGGTCCTAGCTAAGGCGATCAGCAGGCGGCTCCAGCCTCACCTTCCGGACATCATCCACTCCACGCAGACAGGCTTCATCCAGGATAGGAGCATCCTGGATAACATCTTCTCTTTCTCGGAGGCTACAGCTTTGGCTAGATTTCGACAGGAGGATCTGGCAGTGCTCCTTCTCGACTTCGAGAAGGCATATGATCGGGTCGACTGGGCCTTCTTGGAAGGCACTATGGAGAGGATGGGCTTCCCCCCCCAGTGGATCCATGGGGTCTCTGCACTCTACACATCGGCTCATAGCCAGGTGTTGATACAGGGCGTGCGCAGAGAGAGGTTCCAGCTCTCGCGCTCGGTGCGGCAGGGGTGCCCCTTGGCGCCCTTTCTTTTTCTTTTTGTGGCGGAGGCCATGAACACTTTCTTGACGGCACAGGATACAGGTTTGCGGGGCCTCCAGCTCCCCATCCGCACCTCGGAGGAGCTCATAGACTCGGAGTTTGCGGATGACACTGCTGTTTATCTTCAGGGAGGGGAGGAGAACCTCCGCCGCTTCGCCTCAGCCATGGACAGGTTTTGCAGAGCTTCGGGCGCTTTGATCAACTGGCACAAGTCGTGTGGGTTGTGGGTCAGTTCTGTGCCTCCCCCGACTTGGAGGCCAGTTGATGGGTTTCAGTGGCTGCCCCCCGGCACTACAGTGCGTTTTTTGGGATGCTATGTGGGCATTGACATATCTCCAGAGCAGCAGATAGCCCCCCTTCTTTTGAGCATTTGGAAGAAGCTTCTGTATTGGAGTACCGCTCGTTTATCTCTGGCTGGCCGAGTGGTTGTGGCCAACCAGGTTCTGCTTGCTACCATGTGGTACATCACTTCTTGTTGGGCCTTCTCTCGGGCGTGCATTGGCCAGGTGCAGAGGCTCATCAAGAACTCTCTGGTCCGGTGGCGACGGGCGGCCCGCCAGGGCCAAGGTGGCATGGGCTGTGATCACTCAGCCGAGGGAGAGAGGCGGCCTGGGCATAGTTGATCCTATTTGTCAGAGCCGAGCTTTGCTTGGCAAGTTGGTGGTTCGTGGCCTCCTACCAGGCGCTGAGCCGTGGAAGGAGTTTCTTGTTTCCAGGATTCTTAGCCGCACTTCTTCTCTTAGCGGCCCCTGAACCCCCAGCATCAGGTGGATCTTTACAGAGCAGCGATCCAGAGGAGTGGGCCTTGGCTTCGAGGAGCGTTTTGCAGCTAGCCTTCTGAGGGCTTGGGAGCATCTGAGGCCGTCACTCTTCCAGACTCCCCCGGGCACCGATGAGGAACGCCTGAGGCAGCCATTGATCTGGAACCCCTTGATCCGACTTCCCAGTGGTCATATGGTTGGATCGCGATCTCACGTGTCGTGGGGCCCGTTGAGCTCCGGCCCAGCCCAGTCCCTAGACGACTGGATATGTTTTCAGCAGCTGCCTCTAGAGGTGCAGGAGAGGAGACTCAGCGGGATGAGGGGCAGAGGGTTGATGAGGCAGGACATTGAGGCGGCCATCCCCCGGGAGTGGCGGACTCCAGTACAGGACCCTCCACCTCCACAGTGGATGGGCGTCTTTACTCGGCATGAGATCCTTCTAGCGGTCTGCGGCTCAGCAGAGAGAGTCACCCCACTCACCTTTGAGGTGGGAGAGGGAGGTCAGCTTCAGAGGACCTGACTAGATTTGGATGAGTTCCAGGGTTGTATCTTTCAGAGGGTGCGGGTGGTCGGCTTTCATCAGAGACAGTGGCATGTAGACCCCTCACCGGCCTCGATAGGGGAGGACTATTCTTGGAGATTATGGGCTTGGGACAGCAGGCCTCTTATTCGCCTTCAGTGGGATCCAGGCGAGTGGCTTTGGCGAGATCCCTACTCGGCCCCTACTAGCCCAGGCACCCCCTTTTTTCAGTACACAGCGAGGCTGGGGCGGCGGATCCAGAGGCACAGGATAGCGGGCACCCCGGCGGCGGCCGAGCATTGCCGGCGACAGGGGCTCTCCCCTGCCTTCCTTAGGGACTTCTGGCAGCGCCTTTGGGCCAGCTTCCGGCCCCGGAAGGTGACGCTTTTTCTCTGGCTTACAGCGCATAGAGGACTGGCGGTGGGGGCTTGGCTAGCTTTTGGCAGACACCCAGCGTCCTGCCCCCGGTGCGGCCATGCACAGGAGTCGCAGCGGCACTGCTTATGGGATTGCCCACAGGCACAGCAGGTCTGGCAGCGCGCTCTCAGGATGGTTTTTGCAGGCTCCCAAGTGAGATGATGGTGACGTGGGGTGCGGTGGCATGGGTCTCGGACAGCGGCCCGGCCCTTGGATACGAGGACGTCCCTGGCAGTGTGACCATCCAGGTCTCTGACAGGGCGATGGCGGTGGTTCCGGCGCCTGACTTCTCTTCGGCAGTCTCCCAGGAGGGGGACGGGCACAGATGGGAGATGATCAGCAGTATGACGGCTTGGCACATATGGAGAGCCCGATGCAGGGAGGCCATAGACCGCCAGGCGACTCCACCGGCGGAGGTCATACAGGCCCTCTGGGTGGACATCATTCACACCTTGAGAGGACACTGGTGGGGGAAACTTCAGGGCGACTCGGATCGCATGAGAGGTCGCCGCAAGGCGTTCCTCCGCACTTGGCAGCCTGGCCCTTTCCTCATCGCGAGGGGCGAGGATGTCACTTGGCACTACAGGCCTCCAGTTTGGCTCTTCTCACCTCCCGCATGTACTACTAGGTACCCCCCCCCCAGAGAGCGGCCAGCCACGGGGGTGGAGCTCCGGTGTTCACTGTCTTTATTATCCCTCCTTGTGAGGTGAGCTTTGTAGCCTTATGGCGTTTTCTCATTAACTAATAGAAGGATCGTTTTTCCAAAAAAAAAAAAAAAACAATAGAGAGCAGATGGAAGGGAACATGGGCACTTAAGAGGGTAGAGTGAGTTGGTGGCCGAAATGCCTATAAACTATGTGCAGCAGAAATGCTTATGGAACACCAGGCTATTTATGCCACGAGTGATTGTTTTATCTTGTTACTTGAGCCCACCTCTCATCCAAGGTGTGTGGTCAGAGTACCAACATGGAGTGCAAGTGGTAAAGTGGGCATGACACCTGGTTGGCATGGGATTTATGTCTATACCAAGGTTCATGTGGACCGATGCCTTGTTGGCAGGAGACTTATTTTGTCTCGCCTATTTACTTGGGACATGGATTATGATATCTGGACTTATGGGACTGATTTGTCTCGCCCACCGGGACATGATTATGATATCTGGACTTATTGGACTGTTTTGTCTCGCCCATTTATTTGGGACATAGATTTATTTATCTTTATGCCATATTAGAATCACTATCTCCCCATACAGAGGCCAAGAGGTTCATTGTTCATCTCATCATGCATGTGGATTCATGTTGGGATTGTGAGAGGGCAATTCAATGAACACTCCACCATACACGTGCATTCGTGTTGCGACTGTGGAGTGAGTGTTTCATTGTTTCCACACCATGCTTGTTGATCAGAGTTGGATTGTATGGGAGAACTTGGGAACTGTTGGGATTGGGAGAAAGGATTGCCAGAACTATGGAGAACCAGCTTTTCTGTCACCATGGTTTGTGCTCTTGAATGGCACCAGTTTGTGTGCATAGCACATGTTTCTGTGCGAGGCACTTGTTTCTTGTGCATGGCACTTATTTAAGTATCTTAGCACCTGGTTGGTGATTTTCATTGGCATATGATTATCTCATTGATATTGGTGATTGAGACACAATTGGCTCTTGTGTCTGTGTCTAGCATATCTTCCACGGAATTCTCGCTCATTTATTTTGGGACATGATTTTGATATTGGTATTATGGAGACTTATTTAGTCTCTCCCCTTTCTTTGGGACATGGATTCTTCAGTTATATTGGATCTTTGAGACTGTCTCGTCTCGCCCACTTGATAGGACATGATTATATCTTGAATATATGGCTTGACGCTTAAAGTTGCGGACAGCTTTTAAGAAGCTGAGAAGGATGTCACCAGCCTCGACATTTCCCAATATGAAAGGGGTTTGGTGGACTCCAAGATGTCTAAATATTTGGAAAGTACAAGCTTTGGGAATGGGGGATTATCCTAGAATACAAAGGACCACACTCCTAAAATTTAGGAGAGTTGCTATTTTTGGCCCGACTCTGATGGAAATTCTGTTTGCGTCATTACATCTCGAATTGAGCAGATACCAAGAGTTGGCAAAGTGCCTATGACAGAATGTCTACCACTTGGGATATTTTTAGAGATAAAGTTTATGGAAGGACCCATCTCTTAGATTGGGACATGTGGCAAGAAAGTGGATCAAAGT
Organism: Cibotium barometz; assembly: GCF_041138505.1. Classification (NCBI taxonomy): domain Eukaryota; kingdom Viridiplantae; phylum Streptophyta; class Polypodiopsida; order Cyatheales; family Cibotiaceae; genus Cibotium; species Cibotium barometz. Next base: position 41,062,636 of record NC_141075.1, read on the forward strand.
GAGACAAGTGGCCTGACACTTGTTAGAAAGTGGATCAAAGTGAGACAAGTGGCCTCACACTTGTCACTTCAGCTATTGTGTGGCTCTCCACTTGTCATTGTAGCCTTCTCTTGCCATTTTAGCTCATGGGAGGCCCAAATCTATAAATTGAAGCTCTCTCTCTTCATTAATAGAGGCTCTCTTGCTACACACTAGCCTCTACCACCGTTACAGGCTGCCCTAATGATGGCTACTCTCTTTCTCTCTATCTTGAAGGCTGCCCATGAAGAATACCGGCTGTTGGGGACTGTTTTGGAGGCTTCCATCGCGAAGAAATACTGAAGGCAAGGGTATTTAATCATTTATTATGATTTCTAGCCATTGTACTTGTTGTACCAGCCCTTGTATCGGCTGTACCAGCTTCTGTACTTGCCATACCAGCCCTTGTACCGACTGTACCAGCTTTGGTACTTGCTGTACCATCCATTGTACCGATTGTACCGGCTTCTGTACTTGCTGTACCAGCCACTGTACCTGCTATACTAGTCACTGTACATGCTGTACCAGCATTTGTACTTGCTGTACCTGCTGTACTAGCCACCGTACCGGCTGTACCAGCCACTATACCTGCTGTATGTACCAGCCACTATACCGGTTGTACCAGCCATTATACTTACTGTACCGGCTGAATGGAGAGTTGTACTTGATGTACCAGCTCTATTGCATGAGGACCCGTGGTTTTTGGGGAAGAATCAGTATCCACACGGAGGTATATGGATTATGTTGTTGGCTCGGCATTTCTACAGCCTATGTTCCGGCTCAGTTGCCTTGTGTTGGGCTGTGTTATGGCATTTGTATATGGATAATCCAGCATCTCCCGTGGGAAGAGTAAGGCCCTCAAAGCTTGTACATGATATTATTCTCCTTGGGTAATAAAATACTCCAAAGGGGGGGGTCGGCCCGTTCCGGCCTCTATGTGGTGTCACATGTGCAAGATCCATTTTCAGCATTTGTGAATGTTTTGTCCAGCTTTTATGTTTTATGCAAAGTGATGATGGATGTGTTAAGGCTATGGCCATGTTTAAGTGTTTCAATATGCATTGCTGGTATCAACAAGTGTGTCAAAGGCCCTAGTCCCCCGGGCACCCGCTGCGAGTTACAAGTGTTGTCTTCAAGATTTGCCACTTTCACACTTTGTCCCTCCGGCACAGAGGTTAGACAGTTCTCGGGAGATTATTGCTAGCATCTCAGCTTGGAATATGTCCATTGAGGGTACTCCCGTTCTTGTTTCTCAGTGTCTTTGCAGGATTTGGAGTGATATTATTCACACCATTATGGCTACCTGGGCGAGAATCCAGGGATCTTCGAGGGCTGCGGAGAGGAAGCACGCCCAGTTTATGAGAGAGTGGGACATTGGTATCTTTTTCATATCCTCTCATTCGGGACCCTATTGGCAGCACAGGGTTCCTAATTGGTTGAGATCTCCACCTTGCTTGGTGTGAAATCTCTATTTTGTAAAATTTTTCATACTTAATAGAAGTCTCCTTTCTAATAAAAAAAAAAAAGTGACTAGAAAGCCCAATCATCATAGAGATGGCACGAAAGGAGGACATAAGCTTGGGTATGTCTTCACGACAAGAGGCTGTTTCTATGGATGAGGTTTCAGGTTTGGAGTATGGCTGAAGTGTTTTCTTCGGTGTATCATAAGGTGTACTATCTAGAGTATGTTCCATAGGTTACCCTGGTCCACAGCAGGCTAATAGCATGAAGGAGCCGTCTAGCTTTATAGGGGGGTTATATAAGGCGCCCCTCTCTCTCATCATGTCATGCATTCCAAGGAGTGCTACTGCAAAGGAGCGTTTACTCAAGGCAGGAGAGCTGAAAACAATTTACAGTCATCATCCTTGGTTTGGGCACTGCATCTAACAGCAGCATTGAGCTGAGATCAGGGGAATTATCTTTTGAGTTTCATTTTGTACTTGAACATTCAGTTGTAATATTCTTGTACATGAAATATACAGTAGGATTTAGGTCCATTTGTGAGTGTGCTTGAGTTGTGATTCAGCTGCTCTCTCCTCTTTCTCATAACTCTTGTACATAAGCAGCAGTAGTCCACAGAAACAAGTCCATGAGACTGGGAAACAAGAGGATCATAGTCAGACACTTTTGACATCCTTTTTTGAGAGTGCAGCCTTATTTGCATAGTGAACCTCGTGATCCATATATGCACGTGTACGGTATAGGCCATTCCTTACACCATAGCAAACGCACAAGCTTCTATGGAAATTTTGAAGCTGATGTGTGTCCTAGACCTGATCAGGTGGCCCCTATGCCTCATCCATGCATCCCATATGCGTTCCCATGCAGCATGCACACATTATGTGTAGACAATTGTTTTCAATACAACATATTTTATATTTATTCTATTCAAACTAGAAAAAGTGTGGTGTACTTTGTTGAGATATCGAGCTCTAGTAAGGCGGTGGACACTGATGACCCGCCTGGGGGATAGGCCCCGCACTTACACCACTGGCATGGTTGGTGAGATCTTGGGTGATATGCGGCCAGTGGGATGACAGGCTGTGTGACAGCCATTCTAGAGACTGGCATAGTTATAGCGCCAGCTCATTTAGTCGGGTTCACACTATAGAGAACCCGTGTATGTATTGGTTGAGTACCTTTCATATTGTGTGCTCTCTTATCTTGTATATGGTGTGTTGAGTGTTGAGTAGAGAAGATGAAGATTTTCAGCCTCTCACCTTGTGTGTTCTGTATTAGGGTTTTGTGAGTGTGTGTGTGTGCTTGCAAGAGCTCAAGCTCTCTTCCCCCCTGCATCTTTTCATGGTATCAGAGCCTGGTTCGTGCTAAGGGCTGAGCTGCAAGCAAGAGAACCACAAGAAGCGGTACGAGGGTAAGAGCTACAACCACTCTTCCCTATTGTGTTGGTGACTACACCCTTGTCGGGAGCTCTACGGGAGGCACCGGCAAACGATCTCCGATTGAGGAGCTTTCTTCGCGGGAGTGAAGCTACAGGGCAACTATGTAGTCCTTCGGACTGTTATTTCGGGCCGAAAACGCGTTTCGGGCGCGTCTGGACCTCCGTTTTTCAGAAAGCAGGCGATTTCGAGCACTGCGGGTAAGTCACCGATTCTCTGCAGAACTCTGTTTTAAGAACTGCAGGAAGACAGATTGACTGTGCAGACACTGTGGGTGCTGCAAAGAGGTCTACAGTTGCCATTGGGTGTATGTATGTGCATTGAAGTCACTGGTTGTGACATTTGAGAGTACTACATTACCGCTGTGCAGAAAATACAGCATTTGTGCAGAAAAACCAGAGTGCAGTTTTTGGTAAAATTGTGTGTTTGGCAAGATGTCTAATGATGGCATAACACAGATTGTGGCTGAGAAGCTGGACAAGAATAACTTCCATGCTTGGAGGTTCAGGCTGACTAATTTCCTGATGGGAAAAGGCTATTGGGACTACATTGAAGGTGAGCATGAAGAGGCACCGGAGATACCGGATATAAATCCGACTGCTGCAGATGTGAAAGAGTTTAAAGACTGGAATCAAGGAGCCAGGAAAGTAATGTATTGGCTTTCCATTAGTATACAGGACACCATGATTGGGCACATTCAGGATGCCAAGTCCCCCAAGGAGGCGTGGGACACCTTGGTAAAGCTGTATGAAACAAATACCAAGGCACGTAAGATACAGTTGAAGAATGAACTTCATACTGTGGAGAAAAAGAGCATGTCTGTGAATGACTATGCGTTGAAGATAAAGGGCATTGTCGAATCCCTTGCATCTATTGGTGTGTCAGTAGATGATGATGACAAGGTGGAGGTCTGTCTACGTGGTCTCGGGCCACAATACAAGGCGTTCAAGACGTCTATTCAAACTCGGGAAAACATTCCCAACTTTACAGATTTGGTGTCTATGCTGATTATCGAAGAGAAGAACTTGGGTGAAGACCAACAGTCTTCACAAAGCAAAAACAGTTCAGAGCAAGAGGCCTTCTACACGAGTTCAGGAAGAGGACGAGGTAGAGGAGGCCGTGGACGCGGTCAAGGAGGTGGCCGAACAGGTAATCAGAATTATGGCCAGCAGCAGCAACAACAACAACAGTTCCAGAATCAACAACAACAACAACACGCAGGTGGAAGAGGCAGATTCAGAGGCAGGGGGAGTCAAAGAGGCCGTGGAAATTGGCAAAGGCAATATAATGATGCACGTGAATGCTACTATTGTGGTAAGCCAGGACATGTGCAGTCAGAATGTTATAAGAAACAGGCTGACATGCAAAATGGGAAAGTGCAGCAAAACAACTATGCATCCTCAAGCAGAAATAATGAGGACAATGAAAGGTTGTTTGTTATGCAGCATGTTGTAAATGCCATGTCTGAAAATGTTGATGCAGCACAAAAAGATAATGTATGGTATGTGGACTCAGGCGCTTCGAACCACATGACGAGTCATGGGGAGTGGTTCAAGGAGATGAAGAACCCGGAAAGACCAGGTTTTGTGGAAACAGGGGATGACACTGCTCATCCAATTGCCCACGTTGGAGATGTGCCATTATCTATGCAGGATGGCAAAGTGAAGTACCTTGCAGATGTACTTCATGTACCGAACATAACAAAGAATCTGGTTTCAGTTGGCCAGATGATTGAGCAGGGTTTGCAGGTTCGGTTTAACCCTGATGGGTGTTATGTTGAAGATTTCAAAGACAAGTGCAGGTTGGTTGCAAAAGGCAACAGAGTGGGCAGAATGTTTACGTTGGATGTAGACATGCCTGAAATGAGTGCTGCGATGTTTGCAAATGGTTCAGGAGTTGTTGCAGACATAGACATATGGCATAAAAGAATTGGACATGTAAATGTTCAGAGATTGAAGTCTATGCAGACAAAAGGAATCGTGACAGGGCTGCCAAAATTTAAGGTGGAAGGTATGCAGAAAATATGTGAAGCATGCCAATTTGGGAAGCAAACAAAGCATGTGTTTCCACGTAACAGATATGTGAGCAAAAATGCACTAGATGTTGTGCATTCAGATGTATGGGGTCCTACGAAGACCGTGTCTATGGGAGGCTGCAGGTACTATGTCACTTTCATTGATGGCCACACAAGAAAAGTGTGGGTATATTTCATGAAGGAGAAGAGTGAGGTGTTCACTCACTTTCAGAATTTCAGAGTTTTGGTTGAAAAGCAAACAGGGAAATATGTAAAGTGCCTAAGGTCAGATGGAGGGGGAGAGTACTTCTCCAATGAGTTCTCTGAATTTTTGAAGAAGAATGGAATTCGGAGACAGTATACATGCAGATACACTCCGCAGCAAAATGGAGTTGCTGAGCGGAAAAACAGGCACATTGCTGAGATTGCGCGGGCATTGATGGAAGAGAAAAATATGCCGCATTGCTATTGGGCTGAGGCTGTTTCTACAGCAGTATACATCATGAACAGGACTCCAACTGCAGCCATACATGATGTAACTCCAGAGGAGAGGTTTACTGGCAGAAAACCAGATTTGTCTCATCTGAAAGTTTTTGGATGCATTGCATATGTGCATGTGCCAGATGAGCTGAGAACTAAGCTGGATCCGAAAGCTGAAAAATGTGTGTTTATTGGATATTCCCTTGAGCAAAAGGGATACAGGTGTTATAACCCTGCTACACGTGAGTTGAGGGTAAGCAGGGATGTTGTCTTTGATGAGATGAGCAGTTGGTATGCTGCTGAAAAAGAAGCTATTGGGGCTGATGTGAGTGGAAGTGTGGTTGCACAGAATGCAGGTCAGCAATCACAGTCTTTGAGTGGACCAGGAGAGTCCTCATCTAGTGGGTCTATTGATAGACCATGGAGTGGCAGGCTGCGTCATAATACCAGCCCTGCAAATGTGATTAGTACATCACGTAAAGGAAAAGAGAAAGTGGTTGAGCCCCTTGGTATGCCTGACATTTCTGCAGGGCATTCTCATGTTGATGGAGAGTCTAGTGGCTCAGATATGAGTCTTGATGAGGAGCTTGGGATCCCAACTATGAGAACACCTGGTGTAAAGAAGGCTATGGAAGCCATGAATGAGAAGCTGCGAAGATCAGGGAGAGTGAAGAACCCTGTGCAGAGATTTACATATGATGGTTATGTGGCACATCATTATGCATATATGGCAAAAGTTGTGCAGGTTGTAGAGCCTACATGCATTGATGAGGCTGTTGGAAATGTGTGTTGGGAGAAAGCTATGGATGAGGAGATGGATGCACTATATGGAAATGAAACTTGGGATTTAGTGCAATTGCCTGAAGGCAAGAAAGCCATTGGATGCAAGTGGGTGTACAAAGTTAAACATAACAGTGATGGAAGCATAAACAGGTACAAGGCTAGATTGGTAGCCAAAGGATATGCGCAGACATATGGGATTGATTATGAGGAAACTTTCAGCCCAGTTGCCAAGATGGCAACGGTGAGAGTTGTGATAGCAGTGGCTGCGTCAAAGCAATGGTCTTTACATCAGATGGATGTAAAGAATGCATTCTTGCATGGGGATTTGCAAGAAGAGGTGTATATGTTGCAGCCACTTGGTTATGAGGATGTGGGTCACCCCGAGCATGTTTGCAGGTTGAAGAAAGCCTTGTATGGCTTAAAGCAAGCACCAAGAGCATGGTCTGACAAGATTTCTGAATATCTTGTCACTATTGGCTTTCATGTAGCCAATGCAGATTTCTCATTGTACGTGAGACATGGTGATAGAGGGGTTGTGCTTGTTGTCATCTATGTAGATGACTTGATCATTACGGGGGACCATGATGCAGAGATCTTTGATGTAAAGATCTTACTTAGACAGAAGTTCGAGATGAAGGATCTGGGGGAGCTCAGATATTTCTTGGGCATTGAGGTGATTAGGTCACCACATGGTATTGGATTACTGCAGAGACAGTATGGCTTGGACATGTTGTCCAAGTATGGTATGACAGGCTGTAAGCCTATTTCTGTGCCATTGGATCAGAATGGCAAGTTGAGTGCAGATTCAGGAGAGATCTTGGAGGATCCTACTATGTACAGGAGCATAGTAGGAAGTTTGATCTACATGACGATCACCAGACCAGATTTGAGCTATGCTGTTGGGTTGGTGAGTCAGTTTATGCAGGTTCCACGGAAACCGCATTTGGATGCAGTCAGACGCATACTGAGGTATGTGAGGTCTACTTTGCATTGTGGACTATTCTATGAGACTGGGACAGAGATATGTGTACATGGGTACACAGATGCTGATTGGGCTGGTAGTATCTCAGATAGAAGATCTACCAGTGGATTCATGTTTTCTTTGGGGAGTGCTGCTGTGACTTGGAGCAGCAAGAAGCAGCCTACGGTTGCTCTATCGAGTACAGAGGCCGAGTACAGAGGAGCTGCTATGGCAGCATGTGAGGTAGCTTGGTTGAGAAAGCTACTTGCAGATTTGGGTCTATCAGTGGATAGACAAGTTGTCATTTTCTGTGACAACATTAGCAGTATACAGTTGGCCAGGAACCCAGTCTTTCATGCTCGTACGAAGCACATAGAGGTCCACTACCACTTCGTCAGAGAGAAGGTCTTGGCAGGAGACCTTGACCTTGTTTATGTCAGCACAGAGGATCAGGTAGCTGACATCTTCACCAAAGCATTGGGTACAGAGAAGCTCCGCAGATTCAGGGCTTCGCTTGGTGTACATGAGATGGAGTTGAGCTCGAGGGGGAGTGTTGAGATATCGAGCTCTAGTAAGGCGGTGGACACTGATGACCCGCCTGGGGGATAGGCCCCGCACTTACACCACTGGCATGGTTGGTGAGATCTTGGGTGATATGCGGCCAGTGGGATGACAGGCTGTGTGACAGCCATTCTAGAGACTGGCATAGTTATAGCGCCAGCTCATTTAGTCGGGTTCACACTATAGAGAACCCGTGTATGTATTGGTTGAGTACCTTTCATATTGTGTGTACTCTTATCTTGTATATGGTGTGTTGAGTGTTGAGTAGAGAAGATGAAGATTTTCAGCCTCTCACCTTGTGTGTTCTCTATTAGGGTTTTGTGAGTGTGTGTGTGTGCTTGCAAGAGCTCAAGCTCTCTTCCCCCCCTGCATCTTTTCATACTTAACATAACTTATCTTATCAGTACTTTCGGTACTCGTATCCAACATGCATTGTATGTAACGTACCTAACGTTAACCACCTTGAGTGTAGCTCAATGCATGAAGAGAATGAGGATGTACCACATAGTTGCTCCGACCAGAGTTCAAGTAGAGCATACCATAGGACACCCTTATTGTGACACGGCAAGCTGCCTCTAGCTAGGCACTCATAGGTTCTTCCGGAGAGGTGAGACTCTATAGAGGAGAACCCATGTTATACACCTCAATCAGGATTAACATTCAGATACGCCTACAAGTGCTGAGGACCCTTTATCTCATAGTGGAGAATGTTAGTTGATTAAGGAACTGTATCAGTTTAAGATGGGTGTGACTCGACAGTTTTTATTTCTTTTATGCTTACTATTAGGGTTTTGGAGATGCTGTATGCATCTTGTACTGGTGTCAGATTTTCAACTTATGGAGGGAAGTTTTTGTTATGGTTGAAGGTTTCTTTCCCTTCTTTGTAACTCGTTGGAAATTTTGCCTGCATTTCAGGAGGAGTGCAGCTCTCATCAGTGCACCACCATGCAGCCATACAGTACATCCTACTCATGGACAGACACATCATCACCTTATTCCACATCGACCATTGAAGCTTGGTTTTGTAACTGTGAGTTTTCTTCATTTTATTGTTTTCCTAATAAAGGTGCTACGGTTTCTTTTTCTTTGAAATTTGTCCATTGGAGTGTGTACTGAGATCAATGTCCCCGAAAAAGACCTTTGATTATTTTCCTTGATGCACTGCCCACAAGTGCCAACAATTCATCCTTGTCCATCTCTTTTCTGGCTTCAAGCAAACATTTCTATTCAAACATGAACAATAGTCAAAGAAGGAGAGTATTGCTAGGCTTTCATTGTGTCTGGTAAGTGTTAATCCTTACACATCTAGTCTCCACGACAACTCCATCTCAAGAAGTATTGCTAGCAAACCCTCATCATGAAGCTAAGATCGCTTTTTTTAAGTTTGCCAATATTGGAGATAAATTCAATGCATATATCATTTCTGTTTGCCATGGCTAGCTCTGACGTTTGGGAGGGGGTGGTCAGCCTAGGTTGGCCACCCTCTATGACTGGTCCAGATGGACTGAACGGACCACATCACTTGATTGGGATAATATTAACAATCAACTGTAGATCATCAGTGCAACTTCCAGGCCCACTTGGCCCACCCGAGTGCCTCCTAATCTCCATCTATGTGGCCGTGTTGGGAGTGACTTCGGCACATAGGGGGCCTACACTGCCAAACAACGCGAGAGTCTCCTCCAGTGAACAGGGGGCCCTGGCTCCAAGTGCACAAGAAAGTGGCTTGCGGTTGTGTGTCTGGTCTGAATTGCCAACTAGGTGCTCTCATCATCCTTGGAGGGTGTGAATGAGGTCCGTCCAAATGGAGCATATGGTCTTTGCAGGTGGGGTGAGAGAACCATCGGTAATCTCATTGTGTTACATGTGTTGCGGAAAGCGTGTTCTTGATTAATGCAGCTAAGCAACTTAGATGAACACTAATCCTATTGTTTAGCAAACACACATAAGATGTTATGCTAACAACTGAGAGATGCCTAAGAGATATGTGAGATATCTGTCTTTGACCTCCTCTATATAGGGATAGGATGACAAGTCGTTTTCAGGTCGGGCATCCATTTTTAAGGTCATAAAATATCATCAAAATACCATAAAATAGGTTCATATTGTGCCCAACTTGTGTCCCAACCATTGGGCCGTATCTTGAGTGCCTATTGTGCTGCCCAAACTGTGCATAAAATATCATCAAAATACCATAAAATATGTTCATATTCTGCCCAACTTGTGTCCCAACCATTGGGCCATGTCTTGGGTGCCTATTGTGCTGCCCAAACTGCCCAAATCAGACCATATTCTGCCCCTCATCTTGCGTAAAAGGTGGCTGCAAGTAAGATCCATGTTTTTGTGGCACAGATGTGATGCACATGACACACTACATCTGGCCGGCGAATGGAAGGAGAGGCGAGGGGGAGGGGCGAGAATCAGGGTGCAGGCAGGGGGGGGTGGGGGGTGGGGGAGAGCGAAAGGGTGGGAGGGAAATGCAGGAGGAGGGGGGGAGAGGAGAAAGCAGTGGACAGAGAGGAGGGGGGGGGGGTGCGGGCGGAGTTCCTCCACTGAAACTTCTGATGCTTGGGCTCAACTTTAGGCAGACTTCTCTGTGGCACAATAATCTGCAGAACTACTTCGCCAAGAGCTCACCTCTACGCAGCAGCAGCTCTCCCAGGCCCAGGTTATAGAGCACGAGCTCCGCCGGCATCTCTCCCAGGCTCTCACTTCTGAGTCCAAGCTTCGCAGGTGAAGCTTCAACATCAGCTCTCAGATTCCCAGGCCCACCTCGCTTCCCTGGAGGCCGACTTGGCAAATTGTCCTGCTCTGCGTAATCAGGCATCCCAGCTCCAGACCATCCGACAGACTGTGCAGTTCACATTTGGCAGCTCCACTTTGTGGCCACCCTGAACCGGCACTTAAGTCTCTTGTATTTTCCACCATTTCTCCATCATTGTACATACCCGTAGCAATTTGGGATTTCTTTTTCACTCTTGACTACTTCCGTATAGTCTCAGGTTTTTTATGCGATTCTGTATTTTCCAGTTTTGAACCTATCATGCTTCTCTCCATGCTTCCCTGAGGATGGTGAAGTGTTTAGTGGTGGGCGACCTGTAGCTGCCCTTTCTACCCGGTGATATGGACATCCACTCTTTGGCGGGCATCCATTTTTGGCTAACGTCCACTTAGGCACGGATGCCCACTTCTTGGCGGATGGTGAAGTGTTTAGTGGTGGGCGACCTGGAGCCGGCCTTTCTAACCGGCAGACATCCACTTGGTGGACATCCACTCTTTGGTGGGCATCCACTTGGCGGGCATCCATTTTTGGTGGACATCCGCTTCACTTTTGCAGTGTCTGCCTCTCATATTCTGCCTCTACTTTCTCACCCCATTTACGGCTACACTTCCTCACCTTCATTCCCGGCAGCTCACCCATTTACGGATACACTTTCTCACCTTCATTCACGGAAGCACTGCTAATGGTTCACTTACTGCCTACTTGCATCATTTGTATATAGGTGACTCTGGGAGCACCAAAGGATATCATCTTGTAGGGAGAATACTCTCTTTTCATAATACAGTGTTATCGTTTTCTCTCATTGTTGTCTCTCGGTGCTTCTGGGTTATTTGCTTGTTTCTTATGTCATGAAGTGTTGACGATTAGGTGGCATCATGATGCAATCTGTTTATCGGCAGCATGCTAACATAATGTTCCAACGGAGTGTGTGTGCGCAGTGGAGAAGGCAGAGTAGCCCGGTCGTCCTGGTTGCGTGGCAACTCCTGTGGCATACTGCCTTAGAGTGAACCCGTGGTGACATAGATGCTGCTACACCCTTGCTCAAGCCCAAACTCCAAGGAGCTCGACCACATGCGGAAGCGGCGGGAAGCTTTCTTGAGGCTTTGGTGGCCTAGCCCTTTTCTCACTGATAGAGGTGGTGACCCCACTTGGCATTACAGACCACCTATGTGGTGTTCCCCCCCCCTATGAGATAGCCTTCTCCTCACAGAGCCCTGCCGGAGGAGAAGTATCTCTTTCCCCTGTTTTGATTACTTGATCCCCACCCTGTACATGAGGTGAGTTTGTATCTAGCCCTTTGTGGTTGTATTTATCCCTTCATGGCTGTTTTTTCAGTAACTAATAGAAGGATCTTTTTCCCGGAAAAAAAGATACCCAAACTCCAAGGAAGGAGAATCCGAAAACTCTACAACACCAGAGAAACTACGGCCCTCGTGTGCCACCAAACTCTCTCTCGCTTGATGTTTTTTGGTTAAGGTAGGGACCAGGGTCTGCTGTGAGAAGCTAGTGATAAAAGCAGTGGCAATGGCCCGGACTTTTTTTTTTTTTCCGAGAAAAGATCCTTTCATTAGTTATATAATAAAAAAACCGCCCGTAGTAGGGCTACAACAGATCTCTCCTGCTCATAAGAGAAACAGAGCAGTGAATACAGCATGGCAGCCCGGGAGACTCTCCCTAGGTGCTGCAAAATACAAGCATCAGTACAAAGGACTGAGAGGCTAAATCATACAATAGGGGGGGGGAAGAGCCAAACAGGTGGCCTGTAGTGCCAACGGGGGGATCCCGTGTGTAAGGTGTAGAAAGGGCCACAACGCCAAGTGGTGTGAAAGGCCTGGCGCCGCAAGATCGCCTCATCCGAGTCTCCCCGGATGCGGTCGTACTGTCCTCGCAGGGTGTGGATCAACTCCTGCCAAATCCCCCGTACAGTCTCTGCTGGTGGCTCCAATCTCCCCTCAAAGGCCGTAAAGCACTGGGCCCTCCAGGTGAACCAGATGGTGAGGCTGCTGAGGAGCTCCCATCGTAAATCCCGCTCCTGTGTCCAGCTGGCGGACGAGAAATCCGGTGCCGGAACCAGGCGAGGCTGGCCCCTAATAAATCTGATGGCCTGACTGCCCTGCTCCGTCTCATAGCCCATAGAGCAGGCCCTGACGAAGTCGACCAAGCAGCGGCACCCCACGTAAACATACCCTCTGGAGAGAGGGGAGCCAGAATACGCAGCATCCGCAGCTAGATCTGCTGCGCGCCTGAGGGCAATCCCAAAGGCAGTGTCTCTGTGTCTCCATAGGGTGGCCGCATCGGACGCAGGCCGCCGGAAGACCGCTGTAAACAAGCCAAGTGCCAACTGCTGAGCCCCTGTGGGCGACCAGCCACTAAAAAGTCGAGATCCTGCGGGCCTGTCGACTAGCCCAGAGCCGAGCCCAAAAATCCTCCAGGAACTCCTGTGAGAGCCCCTGTAGCCGCCAATGCCCCGCTGCCGCTGGAGAGACCGTCCTCCTCGCCGTCAAAATATGCCACCCTAACCGAATAGTATACTGGAAAAAGGTAATCTCTGTGGCCTTGAGGGATGCATAAGGATCGTGCCACTCGTACTCCCCGGGGTCCCACTGTAGCCGGGCCAAGGGGCGCGCTGCATATGCCCATATGCGCCAATCCGGGAGCACATCAGCAGGATCGGGGTCTATATGCCACTTCCGAGAAGCGGCGGCCACTACCCTAACCCTCTGAAAGGTGCACTCTGCAACCAAAGGCGACTCCACCTCCACTCGCTGGAGTCTGCCCTCATCGTGAATCTCATAGTAGAGGCAACTGCCATCCTCAGTGCAAGCTCTGACAGCAATCAGGATCTCCAACTGTGTAAAGGCTCCCATCCACCGTGGGGTCACTGGCTCGAGAGGCGTGAACCACTCCTCTATGAGTGCCTCCTGAATATCATCTCTCATAATCAACCCCCCTCTGAAGTGACTCAGCCTCTCCACCTGGATCTCCTCTGGAAGACTGCAGAAGGCCTGCCAGTCTCCAAAACTACGAGCTGGGCTTGCCGCTAGAGGCCCCCAGGCTAAACGAGGCCGAGAACCTAGCATGTGACCCTGCTCTGTGCGAACCGCTGGGCTCCAGATGAGCGGTTGTCTGGCCCGCTCCTCAACACAAGAAGGTCGCTGAGAGAGCCCCGGTCTCAGCAGCTCCCAAGCTCTCAGGATACTCAAAGCAAATCTGTCCTCCCATCCTCTACTGAGGCCTGTCCTCCTCATCTCTATGAAGATCCAACGAATCTCTGGTGCCCAAGTGCCCCCTGTTGGGGGCGCCCGAGCTTGCAGCCGCTGCAAGAGGAGTTCTTTCCAAGGCTCTGCGCCTGGAAGCAGCCCCCGAACAATAAGCTTCCCCAATAAGGCTCTGCTCTGATCGACTGGATCTATAATGCCGAAACCTCCCTGAGCCAGCGGAAGTGTAATAACTGCCCATGCAACCTTTGCCCGAGCTGGCTGACCGTCCCGCCCAGACCACAGAAAGTTCCTGATCAGCCTCTGTACTACCTGGCTGATGCAAGAGCTCGAGAAGATCCAGCAAGACATAATGTACCACATGGTCGCTAACAGCACCTGATTTGCCACCACCACCCTCCCAGCCAAGGATAGTCGAGCTGTACTCCAATACAAAAGCTTCTTCCGAATGCTCAGAAGAAGCGGGGCAATCTGCTGCTCAGGTGACAAATCTAGGCCAATCTGGCATCCCAAATACCGCACTGCTGTGCCTGGAGGAATCCATCTAAAACCGGGGTCCGGGCTCCATGCTGGACTGGGAGCACTACTGATCCAAAAGGCCGCTGTCTTGCGCCAATTGATCAATGCTCCCGAAGCTGCACTAAAAACCTAGAGCGACTGCTCTGGCCGAAGGAGATTGGCCTCTTGGCCATGCAAAAATAAGCCCGTGTCGTCTGCAAACTCAGCATCAAGCAAGTCCTCCCCCCGGACTGGGAGCTGAAGTCCTCTCAAACCAACCTCCTCTGCCGTCAAATACATGCTCATAGCCTCCGCAAAGAAGAGAAAAAGAAAAGGGGCGAGGGGACACCCCTGACGGACTGATCTGGTCAGCTCAAAACTCGGCCCCCGTCCTCCTGCAATCAACACCTGGCTGCGAGCTGTGGAATACAGAGCCGCCACCCCTCTGATCCATCCTGGCTCAAAGCCCAGGCGAAGCATAGTGCCCTCTAAGAAACCCCAATCAACTCTATCGTATGCCTTCTCAAAATCGAGAAGCATCACGACCAAGTCCTCGCCAAGAAATCTAGCTCTGGCCGTCGCCTCCCAGAAAGTAAAGATGTTGTCAAGGATACTGGGCTCCTTGACAAATCCTGTCTGAGTAGCATGAATCAACTCCCCCAGGAAGGGCTGGATCCTCAAACTCAAGGCCTTTGCTAAGACCTTGTAGACAGTATTGAGGATCGTAATAGGCCTCCAATGCCGAATATCATCTGATACTCCCTCCCCCTTGGGGATAAGATAAATCAAGCCCTCTGAAAAGCTCTGCGGCATCACCCCAGTGTCCAAAACATGCTGAAAGCCCCTGCAGAGGCCTGGCCCCAAAAGGTCCCAATAGCGCATAAAAAAGGCCGGCGTCAGTCCGTCCTCCCCTGGGCAACTATGTCGCGGCAGGACCCTCAAGGCCTCGGCAAGCTCAATCTTTGAAAGAGGCGCACCAAGAACTGAACGCATACGATCTGTGACCCTCCTCTGCACGTGGGCCCACACAGTCTGTCTGCAAGCATCTCTGCCCTCAGTGGCTGGCTCCGCTGAAAGCAGGTCTCTATAAAATGCAGTGGCAATGGCTCTGATCTCCCCGGCGGGTTCAGTAGCTACCGAACCATCCGGTCTACCTAGCTGGCGGACTCCTGCCCGAGCATGGCGGGGTCTAGTGATCTCAAAAAACTCACCAGTCACTCTATCACCAAGCTGCGTCCACTGAGAGGCCTGACGACGATAGTAAAACTCATGTCTCTGCTCCTCTTCCTCTCTAACCTCCTGGCGTGCCTGGCTCAGCTGGGACGCCAACCACTCACATGCCGGCTGCTGCTCCTGGAGGCGCTGTAACGAGGCAAGGCTGCGTCTCAGCCGATGCTCCCTCTCGCGAATCTCTCCCAGCCGTGTCAAAGCTGCAGCGTGCAGAAAAGAGCTAAGCTCGATGAGTCCCTTGGCACACTGGCCTGCTGCATCCTGGTCAGAGCACTGACTATCATGCCAGATCCTCTCAATGTCCTCAGCGAGACTGGGATCTGTAAGTACCCTCTCTGGGATCCTCAACTGCAAGCTGGGCTCCCGTGTCCTCTCCTCCCATGTCAGGATAACTGGCGCATGATCTGAAAATGAGGTGCCAGCGAGAATGCCGACGGAGCCCCCTCGCTCCCCTAACCAGTCGCCCACATAAAAGCGATCAATCCGTGATAGATTAGTCCCTCCCTGTGGGCGATCCGACCGAGAGAAACTAAGACTGTCCTGAGAACGGGAGAAGGCCCCATGCTGCCATGCATCAGTGATCCTCAGTGTCATGCAAAACCGGTCCCAAGCTGCAAGCTCCGTGCCGTGCACTGTAACATGACTGCCTCCCACCCTATCGGCCGGGTCCTCAAGCATGTTGAAGTCTCCCCCGACACACCAATGTGCGGCCTCTGGCAATGCATCCGTAACCTGGGTCCAAAACTGTGCTCTGGCACTAGCATGATTAGGCGCATAGACGTTGAGCACGCCCAATAGCTCATCATGCATCCTCAGAATGACATACTGTGCTCTACCAGGCACAATGATCCCTCGATCCACAATGGCCTGCCGCCATACATCTGCAATGACCATGCAAACTCCTCCCTGTCCACCCAAAGGACCAAACCCTGCAAACCAAAAGGTATCCCATCTACCAGGCATCACCGAACCATATCTCCGGATCCTGCTCTCACCCAAGTGGTGCTCCTGCATCATCAAAATATCAATGCTGCCACCAACCAGGCATCTCTGAAGCTCCTGCCTCAAGCAACCTCGATAGCGTATAAAATGTGCTCCGCCCAGGCCCTGTACATTCCATGAGATGATCCTCATGGATGACCTGCTGAGGTAGATGCTGTCTCAGCCGTGTGGCGGGCCTTCGCAAGCGGCTTGGATGGAGAGTAGTCCCCATCCGAGCGGCTGCGAATCTGCCCACCCGGTGTACTGCAAGAATCCCGGATCAGGCGCCAGTGGCTGTGACCGGGCTACTGCCTCTCGCTCTGACAGAGCAACCTCGTGTAACATACATATCCAGGGTCGCGTGCTAAGTCTGCAACTATATGCACGACCAAATGACGAATCCCTGAGGCATCCACACTCCCGAGATCCAAGAAAAAATGAGCCAACTCCCAGAGCCGGCCTATCACATCTGTCACCTCCAGGTCGCTCACATGATGAGAAAACTCAACTGCCCGAGTCTTCAAAGTGCTAATAGCGAGCTCTAGAGTCCACTCTCGGTCGCAAGGGCCACAGAGAGGGAACGAGAAGGCCACTGCTGAATCAAGTGCCTCCTCCCCGCGGGCCGGAGGTATCACTACATGAACTCGGATGGGAGCTGGCTCATGGGGGCCCTCTGCTCCAAAAAGCCGAGTGAAGGCGTAACCGAAAGCCTCCGATCGCTGTCTAACACCGAGGCGACTCAGCCGACTGCGGATAGATGATATCCGTGAAGCCCGGATCGGCATGGTGGGCCTCCTCTGTGGTGCTCGAGCGAGGTCGGTGCTCAGCGCCCTCCGGACTGCGGGCGAGCGCCAAGGGACTGCCAGGGTCTCCCGGGAAGGCGAGGCGGGTGGGGGAGGAGGAGGGGGGGCGAGGGGGGCGGAGAGGGAGCCGCTGCCGAGACCGGAGCGGGCGGAGGCGAAGATGGAAGCGAGGCAGTGGGAGGGGATGGGGGTGGGGGTGGGGGGGGGGTGAAGGAGGGGGTGCTGGCATCTCCTGGTCCTCAGTCGCTGCAGGGGTCTCCTCCTGGAGGGGAGCAAAGCTGTTCCTCACGGGAACCCAGTGAGGCTGAGACTGTGGCTGCTGCTGCAGCGGTCTCTGTGGGTGCTGCTGTGACTGTCTCCCTCGGCGGCGTCCCTGTCCAGGCTGCCACTCCGAGGTCTCTGTGGCTTGGGCAGGTGTCCCGGAGGCAGCCTGCCGTGCCGCATCTGTGGGCGGGCCATCAGGGGCCTGCTGCTGTGGTGGTGAGGGTCGAGGTCTCCTGCGAGGGCATTCCTTGGCCAGATGGCCGACCTGCCTGCATATGAAGCACTGGTTCGGGAGCCCCGAGAACTCCACTCTCTGATCAATCCATCCCCCCCCTATCCTAGGTAGCTGAATGACCTTAGGAAGGGAGGAGATGTCAGACACCAAAACTCTGACGGAGGGTAGCCCAGCTGCTCTGGCCACCACTGAAGCTGCTGTGGGGCCAGTCTCGAGTACCGAGCCCACCAATGCTCCTAGCCGAGAGAGAAGCGGAAGATACTCCCGGCGGAGTCCAGGGAAGCAAACTGTAACATGAAAAAGGCGCTCTCCCGGCGGAGTCCAGGGAAGCAAACTGTAACATGAAAAAGGCGCTCTCCCTGCTCAGCCCGCTGCTGGATCAAAGCCATGCTGCCAAGGTCTGAAGAAAGCCCGAGCACCCCTGATGTCAAGGGGACTCATGGCAAGGACCTTGGCCATACTCTGGGCGGTCTCGAACTCGATCTGATAATGTCCCCGGCCTAGAAGCTGTACGTCCAGGATCTTGCCCACATCTGCAAGAAGGCGGGCCTGGAGAAGATCCCGGATCTCCCCTCTGCTGGGGCGAGTGCCGACTATACGGCAGATGGTGGAATGGGCCTGAAGGCTTTCCACCTCTGCGGTGAGGCTTGCTTCCTCTTCCGGCGAAAGAGAAAGCCGGATGGGGGTGTCCTCGGGGGCGGGCGAGGGGGCTGCGGATGAGTCCCTCTGAGGCGAGGCGGGAGGAGTCTCCATCAGAGTCTGAAGCTCAGGCGTAGGCAAGGCGAAAGCGGAAATCCTGCAAGAAACGGGCTGCACACAGAGAGGCGGAAGACCGGAGGAAAAAAGAAAAGCAAAACCCCCTGGGGGAAGGAAAACAGCACGAGAGGGAGGGGGGTTTTTTTTTTTTAAAATAAAAAAAAATGGGGGGGGGGCAGCTGCGCGAATGAGGCGGGGAGGAGATGGCTGCGCAAATGAGGCGGGGAGGAGATGGCTGCGCAAATGAGGGGGGGAGGAGATAGAGCGAATGAGGCGGGGAGGAGAACGAATGAGCGAATGAGGCGGGGAGGAGAATGCTGGCGGAGGGGGGTCAGGGCAAAGCAGAGGAGAGATGGGCGCGAAGCAGGGGATGGGGCGAGAAGACGAGGAGGCGAGGAGGGAGGGGGCGAGAAGGCGAGGAGGGAGCGCAGCAGCGAGGGATGGGGTGCAGCAGCGAAGCAGGCGAAGGGGGGGAGGAGAGACGGGCGGCGGGCAGAGCAACAAGGGGGAGTGGCGCAGGAACTACAGCAGGCGGGGGGGGGGGGGGGGGGGGGGGGGGCGCTGGTGTGCAGGTCGCGCAGGCAGGGATGGGGCGTAGCTTCAGCGAGCAGCGTAAGATCACCTTCCAATGGCCCGGACTTTGTGAAGATCTGATGTTTATTAGGGTGCCTTACAGGTCTGTGGCAATGAACTATACTTCCTCATAGTATAGTGGGAATCATAGTATGGTATGTTCCTCCTCTAACTCTTGCGTGTTGTGTACTTGGCTTATCTGAAGCTCTTGATGTTCTTTTTCAGCTCTATTTCCTGCTATCTTAAAGTGGATTCTATGTGATGAGACAGTGTTCCCTTTAGGTGCTCGTAGATATTCTGAGTGCATGCAACATCCTTCCCTAAGTGTCATGGCATCTTTATGAGCCCATCCTGTGTCACTCTGAGGAATGAATCTGGGTGTAAATCTATTTTGGAGAGAAGCATGTTCAGATGGATCCATTGCTTGTGAATGTGTGCCTGCCCATGTTTGGGTTGTCGAATTTGTAATTTTTACCTAGGGATTTCCTCAATGCAGGTGCTACTTGTTTGGCAATTATACTCTTACTCTACCTGTTATAGTCTGCACCTTGTTGTGTTTACTGGTTCATATGAATTGACCAAGTACACAAAACTATTTGGAAGTGTTTGAAATTTACTCTTTGCATTTCAGCATCAATGATTAGCTATCAAGCACGTGTCGAAGTAAATACAGGGCTTCCTCCTGGTAAAAAGGAGGATCGATATGCCAAATGCAATTATGATCGTTTAGTGGTAAGATCAAATGTCTATCGGTTATTACATTTTTGTAATTAATCAATAAGTTTTTTTCCAAGTTGAAATTTTTAGAAATGTTAAGACGGTCATTTATGAACAAGGAGTTTTTTTTGGGGGTCTCACATGTGTGTATGAGCCCACAGCTTATAAACATGAAGCTTAGTAGAGTTAACTCAAGGTAAGACAGATCACACTGCAAAAATTTGTTGGGATTTTGGAAAGAATCATTCGACTCTTTTTTTTGTTGTTCTATTGGACTATTGTGTTGGGGTAATCATGACAAATGGTTCATTACAATCTATTCTAGGCCGAGTGCTTGGGAGAATTGAATATCCTTGTGTAAGAGGATACAACATGCAGTGTATACGAGCGAACACTCACAAGAAGCAGGATCATTCACAACTTTAAAACTCAAATTGTACAATAACAGAGATAGACAAGAATATTGTATTACTAAAGTGATACAAGAGTGGGCAAATCCCCTCACTTGTGTGCTCCTATGAAGGGAGCTTTGATGGCTGATCTAGAACAATTAAGATAGAGGTTGTATGCTAGTAAAAGCTATAAACTCACAGCAATGATTGATGAACTATGTGGAGAAGGGGTTGGTCGTGTATCTATATAGACTTGTATCCACGAAGCGGCCATGACGTGACCATGTAGGTCTGCGACCATAGTCAGTGTGTCACCTGAGATGAATGTGGGGGATTGTGCTCCTTGCAAGCTTTCGTCTTCACACACACACACACTTTTTTTTTTGGTAATATCCAGTGCAGTATATTTATATGCTCACAAATTTACATGATGGGAGGTCTCCGAAATGGAGAGTATCCCAAAGATCAGAAACATAAAAAGAAAAGCTCTATGCAAGAAGCATCCATATCACCCTCATGGCAGGCATCATATAAGGATTGCCGCAATGAGGCTCGGAAAGATTCATATGACTTGTGAATCTGCCGACCAAAGTATGCCAAATTATGCTCACTCCAGATTGTCCAAAGAGCCCAATATCTCACCGGGTGAGAGAAATAGTGAGTATTGAGACAAAGACCTCTTAAATCTGCCAAAGAGCGAGAAATGTTTCCCAAATCTGTGACTAGGGAAACGGAGCCGAAGATAATCTGAAATTCTTCTTAGGAGGATCCTAGAACACGGGCAGTGCCAAAGCAAATGAAGAATAGTCTCTGAGGGAGCCTGACATCTTAAACATGTGGATGGTGCAATGCGATGTTTAGCAAGTGTGACCCCCGCTGACAATGTGCCTGCCATACATCTCCAAAGAAAAAGTCTTTGTTTCAATGGCATTTTACACTTCCATAACATCCCGAGATTCTTCCGCCACCATGAGAGGGGCTTCCTTATATGCCACAGAGAATTAGCATGTTGCTGAATCCATGGAGCAGGCTGAAGAAGCCTGTAAGCTTTGATGGAGGTTAAGGCGGGAGAGGAACAGGATGAGTGCATGTAGCAGAGGGTTGCAATTGCCAATCCGTAAGCATGTCTGTGTAAGCCCACCACAGGAGGAACAGGAAGAAAAGGATGTAATAAATCAACAATTTTCTTCCATATAGACCTATGATGCATTCCCAATGCATAGGAAGCAGTGGCCTGAGGAAAAGATAAGACATAGCCCTGATCATCTACCACATCATGTATGTATCTAATTCCCAATTTCATGAGATTGTATGCCCGAACAGGTTCCTGTAAAGCGAGTGGAATGTCAAAGATGGCACTCCAATGAATACTTTCTTTCCTCATTGAGTTTGTCCCCGAGCAATTATCAGGAGCCCATTTGACCTTAGAAAGTACTTGTTTCCAGACAAGTATCAGAGCAGTAGAGAAAGGACAGCCAGGTATCTTCCCTACAAATCTCCCAATGACAACCTCCCAATGATCAGTAATCCAATGACCATAAGCACAAGTCCTCATGTTGACACACATGGATGCTAGCATACAAGTCCATGGCTGTTGTTGGCGGAAAAAAGTATGCAGCATAGTCGCCTTCCTTGCAAGTACATGATATCTTCTATTTAGGACATTAAGTCCACCATGCATCCTAGGAGAGCACACCATTTCCATCTTCATCAATCTCAATGCTTTCACAACAGTTTTTGTCCTCCATAACATCTCCATAGCTTGAGACATAAAGGCTGAAATATCCCTGGAGGACCAATGCAGCAAAGGCAAATAGAACTGGACATAGGACATTACAATGGACTGTACTATTTTGAGCCTGACATGAAGAGGCCAAGTAGAAATCTTCCAGTATTCCAGTTTATGTTGAAGTCTTTGGAAGATCCATTTTAGCTATCCTATGGGATATCCCAAATGCCTGACTACATCTTTGGAATGCACCACCTAACCCGGCCAAAGAATAGAATGCCAGTCACATTGTTTCATGGGAAGTAATTTAGATTTGTCAAAATTGACATGCAATCCCGCTGCCAAGCCATACAATGAAAGAGTGGTCATAAGCATTTGAACTTCCCGGGAAGAATTCTGTGGCATAAAGAAGGAATCATTAGCATATGCTTGTGCCAAAAAAGATGCAGCTCCAGGGATTTTAAGACCAGTCATCTGTCCTGTGTTTGTAAGATGATCAAGATACATTAAAAGGGGATGGGTCGCAATGGCATATACGAGAGCACTAAGAGGACAGCCTTGTCTAACTGATCGACCCAATGTCCATGACCGAGATAGATGACCCCCAAGAATGCACTGAGAAGTAGAGCCAGAATAAAGCCAGTAAATTGCATTTGCCATCTTGGGACCAAAGCCCAACTTGGTCATGATTTGAGAGATAAAATCCCATTGAACAGTGTCAAATGCCTTAGCAATATCCACCTGCAATATAAGCACATCTTGATGCGAATACTTAGCATATTCAATTGCAGTCAAGGCATTGGATATATTGTCATGGATTTGTCTTCGCGGCACAAACCCATACTGATGAGGATGAAGTCCCGCATCCAGTATCTTGTGAAGCCTATGCACAATCATTTTGGTAATGAGTTTGTAAACTACAGGCATCAAAGTAATAGGCCTCCAATCTGACATATGGTCACATAGATGTTTTTTGGGCACAAGTTTGACTATGCCATGCTTCCAAGAGTGCGGCAACTGATTTTCTTGCCAGGCAACATTGATCATTTGCAAGAGGACTTCTTTCAAATCATCCCAAAAAGAAATATAAAATTCCACCGTAAGACCATCCCAGCCAGGGGACTTGTATTTGCTGAGGTGGAACAATGCATTATCAAGTTCTGTGTCAGTAAAAGGTCTCTCCAAGGTAAGAGCTTCATCCATTTCCACTATTCCAGAAACATATTGGAGAAGTTCAGTCCTAGCCTCAGTCATTTGATTTGATGGGGAACTAGGAGCGGAGAATAATTTCTGGAAATAATTCTGGCATTCATCTTGGAGATCAGAGAAAGAGTGCGTCCAAGAGCCATCTAGCTTCCTTACCCTTAGGCATGAGTTTTTCTTTCGAGTAGCATGCAAGCCGTGAAAAAAGGCTTTGGATGAGCAGCCCTTATCCATGAGGGGCTTCATTCTTGCCCTAATCTGCCATTTGTGCAATTTCCTCTGATCATTAACAGTCAATTTAAAGTGAGCATGTGAAAGGGAATCCTTTTCTGAATCAGAGAGAGGCCTTAACTGAGAAAATTCAGTCAATTGTTGTGCTGTCCTTTTTGCCCATTTAACCTCATTCCTCCATTCAGTCATATGCCAGTTGCCATACTCCCTAATGACATTCTGCATACGAGAGACAAAGCTGTCCCAAGCATAATTCATGTCCTCCTGGGCATGCAAAGGCAAGGGATGAATTGCAAGTCTGATCATTTGCTGGAAATAGTGATGTCGGAAATAAGCCTGATTAACATGCAATAATCTACTGGAGAGGGGTGGCAAATCATCCAGAGGCATGCCAAGCTGCAAATTCATCCACAATGGGGCATGATCTGATAAGCCCAATGAGAAATCTATAAGGAGATGAGGGCTAAAATCTGCAAATTGTGGAGGGTAAAACAAATACCATCTGTCAAGCCTTGCCCAGTATGTAGTAAGTGCATTATGATGAAAAGTATATCCAGGCACTGACCCTTGGAGAAGCACCCATAAATCTTCAGCCTGCACAGAAAGAATCATGCTGTCCCATTTTTGCCTTTCCAATGATAGCATATGAGATCTTGAAGTGGTGTTATCTCTTGGCAGAGGGGAATTATTAAAATCTCCACAGATGAATGCATTGGATCTCCATGGATATCTGCATAAAGAATCCCATAATGAAGCCCTCATGGCAGAGGTCTGGGAAGCATAGACTGATGCAAACTCAAGAATATCACCATTGACATTACATTGTAGACCATCCATCTGCCACTGCTGTCATTGAAGGCTAACTGAGGCTCCAGCTCATGTCTAACCAGTATGCATACACCTGAGTAGGTAGTGGTACCAGCATAATATATATCATAACCGCCAAAATAAACATGATGACCAACCATGGAGTGTTGATTATGCTCTTGCAAACAAACAATATCTGGCTGCATTTTATGTACATAATTCCATAAAAGCCTCCACTTTGAGACATTGCAGAGGCTCTGTACATTGTAGGTAAAGCACTTAAGTGTTTGAGGCATGAAAGAGGTATATACAGCAAAGTATGAGATATAAAAACAAGACATCAGAGAGGCAAAGCCTCTGCCTGCATGGGCTGCATTCCATCAGGACCCATGAAAGACATAGCATTATCCCCTTCTTCTGAATCACATATGGGGATGCCCTTCTTCAAAACCCCCACCCAATTTTGAAGGACAGGAGCTGAAGTAGAAGCCTGTCCTGGTAAGGGAGAAGAAGCATCCCATTGACGAGATTGAAGGGGGCGTTGCTTCAATACAACCACCTTCTTAGGTTGTTGAAAACCATCCTGATCAATCCCCGCAGATTCCTTCATCTTCTCTTTTCCTTTATCTTTTCCTTTTCCAGCAAGTGACTGCACCTGATTGATTGGTTTGACATTCTTTGCTCCATTTCTATTTGCTGTCTTAGCTTGCAAATTCTCATTCTTTTCCTGTGTCTGGGGCGGCAAGGCATTGGGAGGGGGCTGATGCAGAACCATTGGGCATTCAAAGGTAGATGCCCAAACTTGTGGCAGGCAAAACAAGCTCCTGCAAACACACCCCACTTCAATTCAAAATACTTTTTTCCCAATTGCACTCCCTCAACTTCCACTGCAATAGAAGGAGGGGTAGGTGTATCAGTGTCCCAGAGAATGTAGAACCTGTTACGGTTTCCCGTGGGGCGTGGAGGACAAATGACCTGTCCCAAAGAAGCAGCCTCACGCATATAGTCCGGGAAGTTAACAACCTCAACCCATACAGGACAATGATGTCGTATAAGACTTTGATAATCCTTGTTTGGGGACCAGGGCAGCATGTACCATCTGCTTTCCGTAAAACAGGGGAGAGAATTCAAGAAGCCTCTGCTTGCACGAAGCATCTGATAAATGCACCTCATAAAAGCCTCTGGAAGCAAAATACACTCCCTCTACAAAGCATCCTCCAAGGATGGACTTAATCCACTGCGCGACATCACTGGCCGCTGGGATTCTTCCTGGAAAGAAAATTATAACTGCAGTTTGAGACAACTTCCTGAGAGGATTCACGAGGGACGGCAACACACACACACACACAAGAGTAGACAAGCAAACGAGAGAGATGGATGGTTGAATTTTCCACTATCTTCTTCACTTCTCTATAACCATAACATGAAGATAAGAGTACATACTAAAAGGGAAAGTACTCTGCTACTAAAACATACAAGGTTCATAGTGTGAACCCGACTATATGAGCTAGCGCTATAACTAAGTAAACCAAACTCGTCGTTATACAACCTGTAAACCATTGGCGACATCAAAACCGTAATCTCACCGACCATGCGAGTGGCGAAAGTGCGAATTTGTGAGATAGAGAAATCGAGCGAATGACCGTGAAAGCTCCCCGACCCCTGCCTGTGCTCCTATGCCTGTGTCGCCTCTGTGCCCCTTCCTTCCTCCGCCTCCCTCTATCCTTCTCCGCCTCTGTGCCTGCATCGCCCATTCCTTCCTCCGCCTCCCTTCTGTCCTTTCGGCCCTGCCTCTGCTCGCCATCATTCCTCCGCCTCATCCCTCTGCGCAGCGAACATCTCCTCCGCCTCCCATCATTCCTCCTCCGCTGGTCGCCCTTGCCTCTTCCTCCCCTTCATTCCTCCACCTCATCCCTCTGCGCAGCTCTTCCCTTCGCCTGTGTGTCCAGCTTCCTGTTTTTTCTTTTCTTTTTTTCTTTTCTTTCTTTTTTTTCTTTTTTTCTTTTTTTTTCTTTTTTTCTTTTTTTCTTTTCTTTCTTTTCTTTCTTTTTTTTCTTTTCTTTCTTTTTTTCTTTTTTTTCTTTTCTTTTTTCGTTTTTCTTTTTTCTTCTTTTTTTTTTTTTCACTCCCTCCCTTCTTTTCTTTCACCTCCTTGCCAGCCTCTTCCCCTTGGTTCGGATTGCTCCTTGTCCGGGTTTAAGTCGGCCTTCTTTTTCGATTAGCATCATGGATAATCATTCTCCCTCGACGGGGCGAACCATTGTTTTTTCCGAAGACAAGCTCGTGGTCCTCTTCGCCGAGATCAAGAAAGACTCCAAAACGATCCTCATTGCCAGAATCTTTGGATCTCACCCTTCCCGTCTCTCCAGGCTCGGGATTGGGTCGTGGCGGCTTTGCCTTCCGACCTCACTCCACACTTTCGAGATGTCAAGTTGCTTGGAAGAGGTTTCTTTCAGGTGGATTTTGATTCCGAGGACGCAGCCTCAGAGGTTTTGAAGGGTATCCCTTTGCCATTGGGCCCGAGGAAGGTTTTTTTTCTTCCCTACTCTAGCTATTTCGACCCTGTTGAGGAAGACCGGAACCGTTTCCTGATTACTCTCAGATTCCCAGGTCTTCCTCGCGCATATTGGCCTATGCTAGAGGCCATCGGATCTGCCTTTGGGCTAGTTCTTCAAGTGCCCCCCTTCCACGCTTTGCCAACATCTTCTGCCCAGTTGGTTATTGCCTCGGCGGATGCTGTCCCCAGGGTCATGGTTCTTGCCCGTGAGCTTTTTGAGGACTATTTTTTGCTTCCGGGCCCTAGTGGTCTTTTGAAGCAACGTATGGAGATTGCAGGTCAACCCGATCAGTGCCGCGTTTATCACTAACAGGGTCACTTTGCTCGAGATTGCCCTCGGGCTCGGGGTCATAGGAGGCCTTGCAAGCGTGCCTCTCAGGCGCAAGACCTCCTTCTATATTGCACCTCAGATAGATGATGTTTTTGGGCAGAGGGATGTATCAGCTCATGCTTCTTTGCAGGGAGATGATATATCAGATCAGGATGTTTTTGTTGAGTCCTCTATACTTGGAAGGGGCGATATACAGGATGCTCAGCACAGTGGGGATCATGTATTGCAGGATTTTCAGCATGATGCCATTGCCCTTGATGCCCCGCAGGGCGCACAGGTTTCTTTTACATATGTAGGTAGTGTGTAGGGCCCCGGACAAGGGCATGTCAGTGGACTTTGCCCCGTGGATTATCCCATCCTCCAGCATTATGAGAGGCATCCTCAGGCTGCCCATCGTCTTCTTAGATCGGGGGTCAAACCCTCTTCTCTTCCATGAGAATCGTCTCATGGAATGTTCTGGGCCTTGGAGGGCTTCCCACCCGTGGTAGGAACCGCCTTCTGAAGGAGCAGCTTCACCTTGCTATTACAGGAGGGTCTATGGATATACTTTTGTTGCAGGAACACAAATTGGATAGATCTCAGTGTGGCAAAACTGGTAAGATGCTTTCTGGCCACACCTTCTGGTCCTCAGCTGTTGGGACTAGAGGGGGTGTTTGCATTTCAGTGGTAGCATCTGTTATGCCTCATGTTATTGGGCACGGTGTTATCATCCCTGCTAGAGTGCAGTGGATGTTGATCATGCATGAGGGTCAGAAATTGGGAATCTTGAATATTTATGCACCTAACGTGAGAGGTGAAAGGGTGGCCTTTTGGGACACCATTACAAATGTCATTCCCCAGGTTGATCATTGGATAGTGGGAGGAGACTTCAATATGGTTGAGCAACCTTCTGACAAGGAGGTTCGCGCGAAGGGGGTTTACGCCCTTTGGAGCGAGCCTCATGGGAGAGGTTCACGCTCTCTTTCTTTGGCAGGGATTGCTGGACTGAGGATGACTTCCAGAGAGAAGGCCAAATTCCTTATCTTTCTCTGGGCATAACCGCAGGAGCGGGGTTGAGAGCAGCTTTGCACATCTGGACAGATTTTATGTGGATGATTGGTCCCTGGATAGAGGAGGCACCATTGCTATTATGCGTGGCAGCACCAAATCCGATCATTGCCCCGTTGTTTTGTGTCTCAGGAACGTGGGGCTCGCTCGGTGTTACAGGACTGAGTATTTTACCTCTTCTTCTTCTTCTTCCTTTTTTTTTTTCCCGAGAAAAGATCCTTTCATTAGTTATATAAAAACGCCCGTAGGGCTACAAAAGATCCTCTCCTGCTCACAAGAAGAACAAAGCAGTGAACGTGACCAAAAAGGATGTAAAATTTAGATGGACAGGGAAGGAAGTGGAAGCTTTGAACAAGCTTAAGGAAAAGCTAACCACTGGTCCAGTTTTGGTTTTACTAGATCTACATATAAACCTTTTGTGGTACAGTGTGATGCATGCGGGAATAGCATTGGAGCTGTTCTTATGCAAGATGGTCATGTTATTGCTTATGAAAGTAGAACATTGTTACTAGCAGAAAGGAATCTACATGTGTATGAGAAGGAGCTTCTTGCGATTATTCATGCTCTTTCTACTTGGAAGCATTACCTTCTTGGGGCTGATTTCATTGTTCAGAGTGATCATCAGACTCTACGATGGAAGCTCTCAAAGAAGCATATGAGATGGGCAAACTTTTTGTCCATGTTTCACTTTCAAATTGTTCATGTGGATGGCAAAAAGAATGTGGTTGCGGATGCTTTGTCTAGGAAACCACATGTGGTTGCCGTCTCTATTATCTTTCATCATGAACTTGATGATATGCGAGAACAGTATACTCATGACTCAGATTTTGAGCGAATTTTTGATCGTTTGACTGAAGGAGAGCGAGTTGATCATTATTCTCTCAAGGAAGGATTTTTGATGATGCATGACAAATTGTGTGTCACATCTCAGTTGAGGCAGAAGGTTTTGATAGAATGCCATGCTCCGCCTTATGCAGGACATGAGGTCACTTCTTTGTTGATGGAGATAGTGACTCAAAGCAGAGCCTTAATGAGGAGTTTGGGATCCCGGCTACCGTTACACTTGGTGTACAAAGATCCAAAGCAATGTTGAGAACACCTAACAATGATCCAAGTGTATGCAGGTCTACTAGAGTCAGATATCCAGTGGACAAGCTGAGATATGATGGGTATACAGCCCATCATTATACGGTCAAAGCTATACAAGAGTAGAGCCTTCGTGTTTTAAGGAGGCACTTAGACATAAGCATTAGGAAGATGCCATGGATGAAGAGATGGTTGGATTAGATGCTAATGAGACATGGAATTTGGTGCCTTTGCCTAAGAAAAAGAAGTCTGACATCTCCTCCCTTCCTAAGGTCATTCAGCTACCTAGGATAGGGGGGGGATGGATTGATCAGAGAGTGGAGTTCTCGGGGCTCCCGAACCAGTGCTTCATTTGCAGGCAGGTCGGTTATCTGGCCAAGGCCTGCCCTCGCAAGAGACCCCGACCCTCACCACAGCAGCAGGCCCCTGATGGCCCGCCCACAGATGCGGCTCGGCAGGCTGCCTCCGGGCCACCTGCTCAGGCCACAGAGACCTCGGAGTGGCAGCCTGGACAGGGGCGCCCAGAGACCGCTGCAGCAGCACGCCCAGAGACCGCTGCAGCAGCAGCCACAGTCTCAGCATCACTGGGTTCCCGTGAGGAACAGCTTTGCTCCCCTCCAGGAGGAGACCCCGGCGACGACTGAAGACTAGGAGATGCCAGCACCCCCTCCTTCACCCCCCCCACCCCCGTCCCCTCCCACCGCCTCGCTTGCACCTTCGCCTCCTCCCGTCCCCGCTCTGGTTTCGGCAGCAGCTCCCTCTCCACCCCCCTCGCCCCCCCCTCCTCCCCCCCCGCCCGCCTCACCTTCCCGGGAGGCCCTGGCAGTCCCCTGGCGTTCACCTGCAGTCCGGAGGGCGCTGAGCACCGACCTCGCTTGAGCACCACAGAGGAGACCTACCATGCCGATTCGGGCTTCACGGATATCATCTATCCGCAGTCGGCTGAGTCGCCTCGGCATTAGACAGCGCTCGGAGGCTTTTGATTACGCCTTCACACGGCTTTTTGGAGCAGAGGGTCCCCATGAGCCAGCACCCATCCGAGTTCATGTAGTGATACCTCCGGCCCGCGGGGAGGAGGCACTTGATTCAGCGGTGGCCTTCTCGTTCCCTCTATGTGGCCCATGCGACCGGGAGTGGACTCTAGAGCTCGCTCTTAGCACTTTGAAGACTCAGGCAGTTGAGTTTTCTCATCATGTGAGCGATCTGGAGGTGACAGATGTGATAGGCCGACTATGGGAGTTGGCTCATTTTTTCTTGGATCCCGGGAGTGTGGATGCCGGGAGTGTGGATGCCTCAGGGATTCGTCATTTGGTTGTTCGCATAGTGGCAGACTTAGCACGCGACCCTGGATATGTATGTATACACGAGGTTGCTCTGTCAGAGCGGGAGGCAGTCGCCATGGGCCACAGCCACTGGCGCCTGATCCGTGATTCTTGCAGTACACCGGGTGGGCAGACTCGCAGCCGCTCGGATAGGGACTACTCTCCATCCAAGCCGCTTGCGAAGGCCCGCCGTACGGCTGAGACAACATCCACCTCAGTAGGTCATCCATGAGGATCATCTCATGGAATGTACAGGGCCTTGGCGGAGCACATTTTATACGCTATCGTGGTTGCTTGAGGCAGGAGCTTCAGAGATGCCTGGTTGGTGGCAGCATTGATATTTTGATGATGCAGGAGCACCACTTGGGTGAGAGCAGGATCCGGAGATATGGTTTGGTGATGCCTGGTAGATGGGACACCTTTTGGTCTGCAGGGTTTGGTCCTTTGGGTGGACAGGGAGGAGTATGCATGGTCATTGCAGATGTATGGCGGCAGGCCATTGTGGATCGAGGGATCATTGTGCCTGGTAGAGCACAGTATGTCATTCTGAGGATGCATGATGAGCTACTGGGCGTGCTCAACGTCTATGCGCCCAACCATGCTAGTGCCAGAGCAGAGTTCTGGACCCAGGTTACGGATGCATTGCCAGAGGCCGCACATTGGTGTGTCGAGGGAGACTTCAACATGCTTGAGGACCCGGCCGATAGGGTGGGAGGCAGTCATGTTACAGTGCACGGCACGGAGCTTGCAGCTTGGGACCGGTTTTGCATGTCACTGAGGATCACTGATGCATGGCAGCATGGGGCCTTCTCCCGCTCTCAGGATAGTCTTAGTTTCTCTCGATCGGATCGCCGGCAGGGAGGGACTAATCTTTCACGGATTGATCGCTTTTATGTGGGTGACTGGTTAGGGGAGCGAGGGGGCTCCGTCGGCATTCTCGCTGGCACCTCATTTTCAGATCATGCGCCAGTTATCTTGACATTGGAGGAGAGGACACGGGAGCCTAGCTTGCAGTTGAGGATCCCAGAGAGGGTACTTACAGATCCCAGTCTCGCTGAGGACATTGAGAGGATATGGCATGATAGTCAGTGCTCTGACCAGGATGCAGCAGGCCAGTGTGCCCAGGGACTCATCGAGCTTAGCTCTTTTTTGCACGCTGTAGCTTTGACACGGTTGGGAGAGATTCACGAGCGAGAGCATCGGTTGAGACGCAACCTTGCTTCGCTTCAGCGCCTTCAGGAGCAGCAGCCTGCATGTGAGTGGGTGGCGTCCCAGCTGAGCCAGGCACGCCAGGAGGTTAGAGAGGCAGAGGAGCAGAGACATGAGTTTTACTATCGTCGTCAGGCCTGTCAGTGGACACAGCTTGGTGATAGAGTGACTGGGGAGTTTTTTGAGATCACTGGACCCCGCCATGCTCGAGCAGGAGTCCGTCAGCTTGGTAGGCCGGATGGATCGGTAGCTACTGAGCCCGGGGAGATCAGAGCCATTGCCATTGCATTCTATAGAGACCTGCTTTCAGCGGAGCCAGCCACTGAGGATCGGGATGCTTGCAGACAGACTGTGTGGGCCCATGTGCAAAGGAGGGTCACAGATCGTATGCGTACAGTTCTTGGTGCGCCTCTTTCAGAGATTGAGCTTGCCGAGGCCTTGAGGGTCCTGCCGCGACATAGTTGCCCAGGGGAGGACGGACTGACGCCGGCCTTTTTTATGCGCTATTGGGACCTTTTGGGGCCAGGCCTCCGCAGGGCTTTCAGTATGTTTTGGACACTTGGGTGATGCCACAGAGCTTTTCAGAGGGCTTGATCTTTCTTATCCCCAAGGGGGAGGGAGTATCAGATGATATTCGGCATTGGAGACCTATTACGATCCTCAATACTGTCTACAAGGTCTTAGCCAAGGCCTTGAGTTTGAGGATCCAGCCCTTCCTGGGGGAGTTGATTCATGCTACCCAGACAGGATTCGTCAAGGAGCGCAGAATCCTTGACAACATCTTTACTTTTTGGGAGGCGATGGCCCGAGCTAGATTTCTTGGTGAGGACTTGGTCGTGATGCTTCTCGATTTTGAGAAGGCATACGATAGAGTTGATTGGGGTTTCTTAGAGGGCACTATGCTTCGCCTAGGCTTTGAGCCAGGCTGGATTAGAGGGGTGGCGGCCCTATATTCCATAGCTCGTAGCCAGGTGTTGATTGCAGGAGGACGGGGGCCGAGTTTTGAGCTGACCAGATCAATCCGTCAGGGGTGTCCCCTCGCCCCTTCTCTTTTTCTCTTCTTTGCGGAGGCTATGAGCATGTATTTGACGGCAGAGGAGGTTGGTTTGAGAGGACCTCCCAGTCCGGGGGGAGGACCTGCTCGATGCTGAATTTGCTGACGACACAGGCTTATTTTTGCATGGCCAAGAGGCCAATCTTCTTCGGGCAGAGCAGTTGCTCCAGGTTCTTAGTGCAGCTTCGGGAGCATTGATCAATCGGCGCAAGACAGTGGCCTTTTGGATCAGCAGCGCTCCCACTCCGGCATGGAGCCCGGACCCCGGTTTTAGATGGATTCCTCCTGGCACAGCAGTGCGGTATTTGGGATGCCAGATTGGACTAGATTTGTCACCTGAGCAGCAGATTGCCCCGCTTCTTCTGAGCATTCGGAAGAAGCTTTTGTATTGGAGTACAGCACGACTATCCTTGGTTGGGAGGGTGGTGGTGGCAAATCAGGTGCTGTTAGCGACCATGTGGTACATTACGTCTTGCTGGATCTTTTCGAGCTCTTGTATCAGCCAGGTACAGAGGCTGATCAGGAACTTTCTTTGGTCTAGGCGGGACGGTCAGCCAGCCCGGGCAAAGGTTGCATGGGCAGTTATTACACTTCCGCTGGCTCAGGGAGGCTTGGGCATTATAGATCGAGTCGATCAGAGTAGAGCCTTATTGGGGAAGCTTATTGTTCGGGGGCTGCTTCCAGGCGCAGAGCCGTGGACTATTGCAGCGGCTGCAGGCTCGGGCTCCCCCAGCAGGGGGCACTTGGGCACCAGAGATTCGCTGGATCTTCATAGAGATGAGGAGGACAGGCCTCAGTAGAGGATGGGAGGACAAATTTACTTTGAGCATCCTGAGAGCTTGGGAGCTGCTGAGACCGGGGCTCTCTCAGCGACCTCCTTCTTGTGTTGAGGAGCGAGCCAGACAGCCGCTCATCTGGAGCCCAGCGGGTTCGCACAGAGCAGGGTCATATGCTGGGTTCTCGGCCTCGTCTAGCCTGGGGACCTTTAGCGGCAGGCCCAGCACGTAGTTTTGGAGACTGGCAGGCCTTCTGCAGTCTCCCAGAGGAGATCCAGGTGGAGAGGCTGAGTCACTTCAGAGGGGGGTTGATTATGAGGGATGATATTCAGGAGGCACTCACAGAGGAGTGGTTCAAGCCTTTCGAGCCAGTGGCCCCATGGTGGATGGGAGCCTTTACACAGTTGGAGATCGTGATTGCTGTCAGAGCTAGCATTGAGGATGGCAGATGCCTCTACTATGAGATTCAGGATGAGGGCAGACTTCAGAGAGTGGAGGTGGAGTCGCCTTTGGTTGCAGAGTGCACTTTTCAGAGGATACGGGTAGTGGCCGCCGCTTCTCGGAAGTGGCATATTGACCCCGACCTTGCAGATGTGCCGGATTGGCGCATATGGGCATATGCAGCGCGCCCCTTGGCCCGGCTACAGTGGGACCCTGGGGAGTATGAGTGGCATGATCCTTATGCATCCCTTGAGGCCACAGAGATAACCTTTTTCCAGTATACTGTTCGGCTGGGGCGGCATATTTTGACGGCGAGGAGGATGGTATCTCCAGCTGCAGCGGGGCACTGGCGGCTACAGGGACTCTCACAGGACTTCCTGGAGGATTTTTGGGCTCGGCTCTGGGCTAGTCGACAGGCCCGCAGGATCTCGACTTTCCAGTGGCTGGTCGCCCCCACAGGGGCTCAGCAGTTGGCACCTGGCTTGTTTACAGCGGTCTTCCGGCGGCATGCGTCCCATGCGGCCACCCTATGGAGACACAGAGACATTGCCTATGGGATTGCCCTCAGGCGCAACAGATTTGGCTGCGGATGCTGCGTATTCTGGCCCCCCTCTCTCCAGAGGGTATGTTTACGTGGGGTGCCGCTGCTTGGTCGACTTCGTCAGGGCCTGCTATGGGCTATGAGATGGAGCAGGACAGTCAAGCCATCAGATTCATTAGGGGCCAGCCTCGCCTGGTTCCGTCACCGGATTTCTCGTCCGCCAGCTGGACACAGGAGAGGGATTTACGATGGGAGCTCCTCAGCAGCCTCACCATATGGTTCACCTGGAGGGCCCGGTGTTTCACGGCCTTTGAGGGGAGACTGGAGCCACCAGCAGAGACTGTACGGGGGATTTGGCAGGAGTTGATCCACACCCTGCGAGGACAGTATGACCGCATCCGGGGCGACTCGGATGAGGCGATCTTGCGGCGCCAGGCCTTTCACACCACTTGGCGCAGCGGCCCCTTCTATACCTTACACACGGGATCCCCCCGTTGTCATTACAGGCCACCTGTTTGGCTTTTCCCCCCTCCTATTGTATGATTTAGCCCCTCAGTCCTTTGTACTGATGCTTGTATTTTGCGGCACCTAGGGAGAGTCTCCCGGGCTGCCTTGCTGTATTCACTGCTCTGGTTCTCTTATGAGCAGGAGAGATCTTTTGTAGCCCTACGGGCATTTTTATATAACTAATGAAAGGATCTTTTCTGAAAAAAAAAAAAACACGAGGTTGTCTCCAGATATAGGTGATCTCTTGGAGGACCCTACTAGGTAAAGATGCATAGTAGATAGTTTGATTTACATAACTATCACCAGCCAAACTTGAGCTATTCAGTTGGATTAGTGAGTCGATTATGCAAACCCCAAGGAAGCCAAATTTAGATGTAGCTAGGAAAATACTTAGGTACATAAAGTCTATTGTACATTATGGATTTCTCTATGAGGCTAGAATCTAGGTATAGATACATGGGTACACCAATCCAGATTAGGCTCGTATTGTCTCAAACAGAAGATCTACTAGCGGCTTTATGTTCTCTTTTGGAGGTGTTGTTAGCTGTAGCAGCAAGAAGTAGCCGACCATTGCTTTGTCGAGTACAGACACTGGGTACCGAGGTGCTAGTATGGTGACATGTGAGGTAGCTTGGTTACACAAGCTACTTGCAGATATGGGTGAGCCGATACATAGGACAACTGTCATTTATTGTGACAATATGAGGAGCATACAATTGGCCAGTAACCCAGTGTATCATGCTAAGATGAAGCACATTGAGGTGCATTATCATTTTGTGAGGGAGAAGGTTCTAGCACATGATATGGATTTGGTTTATGTCCGCACAGAGGATCACATGGTTGACATCTTCACAAAGACATTAGATCCAAAGAAGCTTCGCAAGTTTAGATGCTTACTTGGAGTGCAGGGTATGGAGTTGAGCTCGAGAGACGTTGAATATTGACATGTCCAATGTGTTTATGCCAAATATCAATGTCTGCAAAATCACACCTGGACCATGTGCAAACATTGGAGTCTCACTTCAGGTATGTGCAAACACCTGCACCATGTGCAAACATTGGAGCCTTCACCTCAGTCATGCTTACATCCAATGTAAACATTTAGCGTTGGTTATTATAATCTTCCACATAACATCCATGAGAGTTAAACCTCACTTGCTATAACATGTGAAAGCTTAGATAAGGTTCTTGATGATTGCACAATGTAGTGGAGATAAGAGTGCAAGAGAGAGGGGGGGAGAGAGAGAAGAACAAAGACAAAGTACACTCGATTGGGTCCCAAATACCCTTTGAAGGGCCCTCACCAAGGACTAGTGTATTTACTTTATTGAATGATGAAAAATGACTAGTTTTCTGTGGGTCTTCCTTGGCTGTAAATCTGCAGCCTGTAATGGACCTGACTCTTGACCTTGAAGTTCACCTTAGCTTGGGTTCTCCCTTGGCTGTCCTGGTCAAGGTCTGTTAATCATGTCGAACGGAGGGGTGTATTCACTATACCGAAAGACCGGAGTTGCTCAAAGGCCCTCGAGGGTGGCGCCCTCCTTAGGAAAGTTGGTTTGAGGGAGAAAGGGGTGGAAAGGTCAATCCATTTCATTTCCATGGAAAAGGAAGGTACGAGCGGGTTGGGTGTTAGGAGTCATCTCCTGTCTGTATATTTACACCAGGGCCTCTGTTGTGGGTGTGCCTGCCCGATTTAGGTGTTTTCTCATTTTTCCTCACTCCATATTTTTTTCCATTTTTTCCCTATTTTTTCCAGGTGTGGGAGGCTGTCGTGTGGCTCTTGGTTGATCCAGGTGTGGTTGCCGACTGCTTCTACTGCTCCCCGCCCCTCTCTGTAGCTGGCCGACTTGGTCTGTATGCTGGCCGACTGATGTTGCAGTAGTCGGGTGACCTACAGAGGGCTGTCGGCTGGTTTTCTATTGGCCGACTGGACTATAGGGGCCATATAAAATGGCCCCTAGCCCCCACACACTTTGTATTCGGTATTCGGGATTTTCTTGTGTATATAGCAGAGTTATATGCTTCTCTCTCTCCCTCTCTATTGCTGTGTTTCCCCTCCTTCCGTGCCTACTGAAGATATCCTTGACTAGTAGCTACCTACAAAGACTTGCTTCTGATTCAACGGGAAAGAGATGGAGTCACCCTTACCCGTGTACCGCTTCCTTTTCTTTCCTCTTGAGCTCATTATGTGAACCGGCGCTCTAATACCATGAGAAGAATGCAAGCAGTGAGCTCGAGCTCCTTGCAAGCAAACTTCTTCACGCACACACACGAGTAGACACGCACACGAGAGAGATAGATGGCTGAATTTTCTTCTTTCTTACTTCTCAAAAACCATAACATAACGATAAGGAAAAGTACTCCACTACTACAACATTCAAGGTTCATAGTGTGAACCCAACCATATGAGCTAGCATTATAACTATGCCATGACTCTAATAACCAAAGTGGTTGTCATAAACCCTGTAAACCACTTTAAGTTCTTCATTTTTCCCACCCACTCACCCTTTTCAGTTACACCCCCGCAATGGCAGATTTACTTGAGATGGTTGAGAGGCACGTGAAGATCCCGACACTCCCCACGTTCCCAGTGGACCGTCAGTTGGACGGGAACAACTACGGCATATGGAAGGTAATGATGGAATCTGTTTTGGAGTCTTAGGACCTTGTTGATTTCATTGTTGTTGGGGTTCCACGACCGGAGTTAGAGGAAGGGGAGTTACCCTCGATCCGGAAGGAACGTGAGGCACAAACAGAGTTATGGGATCGTGTCAATGCCAGAGTCCGTTCTTTCATTTTCCTCAATTGCACACCACAGGTAATCAATCATATCAAGCATATGATGCTGGCCAGAGGTATATGGCAGTATTTGGCTTCTCTTTACAACAGGGTATCGCCCATGAAGAGGATCTCCTTAGAAGTACAGATGCGGGTGACGAATCGAGCAAAGTTGTCGATGATGCGGGAGCACATCAACAAGCTGCAGGCTATTCAGCAGGAAGTTCTCTAGGCTAGGAAAGAGATATCATCGGAGGATATGGCCATAACGTTGCTGTCACATTTGCCCTCTCAGTACTCAGCATTTTACGCTTTGTTGATTATCAGTGGGGGCAGGCTCAACACCATCACATGGGAGGAGCTTGTGCCCATGGTCTTGGACCAGGAGGAAAGATTCTCGAACCCTCCATAGGGCGGAGGTTCGGAGGCCTTAACTAGCCAACGGTTGAAAGGCCGTAACAACAAGGGCAAAGGGAAGGCTTCACCGGAGAAGTCTTCTTAGAAGAAGTCCGACTCAAACCGCGAGAAACTGAAGGCACAGAGGACCTGTAATGATTGTGGTGAGAAAGGCCACTATTGGAGGCAGTGCCTCAAGCGGAGCACCGAGAAGGGTGGAGAATCCTCACCAGCAACCGTGAAGATTCCAGCTTTTGTACACCTGGAGGTTATGGACACCAATGTTTCATTTTCTTTGTGTAGGGAGGAGGTTGGAGGACTCTCTGGTACGGATACTCGGGAGTGGATTCTAGATAGTGGTGCTTCTAGGCACATGACTCCTTCCCGTTCGGCTTTACAGGATCTCTGCCGGTATTCTGGTCACATCCTTACTGGGGATACATCCACTCTCCCAGTTCATAGTGAGGGCAGGTTGGAGATAGTTCTCAATGGCAGAGGGGGGAAGCATTCCTCCCAGGTATTGTATGTTCCATCACTTGGTTTTCATCTATTGTCAGTGCATCAGGTTTGCAAGACTGGCATACGGGCGGAGTTTGATGAGCATTTTGTTGTCTCTCTCTAGGACAAAGCAACAGGCCAGTTAGTTTGGGAAGGCGGAGTGGAGAATGGAGTTTACAAACTTTCAGCACTCTCTCTCCCAGGTCCTCAGTTTTGTGGTGAGTGGCAGTTTGGTAATGGCCACTTAAGTGTGGATATGCTACAGGTGCAGGCTTTCCCGTACCAGATGGTGGATAGCTTGCCAGATGATGGCAGCAGTTGGCAAGAACTTTCTAGTACAGATGTTGGTAGTTCTTGTGTTCCTTAGTCAGAGGAAACTTTACAGGTAACTTATGCTGTGATGTCTCGTAGCATTCGAGACAAAGAAACTCCTGTAGTTGAGGAAGTTCTTTCCACGGGGACCTATTCGAAGGCCAAGTAGATGACAGTTAATTACTTGAAGAAGGAGGTGGATGTTGCACATTCTCCAGGCTTTGTGGTTCCGGATTCAGAGGGGGTGGTTTACAGGTTTTCGAAGGCCTTGAGTGGTCTTCAGCAGGTTTCCAGGACTTGGCATCCCACTGTAACAGTTGTTGATCCTTGTGAGCAGTATGATGCCTCCTTGACTCGGAAGCAGAATGGTTCATTGATTTGGTTGCTCATTACCAGATTGGACGGGAGCTTCCTGATGAGGCTGTTGAGCTCATGTTTGCAAAGGACTCTTTGGGAGGCAGGATTACGTATCTTGTGGTTTCTGCAGCATGCGAAGGATCTTGGACTCTTTTACACAGGAGGGGGATTGATGGATGGAGTCAGACTCCACGGTTGAAGTGACTCAGATCGGGGAGGAGAGCCAGACACGAGGACCTTGACATCAGGCTACAGTTTTTCCCTTGGCTCAAGAGTAGTTTCATGGTGCAGTAAGAGGCAGCCAACTATTGCCTTATTGCCGACAGAGGCAGAGTACCGGGTTGCTTGTGGTGCTGCTTGCGAGGTGGTGAGGTTGCAAAGGTTACTTGGCAGGATTGGGTTTCCACTGGAACCCACCGTCATCCAGAGGCATTTTGTTTGTGAAAAAGATCATTGCTGATGACATCTTGCTAGAGTTCTGTTCGATGGAGGACAGTGCGGTGGACCTTTTCACAATCAGGAGCCCTGTGCTGCCAATAGGGTCCCGAGTGAGAGGACGTGAAAAAGATACCAATGTCCCACTCTCTCATAAACTGGCCGCGCTTCCTCTCCGCAGCCCTCGAAGATCCCTGGTTTCTCGCCCAGGTAGCCATGATGGTGTGAATAATATCACTCCAAATCCTACGAAGACACTGAGAAACAAGAATGGGAGTACCCTCAATGGCCTCGGTTCTGACATTGGGTTCTCTGGCCTTGGATCACTTCAGCAATTTATGACTAGAGCGTGTTTTGGCATTAATCTCCATTAAGTTAAGCACTTATGTTATAGTAGATCTTTAAAGTATAGCCTACCTTATGAAATTCATAGCAATTTATGGCTCCAGATTGTCATGTAGATATTGGAAATCTTTTCTTCCCCTACTTTGAATGGATTTTTTTTTTCAATCTTTATCTTGTTCACAACTTGTTACAATGCCCACCTCGTGGACTTTGCAGGATTTGTTAACCTTCATGAATTGCCGAGATCGACCAATGTGGAAATGCTATCATTGTACAGAAGCGTACAAATATTGGGTATCAACCTCTCAATATGTTTTCAAATATTTTGAGCACGAAAAGAAATACACCAATTGAGAAAAAGTAACGTGTTCAAAGATCTTATTGAGCAAGGAAATGTACGCAAAAACCAATTTGCCATCAAACTGATTTTCATGGCAACGTAATTCAAAAATGTGGAGTTTCAACTAACAAACATACCATATTAGAAACAATTGTTTGAATGAGGAGAACATTTTTTGGCTCTAAGTAATGCAGTGTTGTGCACGTCACAGAATATAAAGCAATATGCTTGATGAACAATGCACTTGACTGTTGGCATTTCTTTGATCACCTTCTCACATGTCTCGTAAACTTATAAGGCTTTTGGAAAAAAGCATGGAAAAGCAAAGCAGTCCATATATAAGGTCATGTTTGGGAGACTCTCACACATAGATATCAGAAGGCGACTCTCTCTCTCTCTCTCTCTCTCTCTCTCTCTCCACTCAAGGCTGTACAGCAGGCGCTACCATTATCGTCATTGATTGTACGGCTAGCGCAATAGTATGGACAGGAACTTCAGGATTGTGCAGATATCGTCAACTATATGGGTAGATGAAATGAAATGAAATGAAATGTTATATTAACGTCTTCAAGAGGCCATAATGACCTATGAGACCAAAAAGTTACATCATGGTGGATCTGATACAATGTCTGGATAAAAAACCAAAAAATGAAAAACAAAGATGGTACTACTGGCACCTAGAAAATGAAACTAGAACTGGAAGGTAAACAGAAACCCTTATCGGGTGTGAATATAGTGAGGGGGGGGGGGTACGCTATGGAGGTGAGTGGAGTACAGTGAGTGAGTATAGAGAGAGAGAGAGAGAGAGAGAGAGCAAGACTCAATTGAGACAAATGGGATTGTTCTTTTCCATATCCCATAAAATCATTTATATACATGAGCTCACTTTTTACAATGGTTGGCTGCCCATTTACAATTGGGGGCCCAAAATCGGCTTCCTAGCTCTATGTACATCTAGCTCACTACAACCGGCATTACACAAGCCGTAAGCTCGGTCATCCCATATATCTTTTATCAATAAGTGCTTAGCGCGGTTACAAAATGGTAGATTACAAGAAGCATAACCACGCTTGAAAAATGGTGTTAACCAGAGTGGTTAACAACTGCGAGTATCCGGAGCGTGGGGAGTCCGGCCACCATGGCGATTCTGTCTGCCACTAACGAGAGGGGGAGAGGGGGGGGGGTGTTAGCAGTCATCTCTTGTCTATACCATATTATAGTGTAGGGAGCGAGGGCTAGTGATGTGGGTGTGCCCGCCCCTATGAGGACCCTCTGATCATATTCCAGTTTTTTCCCATTTTTCCCAGTCATGGGGGTGCTATTTTTCCTTGGCCGACTTGTAGGCCAAGAGGGGCCTCATTTGATGCTGGCCGACTAGTTGTTTCCTGGTCGTGGGCTGGCCGACTTGCGTACTGCTGGCCGATTGGGATTTATTCCTAGTCGTGGGCCATATTGGGATTGTTAGCCTGTTTTAGACAGGGCCGCGACTGCAGCCCCAGCCCATATATATTGGGGCTCTTGACCCCCCACAGTTTTTTACCGGATATACTCGTGTATATAGTAGAGTATGACACCGTCTCTCCTCTCTTGCTCTTCTGCAGTTTTCTGCTCTCTGATTGCTCTCATTTTCGATGCACATTGCAACAAAAGAAGGGGGGGGGAGGGGGGGGGGTACGCCCGATCAACAGTAGAATTGCCAAGTACTCCTTCAGGAGCCTGGAGAAGCAAACGGTAGACTGTGAAGGTGCATCCTGAATGATGATCGGCCTCGAGAAAGTGCTTTCTGCCAGGGCTGCCGAGTCGAACTTGATCCTGATGTATAACCGCTGCTCAAGAAGTGGATGTTGGTGACTGAATGATGTCGGTGATCCGTCCTTGGTCTCCAATCAGGGCTGCCTATAGGAGGTCTCAGAGTTGCATGTGCGCTGGCTGGCTGCCGACCAGCTTGCAGACTAACGTGGTGGCTTCCGAGCTGGAAGGTTGCATATGAAAGTACACAGGAGGGGCACCCTCGGATGGGGATAAGGGGGTGACTGCCATAGAGTCTTCCAGGGGGGATACGGGCTCCAACTGTGGAGAAAGCACAGAACCAATGACCAAGGTGTAGGGAAGGAGAGGACCACGAGAAGGGTGGGCAGGGTGGAAAGGGCAGAGGAGTCAGGAAAGGGCAAAAAGGGGCGGACATTGAGGCGAGCAAGGCAGCAACGAGCACAGGGCAGAGGTGGCAACAAAGGAAAAAATGGAGGGGCAGGGGTGGGGCGGTTGCACACAGTGGGTGCACGTGTGCGGGGCAAACAGGGCAGAGGTCCAAGAGATTAGATTTAGCCTCCAGAGCTTTGGTGGCTAATTAGGAAGAAGCTCCTCCATTGGAGCTCCAAGAGATTAGGTTTAGCCTCCAGAGCTTTGGTTGCTAATCAGATTAGATTTATGAGTATCCAGAAGAAGCTCCTCCATTGGAGCTCCAAGAGATTAGATTTAGCCTCCAGAGCTTTGGTGGCTAATCAGGTTTTACTTGCCTCAGCTTGGTTTATTGCCTCTTGTTGGTGCTTCTCTCGTGTGTGCATTGGCCAATTGCGGAGATTGATCCGCAATTTTCTCTGGTCGGGCTTGGATGGCACCTTAGACACTCGTGCCAGGGTAGCTTGGTTCACAGTTATTCAGCCCAAAAGAGAGAGGGGCTTGAATATTATCGATCCGGATGTTCAGTGCAGGGCGTTGCTTTGCAAATTTGTGGTTAGAGGTTTCCTACCAGGCACTGAGCCTTGGAAGGATTTTTTCTTGTCTCAGATTTCCAGATGTACACGCAGGGTCGGGAGAGATTGGATGCCCAGCACACGTTTTTTGTTCACAGAGGCTGATATTAGGGCACCATCTTCCCCTCTTATTGCAGCCATTGTCAGAGCATGGAGAAGCATGATATATTTTTTGCGACAAAGGCTTCCTAGGTCTTTGGGCGAGGCTGACCGACAACCTATTATGTGGAACGAGTTCATTAGGGATGAGGCTGGTCGACCAATTGGTCCATCTCGTTATATGCAATGGTCAGGATGGGAGAGATGCGCATACACAGTTCTTGCTTGGAAGACCTTTAAGAGTCTTCCGGAGGATCGGAGAGTTGCATCCACTTAGCATCTTAGGGGCTCTCGCATTCGTATTGATCAGATTGATGCAGCTATTCCGCATGAGTGGCTTTCTGGGACCTTTCACGGAGACTATCATCCGAGTTGGTTGGGAGTTTTTTCGAGGATAGGCATACCTTTGCAGGTCATTGCTCTCCCGGGCCAGGAGGATACAGATTGCCTCATTTATTCTATCATGCCTGGTGGGAGATTGAGGAGATGTAGTATGGAGGAGATCATCCCAAATACTAGGCTTAGTCCAGTGAGGATTGTTGGTCGCTCGGGGAAGCACTGGTATATTGACCCTTCTCCTCAGATAGTGACTCATGGCTCTTGGTGTTTGTGGCTATATGGTGGTAGTCCTATCAAATATCTTCAGTGGGATCCAAGAGAGTGGGAGTGGATTGATGCCTTTGATCGTTTGAAAAGCCTTCCTTTTTTCATTTTCACTGTTTGGAATGCCAGGCTTCTCCTCACTCGACAAATGCATAGGATCCCTACTCTCAGGCCTCATTGGAAGAGCTATGATATTTCTCCAGTGATACAGCACAGATATTGGCATAGACTTCGGCACTCATGCAGAAGAAGCCAGATCTCTCATTTCTTTTGGTTATTCTTACATGGTGGTCTCCCCACCAATCAGTGGAGATCAGTTTTCGGTGTAGCACCTTCCTGTCCTAGATGTGCGGCAGATTCTGAGTCCGTACAACATTGTCTATGGGGATGCAAAATTGCATAGCAGATTTGGGGTCCTGTAGCCCAACTTATGGGCAAACTGAGTGGCCGAGCCATGCATGTGACTTGGGGGGCAGTTGCTTGGCTCTCCCAATCCGGTCCGCAGCTTTTTTATGAGGGCAGTGGTACAGACTTTGCTTTTTTCATTCGTAGAGGTATTGCCCAGCATGGTTTATTGCCGGATGTTCTTCACTCTGATTATACACCCCCTAGACAGAGGATTGACACCAGTTGGGAGATTATTGCCAGTATTACAGCATGGTAGATTTGGAGAGCTAGATGCACGGAGGCTACTGAGGGTGTCCAGATTTTTGGGTCTCAGTGCATTAGTACTATATGGGGTGATATCATCCACACTCTTATGGCTACTTGGGCTCGCATTCAGAGGCCCTCTCGTTCTGCGCAGGCGAAGCATGTGATATTTATGCGGGAATGGGACCATGGCATCTTCTTTTCCTCTAGTACCACAGGTCTCACATGGCTCTTTTCTGGCTTATAGCTGTGATTGTTGTATGTTTTTCTCATACTTAATAGAAGTCTCTTTTTGAAAAAAAGAAAAACAGGGCAGAGGTAGGCATGC
This sequence comes from Cibotium barometz, assembly GCF_041138505.1. Taxonomy (NCBI): domain Eukaryota; kingdom Viridiplantae; phylum Streptophyta; class Polypodiopsida; order Cyatheales; family Cibotiaceae; genus Cibotium; species Cibotium barometz. The sequence goes on from NC_141075.1 coordinate 41,107,535, forward strand.
GGAACGTAGATTAATGTCTATGCACTTATCCAGTTAACATGAGTAGATGTCATAATTGTCTTGCCTAATCATTATTCCAAATCATCCTAAATCATTAGGTATTTATTAAATCCTTATCAAAAAGTCATTCTTGCGATATTTCGATCATTTGAAGTAATTTTCATTCATTTTTCAACATTTAACTATTTCATTGTCTTAATTGTCGTTACTGTCATAACTTGTCACACCTATCTTAAGCATGTCTTAAGTGGGTAGAGTGTGTCTTAAGCCTTAAGATGGTTCCTCACACATGGATGGATGATTATCTTTAACTATTGATACATGCTCATTAACTTTATAAGCATAGGCTGAAAGTTTAATGTGGTTACATTAGAGAATGATATGAAGAGACAACACTTTATATCATGTAACACCTCTTCACATGAAAAGGAGGTTATAGATCACCCCAATTCCGAATTTTGGTGATTTTTTCACGAGTTCATGAGCCTTATGCATTCTTTCCATTCCATTGAGTGATTCCCGGACAGAGCACTTCCACTCCATTGCACCAACCTTGAGTCACACTAGATGTGGGCAACCTTCCATGGAGTAGCTCCGAATTTGGGATATATTTCAATGCCACAAGATGCACGATGATAGAGCCAAACACCATGACGACCTCTGAACGGAGCACTTTGCACATGGCACTTGTCCTAGCTAGATCTGTAATAGGGCTTTATGAAATGGGCCTCCTCATCTCATATGACGACTATAGAGTACCTTGCACATATGAGGCGGAAACAAGCATGGCACTCCTTCTGACCCCCTCCTCCCCTCCCCCCCCCCCAAGGGAAGATCTCCAAGATCAAAAGAATCCTGAAGAGATAAAAGAAGGGATCTCCTGAAGAAAGCAAAACAGGGAATATCTTGTGTGGCAAAGATTAGCTGATTTCTTGCATGATAAATGGATCATAGGGCCCAAAATCTAGTCCATGCAATGAAAGTATCAAATTTTGGCAAAGTGGGAGAAATGTTGCCAAAAAGCCAAAAAAATTTGCCAAAAGATCTCCCTACAAATCTCACACGAAGGTGTCCTTAGAATCTGTCTAGAAGAGCATGGAGAATGGGGGCAAGACCATAGAAGACAATAGACTGTCTCATGCGGATGCGAATGCCTTCTACAAGATGAATGAGGAATACTTCTTTCGGCCAGAAAACTACCAACCGGTAAAGCACCAATGAGGCATCTCTAGAAGAAGACTTTCTGTATGAAGGGTAATTTACTCTTCTAGATTTTCGAGAGAGACACCCTCCACCAGCCAGAAGGGTTGTTAATGTCCATAGTGAGTTTCCATGAGCCTGTATCCAAGGTGGGGAAGAAGTAATTTGTATGCACTGGCTGCAGTCAGATTGTGAAAGGGCAGGGCACGATAGCCTGGATTTTGACCCACCAATATCCAATCTTTGAGGCTATGACTCAATTCTAGAGGAGGTACAGGCTGAAAATCATGCAGTACAGAAGCTATGGTTTGCCATATCAGTTTGTGATGTAGACCTAGATTGTAAAGTGTCATAGCTTGAGCCTTGTGGAAAAGAAAGTATATAGCCCCTATCATTCACCACATCCTCAACATATCGGATTGCTTTGGTAGAAAGGAAATAAGCCTTTCTCGGCTGTAAAAGAGCAAGAGGCTGCTAAAATGCAGGACTCCAATGAATGCTCTCTTTGTGAAGGGAGTTGCCTTGATCAGGTGGTCTACCAGACCATTTCATTTGAGCCATTAGAGTTTGCTAGTCTTGAATATATTTCGTGGAAAACGGGCATCCAGGAATGCGCCCCTTTAAGCATCCAAATATTGCTCCAAGAAACTCAAAAGAAGAGAAGCTTTCCTGGCTATAACATGAAAGTGTAAATTCAGTATATTGAGGCCACCATGCATTCTTGGGGTACATACCAAACGCTTTTTGAGTAGCCTGATAGGTTATCTGTCCACCTTAGTACACCACAAACATGCTAATGATGTAGACATGAAACTGTCCAAAACTGCCGAAGACTAGGAACAAGAGGCAAGTGAAACTGAATATAAGCCATGAAAATGGATTGCACTATTGTCAGTTGTCCATTAATAAGAGCATGGGATGAGTGGTTGTAACTATTTGGCCCTCCTAGCTCTATTTCACATGATGGAACCCTTGCTTGGACACCAGACAGGTGGAAGAAGGCATGGGGACAGGGACCACAAGGTTTGCTCAAGAAAAAGCACCAGTCTTGGTCAAAAAGCAGGAAATACCAACTGAGCCGGACCAAAAAGCTAAAAGCTGCTTTTCCAAAAAGTAGCTCCAAGGCTAACAAGCAATGCCGTGAAGCTAGAAAAACAAATTGACTTAAGTAATATTTTATTAATAAAAGAAAAAGAGGAAAAGCAAAGAAAGCAAAAGCCAAAGCCTTACTAGCTTTTGGCAAAAAAGCAGGACCTCCTTTGGGTATAACGCTAGCATGAACCCTCCCTTTTCATGATCATGAGGCTCTCTTCATCATCATCGAGACGAAGATCATCATCAACAAGGCAAGGAGATCATTGTTGGAGCTTGAAGCTTGTTACCACCGTACTTCCATCTTCAACGCCAACAGTTGGGTGCACTGCCAAGCTTCCTATCTGCGCATGGTTGATTGCATCTATTGCTGTTCGCCGACCAAGGGAGCTGCTGCCACCTATGCCAGATCCGCCTGTGCCTCCCAGTTGTGCTGTTGCCTGTTTGGCCGCCGCCACCTTAGCCAACACCATCACCTCTCCTGGCTGTGCAGCTGTCTAGCCGTATGAACCACAGCAGTCGCTTGCAGTGTTGGGTTGCGCCGCTTAAAGCATTGCATGTGCCACCTGCAACCGCTGCATGGCTGTGCCTCAGCTGTTGCCACTTGCTGTTGTGCTCTAGTGCGCCACTGAAGCTGCCACCTGCCGCCACTAGAAATATTGCCACCTATCAAGCACTCACCAGCTGAACTCCTGTGCACCATCTGTCGCCAGCCACTTGGCTGTCACCTGTTGCCTTTTGGTGCCTGGCTGTCGCTTTCTACGCCTGCTAGCGCCACTTGTTTGCGCTTGCTTGGTTGCCACCAACTATCACCTGTGCGCTGCTTGGCTACTGGACAACCTGCGCCTGATGTGCAGTGTTGCTGCTCTTGCCGCTTGACTGCCACCAGTTGACGTCACCTGAACCATCTAATATGCTGGCCGTCGTCATCCATTGAGTGCCGACTACAGGCTGCCATCTATGCTCGTTATTTCTGCCATCTGCAATTGAATCGGCTTCCGTACTGTTAAAGCATCCCTGCTTGACAGTTGTCTCCGGAAAACTGTGCCATTCAGCCACAAGGATTAACGTTGGATAATACACCCTTGTACAAGCATTCTTGTGGGTTGCTTCCACCTCAGTTTGGGCAACTGGACCATAGTTGAACATCCTATACTTTGTCATCTACATGAACATAGTTGCAATGAAACGCGTTTCATTGCAACTGAATGAAATGAAACGTTTCAAATGTATGAAACATGTTTCTTTCATGTCACCTGGGAAAAGATACGATTTCAGCTTTTTTTTAAATCCAAAGCCCGTTTTTCGAAAAAACACCTGCATGCCTTACTTTGTGCATTTCAGACTTTAGTTTTCTTTTTTTGTATCAGCTCAGGATTCATACTTTTTGTGATCACTTTGAGTGCCATTATTGAGTAGTTGCCATTATTGATGATGGAATCCAGATCTTGATTCTTGATGTTGCCAGTTTATTTATGCCAATTGGTCGGTTGGGTGCCCACTGTAACAGGGTCACCCAGATTCTTTAGTTTTAGCTTGTAAACATGTTTTAACGTGTAAATGATGCATGTTTAATATTGTTTTGCAGGGAAGGCAACATATTTTTTTACATATTATAAACTTATATATAAATTTTGGGCCTGTCCCCCCTCCCCCCTTTTTGTTTGAAACGTTTGGGAAATGAAAGAAACGTTGATGAAACGCGTTTTGTGAAACACTTGGCAACCAGACTTACAAAATTGGGGGCTCATTGGATTTGGATTTGGACTTAGACTTGGATTTGGATTTTGGATCTGGTACTAGCCCAGTGAGAGATTCTTGTGGGTCATCACCGTGGTGTACTTGGCATCAGAGGTCTCATGCCTCGACATTGACACCGACTTGAATATACTACATCGGCATATTTGTCTGCTTTTGTATTCATTGATGTATTGATCCTGGCTAGCGTGCCCGTGGATTGTTCTTGAATAAATTCCTAAAAGGGGGCGGGTCCTGTTCCCCGCTTAGTGTGGTGTATGGTGCAAAGTTCCCTAATCCCTTCTCTCTATATCATTATCTCTTGGATATGTGTTTGAGTCTGTCTCACGGCATGTCCCACTGGGCTTACAGTGGCTATTGCATAGAGCAATGCATTGAGGAGGCAACCTTGTCGCACTGATTTGCCTAGAGATGAAATATCTGAAAGACCCTTATGTAATATACATCGAGCAGTGTCTCCTTCATAAAGCCAGGAAATAATATTTCTCATCATAGGCCCAAACCCCGTATTTTCCATGACACTGGCAATAAACTGCCATTGTACTATATCAAATCCTTTTTCTATGTCTATCTGCATTATGAGTACATCCTGGTGAGTATATTGCACATATTCAATGCCAATGTAAGCATTGGCATTGTTATCCATTATTTGTATGTTGGGCACAAAACCATATTGTGCAAGATGTAGACCCTCATATAAGATGTTCTTTGAATGGTTAACTAGCATTTTTGCAACCAGTTTGTAAACCACAGGCATAAGAGTTGGTCTCCAATCTGATAGCTTTTCACAAAGATATTTTTTGGGACATAAATGCACCAATCCCTCTTTTCAGGAAGAAGGGAGTACCCCCGAATGCCAACAACTATTGATCATAAAATGCAGCTCAAATTTTAGCATATTCCAGAATGCCACAAAAAAAAAATTGTCAGGCCATCCCAACCTGGGGATTTCCAATTTCCCAAATTGTGTAGTGCATGTTGTAGTTCTTCCATGGTGAATTTAACCTCCAAATCAGATGCCTGCTAGGACACAATTCTATTTACATTGCGAAGCAACAGATGTCGCACATCAATAATTCTCTAAGTAGGTTCATTGGGGGTTGCAAAAAGATCACTGAAGTAGCCATAAACTCCCCTTTCTAATTGTTGCGTGCTGTTAATCCAACAACCATCCTGATTCTTAACTTTATGAATGCATTGCAAAGTCTTTGAAGCATGCTGAAAAATCCTTAAGACAAGAAACCTTTTTTTTATAGAGGTTTTTGTATCGACTTGATCTGCTACTTTTGCAACTTTCTATTATTGTTTCTCTTAAGACAAATGCTTGCTTGCATGTCAATGTCTCTTGTTCTGAATCATCAAGACTTCTTTGATGACTATATTCAATGAGCTGTTGAGCCACGAGTTTTGCATCCTTCTCTCTACCTCTTTCTTCTCTCAAAACCATTTACCATAGTAAAAAATAACAGCTTGCATGCGAGTGGCGAATCTGCATCAAGCCATGTCAATGTCAACAAACATATGCATCTTCAAGGGCTGCGTTGCATGAACCACCAAATCAACAAAAAGTTGATGTTTTAGATAGCTATTGTTGATCAGCAATAGCCTCTTTTGTGGGAGTGGTACATCCATTATTGACATGCCAAAATACAATATCATCCACAGTGGGTAATGATCTGAAAGATACATCGAGTAGTCTATGGACATTTTGCATGTGAAAGTATCATATTGATTTGCATTCAACATGTACCATCTGTCTAGACGATCCCAATAGTTAGTAATAGCATTGTGATGAAAAGTATACCCTTGCATGGTAGGCATCAAGTGTTTCCACAAATCACATGCTCCCATATATTGAAGTGCAACATGCCATTGAGGTACTTCAGAACCAAGTATATGCGATTTGTGGTTACTATTATCATCGTATTGAGGAGAGTTATTAAAGTCTCCACACAAAAACGCATTTGAAAGCCAAGGGTAAGCTCTCAATTTTTTCCACATTTGAGCTCTCATTGAAGAAGTCTGTGATGTATGTATACCACCAAATTCAAATATCTCTCCATTCACGTGGCATTGAAGAACTAACCATCTTCCCAACGGATCATTATATGCGACACATGGCTAAAATTCATGGCGAATCAACATGACCACTCCTAAAAAGTAATGAGTGGTGCTAGCATAAAAGATGTGATACCCTACAAAAGAGCCTTCCTTGCCAGCAAAAGCATGTTGGTCGTGTTCTTGTAAACAAACCTTATGAGGTTGATTTTTATTTATGTAATCCCATAAAAGCCTCCATTTGTCTAACCTACATCGGCCTTGGATATTATAGGAAAAGCATTTGAGAGGTATGTACATATTTACAATAATAGGGTTATGATGTAAGGGCATCAAGAATCCATCTGCATGTCAGAGATCAGTGCCCGATTCCCTGCATGCCCTCCACTATCTGGAAACTGAGAAACATCATTGTCAGAATGATCATCTTTATGTTGTATTAGCGGACATGAAAATTTCACATTGTGAAGTTTTCGTCCAGGTTGCGGCCAGTTGATATTGTGTTAATTCTTTCTATCTTTAGTGGTGCATATGTCCTATCAACTATCTTTTTGTTGTAATAAGTCTTTCTAGTTGTTATGATCCCTTAGTGCTAGGCTTCATTATGGCTGAGTCTACCCTACATCTCCGGAGCTTTGACAGAAACTCAATACACATACCTTTGTATGAATGTATGCTCTTATGTGTGTGTGTGTGTGTGTGTGTGTGTGTGTGTGGGAGCATATATTGATACCAAGTTCTACACCCACTATTGGGCATTGATGACGTTAGTGGGAATGTCGTAGTATCTAGTCCATGATGGAGTTGATGGTTTATTGTCTTGTGGATAACTACCATGAGGTTATGAATTGCACTTTCTTATAAGGTGAATTTGGGCATGTTCCTGGATTCATCTGGGTATATCTTTATGCTGTATTAGCGGACATGCAAATTTCACATTGTGAAGTTTTCGTCCAAGTTGCAGCCCAGTTGATATTGTGTTAATTCTATGTTTAGTGGTACATATGCCCTATCAACTATTGTTTTGTTGTAATAATTCTTTCTATTTGTTATGATCCCTTAGTGCTAGGCTTCATTATGGCTGAGTCTGCCTTGCATCTCCCGAGCTTTGATAGAAACTCAGTACACAGTCCTTTGTATGAATGTATGCTCTTATGTGTGTGTGCGTGCGGTGTGTGTGTGTGGGAGCATATATTGATACCAAGTTTTGCATATATTGATACCAAGTTTTACACCCACTATTGGGCACTGATGACGTTAGTGGGGATGTTGTAGTATCTAGTCCATACTATGCATGATGGAGTTGATGGTTTATTGTCTTGTGGATGACTACCATGAGGTTATAAATTGTACTTTCTTATAAGGTGAGTTTGGGCATGTTCCTGGATTCATCTAGGAATATCTTTATGCTGTATTAGCAGACATGCAAATTTCACATTGTGAAGGTTTTGTCCAAGTTACGGCTAGTTGATATTGTGTTAATATCTTTCTATCATTAGTGGTGCGTATGCCCTATCAACTACCTTTTTGTTGTAATAATTCTTTCTATTTGTTATGATCCCTTAGTGCTAGGCTTGATTATGGCTGAGTCTGCCCTGCATCTCCGGAGCTTTGACAGAAACTTAGTACACAGACCTTTGTATGAATGTATGCTCTTATGTGTGTGTGTGTGTGTGGGAGCATATATTGATACCAAGTTCTACATCCACTATTGGGCATTGATGACGTTAGTGGGGATGTCGTAGTATCTAGTCCATGATGGAGTTGATGGTTTATTGTCTTGTGGATAACTACCATGAGGTTATAAATTGCACTTTCTTATAAGGTGAATTTGGGCATATGCCTAGATTCATCTAGGTGTTTCTATATTTGCCGCAAAAGGTTCAAAGATTGCATCTGTCTGCTCTTGTGAAGAGAGTGACCATTCATAACCACATTCCACATTTTACCCACTCTCGAGACATCATGTATGAAACGAGGACCAGACGAGGATGAACCAGCAACTTAAGACCCCTTTGTCCAATTTAAACTACCAAAGTTCTTGGTTTTGCTGTTTTTTTAGGTGTCTGCCAAGATCTCAAATCTTGCTTTCTTTGTCTTTTTGAGATAGGGGAGAAATTGCTAGTTTGGCTCTACCCTTATTAGCTAAAGCATTCTGTTGCTAGAGTATAGTTTTCCATTGTTCTGTTGTGCATTCACAATTGGTTGAGGTGATTGCAAAGACATAGTTGCCTTAGGGGTTTGGTATAAAACCAAAGGACACTCAAATTTCTAAATTTACCACATGCAAAACATGAACCTGAAAACTTGCCCCATTTAAGATGGAAAAAACCCTCTTGGGTTGGCATCCCTTCCATATGAATATCCAAAGCCACACATTCTGGAGTAGGTTTGTTTGTGTCCCATAAAATGCAGAATTTATGGACATTGCCATATGATCAGGGCAGACATACCACTTTACCAAGTAACTGAGCCAAGTAAGGTAATGCTGATTGACAATACAGAGGAATATCTTTGACTTCAACCCTGATAGGGCATTTCTGCCTTATGAGGCTTTAGTAGTCCTTAGTTGGTGACCATGGATAAACATGAACAAGTTGTTAACCATAAAACAACAGAGATTTTTCCAGCAGCATATAATTGTATTTGGGTCTGTGAAAATGACCTCATAAAAACCATTATCCCACTATGTAACAGCCATGCACAAAAACAACCTCCCAACAATGCTTTCAGCAGCATCCGGCGCAACAGGCATGCGACTAGGGAAAAAAAGAACTACCGCTTTATGAGAAAGATCCATCAAGGTGCATACAAAGCTTGAGCTAGAACTGCCACACGGAATTCTGGGGGTGGTGCATTCCCCCAAGCGTTTTTTAATGGCTAAAAATCCTTCATACAAAATATCTGTGAAAGTTTGAAGCGTTGGATTTTCACATACAGAAGGATCCGCTTGATGAGCTGAGAACTTAGGGTGTTTGGAGATACTATCTGCTCTTCTGTGATATGCAACGGGTTTTGGAGAAGCAACTTCAGAATACAAAGGTTTGGAGGCCATCTCGAACAGAAGACCCTTGCACCCACAGAGACACTGACACACTATATACCAAAGGGCGAGCTGTGGAAGACTGCAAATAAGAGCAAAGGAAATGTTGAGCAGGAAAAACGGCCACCTAACAAGTTGGACTGCACTACTGCACAAGAGATCCTGCAAGCGGCTAAGGATCAGGGTTTTGCGATCGTTGCCGTATCTCTACTGAGCTATTGTCTTCTGCTGAGGGCGACAACTCTCTGCTGAGGGCAACAAACTGAAGACACCCTTCATTACTGAAGACGAGCAACAAGCAGAGAAGGCAAAGAGGATGAGTGACAAGCAGGGTGCCGATCGACAAACACACACACCCCTCAAAAAAGTGGTGCGTGACTACGCTCTATACGTTGACTCCCATACATATCCTGGAACCTCGGGTAGCCCCTTTTCTGGGTTCTGACGAGTCTTTGTATAAAAAATGACATGGCTTCTTTGTGTAAGTTACAATGTAGCTGCCTTGGTCGGACCATAGAATGCCATTGCAATTCCAAGTGTAGGTGAAGTGTGTCTATGGTCTCATCGACCCTACGCCATCATGTGGACGTCTGTCGTTAGTAATGATGTGGTCACTGTTGCGATAGACAGCCCATTTTTGTGCTGTGTGTCTCCATGACTTGGACCATTCCCTGAGATGGTCACCAAGATATATCTCAGTTGAGCAGAGGGTGTTCCTCTTCACCAAGAAAGCTAGTTGAGACTCCATGTCACTAAACTCGAGAAGCACTTGGTTCGGATTGCTCCTCATCCGGGTTCAAGTCGGCCTTCTTTTTCAATTAGCATCATGGCTAATCATTCTCCCTCGGCCGGGCGAACCATTGTTTTTTCCGAAGACGAGCTCACAGTCCTCTTTGCTGAAATCGAGAAAGACTCCAAAACGACCCTCGTTGCCAGAATCTTTGGATCTCACCCTTCCCGTCTCCAGTCTCAGGATTGAGTCCTGGCGGCTCTGCCTTCCGACCTCGCTCCACACTTTTGAGATGTCAGGTTGCTTGGAAGAGGTTTCTTCCAGGTGGATTTTGATTCCGAGGACGCAGCCTCAGAGGTTTTGAAGGGCAGCCCTTTGCCATTGGGCCGAGGAAGGTGTTTTTTCTTCCCTACTCCAGCTATTTTGACCCTGTTGAGGAAGACCGGAACCATTTCCCAATTACTCTCAAGGTCTTCCTCGCACATATTGGCCTATGCTAGAGGCCATCGGGTCTGGTTCTTTAAGTGCCCCCCCTCCACGCTGTCCCGACATCTTCTGCCTAGGTGGTTACTAACTCGGCGGATGTTGTCCCCAAGGTCATGGTTCTTGCCCGTGACTGTGAGCTTTTTGAGGACTATGTTTTGCTTCCGGGCCCTAGTGGTCTTTTGAAGCAACGTATGGAGATTGCAAGTAAACCCGATCAGTGCCGGGTTTGTCACCAACAGGGTCTCGGGCTCGAGGTCGCAAGAGGCCTCGCAAGCATGCTTCTCACGCGCCACCTCCCTTGGATCCTTTCCATCCTATAGTCCGCCAGGTGTGGCGAGCTGTCTCTCACGCCCGCCCCCCTGATGCGATTGATGGGAAGACCTCCTCGGATCTTGCACCTCAGATAGATGATGTTTCTGATAGAGGGATGTATCAACTCATACTTCTTTGCAAGGAGATGATATATCAGATCAGGATGACTTTGTTGAGTCCTCTCTACTTGGAGCGGGCGATATGCAAGATGCTCAGTGTAGTGGGGATCATGTTTTCAGCATGATGCCATTGCCCTTGATGCCCCGCAGGGCGCACAGGTTTCTTGTACATATGCAGGTACTGTGCAGGCCCCGGACAAGGGCATGTCAGTGGACTTTGCCCCGTGGATTATCCCGTCCTCCAACATTATGAGAGGCGTCCTCAGGCTGCCCATCGTCTTCTTAGATCGGGGGTCAAACCCTCTTCTCTTCCATGAGAATCGTCTCATGGAATGTTCAGGGCCTTGGAGGGCTTCCCACCCGTGGTAGGAAGCGCCTTCTGAAGGACCAGCTTCACCCTGCTATTAGAGAAGGGTCTGTGGATATACTTTTGTTGCAGGAAAACAAATTGGATAGATCTCAGTGTGGCAAAACTGGTAAGATGCTTCCTTTTGGTCCTCGGCTGTTAGGACTAGAGGGGGTGTTTGCATTTCAGTGGCAGCATCTGTTATGCCTCATGGTATTGGGCACGGTGTTATCATCCCTGCTAGAGCGCAGTGGATCTTGATCATACATGAGGGTCAGAAATTGGGAATCTTGAATATTCATGCACCTAACGTGAGAGGTGAAAGGGTGGCCTTTTGGGACACCATTACAAATGTCATTCCCCAGGTTGATCATTGGATAATGGGAGGAGACTTCAATATGGTTGAGCAACCTTTTGACAAGAAGGGTGGACGCGAAGGGGGTTTACACCCTTTGGAGCGAGCTTCATGGGAGAGGTTCACGCTCTCTTTCTTTGGCAGGGATTGTTGGACTGAGGATGACTTCCAGAGAAGGCCAAATTCCTTATCTTTCTCTTGGCATAACTGAAGGAGCAGGGTTGAGAGCATCTTTGCATGTCTGGACAGATTTTATGTGGATGATTGGTCCTTGGACAGAGGAGGCACCATTGCTATTATGCTTGGCACCACCAAATCCGATCATTGCCCCGTCGTTTTGTGACTCAAGGAGCCTGGGGCTCGCTTGGCCTCTCCCCGTGTTCGTATCCTTGACTCTCTTTATCTAGATGGTGACAGTTGAGTTAGCAAATGATACGGCATTGTTCCTTGAGGCTTCACATGCTTGTTTATGTGCTTTCCGGACAGCCTTGGAGGCCTTTTGTTTGGTAGTGGGAGCTACTATCAGTTGGCATAAATCAGTTGGTTTTTGGATCAGTGATTCTCCTCTTGCAGATTGGGGTATAGATGTTGATTTTACTTGGATTGAGGGAGGATGCTCTGCCAGATACCTTGGTTGTCAGGTGGGCGTTGACATCTCCCCTGCACAACAGTTTGTTCGAGTGCTCTTAAGCATTAAAAGCAAACTTCATCACTAGAGTAGGAGGAGTTCGACTCGGCCTCTAGAGCTTTGGTGGTTAACCAAGTTTTTCTAGCCACGTGTTGGTTTATTGCTTTGTGTTGGATTTTTCATAAGGGCTGCATTGGCCAGCTTCGTCGCCTTATTCGGAACTTTCTTTGGTCAGGGCTTGATGGAAATGCACACACTAGGGCCAGAGTTGCTTGGGAAACCATTATCAGGCCTAACAAGAAGGGTGATTGAATATCATTGACCCCGAGGTGCAATGTAAGGCTTTGCTCTGTAAGCTTGTTGTTAGGGGTTGTCTTCCGGGCACTGAGCTGTGGAAGGACTTTCTCATGCAGTAGATCAGGAAGTGTGTCCCTGTTCGCGAGGTGACTGGACTCTCAGCTCACGCTTTATTTTTTCAGATGCAGTTCACCGCTCCCCTTCGTCCCCCTTGGTTAGGTCCCTCCTAGGGGCTTGGGACTACCTGAGGAGTTTTTTGGTACACATCCCCCCGCATTCAACGGAGGAAGCTAACCGGCAGCCCATTCTGTGGAATGATTTGATCTTAGATGTGCATGGTAGGCCTCTTGGGGCAGCTATGCATATTCTCTGGGCTGGCTGGGAGACCCTATGCCCCACAGTGCTGGCTTGGAAGAGGTTTCAGAGCCTTACCGAGGTGCAGAGATTGGATATCATGCAGCGTTTAAGAGGTTCTAGCCGGAGGATTGCACAGATTGATGCAACCATTCCCAACCACTAGATTACTGGATCTTTTTTGGAAGGTCGTCATCATTCTTGGTTTGGGGTTTTCTCTGGGACAGGTGTTCTTCTTCAGGTTATGGGTATCTTCCTGCCTAGGGAGGATGATGTACCGGCTTTTTTTCCTTACAGGATGGATGGCAGCTAGAGAGATGTGATGTGCAAGACCTTATTGAGGGCCCCCAGATTCGTCCAGTCAGAGTTGTTGGCAAGTTAGGGAAGCACGTCTTTGTTGACCCCCCACCCCCCCCTCCCCAAGGGATGATCATAGAGAGTGTTAGCCTTTGGTTGTATGGTGATTGCCCTATCAGACATTTGCCTTGGGACCCCGGTGAGTGGGAGTGGAAGGATGCTTGTGTAATCCTTTGAAAAGCATGCCTTTTTTCAGTTATACGGTGCGGAATGCCAGACATCTTATCTTGGGACACATTCAGAGTGTCCCTACTCTTAGACCCCATTGGGAGTCTTACGGCATTTCGATTGACATTTAGAGGTCATTTTGGCGGAGATTGTGGCACTCTTATAGGCAACCACAGATTTCCTCCTTTATTTGGGCTTCCCCTCATGGTGGTCTAGCCACCAATCAGTGGAGGTCTGTTATTGGTGCTTGCCCAACATGCCCTAGATGTGCAGGAGTTTTGGAGTCAGTTTACCATTGTTTATGGGATGTAGGGAAGCACAGAGGGTTTGGTTTGCGATTGCACACCTCTTTGGTAGGATTAAGAGGGATGCTATCATTTCTTTTGGTTCTATCATTTGGTTGACACAGTCTGGGCCTCAGCTGAGGTTCAAGGGGACTGACAGGAGCTTGGCCATTATGGTTAGGCAAGGAGTTGCTCGGCAGTGTTGTCTTCAGGATTTTCCATTTTCACACTTTGTCCCTCCGGCACAGAGGTTAGACAGTTCTTGGGAGATTATTGCTAGCATCTCAGCCTGGAATATCTGGAAGGCTAGATGCACTAAGGCCATTGAGGGTACTCCCGTTCTTGTTTCTCAATGTCTTTGCAGGATTTGGAGTGATATTATCCCTGGGCCAGAATCCAGGGATCTTCGAGGGCTGAAGAGAGGAAGCGCGCCCAGTTTATGAGAGAGTGGGACACTGGTATCTTTTTCACATCCTCTCATTCGGGACCCTATTGGCAGCACAGGGCTCCTAATTGGTTGAGATCTCCACCTTGCTTGGTGTGAAATCTCCATTTTGTAAAATTTTTCATACTTAATAGAAGTCTCCTTTCTGGAAAAAAAAAAAACTCGAGAAGCAAGGCCTCTGTCTATTGGGATCCTTTCCTGCTTGGAGTGGCAGCTTAGTTACTCGGACATGCCTTAGTTACTCGAACATGCAATGCAGGGCATTGCCTTGTTTCTCCTCCTCCAAGGTATCCATCATGATGGTGTTTTGGGAGGTGTGGGCTGACTCCTGTTTGATATATTAACGTCTTCAGAAGGCCAAAATGACCTATGAGACCAAAAAGGTTACAACAATTGGTGGATCTGATACAATGTCTGTGTAAGAAAAGCTAAAAACAACTAAACGACTAACTGAAACTGAAACAACTATGAGGAAAAGTACGGTACTAGGAGCTCCTAATGGATAACATCTGGGAGGAAAATTCCAGCAACAAAGGTAAGCATCATACACATCACTATCCAAAGATGTCTCTCATCGGTCGATGGCGGATATCCTCAATGTCCTCCATGGTGAGTACTTTGACTGGACGTCTCCCATGCCGTGCCAGAGAGAGAGAGAGAAATAAAGATAGATGTATTAACGTCTGCAAAAGACCGAACGTCTGCAAAAGACCGCAAGGGTCTATGGGACCAAAAGCTACAATGAATCCATGAGTAACTGAATCATGGAATAACAAACTGAAAATGAAACAAGAACTAAACTAAAACTGAGCCTATGTCAAAATTGTCAAAGAAAGCCCTATGTGCCACACCTAGGCTCAACTGTAAAAGTGCAATCCATCCTCATAAATAGAGATACAAGCCATGGGGACAATAAGTGTGTGGCAGGGTCGTGTCGGGAGTGGTCTGATGGGGGAATAGGCTTTGTATCTGTAATTGTGTACTGGCTGTCTATGTCCACAGTTTGGGGTGGTGCACTCCGATATCGCTGAAGGATCTCCCGAAGCTGGAGGTGGCGAGGGGATGGTACTCTCAGTCCTCTACTCTCGGTCGTGTCTGTCTGGATCTCCGGATGAGGATGAGGATGGATGAGCAAATGAAATGAAATGTTATATTACCGTCTTCAAAAGGCCATAATGACCTCTGAGACCAAAAAGTTACATCATAATATACTGGACAGTGACATATGTAATGTAACTCTATCTCTGGCTCCATCTGGCACAACTGACAAATCTTGGCCTCAGCTAGTACTCCTCTAAATCTGCCACAGTCTCAATCTCTAGCTGGTGTGAGGATGTGCGCATCTGACCAATAGCACACCGTACCCCATCTGACCAATATCTCATAATATACTGGACAGTGACATATGTAATGTAACTCTGTCTCTGGCTCCATCTGGCACAACTGACAAATCTTGGCCTCAGCTGGTACTCCTCTGAATCTGCCAGTCTCAATCTCTAGCTGGTGTGAGGATGTGCGCATCTGACCAATAGCACACCGTACCCCATGAGAAAGATGAGTATCCATGTAGCTGGGCATCCTTCGTGAGCTAGAGAAGATGATCTCTATAGAAAGCCATCTTCGTACCAAGCTCGTGTGTCGGCTGTATCCATATCCTCCTAGTGTCCAGCTGAGTCAAGCCCTGCCTGATAAGTCCGGTAAATCTCTACCTGTGTGAGAGAGAGGGAGGGTGCATCCAGGGAGTACTGAAATGGAGGTAGCCTGTCCATACTAAAGCCATGCAGTTGGAACCAAGCTGTCATCTATGCATACCAACATGATCCGTCTCCCTGTGATGCCAACTGTCGTAAAGACTCCAGGGCTAAGTGGGCATATCTGTCTCTAGGGAGAGCCCAAGTGCTATGTATAAAGGAGACTTGATCGAGTGAGTGCCTCTACTACCAATGGGGGGGCAGCCATCTCTGCACAGATAATATCATGTGGTACGGAGGCCTTGGCCCTAATCATCCGGGAAATCATAGAAACCAAGGGCCTCTCCATACATCGCCATCCATCAGTGCTACCAGCTCGGCTATGGTGATCCACTGAGGGTCCCCATATCTACACTCCATATAGCATGGCTGAAGTGACCAAAGTGTCAAAGAGCCAGAGCTTTGTTCGAGGTTCCTAAAACTGAACCTGTGAACACATCCTCTCTAGTCTCCCCAATGTTGCATAAGCTCTGGTCAATCTGGTCTCCGCTGCTCTCCTCAAGGAAAATAGTGGGCCACTAAAAACCACACCAAGGTAAGTATATGCATCTGTATACTCCACTGTCTCTTGACCATATGTAAAGGTGGGTGCTGACCTCCTAACCCACTGTGCTGTGGTGTTAAACACCATCACCTTGGTTTTACCAAGGTTAACAGACAATCCACTGTCCTGTGTAAAACGTGTGCAATGCATCCAAATGACGTTGCATCCCCTCTGGAGAATCTGAGATCAACACAATATCATCAGCATACAATAATAGCGGAATCCATGTCCCTGCTAGCTGTGTTCCTCTGTCACCCTCCCGCTCTACATAGTCCGAGACCTCATCCACATACATCCCAAATAAGGTGGGAGAAAGGGGGCAGCCCTGTTTCACCCCAATAGTGGAGTGAACCATCTCAGATATACCCTGAGTAGTATGTACTTGCCCCACAACTGTCCTGCATAAAGCCATGATTCCCCAAATCAGCTCTGTGGGCACTCCCATCTCCTGTAGTCTGCGCATCAGTCTGGCTCTCGGTACTGTGTCAAAAGCTTTGCGGAAATCCACAAAGCAACAATAAATCCTCCTGCCATATAATGTGCCGCCCTCAATAATAGCTCTGAGTGTCAAGATATGGTCAAGAGTGGAGAAACCTCTCCTGAACCCTGCCTGCCCTGATGCACGTATGCCCTCTCTCTCTGCCCATCTACTCAACTCCTGCTCAAGAATAGATGCATATAATCTAGCCAATGTGTGACCAATAATGATGGTACGATAATTCCCAGGAAGCATGGGATCCCCTAACTTGAAGATAGGCACAATCGTGGACATATTCCAAGTCTCAAGAAAACCCTCACACATGGCTCGGTTAAACATCATAGCAATAAGCTCTGCAAGCATATCTCTGGCATGAATAAAGTGCTTTGCTACCAAACCATCATGATTATATGCTCTCCCAGTCCTCATCCTGTCAATAGCTTTCCTTACCATCTCAGCAGTAAAGAAAGCACATGTCTCTGGGCATGGCTCCGATGGGTTTGGCAGGGGCGGCTGTCCTGGTGATGTGTACAGGGATGCTGCATACTCACCCCAAATCTCTGTGGAGGTAATGGCTGGTGATGGTGAATGCTCATGGAATAGTCTCCATGCCTCGCCTGAGTCCTGACTCATAAATAACTGATACAAATCCCTCTCTAACTGAGCAAGATAAGCCCTCTTCTTCCGTCGCACTAGGCGCCGGAAGGTAATCCGCCGTGACTGTCTGTGAGTGGTAACACCCATGAGCACCTCTCTCTGTAATCTGATCCTCATCTCTCTGCACTCCTCATCATACCAGTTGTTCTGGGGCATGTTCCCAGGTCGTCTCCGTATAGGCTGACTATGGGGATATGCCTCTGATGCTGCAGCATGAAGCATCTCTATCAATATCTGAGTGAGCTCATCTAATGGCCGTCCCGGCTCCTCGGCACATAAGCGTCTATATATCTCATCCGTGTACACGGTGTCAGTCTCCCTCGTAAAGGTATAACGAGTGTGTGTGGAGACCTGTCCCAATGGAGCTGTGCTGAACTGAAATGTGAGAGTGAAGGACAAGATAGCATGATCCACTGCTACTCCAACCGGCCTAGTGCCTACCATAAAATCCTGAAAAGATTGAATGAGACCGGGCTGAGCCATAACATAGTCCACTGTACTAGCACCATGCCGATGTGGAAAGCTAGTGAAACCGCCCGTGTCTCTATGGTGCTTCCAACTCCAATAGGTATAGTCCCAAGCATCTCTGATCTCTGTAATGCATCACCCGTGACAAATGGGACGTCTGTGGAGATACATGGGCCTCTTAATGAAACTATCCCAAGTGACTGTCAAGAAATGCTCTTTGTAGGACTGAAGTTTCGGGGAAAGCTTGGCTGGGGATATCATGTCCGGTCTGTATGAGGTCTAGTTAGATCTAGATAGATGATGCGGTTGTATCTCTTGCCAAGAAAAATCAAGGAAGGGGGAGTCCAAGTTGCACTCAAAGGGGGGAAGGCGGTCCACCCCAAAGCCATGTGATCAAGCCAATTGGTGATGCGTGCATACCAGCAACTGCTATGACCCTTCTATGTTAGTTGTCAATGTCAGCTGTCTAGAGGTCTCCAAGGCCAATCATGGGAGGCGATGTCTACGTTGTGTGTAGATGTGCTGTTTGCATAGTTGTTTCTCGTACGCGTACGAACAGGTTTGTACGGTACGATATGAGTGGTACGATACCGTACGATATCGTGCGGTACGTTTTTTTTTCCCCCAAAAAACCATTTTTCCTTGAAAAAAAAATTTCCAAATGCTTAAAAAAAATATAGAAACCTTGCTTTACGAAGATCCCAAATGCTCGCAATACTTCGCAACTTTTATGTCCACTCAGTATTCCATATGGGGTTGTTGAGAGACCTAAAAAATCTGGCGAGGTAGACTGGTAGTGTACACTTGATTGGTAGGATGAGAGAATCTTGCTACATCACTTGGGGATCCCTGGTATAGGTAGGCTAGACAATTAGATTCTCAAGTTATGTACAAGGGAGAAGATTTGGACATGGCCATTTTGATCTAGAGAGGAGTCCCTAACATTATCACCCTAGATGCACTCCTCGTATTGTGCAAGGACGGTCCCTTAGTCATAAACGCTACACTGGGAGACCTTTGGTATTGCATTATCCATCCAGGTTCTTTTTTGGAGACAATCGGGAGATCCAACTGGGAGAGACACATATCCATGTTCTGGTTCCTCAAGCACTGTAGACTCCTCCCCTCCCAACCTTCCCTCACATTCAAGCTTGAAGCTCCATAGGTTGTAAGTGTAAAAAATAAAAACCGTATTTTATCGTATGGTATCCGAAAATTTCATATCGTACCAAAAATTCCCGTACGGTATCGTATCGTACGGTATCGTATTTTCGTACCGTGACAACCATGGCTGTTTGTATGTGACAGCTTGGAACATGGCATCTATGACAAGAGGGGCTGATCCGAACTCGGCCAAATATGGCATGTGGCACTGATGACTTGCTTCTGATCATGCGTGAAGCTTCAGAACCTGTAGTCTCCGCCAGTCCTCTCCCAAGTCTGGGCCCCAAAACGACACCCCATACATCATTGCCAAGCGGTCCAAAGTATCAAATAACCAGCATTTGGTACTATGTTCTTGGAAGTGGGCCTAAAAACATTCTCTCCAAATGCGCAAGAGAGAGAGAGAGAGAGAGAGAGAGAGAGAGAGGGCGGGCGGAAGGGAGAGAGAGAGAAAGTCATATTAATGTCTACAAAAGGCCAAAATGACCTCTGAGACCAAAAGGATTACATCATGTCCATGGAATACATCATGGGTATTAAAATGAAAGAAAATGACAAAGCTAAAATGCTAAAGCTGAGATGCTAGGGCTGATCCATGTACAAAGAGCGTAAGGCTTGCATAGGGCTGATCCATGTACAAAGAGCATAAGGCTCGTATATCATCCTAAGGCATCACGCATGGGGCGCCGCAACACGGCACTCAGAGTGGTAAAGCTGATCCGGCGTGAGGAAGTCCTGTGATGGTGTAAGATGATGGCCCTGATCCTCCTATGGTGACGCGGGCGTGGGCGGGGGCCTTTGGGTCGAGGTCATCGACCTCCGCATAGCTCGGTGGCTCTGTCCAGTGTTACTCCTCTGGTTCGGGATCCTACATCAGCCCCCCCTGCACGAACAAGGAGGACAAGCTCAGTGGTACAAACTATGATCACTGGAGGCTACAGATGAAGGTCTGGTTCACACGCGAGGGTCTCTGGGAGATTGTTCAGGGCCACGAACGAAAGCCCAAACGCCCTACTAGCTCTAGGAAGTGGACTCGGGACTAGGAGGATGTCTCTCTCACTATAAACCGGCCTTCAGAAAGCAAAGGGCGGTGAAACAATCACTCGCACATAAAACACTTCAACACCATTGAGGACCTAGAAAAGGAAAACAAACAGGGGGAGCTAGAGTGCTCCTGCAAATAGTACACGGACACCGATTGGCCCCAAATCGCAGTGTGGCGCCCCTTGCGGTATTTCTTTAATTGAATATAAGAGCTTTGATTACAATATAAGGCTGGGAACTCAGCCGTCACAGTAGAACCCTTGAAGCCTGCAAAGAACCTGCATCTGGCTTCTTGTCCACTCGGCATCCACAAACAAGTCCAGCCATTGTTCACATCAAAAGACTCTCCTCACATTGAGTCTGCATACAGAAGCTTTCTCCCATGATCAAGGCTGCCACAACCATCCATAGCCTCTCACACTATGAACAGCATCACACCCTGACACATCCAGTGCTCCTGCATCACAACACAGACTCCCAAACTGTCTCTCAAAAGAGAACTCGCATCACAGCACAGCATACCATACAGTTGACACACCTGTACAAACCCTCTCTACCTTCCAAGGGTACTATCCATCTCTGTCATGGATCTCCTATCCCGTGTCCAATCAGTAGCAAGGTTGTACCAAGCATGTGTCCACTCCTGTACCCTCTGCCTGCATGTGACCTATCTCCCTGGAGAAACCCAAAAACATGTTTCTTCGAGAAACCTACGACCTGTTTCCACATGAAACCCTTAGGCCTGTTTCCCTTTGAAACTTCTGTCTTGTTTCCATACATCTAGTTACCTGTTCCCTCATGAAACATCTGGCAACATAGAGATGCTCATAACTGTAGGTCCCTCTGTTCCTTTCTAGCAGGAAGAAAACAATCTGCTCCATGAGCACGCAGCCATGCGAGTTTGCATCACTCCCATGCCAAGCAACATAACCAAATAACCTGTACTTGCAGCCAAAAACCCAAGCACATAGCTGAATTTGCAGCCAAACAAAAACAGCCCATAAATTGTCCTGTTTCCACCCTCTGAACTGTCAAACCCTTCCTCTCACAAAGGGCTAGAGAGAACCACTCTATAACAGTCTTGAGCCAGTGAAAAGAGAGACTCCGAAAGACATCACCTGCAGTCCCACTTGCTCACAAAGAAAGAGAAACTTACAGTCTTGATGTCACTTTCCACAAGAGAGAAAAAGACACGAGGAAAGCCCCGTAGTGTCCTGCCTTCTTGTCCTGCAGTCCACGCCTTTGTGTCCAACTCTGCCTGAATGGACAGCCAGCCAGCTTCATGCCAAAAGCAAAGGGGAAAGAGAGATTCAATAGGCACCTGTGTGTACTGTTGCGCAGCAGCCAGACAACCTCCTTCCAAAAGCCACGAGAGAAAGAGAGGTTCAGTCTGCGCCTGTGCTGTCTGTAGCGCAGCAGCCAGCCATTATTCTCTCCCCAAAAAGCATGCGTGTGGAACTTTTCACTTGCGCCTGTAGCTTCTGTGCCTTAATAGCCCAGCCCGCCAGCCTTCCTAAAACAAAAGAGAGAGAAACTGAGTGCTGCCCGACCAGTACACAAGCCTGTGGCAAAGAGGGAAAAGCTTCAGCGTGCAGCCCAACCAGTTGCCAGCTTTCCCATGAACTAAATCTCCTGCGTGTAGCTGCAGTCCAGCCGCCCACCCTTTCCAAGAGAAAAGCACATGTGCATGCTGCAGTCGACTCTTAGCAAGAGAGAGAGAAAAGCCAACGTGCTGTTCATCCCCATGCTTCCTTGCAGCCCACTTCTTCCAAAAAGCACACGCTTCCTCATCAGATAGGCGCCTCCTACCTGCCAGCCCCTCCTCTTTCCCCAAAAAGCACACGTGGCCCCAAAATAGCTTATGGGCCACGTTTTCTTCATAAATGGCATTAAAAATTACTTTAAAGGTTTTTAAAACCTTTTAAGTTAAAATTCCTTTGCCCCCTTTCACACATGGGGTTATCCACACATGGGCTTCCATCTTCACTCCCACCTGATGCCATTCACACTGTCCACCATGTCCCCGTGCACACCTGCATATTATCCAGAGAAAAACACAGGGTCGTAACATACCCCCCTCTTGAAAAATGGCAAGCGTCCTCGATTGCACTCAATGGCACAGTAAAGCATCTCATGAGTAAAGAATCCCATATGGCAAAAACAATGGCCCTCCAATGCATCTGGATGATAGAACAATCATCCTGCACAATAGGCCATACTGTCCTCTTGCTTGTTCCTTCAGAACCTACAGCAAAAGTCTAAAACCAAATGGAAACACGTTAACGGTGTTAGCCAAAAACAAAACCATGCATCATTCTACATATGGCACACATATGCATGACACATATGCATTCGCAAACAATATGCTCCTCAAGATGCTCTACCTATTCCAAAGTAACAGTCTAAGGGCTACTCGCAAGCCTTACGCCCATGGGCATCCCGCAGGACCCATGACTGATGGTAAAACATGAGCATATGAAAGCACTCAATGCATCCAAACACTACATCTACCAAGTACTTTCCCACATATGTCTCATGGCCATCCCGCAGGAGTTACACCCAATGGTGCATCCATGACATAATAAAGCACTTGATGTATCATACCAACATACATGCAGCACATGACACAATGCAGAGTATTTCCCAATGTATTCTCAATGGTACCAGGATCCAATGGCACCAGAATACAAAAATACCTCTACCTCAAAAAGTGTATGCATACATGCACAAAAAGAGTTCGATCCATATAGCCATGAACCAAACCAACTCTAGGTCTGCTCGCAAGACTTATGCCCTCCATAGAGTTATCCATAGTTGCAGTTATAGTTCAAGGTGCGGCCGTCTGTGAACCATACCCAACTTTACCATCTCATGTGTCTAGAACACAAAATCATAGAAGTCCCATAAGCAGATGTACTGTCAGCCTCAGTACCTTCGGGTGAATACAAAGATGTCACCAAGCGACTCCTAGATAACAAATGAGCCTGTCTGTAACAACAAGGGAGTGGAGGTGCTACCCCCCTCTTGAGCATCAGGCAATGCTCCAGACCTATGCTCTGCTGAACCTATGCTCTGCTGAACCTGAATGAGTCGTAACAAGAGTCGACTCCAACTGATAGGCATCAAGATAAAGCTGCAACTCCTGAGGTGAATCTGCTAAGTCACCCTCCTCCATCCACTCCGCATCCATCAGTGAACCTCCTCCATCCACTTCGTATCCATTAGTGAACAGCTCTCGAACTTCACAGGATAGCGACGGGAAACCTTACCCTGTACCTTTCTTTCCTTATGTGCCAGTATATGCTCAGGAATAAGAACCTCGTCAAGTTCCTCCACTTCCATCTGAGCCTCATCTGATACATCCTCAGGCACCCAAAACCTGCTTGCACTCCACCCAAGTGGTAAGCACAAGTCCTCGATGAAGCATAGTAGATCACCACTGCTAAACATAGAAGGAAACTGTCTTCCGAACCCATGAAGCCTCCGTGAAGTTACCACCGGTGACAAACTGTCGAAAGCCATAGCCTTCAACGCATCTCCTGCACCATAACACTTCAACTGCTTCTTGTTCCTGGCCGACTACTTCTTGTCCTTGGTGTCTTTTCTCCTGAGCTTCATCTTCAGCTCTTGCTCTTCACCTCATATAGGCAAAGACACAAAATCCTGTACTGTGTCCTGCACTTCCTTTTCACTTTCCTCATGTTGTAGCTTTTGATATGACTCTCATGAGACAACCACGAGCTCGCCCCCTTAGGAAAGTTGGCTCGCCCCCTTAGGAAAGTTGGCGATTGTCCCAACCAAAGCAACCACGGACTCGCCTCCTTGAGAAACTCGACGATGTGTCCCGGCAATGGTACCTTGTAAACCGGCCTTCAGAAAGCAAAGGGCGGTGAAACAAACACTCGCACATAGTGTACTGTTGCGCAGCAGCCAGACAACCTCCTTTTTCTGCCCAACAGCCCCTCTTTTACCAAAAAGCTCACACGTGGCCCCAAAATAGCATAAGGGCCACGTCTTTCTTTAATGAAGGGCTTTAAAAAAGATTTTAAAGGTTTTTAAACCTTTTAAGTTAAAATTCCTTTGCCCCCTTTCACACATGGGGTTATCCACACATGGGCTTCCATCTTCACTCCCACCTGATGCCATTCACACTGTCCACCATGTCCCCGTGCACACCTGCATATTATCCAGAGAAAAACACAGGGTCGTAACACTCACCGAACTTTCAGCTTGGGAGAATCAAGACTCAAAAGCTCACTCTACACTTGTACGAGCCATCTCACCAGAGATCTGTCAGAATATGCAGCGGAAATGATAACCAAACTTGGGTAGACAAGAGCAAGTAGAATGCAGAAAATAGACAGCACAAGAAACACAGAGAGAGAGGTGTGTAAACTCATGTCTAATGGATGTAACTTTCCAGGCATTTTTACTCTCTCGGCTTTGACTTTCTGACATGTCAGACATTGACGTACATGATTAAGTACATCCTTTTTTAGTCCAGGCCAAAAGAAGCTTTTCTTCACAGACATGTAGGTTTTGATGAAACCTGGATGTCCTGCAATAAGGCTATCATGGGCTTCATTCAGAATTTGACCCTAGTTCCCTCATCATTAGGAATGCATAGCCTGCGATTATAATACCTGCCCTTGGAGCTCGGGTTTGGAAGAAATCAATGAGAGCTCTCTACGCTGGTCCTTGGGTAGGTTCTGCTGGTCTGGGACACAATAGGCGCTGGCAGCTTGCATTTTACCGTGTAGGCAAGCAAATCAAGCCACAGCATTTTGTGGAGGTGGTGTTTATTTTCTTGAGCAATGCAGCTGTAAGGTTGGAAAACCTTAAATCTTCCTTAGTGTGAGCGTTTGTAATGTGTGCACAGCAGCATTTTCTCATTTTAAGTGGGTAAGGCAGAAGTGCACTGCAGGCACCAATATTTGGGTGTCCTTGAGTTGACATGCCTTCAGGACAGCAGCATGGGTACATTCGGCTTGACACTTAGTGAGCGGGTGCCCTTTGATTATGGCTGCATCAAGTGAGCCCTTCTTTGTAAGCGCCCAACCAAGAACAATTCACTATCATCACCTATTGGAGTACATTCACATACCTGTCTTGTGGTGGCATGCTCCTCTTCTCAACCTGTGCAATGTGATCTCTTATAGCATGCAGAATGGCTTCAAACTCCTTGGAGGCATTGGATGCTGACTTCAGCAAGAAGCAAAAACAATCAGTAGCCCTCTGGGTGGAGACTTTACCTGACATTATGCTCTTCAGCTGCCACAGCAAAAGCTCTTCCCTGCACGTGCCAACAAGAGCTTGGCAAATCATCACCATCTATGGTTGATGGATATGAATCTTCTAGGTGTGCTCTCATCTGTGAGAGATGGTTTACTTCACTTCATGACCACATTTGTGGCACTCTTTTGGCCGTCCTCTTGTTTGCCTAATACATGGGCGATCTGCATGTCATCCAATCATGTCAAACTCTTCAAGAGCATGATATCCTTTGTTTGAAGCTGCAATATTTACTGCCTATTTTTCTTGTTTAAGAAACTGACTTTTTTTAAACATGCAGGTGTGTGCGGTATCATTTCCACAATGTACTCCATCTCCACCATTACATGCATCTACACTTGGACCATTTGATGTAGAGCATGCTGCTATATACGGCACCAAATTGAACCCCTCAATTTATGTCAACTACACCATCATCAAACCTTGTCGAGGAGTTTGCTTCGATGTTTATCGCAAATGTCCTTATGCAACTAACTTTCAGGTGTGTAACTAATCATATATGCCTATGGTTTCTCTTGTTTACTATCTTCTCACATACTTGGTGACGCTAGACACTAGCTTTGAAATCATATGAAAGCAATACTTTAAATCACTAAAGTTAGTATTATTAATGCTAGACACTAGCTTTGAAATCATATGAAAGCAATACTTTAAATCATATTATTAATGCAAATGCTTACATTTTAAGAGTTGGTTTTTCAGTGTCCATGGAAAGATTCTCGTGACTACCATGACTGGCCAGATTGTAATCTTGCTGGCAATCTGAATGCTATTGGAGGCTAGCCTTGTGGTTGTACACAAAAAATTAGTAATGGTCTCATCAGATGCTGATTTTGTAATGTTTATATGTCCAAGTCTTGAATCACACGGTTTTTTAAGACGTGTTGATAGCCTAATTGAGTATGGGAAGCAGATATAGAGAAATGTACTTTTTGCACAAAGTAGAATGACCAAGACTCGAGGCACGTCTCTTAATAGTTTCAGGATGTAAAACTTGGTAAGAAGTGTGCTATGGAAGTATGAGTGCTTCAGCTATGATTTTGTGTTCACTCTTCCTTTCTTTATATTGTGAGGTCTTTGTGGGCAAGAGGCAGGCACTTGCCCGAGTGGCTCAGCTCATCACGACCCACCCTAACAAAGAGGTCGTGGGTTCGAGCCCTAACACCACAGGGTTGTGTGTGTGAGTGGTGTAGCTTCTAGCTCGGCTACATCGGGCTTGGGGGGCCCGCGGGGGGGGGGGGGGGGGGGTGTTGGGTTGCAATTTGTTACATTGCACACTCTCTGTTGCAGTGAGTAGGGGTTGATCCCATGGCCTTGTGCTTAGGTTTGGACTCCTTATCTACTCGGCTTCATGGCGAGGGTGTGTTGTTACTTTTCTGTTGTAGCTTAGTAACTGTTTTTCAAACATTGTAGATAATCATTCTCCTTTTTCATCAACTTATTATGGTGTATGAGCAAGGTGGGAGTAACAGCTATATTGGGAGTACAAAATAAATACCAAATAAAACTAAAACCATATCAAAGATCAGTCATAAAAGTGGCTTTATGTTAATTAAATGGATCAAGGTTACGTTGATATGCGAATTTTTAAGGAATTGGAAAGGCAAATGAATCCATACCACTCGAGGATGTATGGTTACATCTACACCCATTAAGATTTTTTGGAAAAAAAACAATCATTGTATCTTATTCGTTTTTTTTTGGGGGGGGCTATGCAAAAAGCATTTTTAGTCAACTATCGTAAAAATTTATGGAATTTTTTTGGTATTTATCAAATATTTAAAAAGAGCAAAAAAGTGGACTCTAATTGGAAAAAGGCATGTAGCTATGTTGCAAATTATACATTTGACCTTACAATTCGAAGGAGTTATTTGTTGACATGTCACATGTTCTTTTCTAACAGTACATTTTGTATGATATATTCTCGTTAAAGAAAAAGTTTCTATATATATCTCAATATCTTCATGATTTTTAATTCTCCTTGGAATTTTGGCTACTTAAGACAATACAAAAAGAAACCAAACTTGTCTTGGGAAGAAAGAGGTGATTTTAATTTCTTCGTATAGAATTTAGAAATCGACATGGGCTTGAGTTAGCTTTACATTTGTCAACTTAAAAATTATTTAGCATACACTTGATTCACTTTTGTGGATAGAGAAAAAAAAATGTAAGTGGGAATTTAACCCATGACCCCACCAATAGAAAGTCTAAACCTTGACCACTTTACAAAGAGCTCGAAGGCAAGACCCAATGACACTTGATTTGGCTGCATGGGAGGGCAAACCAAGGCTCGGATGGATATGCAGTTTTCCACACATGCATCAAATAAGGCCTTCCTAATATTAAACTCATGTACGGCTTGACTCAAGTGTGCAAAAATGTTTGCACTACAGGTATATCAAATCCCATTTGGTTTTGACATCATTTGGCATGTTTTCAGGAGTCCCAAATTGGCCTATCAAACCCCATTTGGTTTTGACATCATTTGGCATGTTTTCAGGAGTCCCAAATTGGCCTAAGGTTTTGCAACCTAGACTCCAAAAACCATATTGAAGTACTTGCACTCCGAAACCATAAAGTTTTTCCACCTTGCTTTTTTAGAGAAGAAATCAACTTTGGATCAAGCCAAGACTACAAGCTAACCAAGTTTTACCCCAATAGGGCCTTCCCAATTTCTAATGGAAATCACAAATAGGGCCTTCTCGACTTCCAATGGTAACAAGGTTTATATATGTGTTTATGAAAATCATAAAAAGCTACCGGTATGACTCCAACATTCTTGAAGTTTTACTATTTTTAGCAGTTTGCAGTTAAATTTGGTAAAAATCCTCACACCTAGTTTTTTATGGCCCTTCACGACCTCAAAACCCAACATGATGTTGCACATAGGCTCTCGGTGTTACAAAGTGGTACCAAGTGTGACCCCCAATAGCCTAGTAGACCCCTACTGTTTTACTAATTTTTGGGTAAAATTAACAGAGTCTTTATGAGTGCCTCAATGACATTGAATCTTCACAAGATTTTACACACATGTTTTTGGTGGTTTGATAAGCCCTATGTCTAAAACCTCGACCTAAAGGAAGATCTCTTACTATTTTTAAGAGCTGATGGTCACAACATGGAGCGATACATGTCAGTTTATGACCCAAACAAGGAAGGGTAGCTCAAACTTTTCACGTGATAAGGCTTTAGTAAAAAGATTTTTCACATTATTGTATACTACAATGGATTAGATTGATCTCTCCTACATGGAGCCTCTCTCTGACATACTGGTAATGCACTTCAATGTGTATACTGGTAATGCACTTCAATGTGCTTGGTCCTAGCATAAAAGACAAGATTCTTTACAATTTCCATCGCGTTGTAACTGTCAGTGAGAATATGATTAGGGGTATCTAAAGGGACACAAAAATCCTCCATCAATATTCTCAACCATACACATTCACCTCTCATAGTGTATCTAGCTTTAAAAGACAATGTTATCCCATAGCTAGTTGCTTCTTGCTTAGCCAAGATATGCATGAATTGCCAAGAAAGAAATAGTTTCTAGATGTGGTTTGGCGTGTATTATAATCACTTTGCTACCCAGTCTGGATCACTAAAGGCTGTAGTTCTAAGTCACCTCCCTTAACATTGAGCGATCCAAGGTCTTCAATGCCTTGTAAGTATTTAAAGATACGTTTCAATACTTGCCAATGCTTAGTGCCTGGGCAATGTATAAACTTTGAAAGCTATGACATACTATACTCGATGTCTAGTTGTGAATTACACAAATAGATTATACATCCAACATCTTGATCATATAAGTGGTTATAACCGGCATCCTATAAACTAAGCTTTACATTAAGCTCCATTGGTGTAGAGATTGGTTTGCAACTTTTCATATTGAACCTCTTGAGCAGTGCCTTGATGTACTTTGACTACTTAATGACTATGCCATCACCTTGCTATTTAAATTGCATACCCAAGTAGTAGTGCAAAAGACCAAGATATGACATCTTAGAATTTGAGGCAAAATCAGCCTTGAAAGCTGTAATGAAATCCTCATTAGTGCCTATAACCAGCATGTCATCTACATAGAGAATGGCAACAAGAAAATCTTGCTTGTCCTTTTTCACATATAAAGTACTTTCTATATAACTATTTTGAAATCCATGTTCAGTCAAATAGGCATGAATCTTTTGATACCAAGCTCTGGGAGTTTGTTTCAAACCATATAAAACATTATTAAGCTTGCATATCTCTTTGTTCTTGACCAGGTTGTGGACAAATCTAGTTGGTTAACTCAATTAAACTTCTTCCTGTAACTCACCATTCAAGAAAATATTTTGATGTCCAATGTTACACTTTCCATCCATAATGGGCTACCAAAGCAATAAGAAATTGGAAGTGTTCGTAATACAAGAAGTGGGAGCAAAAGTTTCATCATAATCAATCCCTTTCTGCTGGGGGCATAACCTTTTGCAATAAGTCTTTTCTTAAATCTATCAACGAATCCATTAAAGGTTTTCATATTTGGCATTTATATTTTTTGCAAGGCCTTAGCCTTAAATCTTTGTACATACCAATTAGTATTTTATGCTTTTGGTAGGCCCACGACTCTATAATTAGGGTTGCTTTATTTTTGGAAGGATCTCGTACGCTCAAAAACTCAAAAAGCTATTAGGCTTTATTTTTGGGTGATCTTTTTGTAAAAGCAAGCATCAATATATTTAAATATGGGTGAGCGGTAAGATGGGTCACACTCACCTAGGGGAGATTGAACCCAATCTTGTGTCGACGGCGGTGACCTCTTCTCTATTTTCAATCTTTCATGGTTTATGCTATTTTGTTTGAAATTATTTTCGTAAGGTTTTGGTGTTTGATTTATACAAAGTCTATGTTCTATTAACTTTTGTGTGAGTTTGAGTAACTCTTATTCAAGTGTCATAAAGATCCTGTTAGTAGTATCAGAGCTTGTGGACCACTCAAGGAGAAGAATTCTTGGAGAAAGAAAAAAATTCAAGGTAAAAATTTATTTGAAGCTTTTTGGAGTAAGGAAGGTTACTCAAATTATTTTTGGAGAATAATATGGCTTCATCAAATCAAAAGGAAGTTGTACGAGAAAAAGAAAGGCCTGTAGTAGTAAAGGTAAAAGGGCTTTGGACAAAGAGAGAGATTCATTCAGAAATCCAAAGGGCAAAGGAGGCAAAAGCAAATAGACCTTTGGGCAAAGATTCAATGGTTTATGAGAAATTTCTAGGTCATCAAATCAAGATTTGGATCAATGGATGAGGTTTGAAGCCACCTTTATGCACAAAACCACTCTTTTTTAATTAAAATCACCCTTCTTCTTCCCAAAACCACCTTCGTGAATCTTAATCCTCTCCATAATCCATAAGTATGGATGGAATCAGCACATTGAGGAGATCAAGGGCCTAATCTCAGAATTGCTAAACACTGTGTTTGCTTAAATTACATAATGGAGACCCACCATTTAAGTCAACATGATCGATGGTGAAGATGATGAGGACAACGATGAATTTTATCTCAAATAGGAGAATAATTCCAAATAAGAAGATGAATACGATGATCCACGTATGCCTAAACTCATCCAAAAGAAAATCTCTCCTCATATGCTTCTTAAAATGAAAAGTATATTGCATGATGATGGTAGTACACACGATTTTGAAAAGCTTATGCATGATCTTAAAATAGATGCTATTCCTTCTAAGTACAAGATTAATACTACATTCTAAGTATAATTGCACTAGGGAATCTCCGATTGAGGTGAGCTTTCACGAGTGCTTGCAGGTCTCTATACTCTGCAGCTAAGCCCATAGGGCTTAGCGTTCTCAGAAATTGCATCTCAGGTCGTTTCGGGTTCCGTTTTTGCATTACAAGTTCTGTACAGGTGTTTTCGTCATTTTGTACAAAAATTTCGACAGTGCAGTTTTCTGCAAAACAGGCATACGTATTCTATTGTGGACCGTGCTACATAGCACGAGTTGTTTTCTGTTCAGTCTTTGCTTCATTACACGTAGCTTTTGCATTAGTTTCAGTCAGTGGTGGCCATGGTTGATAACAGCAATGATGTATTTCGCATGTTGTCTACTGATGACCAATTGGATGGAGACAGCAACAACTACCCACTTTAGGCATACATGATGCAGCATGTTTTGGTTGCAAAAGGATTGTGGAAGATTGTGCAGGGTATGGATGTACGTCCAGGTTCTGTGGATGTAGGATCTGTTGAGGATGTTGCAAGTTCTAGCAGCTCTACTGTTGCTGCTGTTTTACCCACTGCTGAACAAGCTCATTGGGATGGTAAAGATGCGTAGGCTCATGCCTTAATTGCACTTTCTGTCAAACGTAACATCACTCCACATATTCATTCAGTAAAAAGCAAAACAGGCTTGGGATATTCTAGCTGGTTTGTATGCAGGTCGTAACGAGGCAAAAATCTCTTACCTGCGTAAAGAGCTAGAATCGAAGATTATGCAGGAAGATGATGACATGAATGTTTTTCTTATTACTGAGATTAAAGATCTCAAGGAACACTTGATTTTTGTAGGTGAGATTATTCCTGATCATTCTCTTGTGTAGACTGTTCTTGATGCTTTACCTGAGTCATATCAGACTTTTGCTTCCACGTGGAGACTTGTTACTGAGGACAGACCTAATGTTGTCAAGTATGATACTTTAGTCAACAAGCTCTTGCAAGAAGCGCATTCCAGGCAAAACAGGGCTAGGCAGCGTGCAGTTGATCAGGCATTTGTTACTGCCCAGTAGAGAAGAAGTGGTAAGGCAGCCTCTTCCACTGTTTCTTCTCCTATTAGTAGGTCTACAACTTCTTCTCCTTCCACAGGTAGCAACAATAGGTTTGAGAAGGCTCTTGATAAAGGCAAGAAAAAAATTAGGTGCAACTATAGTAAGGCAGCTGATCATATCATTAAGAATTGCCCTAAGCTAAAGGCTAAAGAGACAAAGAAGAAAGATTCAAATGCAGCCACGATAGCGGATACTTCTACAAATGTAGATTCTACAAATGTTGTGCAGGATACAGAATGGGCGTTTAGCGTGTATTGCCAGTTTGACCCATCTGTAACATGATGTATGCTTGGCAGTTTTTGTTGACTCTGATACATGGTATTTTGACAGTGGTGCTACAAAGCACATTACCTCGCATCGTGATATGTTCAGCAAACATTTGCTTTCACAATTTTTGATTTCGGATAGGCATATTAAGTGGATATCTTTTATTTAAAGTTTTTAGTCAACTATTCAATACACTCTTGGACGTGAAAATGTTATAGGTGATGCCTTGAGTAGGAGACCTAGCATTAATAACATATCCATTATTGAGAGTTTTTCATATGTGACAACATGAAATACTTTGAGTAGGAGACCTAGCATTAATAACATATCCATTATTGAGAGTATTTCATGTGTGACAACATGACAGGAATCTATGAAAATGATTCTTACTTTTGTGATGCATATAACAAAATGAAGGATAATGATTGGTTGCTGCATTTAGATTACTCATATGATTAGTTGGTGCATTTATATTACTCATATGATGATGGATTTTTGTTCTTTCAAAATAAATTATGCATCACTAAACCATTTAGGCAATCATCAATCATTGAATAATCTCGTCAAACCCCTTATGTGTTGGACATAGAGGTGTCTTATCTACTTTTCAAATTGTTGCTAGAGATTTATTTATTTATTTTTGCCTAACATACGTTGTGACATTGCAAACTTTGTTTTTGCATGTGTTACTTATTTTATTGCTTGCAAAAATACATTGGCTACTTAATAAGATGCGCATATGTTCATTAAACAAGTGTTGGTACATCATGGATTACCAAAGATCATTGTTTTTAATAGAGAGAGAAAGTTTTGTAGTGATTTTTGGACTACATTGTTTGACAATCATGGTACAAAACTTGATGTTTCTACTGCTTTTCAATCCTAAGTCAAATGGTCAAACTGAAGTTACAAATAGCACCATTGTTGATTTGCTTAGATCCTATGTTTCATCTCAACCTAAGTAGTGGGAAAAGTATTTACACATTTTGCAATTTGCATATAACAATTGTCCTTACACTGTTACCACCAAGAGAGCACCTTTTGAGATAGTCTATGGCTGGAAAGGCTTTGCCAACTCCTACAACTTATGTGGGTGATGCCATTATTTTAATTTCATATGTGAAGTATGTAGATTGGGTTAGTATTTATGTAAAGGATGTGCCTTTTATTTATATCATTTTTCAGGATTGATATGTTTAATCAATTGTGTGCACTGGTATGATATATTTAGGATTAATGTGTTTAATCAGTCGTGTGCGCTGGTATGCTATAGTTAGGATTAATTTGTTTAATCAGCTATGTACGCTAACTAGTATTATTTTGGTATAGGCGATGATTGAGTGGCAGGCTATGTGTTGTCGCGGATGGAACATTTGTTGGACCACAATGAGATATCTTGGAAGACATGTGATCACCTTTTAGGTTTTCATATTTGGCATTTATATTAGCCTTAAACCTTTGTACATACCAATTAGTATTTTATGATTTTGGTAGGCCTAAGACTTTATAATTAGGCTTGCTATATTTTTGGAAGGAGCTTGTATGCTCAAAAACTCAAAAATCTATTATGCTTTATTTTTGGATGATCTTTTTATAAAAGGAAGTATCAATATATTTAAATATGGGTGAGCGGTATGATGGGCCATACTCACTTAGGGGAGATTGAACCCAATCTTGTGTCAACGATGACCTCTTCTCTATTTTCAAGCTTTCATGGTTTATGCTATTTTGTTGAAATTATTTTTGCTCAATTTGTGTAAAATCTATGTTCTATTAATTTTTGTGTTTGAGTTTGAGTAATTCTTCTCTAAGTGTCATAAAAGATCCTATCAAATATCCTACAAGTTGCTTCTAATCCATCTAAGCATAATCTTAGATTTGTTGATTGTTGATCTTTCAGCATTTACTACATCTTCTAGCCGATACACAGTTGACGCATCAAATCCTTGAGCCTAGATTTATTAATTGTTGATCTTTTCAGCATTTACTACATCTTCTAGCCAATTTATAATTGATGCATCAAATCCTTGAGCCTAGATTCATTAATTGTTGATCTTTTAGAATTTATTACATCATCCAACTAATTGGAAGTTTGTGCATCAAGTCCTTGAACATTCCCTCCTTGTAATAAACAAGGATCAGTAGGGCAAAATCTGATGAGAATCAATAAATAGTAGCAGAGGTAAATAACCCATCAAACATATTTGGAGAATTGGCATAGGCATACTTATTGAAGTCCATCAGTCCATCATTGAATAGACAGAATCCTCTAAAAAAATGACATCCCTATTGATGATAATCTTCTTTGTGAGAGAATTGTATAGAGGATAATCTTTTCTTTTGGCACTATAACCAATTAAAATGCATTTCACTACCTTATCATCATCAAGCTTAGTTCTGCTTTGTGCTGACGCATGTACATATGCTAAACATGATATTATGATCATTGAAAGTGAGAAGATCTCCAAAATTTCTTCCCTTGTAAAAATAGCACATCTTCCATCGCTCAAGCTAGCTCTTCATCATAAGGAGAAGAAACACATTGGCTATGCAAACCTTCCCAAGAAAATCAAAGAGTATCCCAAAACTGTGTTGGAGAGGTGAAATAAGCCCAAGAGCTTGTAAGGAAGGTGCAAGCTACAAGGTGTAGGCTAAACTAGTGGATATCCTTAAGCAAGTGGTCATACAAACCACTGACCTCATCCTTGACCCCATTCTAGATCCAATGTTCAAACTAGTAAGGGAGCAGTAGAGCCTACCAAAGGCCTTAACAAAACCCATGACCATAAGCTAGTTTTGGAGCCCCCGGCTTTAGAACCAATCCCATCAAATCCCACATTGTTAGACAATAGAGGTGCCCACCACGAGCTAGCAGAAGTGCATGCTCTAGAATGCGGCATCCAAACACTAGCTTGGGCCTGTGACCCTTCTAGACAATAATCTCATATCATTGTGGACGTCGACATCATGGGAGTCCCTTCTCTCTAGAATACTCGAGCTGGATGCCAGCATTTGCCTCTCTCTAATTTTGGCTACATGAATAAATGGTTACTTTTAGCATGGATAATTCATAACTTTTTTACACCACATATGTACTTCTCACCATCACCACCAAGGCACTACCCTTTCCTTTCTCCAACAAAAATGGTTACACCCTTCCACTTATTTACTTGGAAATAGAAGCACTCCAAATTATATTCATGATGTTGTTCATGGCTCCAATGGACTAAGTTGTACTTTGTTACAAAACATAACTCTCTATGGCACACTTCAATTTATGCATAACCATGGATGTTTAGAGAGAGAAAATTTCGCAAGTCTCAATGTTAACGAGTTTAATTTTTACATTTTTGTATAGAGTGAGGGTGCATATTTTTCAACTCTTCATCTTATGTGAGCATTTACTCATTTTTGGATACCCAAAATATCTCATATTTTTGATATTACTCATAGTTTCTTACTAATAAACCTTGTACATAGTCAACTCTTCATCTTATGTGAGCATTTACTCATTTTTGGGTATCTTCTTTTACAAATTGGATTTATCTCCTCCCTACACATGGATTGATCTTATTGGCCCAAAGGAACCTTAATTGGACCATAATCTAAAATTTTTGAAAATCTAGACCCTTAGGCTAAGGTCCTTTATACCCATTTCTAATTAATTCTAATTGCACATTGGAAAATTCTTTCTGAATTTCTGTTTCAGGGGAATTCATTTTAATAAGACGAGATATTTTTCTATCCAAAAATATTCAAAATCTGAATATTCTCTCTCTAGAATATTTTCTCTCTCTATGCCAAAACAGGCAGAGACAAGATCTCTTATATTTCTGAAGAGGGAATTGATTACAGGGGAGTATGCTGGACATTTTGAGAGGCTGGGGAGGAATCTTACATTCTCTCCCACTTGAAAAACGTGAGATGTCCTCATCTCGCAAACTTGGGATAATTTCGCAAGATGCACGAATATGAGACTTAGAGAAAAATTTAATTAAGATTAACCACCAAAAAAAAAGTCTCAAAGAGAGTAAGATTCAAGACAAGAACAAGATTTCAACTTTATTCATTCTTGGAACATATACAGTAAAGATAGAAGAACTCTTTACACTTCCATAAGCTCGTCCATCATATGGTCACAAAAGCAGCACTCATCACAAGTTGCGCACGTATAAGGTAACTCATCTATGGGAATAATTTTGCTGGTTATTGCCGCACCTATCTCAGTGGTATGAGGTGATCTAACAAAAGGACCTCTGAGAGGCAAGCCAAAAACGGGGTAAAGGCATATCTTCTGATGAGGAAGAAAACACGCCAGTAAGAAGACCCACTCAGACAACCCAATATGCCTTGATCTCATGACGCAGTAGTATCGGGGACCCAAACCCAAAGCTTCAATAACCATGGCCAAGCGGACATTGTTACGAAAGTGCTGCTGACCCCACGGTGTTACCCTAGTTATATCTTGATAGGTCCGCCATTTGGTCTGAGCTACAGAAGTTCCCAAGTGAGGAAAAAGTGAGCGCTCATACAGTTCTATAAAATCCTTCTTCACAAACTCGCTTGCGTCTTGAAGGTGAGAAATCATCATGGATAAAACTAATTCCTGTTGCCAAGCCATGAAGGAGATTAAGAAAGAAAGGAGATCGATGGAAGTAAGATTACTGTGAGCGACAAGTAAAAGTTACGACTTATATAAAGGAAGGAGCTAGCGTAACCTAGAAGCCAACGGTATCTTGCCACCACTGAAGTTTTACCATCTTTCTATGATTTGGGTTTGGCACATATTTCTATAGAAAGCATTAAGAACTTTGAGATGAGGAGATAAAAGAAGTTCGTAGGCTCAGTCACTTACTTTCTTTGGTCCACAATATTTGGGTGATAACTACTTATACTCCCCAAGAGATAAAGAACTTCTTTTGGTCCATACTCAATGAAGACCATATCTGCTTCTTTGAATTCTCTGACTGTCCTCTTCTTATCTGTATATTGTTTCTGTCGATCCTGGGCAGCGTTTATATCTTTATGAATTGCCTGCATCTGTTGCTCTATGTCGCCAAGCATTTGACTGGTCATCTCGACCCTAATCAATGGTTCGACCTGGTTAATGGAGTTAAGCAATCTTGTCCGAGAGACGGACCCTGATTAGATTGGTATGAAGGAATTGGTCTCTTAATTTGGGTTCTAGACTTCCCTGTGCCCTTTTCATGGTAGAAGTCGGGCAGTCTTTTAACTGATGACCAAAACCTTAGCATCCAAAATACCGGTTCTCACTTCTGAACTCATCGTTCTGAATCCTTAAAACAGGTGGGCTCCTGAGAAGGTATTCTGGGAAAGTGTCTTCCCTTTTTAAACAGAATCTTTCTTTTATTTAGAGAAGGAATAATTATTAGATCAGAAAAGGAGATTCTTACTCCTGTATACCTCTAAGGCTAGGGGAGGAATCTTACATTCTACCCCACTTAAAAAGTGCAAGATGTCCTCATCTCGCAAGTAGAGGACAACTCTTTTGCTTAAGATCCAATTTATTCTGGGGTTCCTTATATTCTGGTCAACCCAACAAAATATGGGGATAAATATCCCTTATATAGAACTCATCATTAAATAACAATTCATTCAGATCATATCATTCATATCTTTAATACGATAATGGTCCATTAGACCAAAAAATTTCCTTCTGAACATTCCTCACGGGAATTTTAGTTAAGCAAGTTCTCAATTTGTCATCCCTTAACTTGATCTACCGTCTCAAGTATTAACAGTAGCAATTTGACAGCACAATCCACTAATCTCATAGTGATTTGTTGAAATCATTTTCATCATTTATCATTACAGGGACTCGTCCCAATCATCCACATTGTGGTTTCGCTCAGCTTATTACATTTCAACCCATTTTCAGGGATCATCATTTTTCAATCAGAATCCAAATCAATTCATCAGTTCCCAAACAGATTCCCAAACAGAATTAAAAATCATATCAACCACATTCGAATTAAAAATCATATCAACCACATTCGAATTCATTAATGATTATAATTTCAAGTCTTAGATTTACTCGTATATACTGTCGGTAAAGAGCTGCAGTTATACCCTCGGTATATACGGATAGTCATGATACTCGAAACTATAAGGTAAATACCATCATGTCTAGGCCTCAAGCAAGTCAGGGTTCCATACAATTGCGGTACTTCCAATTTAAGTCCTAATTACTAATTTACGAATTTCAATTTGAATAACAAATTATATGAATTATATCACACAATTACAACCTTTTTGTGCATCTTGATAAATTTTTGACATAATTGGCTCCTCAGTTGATCTTATTGGAGATCTATGATATATGTCTGATAAACAGATTTTTCTTTATCCGATCGTCTGTAAACAATCACTTAAATAACATGAAAAAACATTTGTATATTTATATACAAGTTGCAATAAGTACATAGAATGGCTCGGCTCCAAAATTTAAAATCTCCTTGGGAGACGCATAAGACGACGGTACTGGGCCATAGTCATGCCCTGTTACATAATTTCTCTAATTGCGAAGGGAGCTATTATTTTCTCCTTAGGGATAAATCGACTAAAGAGTCTATAAACTCGGCAAGCAAGTCTGAAATTTTGAGGCGTTGAATGATATAGAATGACACCACACGTCATTTTCAGCTTTATCAAAATCATGGCCAATGAGAGGTTCTGCCTCAGCATTGCATGCCGGTTGCAAGAGACGTGGATATATAGCCCTGCAAACCACTTATGCTGTTGTCTCTCCACTAGGTTAGGAAAATATAATTCCTCGAAATGGCGTGCGAGTCTTGCTCGGCTTGTTCGAGTTGAAGCGGAAGAGATGAGATGTTCGAAGGTGAACGCAGTCATATCTTGAGACTGGGTGAGGTCGGGAATACCAGATAAGTAGGGAACTTCCATCTAAAAAAAAATCTTTGATTAAAAATTCTTCATTAAAGAGGCTTACGGAATGAAAATACATTATGAAAAATGCTTTTTTAGAATTTTTATTATCAATTTATGATAAGAATTCGCTTATCCGTATTAGTTTTAAAATGCTCTGATACCAACTGTAAGATCCCTGTTCCCACCGCGCAACGGATTCGGGGTGCTAGCAACGGAAGTAACACATCTTGCGCGGGTCAGGGTCTCACACTCGGGGCCTCGCCCACAGATATCCGGATAAGAGACTAATCCATCGGTTTTTCCAAAACCGAACCCGGAAAAACTTCCCTTATCCGGAAAGCACGGGCGATTCCACCAGGATAACTCTTTACTCTAACGTAGTTAAGATCATTACTGATCAAACTGATCCGACTGCACCTCTAGCGGTACTTGGTCAGATCAAGGAAGAAACTTGCACTTGGATCATTGGGATCAACGCTTTTTTCCCCATCAAGAGGCACAGCCGTTGATTCCTATCCATAGAACAATTACTATCCGGGATTTACTTCATCTATCGTAGTAATAGAAATTAAATCTTGATTTACGGATCCATCAGTCCAGCCTAACCCCATCTAGTCCCATGGGTTAGCCAACCTCCCAACCACTGTAGTGATGGGATCCAATTAGGAATTTGGTTAGGTTTTGTCCCGGGTACCAGGGAAAAGAGTTCCTAGGCCCCCTAGCCGGAAGTTCATACAAACATAAAACTAGTCACACCACTTACACACCCAATATGAAATTGCCTTTTTCTCAGCATCAATTAACTTTCAAACAATCCTTTAATGAAACCATTATGTCACTGATGACAATCCTCAAAGTCTCTGGTTGAATCCTTATTTCCCGATATCATCAGTGTACTTATGGCATCATTGGCAACCAGAATGCTCACCACCTGTTCACTCAGGGGCCTTTTCCATAGTTCCTAGCTCATAGTAACCGACAATATATTCATATAATAGAATGGAATCTCTGTGGAAGATCAGCAAGATCAACCCACAGATCCATATAAAAGAGCCATGGACTCATCCGTTTTGAGGACCAGCAAGGTCAATCAACCAGATCCATGCCCGGTTTCAGAAAACAACTCTTACTCCTTGTTCCAATATCTTCCACGACACACGTGTGGGTATCTTCGGTGACCCAAAGCCCGAGCACCGTATGGTCAGCACCCTCTAGGATCCTTCGCAGGTGACCTAGCG
The DNA here is from genome assembly GCF_041138505.1 of Cibotium barometz. Lineage (NCBI taxonomy): Eukaryota > Viridiplantae > Streptophyta > Polypodiopsida > Cyatheales > Cibotiaceae > Cibotium > Cibotium barometz. The sequence goes on from NC_141075.1 coordinate 41,148,189, forward strand.
CTTCACTCATAGGCCGCTTCCTTGGTCCCTCATCCACCGTACCGGAAGCTCACCATTTAAATCGAACCGAGGCTGGTCAAGACCTCGATCGACCTTGCTACGCGAGACGTCCTCCATTGACTCTCCGTCCTCAGCAGTTGCAACTTTATCAGTTCAGTCTTCATGACCTTAATCCTCAAGACGGTCAAAATGCTTCCCCAGCATTCTTGACATAAAACAGTCATTTACAAACAGTCACAAAATACAGTTTCTATAATGAACTCTCGTCTTTCCATATTATCCACTCTCGGACCACATTACTTATTCCACATTCCATTCAATGTGTACTCGTTCTCATCCATTCACTCATATAGACTACACATTATCTCACATACACCTTCATATTCATTATTCTACATACATATCCATGTTCGTACGTCCACATCATACATCCAATTTCACATTCATACACTGCGCATCTACATGCATACATCCAATTTCACATTCATACATACGCATCTACATGCATACATCCACATCCACATTCATACATCCATACTTCCATTTTCACATCCACACATCCACATTCACATTCATACATCCACATTCACATGCATACATCCATTTTCACATCCTCATTCATACATCCACATTCACATACATACATCCACATCCGTATCTACATCCATACATCCACATCCACATCCACATCTTCATTCACATTCACATCCATACATCCACATCCACATCTTCATTCACATTCACATCCATACATCCACGTCTACATACATACATCCATTTTCACATCCTCATTCATACATCCACACTTCTATTTCCACATCCACACATCCATATTCACATTCATACATCCATATCTACATACATACATCCATTTTCACATCCTCATTCATACATCCACACTTCTATTTCCACATCCACACATCCATATTCACATTCATACATCCATATCTACATTCATACATCCATATTACATCCATTCACGCCCTAACACATCCCATATGCATCTTATCCCATCAGATACACTCTCTACCTCATCCCATACACATCTTAACACATCCTAACTCATCTTAACACATTCTATCACATCTCATATACCTCTTATCATATCCTATCACATCTCATACACATCTTTTCACATCTCATACACCTCTTATCACATCCTATCACTTCCCATACGCATCTTATCACATCTCATACACCTCTTATCACATCTTATCACATTTTATATCTTTTTATAGAATACAAGAGAATTCTTATATTTGATATAAGATTTCTCTACACATTTATTTATGCATAAATTCCATTTGAGGAGTAACATTTTCGAAATAAAAATCAATCTTTTATGCATCTTCCTATGCATAAATTCATTTTAAATGAAAATGACACTTTTGAATTAAAATTCCATCTCTTATGCATCTTCCTATGCATAAACTCAATTTAGATGAGAATTGATACTTTTGAATTAAAAATCCATCTTTTATGCATCGTCCTATGCATAAATTCAATTTGGATGAGAATAACACTTTTGAATTGAAATTCCATTCTTTTATGCATCTTCCTATGCATAAATTCAATTTAGATGAGAATGACACTTTGAATTTAAAAATCAATCTTTTATGCATCTTCTTATGCATAAATTCAATTTGGTAGGAATTACACTTTTAGAATAAAAGAATTTCTCTTATGCATCTAAGTTATGCATAAAATCCATTTATGATGAAAATCACACTTTTAGTATAAAAAGAATATCTTTTATGCATACCTCTATACATGAAATCCAATATGATAAAAGTCACACTTTTACAATAAAATAATCAACTTTTATGCATACCTCTATGCATGAAATTCAAATATGATAAAAGGCACACTTTTATAATAAAATAATCAATTTTTATGCATACCTCTATGCATGAAATCCAAATATGATAAAAGTAACACTTTTATAATAAAATAATCAATTTTTATGCATACCTCTATGCATGAAATCCAATTATGATAAAAGTAACACTTTTATAATAAAATAATCAATTTTTATGCATACCTCTATGCATGAAATCCAAATATGATAAAAGTAACACTTTTATAATAAAATAATCAACTTTTATGCATACCTATATGCATGAAAACCAAATATGATAAAAAAATACTTTTATAATAAAATAATCAACTTTTATGCATACCTCTATGCATGAAATCCAAATATGATAAAAGAAACACTTTTATATTAAAATAATCAACTTTTATGCATACCTCTATGCATGAAATCCAAATATGATAAAAAAATACTTTTATAATAAAATAATCAACTTTTATGCATACCTCTATGCATGAAATCCAAATATGATAAAAGAAACACTTTTATATTAAAATAATAATCTTTTATGCATACATCTATGCATGAAATCCAAATATGATAAAAGAAACACTTTTATTTTAAAATAATAATCTTTTATGCATACCTCTATGCATGAAATTCAAATATGATAAAAGAAACACTTTTATTTTAAAATAATAATCTTTTATGCATACCTCTATGCATGAATTCTAATTATGATAAAAGTAACACTTTTATGTTAAAATAATAATCTTTTATGCATACCTCTATGCATGAAAATCAATTATGCATAATATAAAAATCAATTTCTCTAGGATTACAATGAATATCTTTCAATTAATCTAGGATGATAATTCCTAGAATATGGTAGGAAGTCCTCTTTTCATGCTTTGAATGAAATTATTTTATGCATAATTTTTATAAAAATTTTACCATAGCTCCGCTGCTATGTGACTGATAAATCTCAATTTTTCTAAGGGATAAAGCTTATCATTAAGAAAATAATTAGAATGATCCCTAATTGGATCATTAATCCATAATGGATTGAATCATCAATATTCATGAAATACATAAACTAAAAGCATAGAAAAAAGCCATTAATTTGGCCTCAAGCATAGATTAATCTTGGATTAAGGAAAAGCTTTATGAAAAGCTTCATTTGGATTGAGAATGGGTCATGAGTATGACCATTTCTTGAGTGAGAGAGAGAAATTACATAAAAACCATTTGAATTAAGCATAAATAGAAATTTATGTAATTCTTAACTATCATTAATCAATTAACTTCAATAGCATTCATCAAATTATGTAACTCTTCACTACCATTCATCAATTAACTTCAGTAGCATTCAAAAACCATTCCAATTAAGCTTCTCAAGCTTGAGAGGGGTTGAGAAGAGAAGCATTGAGAAATTATAGAAAAGATCAAAATTCACCATTTACCTTACAAATTGCTTGATTCTTTGTTCACGGTAGAGGCCCCCAACCAATCAATTGGTTAAGTATGTTGATGGAGCCACCAATGGGGATTGAAGAAAGAGGGAAGCTCCAATTTCTTCAATTTGGAGAGAATTTTAGAGAATAGTAGAAATTAGCATTATTTCAGCATAACTCTAGTATAGTAAAATTCTTCTATTTTTTTTCAAGGAACTCATGTTCTATTTATAGAAGAGGGAAGCTATAACCAAAGCTAACTGAATTCTAGAATTTTCCAGATTCAGGTTGGTTGAATTTGGACTAGATTTGGACCTAGTTTGGTTACTTTTTGATTCGGTTTGGTTCTATTTTGATTTGGTTTGATTCAAGAGAGAGGAGAGATAAAAATATCACATTATTTTTGAGTTTAAAACTCATTCAAGCATGTGAAATATGCACCTCCTTTAATGGACTCCCTTTCCTTACATATGTGTCAAAATGGAATTATTATACCCAAAATATCTCATATTTTTAATATTGCTCATAGTTTTTTACTAATAAACCTTGTACATTTTTAACTCTTCATCTTATGTGAGCATTTACTCATTTTTGGATACCCAAAATATCTCATATTTTTTATATTACTCATAGTTTCTTACTAATAAACCTTGTATATAGTCAACTCTTCATCTTATGTGAGCATTTACTCATTTTTGGGTATCTTCTTTTACAAATTGGATTTATCTCCTCCCTACACATGGATTGATCTTATTGGCCCAAAGGAATCTTAATTGGACCATAATCTAAAATTTTTGAAATTCTAGACCCTTAGGCTAAGGTCCTTTATACCCATTTCCAATTAATTCTAATTGCACATTGGAAAATTCTTTCTGAATTTCTGTTTCAGGGGAATTCATTTTAATAAGACGAGATATTTTTCTATCCAAAAATATTCAAAATCTGAATATTCTCTCTCTAGAATATTTTCTCTCTCTATGCCAAAACAGGCAGAGACAAGATCTCTTATATTTCTGAAGAGGGAATTGATTACAGGGGAGTATGCTGGACATTTTGAGAGGCTGGGGAGGAATCTTACATGATGGAACTTTATTGTGTGTTTGGTGAAATTAAATAGAATACACATTGCCGATATGGACCATGCTGGCACACGGGCTATCAAAGAGACTTTATTTTTCCTTTTTGATAAAATTAAACCCTTTTTGTTTGTTGTTTAAACTTGAGAGTGCTTACTTTTTAATGTTGATTAAAGTATTGATGAAGAACGTTTTATGTTTTCATTGAAGTGTTGATGAAAAACTTTTAAAGTGTTGGTGTTTCTAGACTGATGTAGCCTTAACATGTATGCATTGGCCGACACCTCTTTGAGGGTGAATTAGTAAATACAACCAACATTTGTTTGGAAAATCTAGAAGACTATTTGAAATAGTTTCCCGATGAGGATGTCAATCTTATTGCAAAATTTCTAAAGAAGTACACTAAGGGAGCTAAGACTTGGTTTCCACATTGACACCAAGATACTTGGGTAGATTGGTATATAATGTAAGTTATTTAATGTTGTTTAATAAGATATTTTAACATGTGTAACTTTAGCATTTAAGACATTTTCATATACAATTAGACAACGTCATAAGCAACAAGTACATCAAGTGTCTATGAATTGGATATTTTGTGTCGTTGAGAGCATAATGTGGTTTCCATAGGTTCAGTTCTTCAAATATTTACATAAGAAGGTGGAACCAATGAGGTCTTATTTATCTAAGGAAGAGTTGAAAAAGCTGAAGAATAAGGAAATGGATGAATTAACTAGAAAGTATAATGATAGTGCTCAAAGACTAGTGTACATGTATACTATTTTAGAGTGGTCGCCAGGTCTGTGTTTGTTGGTTGTTTTCTAAGTTTCTCTTTGTAGCATGTGTTTGAAATTATGTAAGTTTTTAATATTTTTGAAAGAGAATGGCCACATTATTTCTCTCCCTCTAATTGATAGGTAGTGGTTGTTGTTGATCACTAATGAGGTTTTTTGTAGTTGGTTCAAATGAGGTCTCTTTGGTTGTTTCTGTTTGGAAGACAGTGCGGACAACACTCGCTGAGTGCTTTCTAAGAAAAGAAGAACTTTTGTCTATGTTCCTAAGTATAGCATGGATTCATTACCTCTTGGGATGGGTTATAAGTGTATAGCCATTGTTGGTGATTTCATTGCCTTAGGGGTAGATTTCTCATACAACAAGAATAATCCCATGGATTCATTACCTCTTGGGATGGGTCATAAGTGTATAGCCATTGTTGGTGATTTCATTGCCTTAGGGGTAGATTTCTCATACAACAAGAATAATCCCATGTACACAGAGATTCATGAGCATATCATGAGATAACAGCCTCAAGGTAGGGAGTGTGTGAGGAAGGGGAAACCTGTGGGGTAGACATCAAATTTTATTTTTCTTGATCTCCCCTTCAGTGGATTTCTTTATGGTTCTTCGCGTCGACCTACATGGGAATATGATCACAAAGGAGCATGTGCGATATGGGATATTAGTGGTGGTAGCCTCTTTGCTTTTTTAATCATGGATGGCTACCCATTATGGCATCCAATGGAGATATGATTGATCTTTTTTTCTTGTTGTTGCATGGGAAACCTTGGTGTGGTTCAAAGAATCAAATTATAGTTTAGGTGCTTTACTTTTAGGACATTCCGTAGGGTGGATTGAGAGGTATTGTCATGTATCTGATCTTGAGATTTGGCATCAAGTTATTGGCATGCATCACTCTACCTATGGCTATTTGGAGCTTGTAGGATCTATGATAGAGGTATGTCCACTCTTCTTTTGGTGTTTAATGATGCTTTGCTATGTTGTGCTTTGTACTTTTGCATACATTAGCTACTGAATATATTATTTGTCTTGTTTTGGGTCCTTGTAGTGTAGTACATCTATAATGTTTATGATCTGCAGATGGAGGATGGATTCACCCATCTACTTATCGGATAATACACCTCTATTTGAGTCCCTTTAGATGCGGCCATTAGAGTCTGTTGCATACTATCATTTGTTACCTACAGGAAGGTATAAGGGACTTGATGGTGCTGAGTGGCGTGGGAGCATGGAGATAAGACATACATTCATGCCTTGTTATTTGGAGCTGTTGTGCGCGGTGGTATAGCAGTGGAGCTAGGTTGCGGCACAACCGAATCCTGAGGGCATGCCTTCACACTGGTCGCATGTGCATTTCGATGGATGTGGATGACAGGGTTATCACATCTTATGTGCAGCCTCTTCTTCATAGCAAGAATAGAGCTAGAGGTGAGGAGGCGAGTACTTCACATATTGGTGATGATATGGTGGATGTACTAGCGGAATCAATTCGTATGACTAGTGAACACCTTCACCTCGTATTCATTAGCACTATTAATTAATATTTTGTTTACTATTAGGACATTTTTTGGGTGGATTCCATTTCATACCTTTGTATGGATTTGTGAATGTCATGGGAATATTGGTTATGTCTTAGGTGCAGTGTTGCTATTTTATTATGTTTGTGGCACCTTTTAATGCTTTTTGTTTTTCCACTGTTGATTTATACATAAACATTTTTTGGTCAGCAAGCTGATTGAAAGATGCTTTGAAGAGAGAGGTAATTTTTCATTTGCTTCCTCTGTTGTGTGCATAGATGATAACTTGGCCTAAAATTTCTTCTTGTTATTTTTGTTGAGACAATTGCAAGACGCATGGTAGCCGATCCCCGATATGATCAGAGATGTTAAAGCACCAACACAAATGCAACTCTTTTGTCGATGATGATGAGTGTGACTCGGTGTAATCCAATATGGACCACAAGTGATTAGCTAGTAGCTATGTTTTCACTATCACAGTTCGTTTGTGGCTCTTGGTGCCTTCTATGAATGGAATGTTGCTCTAATTAAGTAAATGAAACCTCAACCTTTTTTGTGCCAAAGTGACGTGATCCAGTGCATGAATTGCTTGCTCCAAAAGACATTGTAGATGGCATTATCTTTTCTTTTTGAGATTGTATTGACGGGATTCTCTCGTTCTTAATTTCGCTCATTCCCACTCGCTCATTGTTTGGTATACCTCCACTAGAACATTCTCACATAATCCCTCAAGGGATTTCACTTTAGGACTTAGGGATTTCACTTTAGGACTTAGGGATTTCACTTTAGGACTTAGGGATTCAATTTTTGGATTTGTTTGACTTTATATAAGCTTATATGCACTAGATACTAGAAAAATAGGGCTTAGCCAAGATTAGAGTAGAAATAAGTGAGCATTAAGTCTAGTGATTAAGCATAGAGATTAATCTTATGATAATAATTAACACAAGAGAGTGTGATTGAGACACACTAGAGATTAGCACAATAGCCAAAAGGTCTATTTCTCTATTAATTGTTGAAGCCTTTAATAGGCACCAAAATATATCAAAATAAACTCCCTATGTGAGATATTTATAACTCTTAAAACCTATGAATCATGGCTTATTTCATTATTGATGAATGATTATTTGCTATTTCCAACTCTGTTGGAATTAGGGTTGCAGGAAAGCATACAAAGCTTGGAGAAAAAGAAGCAAGAATGCACACAATACAAAGTGTATTAGATTGTGTCAATGTACAAAAGATAAGTTAGCCCTAGAAGGATGGGCGTATATACAAGCCGGGGGAAAAAACCTCCTAAAGAGGGAAAAAGTGCCCCGACGGTCCTAAGTGTGTTCACACACATCACTGCCTATATATATATGGCAAAAAATCCCCCTTGGGAGTGATGGTGTGAACGAGAGCTGGCACTCATGTATAGGGGAGTGCCATGCCCGAAGTAGATCAGTCCACAAAGGGGAGCAAGCCCAAAGCTTTGCAGAAAGCTTCGAACTTCTCACGAGGAAGCGCCTTTGTGAAAAGATCAGCGAGGTTGTCCTGTGTTGGCACATAGGCCAAGCTGATCTCTCCTGCTGAGAGTCTCTCCCTGACATAGTGATAATGCATCTCAATGTGCTTTGTGCGAGCATGAAAAATTGGGTTTCTCGCAACTGCCAATGCACTCTGTCTGTCAGTGAAGATAGAGGTGGCAGACTCCTGTCCAACACCCAAGTCAGCCACCACAAGCCGTCTGAGCCACACACACTCAACCGTAGCTGTGAAAGCTACCCTGTACTCAGCTTAACCAAGATATGCATGAGCTACCGAGCATGAAACAAAAACCACTTGTGGACACTCTTGTGTCATAGCAACCAGCCCAATCTGAGTCCGAAAAAGCATGTAAATCTGGCGGCAACGATCTCCCCTTGGGATAAAACAACCCAAGATGTATGGTGCCACTCAAGTAGCGAAAGATGCGTTTACCAATGCTGAGACCCTGGGCTATGCATAAACCTGCTCACCTGTGAGACTGCAAACTGAATGTCCGGCCTCGTAATGCATACATAAATGAGGCAACCAACAGCTGTCTGATAGAGTGTGACATCAAAGTGATCTCCAGCATCATGAAGACTCAACTTCAAACCTGTCTCCATTGGAGTAGCAATAGGCTTGCAGTCTTCAAGGCCAAATCTCCGCAAACAATGTCTCAATATACTTTGTTTGACACAAAGCAATACCTCCATCACACTGCTTAAATTGTATCCCCAAATAATGATGCAAATGCCCCAAATCTTACATCTCAAAAGAGGCATTCAAGTCAGCCTTAAAATCAGCAATATGACTCTCATTTGGTCGTGTGATGAGTAGCATGTCATCGACATAGAGAGCAATGATTAAATGTACATCATCCACACGTTTAACTTACAAAGTGCTTTCTGTTGGACTATTCTGAAAACCATGTGCAATCAAATATGCATGTATCTTTTCATACCAAGCTCGTGGAGCTTGCTTTAAACCATATAAAGCCTTTTTCAACCTGCACACTTTGTTTTCTTGCCCTCTTTGAACAAAACCACGAGGTTGCGATACATACACCTCCTCATGCAAATCTCCATTCAAGAATGCAGTCTTTATGTCCAACTGATGTACATTCCAACCATTATGAGCTGCCAATGCACAAATGCTACGAATGGTACAAGTGGGAGCAAAGGTCTCATCAAAATCAATGCCCTTTTCTTGAGCATAACCCTTTGTTTGCAACAAGTCTAGCCTTATAGCGATCAACACTGCCATCTGGCTTTCGTTTCAATCTAAAAACCCACTTACATCCAATGGCCTTTTTACCAATAGGCAAATCACACAAAGACCATGTACCATTTTTCATTATAGCATCATATTCACTTTGCATTGCAGCCAACCAATTTTTTGAATTTTGTGCCTCATCAAATGAAAGAGGTTCTTCCTGTTCACACATACTAGACACAGCCAAAGCATAACAATCTGATGTATAAGAGGCATGCTGAAAACCTGAACGAGTACGACTAGTCATAGGTGCATTAATCTTACTATATCACGCAAGGTTTGCACCAGCCATTTTGGCATACCTCTAGCCTGCTCATTTTCAGCCCTATCCTCATGAATTACATCCTGTAAATCTGCATCAGAAATAGGTTGATCTATGATATCGTTTGAAATCTACATAGGCTGAATATTTGCCTCATTAGGACTTACATTTGAATTCCTACCTGTAAAGAGAGGCAACAACGTATCAAATACATCCCGTGAGCTCCCACCTGTCTCTTTGGTACATGATAACAAAGGTTGCACAGCATCTTCCACAAAAACAACAAAGGTTGCACAGCATCTTCCACAAAAACAACATCTCGACTAATCAAGATACGCTTTGACTGTGGATGATACAATCTGTAACCCTTGCTCTCAGCACTGTAACCAACAAAAATGCATTTGATAGCCTTATCATCCAATTTTCTGCGTTGTTGCATAGGCACTAAAGCATAGGCCAAGCAACCAAGGACACGCAAGTGACCAATAGAAGGCTTTCTGCCATGCCAAGCTTTGTATGGAGTAATAAACTGCAAGGCCTTAGTGGGACACCTGTTGAGTACATATGCAGCACACATGATAGCCTCAAGCCAAAATGCATGTGGCAAAGCTTGGCTCTTGACCATACATCGTGCCATCTCCATAAGTGACCTGTTTTTTCTCTCAGCAACACCATTTTGCTGAGGGGTATACGGCACTGTACATTGGTGTTTTATCCCACGACTAGCCAGAAATGCATCAAACTCTTTAGACATGTACTCCCCCCCTCGATCAGAACAGAGGGTGCCCACAGTACAATTGGATACATTTTCAACCATAAGAAAAAACTGTTTGAAGCACAAAAACACTTCGGACTTTGCCTTTAGTGGATATACCCATGCATGCCTTGAGCAATCATCAATGAAAGTCACGAAGTACAAGTGTTTACCAAATGACGGAGTTTGCATAGGCCCACATACATCACTATGTACAAGTTGCAATTTGCGAGTGGCCTGCACAGAACCATCCTTTGGAAACGCAGAACGCTGCATTTTGCCCAAAATACAGCCTTCACAAACATGTTTCAATGGTGCCTCAAGAGGGGGCAATGAAGCAACCATATCAAATTTCTGCAAACGCAGCAAACTAGCAAAGTTCAGATGACCAAAACGAGCATGCCATAGTTTTGCATCTGAAACTGCCTTTTCATCAAAAACTGCATTTGCTGAATCTTCCACAGACTTGTCATAAGAATTGAGCCTATACAGCCCACGAAACAAGGTGCCAGATGCAATAATCGTATCACCAGAAGTCAAATCATGAACAGTACATCTGTCATCCACAAATTTGACTACAAATCCAAGTCTAGCAAGCGCAAAGACAGACAATAGATTCTTCTTTATCCCTGGCACATACAAAGCATCTAAAAGTGTGAAAGCGCTGCCATTTGTAGCAGTAAGCATAATTTTACCAATGCCCTTCAGCATTATTGGCACATGTGACAGTATTCCCATTAGAGACATCCTCAAGACAAGTGAACATATCACGATGTGAGGTAATGTGCTTTGTAGCACCACTGTCAAAATACCAAACATGAGAGTCAACAGAAACTACCAAACATGCATCATGTACCGATGGGTCATACTGGCAATACACGCTAAACGCCCATTCTGTATCCTGCACAACATTTACAGAATCTGCATTTGTAGAAGCATCCCGCTATTGTGGCTGCATTTGACTCTTTCTTCTTTGCCTCTTTAGCCTTTGGCTTAGGGCAATTCTTAATGACATGATCATTTGCCTTACAATAGTTGCACCTGGTTTTTTCTTGCCTTTATCAAGAGCCTTCTCAGACTTATTGTTGTTACCTGTGGAAGGAGAAGAAGTTGCAGACCTACTAATAGGAGAAGAAACAGTGGAAGGGACTGCCTTACCACTTCTTCTCTGCTTCTGTTGGGCAGCAATAAATGCTTGATCAACTGCACGCTGCCTGGCCCTGTTTTGCCTGGACTGCACTTCTTGCAAGAGCTTGTTGACTAAAGTATCATACTTGACAGCATTAGGTCTGTCCTCAGCAAGAAGTCTCCACGTGGAAGCAAAAGTCTGATATGTCTCAGGTAAAGCATCAAGAACAGTCTGCACAAGAGAATGATTAGGAATAATCTCACCTGCAGAAATTAACTGTTCTTTGGGATCTTTAATCTCAGCAAGAAAAACATTCATGTCATCATCTTCCTGCATAATCTTCAATTCTAGCTCTTTACGTAGGTAAGAGATTTTTGCCTCGTTACGACCTACATACAAACCAGCTAGAATATCCCAAGCCTGTTTTGCTGTTTTAGCTGAACGAATATGTGGGGTGATGTTACGTTTGACAGAAAGTGCAATCAAGGCATGAGCCTGCGCATCTTTACCATCCCAACAAGCTTGTTCAGCAGTGGGTAAAACAGTAGCAACAGTAGAGCTGCTAGATCCTGCAACATCCTCAATAGATCCTACATCCACAGAACCTGGACGTACATCCATACCCTGCACAATGTTCCACACTCCTTTTACAACCAAAACATGCTGCATCATGTATGCCCAAAGTGGGTAGTTGCTGTCTCCATCCAGTTCAGCAACAGACAACATGCGAAATACATCATTGCTGTTATCAGCCATGGCCACCACTGACTGAAACTGATGCAAAAGCTACCTGTAATGAAGCAAAGACTGAACAGAAGACAACTTGTGCTATGTAGCACGGTCCACAATAGAACACGTATGCCTGTTTTGCAGAAAACTACATTATCAAAATTTCTGTAGAAAATGACGAAAACACTTGTGCAGAACTTGAAATGCAAAAATGGAGCCCGAAACGACCTCAGATGCAAATTCTGAGAACGCCAAGCCTTACGGGCTTATTTGCAGAGTATAGGGACCTGCAAGCGCTCGTAAAAACTCACCTCAATCTCTTTTTTGTTTCTTTAGATTTGTTTTTTCTCTCGATTTTTGCAATGGCTTCCTGTGCCTTTTTCTCTTCCAGTTCTCTTTTCCTTTCTTCTTATGTCCTCTCTTTCGTTTTCCCCTACCATGAGCCTCACTTACCATCTCTAGGATGTACTTCCCTTCAAATCCATTTTTGTGTGTTGTCCTAGCACCACCACTGCTATTTGGAAGGTGAACCTAGAGACTTCCATTATCACCCCGCGTGGATTAATTCGAGTGGCTGTACTCTACATTGATCTTCCATTTTCACAGGAAAACTACTCAATTCCAATTCTTGGCATGTCTTATCTGATACAACATTGACTCATGATCTTCCATCTAACAATACCTCTGCTATGTCCATGTCAAATAGCTTTAGCTGATGGCTTCATCATAGATTGGAGCTTCCGTGAGTCGGAGGGTGCTGGCGGCGTAGCCCTGGGAGCCGATGCCTGCTCTGATACCAATTGTTGGAATTAGGGTTGCAGGAAAGCACACAAAGCTTGGAGAAGAAGAAGCAAGAATGCACACAACACAAAGTGTATTAGATTGTGTCAATGTACAAAAGATAAGTTAGCCCTAGAAGGATGGGTGTATATATAAGCCGGGGAAAAAAACCTCCTAAAGAGGGAAAAAGTGCCCCGGCGGTCCTAAGTGTGTTCACACACATCACTGCCTATATATATATGGCAACAAACACTCCCCTCAAATTATTATCCATGGATTTATGAAGCTCCTTTCTGTCTTTGGTTTCACCACCTTAGTCTAGACATGTTTGGATTTACCTTAGTCGAGACATGTTTAGATTTACCAAGCTCTTTTTTGGCTTTGGTTTCACCAACTTAGTCTAGTGAAGTTCTATAAAAAAGAGAAGGGATATTAGAGAGTGTATTTGTCTCTACAAAAGAGTAGGGATATTAGAGGAAGCCTTTTAGAAATCCCAATCATAAATCTTGGGCAAGGTTGGCGAAGATCGGTAGAAGGCCCAATTATAAATCTTGGGCAAGGTTGTCCTCTTCTTTGAAGACCAATTCTTCTTCATTACTTATAAGCTTTGCTAATAATGATCTCTTTTTTATGAAATTTTCTTCATGATTAAACTTTCCATACTGGCTACATTTTTTATTGAAGAAACAATCTTTATCATCATGGTTATTGTTTCCACAATAGTTGCATTTTTTACCTTTGGAAGACCCTTTGTTGGAGTTCTTGTTTGAGTAGAAAGATTGATCTTCACATGTTTTGTGCTTTTTTTCTTCTTCTTGGAGGGAGTTGATGACCACTTCAAAGGTTGGAGAAGGTAGATGCTTGAGATTAGTGACAAGATTATCATACTTCTCTAGCATGTTATTTAAGAGCATTTCAACTGCATCATCATCTTCCCCACTGGTGCTCTAATGACTAAGTGTTGATCCATAAAGCTTGTCATATGATTGATTTGAGCTGTAAAAGCCCATGAAAATTCAGCTTTATCTCAAAGAACTTAATCTTCAATGAAATCTCTCTCCCCAAACAATTTATCAAATTTATCAAGTGCTTCCCATGCTTCTAGAGAAGACTTGACATCGAAGATATGATGACTGTAGTTGTCACTAAGTGCCAATAATAGCCAATGCTTTATCATCCTTAGTGATCCATACAAGCCCATCATCTCTAGTAGTAAAATGTTGTTTCTCCTTCCCATTGACCCTGTGCTTTTATGCAAAAGAAGGGAGAATAATATTATCACTAAAAAGACTTAATCATGGATTAATAATGAGGGCTAGTGATCATGGCTCTGATACCATGTTGGAAAAATAGGATTTAGCCAAGAAGAAGTGAGGGTTAAGCACAATAGCCAAAAAGTCTATTTCTCCATTAATTGTTAAAGCCTTTTATAGGCACCCTTGCTCACTCTATTGTTGATGAAACATGATTATTTGCTATTTTTAACATTCAAAAATTTTACCACAATCTCTTAGAAAAATCTTTCACCTATACAAATTAGATATCTTGTGAGCTCATGTTAGAGCCCTTAACAATTTGGATGGGCATTCATGATCTCACATAGAGTACATTGAAGTCATATGAGCTATATTGGGCTTGCACAAGCTCATATAAGCTCTCGAGATCTTTTAGGCTCATATAAGCTCTCGAGATCTTTTAGGCTCATGAGTTTATGTTAGAGCTCATGAGATCATGTTAGAGCCCTTAGCAATTTGGATGGCGCTCATGATCTCACATAGAGTATATTGAAGTCATATGAGCTATATTAAGTTTGCACAAGCTTATATAAGCTCTCTAGATCTTCTAGGCTCATGTGAGAACATAGATCTCAAAGATCTTATATGGCCTCTTATTAGCTTTTATGAAATATTATATTGCTCATAAGCCCTCATAAGTTTGGAGTTTAAAACGATAAGTAAAGGAACCTACAAGCATGGAAATGGTGACAAAGAGTAAGTGTTTTGATAGAAGCTACCTACACATCTTTCAAAGGTTGGTTTAAAGATATATGAAGATCGATTTAAATATAAATAAATATTGGTTTAAAGATGTAAGGAGCTTGTATGAGATTTTGCAATGTCTTTTAAGAATGATTTTCTCCAAGACTTACATGACATTGTGTGTTCCTACTCTTAGGAGATTTGCAAGAGACTAGGGTTGTCCACTCAAAGCATGGAGTGACAACATGGGTGTGGGCCACCATCCTCAAGTCTCATGTGGGAGAATTTCACCATGAAAGCTTGGGTAGGAGCACCAAGAAGACATGAATGTCTATAAAGTGAATGTGATAAAAAAGGGTACAATGTCCATGAGCCCTATGCCTCATTTAGCCCAAGGTCCCTAAAAGTACACATGTAAATGTCCCTAAGCCTACTAGTGCCTAGGCCCCATTTCCCATGTGCATGTGCATGTGCACCCCAAACCTACTTTATTACAAACCATCCCCTCCTACAATGATTTCCTCCTCGAAATCGAAGGGTGGTTGTGCCCAAAGAAAAGACATATACAAGTGGCTATGTACAAAAGCCAAAAATCACATCCATGACTGAATGTAGCGGAAGACCCATGCATGAAGAATCATATGACCCCTGGGTCAAATGAAAAGGATAGAGGGATCCCATCAATGATGAGGCTATCCATGCAACATCCTGGATCAAAAGGAAATCTGAGGCATGCAAAATCCAAGGCAATGGTCCCATGATAATTTGGTGCAAGTGGAGAGGATAAGGAACCACTATTGATGACGAAGCTAGTCGAGTATCCTCTAGGATCAAAGGATCCATGTATGGTATACACCCCAAACCGTCGAAGCTAGAATGGTAGTAGCTCCTAGATCAAAAGAAAAGCGTGACTCCAAAGAGATAGGTAGCCCCAGGGTCGAAAGGAAAACTCATAAGCCCATCCTCACGACCACATTGTGAATCTGGCATGAAAGGTATCCACTAAAGAAACTCGAAACTCCTAGCCAGAATGTCAAGTGGTCCGGGCATTAAATAATTATCGTGTAAGCCAAGACTGGAATATGTCATAAATGCATTTGAATGTTGAGCCACGTATCCAAAAACTATGCTCATCAAATGGTAAAGAATGCATCCAAAGAAAAATGTGCTGACTCCAAAGAAAAATGTGTTGACTCCAAAGAAAACAGGATCATGTCGACATTTGTAGGAACCAAATGAACATAGCTCAAGGTCGACCTCATGTAGAGTCAAATGTGAACTCATGCCACCGTCACATGTAGTACCACACTAGAAAAGTCGAAGGCATGATCCACCATATCAATGTATGTATGAGTATGATCGGACCCATGCACAATATCTCCATGTGCAAGACACTCTATATGTGTGTGTCCCTCTAAAATAAAAGCTGGATCATCATAAAGATCATCATCACTAAGCACTGACAAGGTGTCTACACAAGAGATATAAGTGTGTGTCCCTCTAAAATAAAAGCTGGATCATCATAAAGATCATCATCACTAAGCACTGACAAGGTGTCTACACAAGAGATATAAGTGGTATCAGTCAAATAACTATCAATGGAATCTCTAAGGCCACTAAGGTCATCCCCAAAGGTATAGATAAACTTTATCATTGGTGTCCCTATATGACCTAAATCCCATGATAGATCAATCTCCAATAACACTAGATCTAAGAAAATACCTAGATCAAATGTAAAGCTCTCGAGGTCAATGTCATAGGATATGCTAAAGGGTGTGATCGATATGCATACTCTTACGATGTCTCACCTCTATGCAGTCATCACTACTCTCATGCACTATCCTTGACTGATCAATCACAACAACTCGATCCACCCGAATGCTGCCAGGAATGCTATGAAAACTAGGAGTAGTGGTGGTATCCAAAATCTCTTTGCATGTAACAAATCTAGAGGAGTAGCCCAACATATCTAATACTAGAACCTCGGGTCTATGCTCCTTATGGTCTATGATGTGCTCAACGACATGTGAAGTGCCAATCCCATGTGTGACTAGGGATGTATTACTAGCCGAATGATCATGACTAGTCAAATGCGCATCAAGATCATGGAATGTATCCCTATGTTCACTAGGAATAGAGATAGGTAGCTCTACGATGCTCGTAATGCTCGATGTGCTCACTACCATCGCTGCCCTCGAGATCATGTCCACATGATCTAACTCACACACATCACTCTCACTATCACTAACACATACAACATCATCATGTCTATATGTGTCAGTGGAATCAAGTGCACGTGTATCACTATCATCATGTGTATGTGTGTGCGATACATCAATATCATCATGTGTGTGTGTGTGTGTGTACAATACAACATCATCCTCACGATCCCCATCATAATATAATGAATGAGTCTGTCTAAATAAATGAGAATCAATGAGATGATGGCTAATCGATGTCGTGGGTGAGTCATAAAAGCTCTCTAGACCCATGCGAACACCACTGTGATAGCGACGAAAGTGGTAGCATGCTTGATCCATGTCCTCCAAGAATCCAAACTTGTCATGCCATAACTCAAAAAATGTATCCCATGAATGATCACTACGATCATCATCACCCATATAATCATCCGTAGTCATAGCATGAATATCATCATCACTATCCACATCATCACCCCCACTGATGAATGCAAGTCATAATGATACCTATCCTGAGGTATATAGGCATCTCTGCTCACAAATGTAGGGCACTCAATCAAGTCCCCACATACATCATCCCATGCAAGCAATGCTGAACCATCCCTGTAAAGATAACCATATAGATCCTCAACAAAATCACCATATATAGAATGTCTGGACAATCTAGCACGGACATCCCCCTCATCAAATAAGTGTCTAAACTGTCTAGGAAACAACATCTCAAGCTCAAACATCCATAAGTGACATGAATATGATGTGTCATCATAGCATGATGCCAGTGGTGGTGAAGAAGGATCTAGAGGTCGAAGCCACGATGTGCCAAATGTATGTATGAAGTCGGCAAATGATATGCATCTCCTCACATGAAATGGCAAATCAAGATGACGAGCATACAGCCAGAGTGATAGGGTATGAGCAGATGCCGCACGATGAGCGTCTGGGATGGAGACATAGTGATGTGCACGACGATTGTGGACGACGATAATGGTGGATAGCATGGTGAATGTAGGTGGGATAGAGGTAGTAATGGATACCCATGTCATCCCGCGAAAGCCCAAAAGTGTGGAAACACCCCTAAATGTGCTTAAGAATCTCACACCGCGTGTGGAAAAGGCACAAATATGCTCAAATGGTCACCCGCACATGAGCAAAAGCCAAAACAGTGACTAAAATGCTCTGAATGATCACCCGTGCATGAACAAGGGCCAAGATGCACATGTGAATGCCTGAAATACACTAAATGGTCAAAAATGTGCGCATGAATGCCCAATGACTAGGGTTGAGGTGTGAAAAACAACCAAAAATACACTAAACAAAGGCCAAGATGCATGTGTGAACACGTCTCCTAAAGGCTCAAAGCATGTGAACACCATGCGAGCGGGCTACTAACACACTCAGGAACACCCAAAAATGCTCCAAGACGCATGAACACTCGCTATCCAAGCACAAATACATCCCAATGGGTGGTCGAAATAAGAATACGATGTAAGTGACATGTGAACACCTCCAAGATGATAAAATCCAACACAAACTACCCAAATGTGAAACACATATTCATCAATGTGCCCAAAATCTGTAGGAGTGTGTGTGAAACGAAAGGGAAAAAGGAAGATAGTAAATGTCCACAAGCAATGGACAATTGGGTGGACAAAATGTGAAAAGGAGTAAGTTATGGACAAAAGAAAAAACCCTAGGTTTCAGGGTAAAAACCTCTTATCTGTTCATCTTCATGATGCTAAACGCTGGCACCTAAATAGAAATTCTTCTTCCTCGCCTCTCTTTGGTTGAGCCTTCCTAAGGCATCAATGCCTGCTGGTCGTTTACAACGTTGCTGTCGAGGTGTTTTGCATACTCAACACAGGTGTTGTGAGCTTCAGACTCTCTCACACAGTTGTATTAAGTCTTAATCAGGATTCAAAACCGTTAATTGTTTGCACGCCTGACACCCCAACGGCTGCCATTTGCTGGGCCTCCTTGCTCATGGAGCCTGGCAGCCTGACTGTTTGTGGGAGCTTAACGCCCAAGTTTGATGGGGGTTGCGCTGTAGAGAACAAACACTGTAGAGAACGAAACGCTGACGTAGCCTGTAGCTCCGTGTGTTGATGCGTGCTGTGAAGGTACAAACAGGTTCAAGGCTCCACGCTGATGACACCTTCACTACTGGTTGCAGCCCCCGAGAGAGAGAGAGAGAGAGAGAGAGAGAGAGAGAGAGAGAGGGAGGGGATTAGACGGTTGCTGAGAGCATTAGATGGTCGTCTGCACTGTAGATAATCATGAAAATGGCCACTTTTGTTGTAGATTCTGAAGTGCGCTGAGAACGACTAAAGTGCGCTGCCTGCTGGGTGAAATCAAGCATGTGATTTGCAGTGTTGGTAGACAGCAGCGATCTGTAATATTACTAATAGTAGCGATCTGCAATGTTACTCAAAGACACGCGATCTGCTCAATCATGCCACTTGTTCTTGAAGTAGGCGATCTAAGTGTCTTACTCAATTGAAAATGTTGCTACTAGATAAGAAGATCTGTTGTGAAACGCTGTAGGCTGCTCGCTACTGTTGAGTGGCTACTCCAGACGATTGCATGCGCATGCTATTTGGAAACGAGCTGTAGGTTGAAAGGCTGTTGCCTGCGCTAAGCCTTAAAATAAGCAAATGTGATGTTGTTGATACAGATTGCTGAGTGAGCTGAGAAGTGTGGGCCAAGCCTAAATCAATGAAGCCCAAAGGATAGCTAGCAAGCTGCATTGAACTCCATCATTTTGATGATGTATGTGCTGGAGTAGAAGCACCTATCTGTTGTCAGTTGCAAGGCATCAAGACCCTTGACCTGCTATGAATATTGAAATGTTATTGTTTGTTCTATTTGAACTCCATGTAGGGATTTAAGTCCACCCGAATCAATTCCTCGTGTAGACCATCTAGGAGGTCTACTAGAAGCTCCAAATGCAATAGCTAGCTTCTAGAAGCTCCAATGGTTGTTGGATGGCTGTTTTCAATCCCCTTAATATTTTGTTTTTTTAAACATGTTTGTCATTGATTCCACCTTGCATGTGACATCCCTTTAGCTTGTATGCTTGCCTTGACGTTTGATGAGTGTCGAGGATAACAGCATAATGGTTGATAGCTGCTAAAGCTCCATGAAGAAATTGTGTGAGTTTGCTTTTGTTGTGGGTCGAGAATTGCTCTGTGTTGGCTATTTGCTTATGCTTTTAGATCTCAGATCTTGCCTGTTACATATGCATCAGCATTTCCAATGTTGAAGCTCCTTGCACTATGTTCCTTAAGCACAATGGATCTAGTAGACCCACTGTTGTAAGTTGCACTGTATGAAATGTAAACTGAGCTTGTGTCAATGTCCTGCAATACAGCATTGCAGTTTCTTCCCACAGTTGCCAACACTCAGAAAAAACAAATATGTTTGGTCCCTTTCAAGACCAATCTACCACTGTTTGCTTGCCTAGAGTGAGGATGAGAACTTGATACTGTTTGTCTTATCAAATCCACTAAAGATAAGTATAGTAGGATGTTTATGCACAATAGGATTTAGTGAGGATGAAGTATACATCCAATAGTTGTCTTGTATCATTTTACCAAGATTTTACAATTTTGGCATCAAGATCCACATGATTTGCTTGATCTTAAAGGAATCTTCACATTCAAAGAATCTTGTAGTGTGTGGGACACACTGGCTCACACCAGTGGACTAGGTTCAACTCCTCGCAATGCCATACTTGCAAACAGTGTTAACTAACAACTTTCTGAATTTCTACACTCAAAATTGTCACAGCTTGTACCGTTTTGCATCAACTAGTCATCAAATTGTCACAGCTTGCATAATATCAATGCTCACATCTGTAATAGAATATCATGTACATCTTCTTGATGGCAATGTGCTAAAATGTTATAAACTAGGGTATGTGCTTGTAAACAGTGTTTTTCTCAATACTTTTCTTACTTCTTTTACTTTTAATACATCAAGATTTATGCTAATATATGTAGGTTCTGCTACTCCAAATTTATAATCTCTGTTTATCTTCTTTGCAAGAAAGTATCAAGATCAGAAAGATTTGATTAAGAATCACTTACTGTTTTGTTTTTGTGTGAAGATTTGATTTCAGTACATTAAACTTTGTATAATTTATATATTGCTTTGTTTTGCATTGTAGATTTGCATCAATTCTTGAAAATTTATATCAACTACATATAATCTTGAAATTTGCACCAAGATTTTACACTTTCTTGTAATTGTATTAAATTTTTGCACATCAATCTTGATTTTTGCACAACAAATTGTACTTTGCATAAACTCTTTGATTTGAATACTCTACATAATCTACACCAATCTTTGAAAATTGCAATAAATTTCTACAAAACTGCCTCAACAATCAAACTTCTTGTAATTTTACTCCAAGAACTCTAAGATTTTAAAAAATAGGACAGAAATAGAGGTATAATAAATTAATAATTAGAACACAATGTATACTCACATGACATCTTTGATACACTTCTATCTTTGTATAATGCACCAGAAAAAGCAAGATAACGCAAGAAAATCTCTCAATATTAGTTGCTAAAATATTTGTAAATATTAATTCGAAAATTAAGGAAATTGTCAAGAAAATCAAGGTCAAGAAGATGTTATTGCATCAACTAGTCATCATCAACATGCTTTTTGCATAATGTTGAAGCTCACATTTGTAATAGAATAACATGTTATATATCTAAATTAAGAAAATTTTCAAGAAAATCAAGATCAAGAAGATCAAGAAATCAAACAATAAAGTGGATTAGGGTTTTGAAAATATCATTTAATGCAAATTTAAAAATGATTAACAAAGATTTCATTGCTAATCTTATTAAACAAGAAATTAGCAAATCTAAAAAATGTATAAAATTTAATTTTAAAAATGATTAACACTAATCACTCTCTAAGCAAGTATCTAAGCCAAGAACTCTGATCCTAGGGATCTAAGCCAAGAGCTTTGATACCAATGCAAGAGACTAGAGTTAGCTACTCAAAGCATGGAGTGACAACATGGGTGTGGGTCACCATCCTCACATCTCATATGGGAGAAGTTCACCATAAAAGCTTGGACAAGAGCACCAAGACATGAATGTCTATAAAGTGAATATGATTAAAAAGGGTGCAATGTCCATGAGCCCTCTGTCTCATATAGCCCAAGGTCCTTAAAAGTACACATGTAAATAAATGTCCCTAAGCCCAAGTGCCTAGGTCCCATTCCCCATGTGCATGTGCATCCCAAACCTATTTCATTACAAGATTTTATATAATCATATAATATATAATGGGATCCTAATAGTTCTTAATTTGACATTGTTTAAGGGATTATATTTTCAAAGAGTTGTTCATACAAAGGCTATGAAATTTTCACCTATATCTTCAAAGAGTGATTCATTAAAAAGGTATTATAATATCAAGGAGGGAGTAGACATATCAAGAAAGGAAAGAAGGTATATCTTTACTTTGGGATTAAAAAGTAAAATTTTATGATAAATTGCTATTAAAGAGAGAGATTTAGAAGGTTGAAGTAAGAGACTAGGTTGTGAGTGGAAGAAACATGTAAGTTTGTGACTTTCAAGTAGATTTATAGTTAGTTATCTTTATAAATAATTTGAGGTCTCAAGGGCTAATATGATGATATTATCTCACAATCAAGATAATTAGACATTAGATATCTCAGTGTGTGTGAGTATGGGAGGGTGGGTTCTATACATGATATGTACATATATACATACATATATATATATATATATATATATATATATATATATACATGATATATATATATATGTCTCAGTGATATAGATACATATGTATATATGTATATATATAAATGATGGAATGTCTTCAAACAAGATCCTAGGTTCTCACTTAGTACATGATATTTACTTTGCATTTTGATCTTATTAGGTTGTATGAAAACTAAAAGGTTCTTGTGTGTGTGTGTGTGTGTGTGTGTGTGTGTGTGCGCGTGCATGCACGCGTGCATGCGTGTGTACGTGTGGGGCAATGTGTGCACTCATAAGGTCACATTGAGATGATTGGGGGTGTGTGTGCACATGCGAGGGGGAAAGGAGGGGGGTGTGTAGACATTATCATAAGGTCACATTGAGATGGTTAGTGTTTAAGCACACAAAACCACTCAAGTGTCTATAAGTCACCAGGTCATTTGTTATTTATGGTTTGGGAATGTAATAGGGTCAGCAAGCCTTTGTATTTAAGGACTTAATACACATGCGTTAATTAACTATTCAAAGATTTTTTATTGTCATAAGAAGGAATAAGGTAAGTGGTATTGTCTTAAAATAATGGGGAGGATGCACAACAGAAGCAATAGTTGATGGCAAGATAGAGCAACATATATGAGAGAGAGCAAAAACACAAGATGTATAGAAAGCTTCTATATTACCTTCTATTTTAGTCACTCCAAAGTTGGCTTAACCTCCACCTTCAAGTGTTGTGTTACTCGTGTTACAAAAAGTGAGGCCTCCTGCCCTTTATATAGGGTTCACCAAGGGCTAGGGTTGGGCCAACCCTAGACCCCTTTTCCACCCACATGTCCACTTTATTTGAGTGTGTTCACATCTCCATGACCTCTTTCTCTCACTTTATCACTTGTACATCATATATTTCAACACTGATGAAAGAGGAATTCCCACCATATTGGAATTCAAATATTTAAATGGTAAAAGAGGAATTTCTATGACATTTGGAATTCCATATTTAGATGGGAAAAGAGAAATTCCTAGCATATTGGAATTAATGAGTATTGCATTTAAATTCAAATATGAATTTTAGATAAATTTATTTTATCTATGAGAAATATTTAAATGTTAAAAGAGAAATTCCTATGACATTTGGAATTCCATCATTTAGATGGAAAAAGAAAAATTCCTAGCATATTGGAATTAATGAGTATTGTATTTAAATTTAAAGATGAATTTTAGATAAATTTATTTTATCTATAAGAAATATTTAAATGTTAAAAGAGGAATTCCTATGACATTTAGAATTCCATCATTTAGATGGAAAAAGAGAAATTCCTAGCATATTGAATTAATGGGTATTTTATTTTAGATGAAATTACTTTATGAGAAATATTTGATGATAAAAGAGGAATACCCATGACATTGGAATGCAATTAATTAAATGTAAAAAGAGGAATTCCCATGGTATTTGAGATCTAAGAAATTAAATGAGAAGAAGAGGAATTTTTAGTATAATTCAATTTATGATTATTTATCAAAAGTGAAAATATGGGTAGAATTGATTTCTGTAAATCCCATGAATCCTTTTATTCAAAAGAGGAATATTGAATATAATTCATTTGAGAAATTGAGAATGAATATGGAAATAGTCGTCGTCGATAAAAGAACCTTTAATTAGGCCAAGCAATTTGACAAAAATTTAGAAAAAGTCCCATTATATCGGGGTCAACCTAGAAAAAGCTATTAAATGGGAATAGCATGTGAATGGATGAGATAAGATGAAAATAGGATGTGATAAGATGTGATGTAATGAGAATGGATGTGGATGTGTATGTGGAAGAATGGATGTGGATGTGTATGTGGAAGAATGGATATGGATGTGTATGTGAAAGGATGTGATATCAATGTGAGTGAATGAATGAGATGTGATATGAAACGGGATAAGAATGAATGAGATGAGATGTGAAATGAATGTGAGTGAATGAATGAATGTGATGTGATGTGAAATAGGATAAGAATGAATGAGATGAGATGTGATGTAAATTGAGATAGATGTTAAATGAATGAGGTGTGATGGGATGTGAATATGGGTTGATGCGAGTGGATGAGATGTGATGAGAATAAATGAGGAAAGTTGATGAGATAGAAAATGATGTGATTGGATGAGAATGGGTATATACACATATGAATTGGATATGGATTAAGTAATGTGGACGGATGTGGAGCTCGCGTAGCAAGGTCGGTCGATGTCTTGACCAGCCTCGGTTCGATTTAAATGGTGAGCTTTCGGTACGGTGGATGAGGGACCAAGGAAGCGGCCTATGTTGAGTGAAACGCTAGGTCACCTACAAAGTATCCTAGAGGGTGCTAACCATACGGTGCTCGGGCTGCTCTGGGTCATCGAAGATACCCACGCGTGCATCGGGGAAGATATTGGAACAAGGAGTAAGAGTTGTTTTCTGAAACCGGGCATGGATCTAGTTGATTGACCTTGTTGGTCCTCAACGGATGAGTCCATGGCTCTTTTATATGGATCTGTTGGTTGATCTTGCTGATCTTCAACAGAGATTCCATCTGGATTTTTATAAGTAAATATATTGCCGGTTACTATGAGCTAGTAGGAAACTATCAAAATGGCCCCTGAGTGGACAGGTGGTGAGCGTTCTGGTTGCCAATGATGCCATAGATCACCGATGAAGGAATGATTGGAAATAAGGATTCAACCGAAGATTTTGAGGATTATGATCAATGACACTATGGTATCATTAAATGATTGTTTTAAAGATAGCTAAATCTGTGAAAAAGATAATTTCATATTGGGTGTGTAAGTGGTATGACTGGCATTAAATTTGCATGAATATCTGGCTAGGGGACCTGGGAACCCTTTTCCCTGGTACCCGGGACAAAACCTAACCGAATTCCTAATTGGATCCCATCACTACAGTGGTTGGGTGGTTGGCTAACCCATGGGGTTAGGCTGGACTGATGGATCTGTAAAATAAGACTCAATTATGTTATAGTGCGATAGATGAAGTAAATCCCGGATAGTAATTATTCTATGGAAGAAAAAGAATCAACGGTTGTGCCTCTCGATCAGGAAAAAAGCATTGGTTTCTATGATCCAAGTGCAAGTTTCTTCCTTGATCTGACCAAGTGACACAGGTTCGATCGGATCAGTTTGATCAGTAATGATCCTGATGACTACGTTAGAGTACAAATATCCTGTGGACTCGCCTGTGCTTTTCGGTAGGGGGAAGTTTTTTCGGGTTCGGTTTTTGAAGAACCAAGGGATTAGTCTCTTGTCCGGATATCCGTGGTGGGCGAGGCCCCAAGTGAGGGATCCTGCCCCGCGCAAGAAGTGCTACTTCCGCTGCTAGTACCCCCCGAATCTGTTGCGCGAAGGGCTGGTATCAGAGCGAATTGACTAAAGTGGATCAAGTGAAGAGCTAAAAATGTTAAAAAATTGTAAAGTAACAGTAAAAGGTTGTAATTGTGTGATAAAATTCATACAAATTGATATTCAGAATGAAGATTCATAAAATTGAAAGTGGGTCGTCACATGAAGTACCGCAATCGTATGGAAATCCCTGACTTGCTTGAGGCCTAGTGATGATGGTATTTACCTTATAATTCCAAGGATCGTGACTACCCGTAGATACCGAGGATATAACTGTAGCTTTTTACTGGCAGTATATATGAGTAAATCTAAGACCTTGGAATTTGAATGTAGTTGATATGATTTTAAAATTTTGGTTGAGAATTGATGAGTTGATCTAGATTCTGATTGAAAAAAAGATGATTCCTGAATTTTGGGTTGAAAAGCGATCAGTTAAACAAAGCCACAATGAGGATGAATGGGACGAGTCCCTGTGATGATGTTTGTAACTAGAATGACGAGAATGACTTCAGCAAATCACTACGAGATTAGTGGATTGTGCTGATAGATTGCTACTGTTAACACTGGACCTAGTGGATCCAGTTAAGGGTTGACAAATTAAAAACCTGCATAACTGAAACTTCCATGGAGGAATGTTCAAATGGAATTTTCGGTCTGATGGACCATTATTGTGTTAAGAATATCAATGATATGTTCTGAATGAATTGTTATCTGATAATGAGTTCTATATAAGGGATCTTTATCCCATGATTCTGTGGAGAGCTGACCAATTTAAAGAACCCCAGAATCAGTTGGATCTAAAGTCGGATTTGAATTGTAAATAAAAGGACTTAACAAGAATTTTCGTATTAATAGGATCATGGATCAAGGTCATCGTGGTAGGAATGATAACCCCAACTCGATGAGGAAGAGCTCGACTTGGATGTTCAAAAAACTCTTCATAAATCGCAACCTGGACCTTTCAAGGGTGAAGGACAAAACTTGGGCGAGACTGTGGAGAAGTGGATCGAAGCAATGGAAGAGTACTTCGATGTCACCGGGTACAATGAGAAGAGAAAAATGGCTCTTGCAAGGATGAAGATAGTAGAAACAGCCAGAGTAGCATGGAGAAACCACAGCGCAAAAGTGGAAATATGGGTAGAATTGATTTCTGTAAATCCCATGAATCCTTTTATTCAAAAGAGGAATATTGAATATAATTCATTTGAGAAATTGAGAATGAATATGGAAATAGTCGTCGTCGAGAAAAAGAACCTTTAATTAGGCCAAGAAATTGGCAGAAATTTAGAAAAAGTCTCATTATCGAGATCAACCTAGAAAAAGCTATTAAATGGGAATAACATGTGAATGGATGAGATAAGGTGAAAATAGGATGTGATAAGATGTGATGTAATGATAATGGATGTGGAAGAATGGATGTGGCTGTGTATGTGGAAGAATGGATGCGGATGTGTATGTGGAAGAATGGATGCGGATGTGTATATGAAAGGATGTGATATTGATGTGAGTGAATGAATGAGATGTGATGTGATGTGTATGTGGAAGAATGGATGTGGATGTGTATGTGGAAGAATGGATGCGGATGTGTATGTGAAAGGATGTGATATTGATGTGAGTGAATGAATGAGATGTGATGTGATGTGTATGTGGAAGAATGGATGCGAATGTGTATGTGGAAGAATGGACGTGGATGTGTATGTGGAAGAATGGATGCGAATGTGTATGTGGAAGAATGGACGTGGATGTGTATGTGGAAGAATGGATGTGGATGTGTATGTGAAAGGATGTGATATTGATGCGAGTGAATGAATGAGGTGTGATGTGATGTGAATCAGGATAAGAATGAATGAGATGAGATGTGAAATGAATGAGATGAGATGTGATGTAAATTGAGATAGATGTTAAATGAATGAGGTGTGATGGGATGTGAATATGGGTTGATGCGAGTGGATGAGATGTGATGAGAATAAATGAGAAAAGATGTGATGAGATAGAAAATGATGTGATTGGATGAGAATGGGTATACATATGAATTGGATATTGATGTGATTAGATGAGAATGGGTATACATATGAATTGGATATTGATGTGAGTGAATGAATGAGATGTGATGTGATGTGAATCGGGATAAGAATGAATGAGATGAGATGTGAAATGAATGAGATGAGATGTGATGTAAATTGAGATAGATGTTAAATGAATGAGGTGTGATGGGATGTGAATATGGGTTGATGCGAGTGGATGACATGTGATGAGAATAAATGAGGAAAGATGTGATGAGATAGAAAATGATGTGATTGGATGAGAATGGGTATACATATGAATTGGATATGGATTAAGTAATGTGGACATATGTGGAACAATTTGAAAGACGAGAGTTCATTATAGGAACTGTATTTATGACCTGTTTTTAAAATGGCTATTTTATGTCAATAATGCTGGGGAAGCATTTTGATCGTCTTGAGAATGAGGTCGTGTGGAGACCTAACTGATAAAGTTGCAACAGTTTTGACGGAGAGTCAACGGAGGACGTCTCGCGTAGCAAGGTCGAACCGAGGTCTTGACCAGCCTCAATTTGATTTAAATGGTGAGCTTCTGGTACGGTGGATGAGAGACCAAGGAAGCGGCCTATGAGTGAAGTGCTAGGTCACCTGCTAGAGGGTGTTGACCATACGGTGCTCGGGCTCTGGGTCGTCGAAGATACCCATGCGTACGTGGGGAAGATATTGGAACAAGGAGTAAGAGTTGTTTTTCTGAAACCGGGCATGGATCTGGTTGATTGACCTTGCTAGTCCTCAACGGATGAGTCCATGGCTCTTTTATATGGATCTGTTTGTTGATCTTGCTGATCTTCAACGGAGATTCCATCTTGATTTTTATAAGTGAATATATTGCCGGTTACTATAAGCTAGGAACTATCAAAATGGCCCCTGAGTGGATAGGTGGTGAGCGTTCTGGTTACCAATGATGCCATAGATACACCGATGAAGGAATGATTGGAAATAATTATTCAACCGGAGAGTAGCCAAGATGAATAATCCCTCTAGTTATTCTCTTACCACTAGTAATCTCTAAGGGCAAGTAAGAACTATCTTGCAAAGGACATTTAGAGATGCAAGTTGGTGGTGCAGAATAATAGAAACATTTCAAGCTTCCATTAGTGGATCCAATTGGGCATTCTCTAGATAGGCAACCCACCCAAAACTTTTTATTCTTTTATTTTGTTATTTGCACCATGCATACAGGTTGTTTAAGCACTGCAGTGCCCTCCACATTTTCTATATCTCACAACCCCCTCAAATGCAGAGATATTGCTTGTTATTCTACTTGTCCATATGTGGCTATCAAACTTGTTATCTAATCCTATACAGTACTTATAGTAGGATTTGCATAAGGTAGCTCAAATAGTATGTTTCTATCATACCTCTATGGCAGTTCCTCAATCTTCCTTATCTCTATAACTAGGGTAAAACTTACCCTCAAAGAATTCAAATGTGGCAGATTTCTCAACATATCAACTACAATAAAAGCATTGATTTCTCCTATGCTGATAGTAGATGTTTCAACTGGCTTACCTTTCTCCTTTCCCTCTTGCATGACAAAAGACTCGTCTTTATATTATAGAAACCTAGCTAGCTTACCTAGTACCATGCACCACAAATGCTCTCCCAAATTGAGTATCCAAATGAGACATAACTACTTCTTTTATAATAGATGGCAATTCAAAATATAGACCATCAAATTGATGACCAAGAAATGATGTAGACAAATTGTGTCCCCTTTAAGATTGAAATGTGCACTCAACTCATGCCTAGAAACTATTGAAATAATACACCAAAATATCATTAATGTGAAATTAGGGATATGGGCATATGATGTTTCAAAGTTCTTATAGTAGCTATTATACATATGGTAGACTATGGTCAAAGGAGAATCCAAATCAGCATATTCCAAGCACTTCTATTGCCAGTGGAAGAGTATCTTAGTTGCCCACACAACTAGGCAAGTGGGTATTTAAATCAAGGAGAATGGTTGAGAGATTCTAGGAAAGATTATGGACTAATCTCATTGCTAATCACTTGTACTCAAGCCTATATATAAGATGTTCACATCTAATGGAAGGATACAACACGCTCATTCTCTCTCAGATTGTCATTATGTTGTCATTAGTCTTAGTATCATGTGATTAATCTTAATCTCTTTTGCTTAGTCTTAATGAGTTAATCACCATTTGGAATCCACCATAATTTCTAACATGGTATCAGAATAAGTGATTGATTTCTTGATTAGAGCTTTCCTGGTGATTAAGGGTTTCGTTAGGTCTTTGTGAAAGAAGGGTAGCAAGATTCTCCAGATTGTCAGCTCTGCATAAGTATTCTCTAGCACAGTGATGCCATAAAAAGTTGCAGCAACTTAAGCACGCCTAAGTGATTTGAATGTTTACATAATAGAGCTCCACAGTCTCTATTTATAAGAGCTTCAAAAGCAATAGCTAGGCAGCTCCATAGTCATCATCTACAGTAAGAGCTATAGAAGGTAGCGGAACAGAGGTAATAGAGAGAGAAAGAGAGCTATAGGAGGTAGCTCGCTTCAACTTCACATCCAAGAAAGTAGAGAGAGATCTCAAAAGTGTAGCTTGACGATGCCTCTCATAGGCTCAGAATCAAAGACAGCCAAACGAGTTGCATTTGTGGAGATATGGGTTAATCCCTTAGGGTAGAAGAGATAAAGCCTTTCTAGTGTAAAAACATGTTTACATGGGTTCATTAAAAAACACTAAAGCTATTGGCTTCCACATCAGCATCGTCAAAACTCATCCATGTAGAGTCTTCGATTACAAAAAGGCATGCTTCATCATCATGCACATGCATACATCTAAATTATTTCACTGCCACCAACATCAACTCGGGTCTTCACCAGATTGTCACCAAACCTCATGGAGCTCATATGCATGTTTATCATTATCGTCATTGCCTTCGCATATTGGACAAAATCAATTTCCTTGTAACACCTTGAAATATAAAAGGTTTTCCATCATGCATCCATGCTTATTCACACTTGGTCTTAAAAAGCTCAACACAAAAGGTGTTCACAAAGGAATTTATGAGCTTGTATGCATCATGTAAATCATTGTTCATGCTCATTAATTAGCTATATAAGGGAAGGGGAAGAGACTGGTCATGTATAAGGCTAAGACCCCTTTAAGCATATGTGATTTCCTTAGTTTTTCATCTTGCTGATTCCTAGGATAGAGAGCTATTCAGGAGGCAAATTGTTCCTATTTTGAACCCAATAACCATATAACAAGCCACACAGGGCCTCGGCAATGCCAGATAGTGAAATAAATCAATACTTTACTTTCTCCCACTCCCGCACACCTAGTCCTGCACTTATTTTACACAAAAAACAATGCAAAAACATTAAAATAACAGAGACTAAATCTATTTACACTAAAATAACCCAAAAACTAAACATAACTTTAAAATAGTGCACTAAAAGTGCAAACTAAGCTATTCTAAACTACTTGCACAGGAGTAACTCAACTGCACAAAAGGGGTTTTGTGAGTTTTTGAGTTCTCACAACTCTTTTTTATTGCATTATCTTTTGAAAGGGATGGTCATCATCATCATGTAAGGCTTTATCAACACATTAAGAAAATGAATTATCTTTACCTTCATGGATTTCAAAACACAATGAAATCAAGGATGAAGAAGATCAAGAGCTACTTCAACAAGAACTACACGAACATAAAGAAGATAAAGAACTACATTGACAAGATCAAGATTAAGAAGGAAGCACCTTCAAGAAAGGCAGAAGAAGTCTCATCTAGGGCTAACTACATTGCAAATAAATGGGCTACTAGACCTACTAGAACCTGCCTTATCTGTAGTCACCGCTCTATCCTAAGAGAAATGTAATCATAACTAGATGTCTAGCATTTGTCATCATAAACTGGCATTGTAAAAACTACCATGAGTAAAACCTATAGGCACTTGGATGGTCATCATAACTATAATCAAGTGGGAGCGTACAACCCCTCTCATCTCAAATTACTATAGTCTCCATGTCTGCTATGATAGTCCTGGAAAGGAAGTGAGAGTGAATGCCAAGAGAGTGGATGTGAAGAACAATATTTCTAGTTTCTATAGAAACCTCAAGGTTAGTAGCCCATGTAGCTACCAATGAAATCGTGGATGGTTAGAAGATTTAGTGGACCCAAAAATATTTTATTTTAAAAGAACCCACCTCATTGTGATATTTGACTTTATGAGCAATGACTGCGTGTTCAATTTATGAGTGTGTGAGTATTTGTAGCATATTTAATATAGTTAGCCATATTAATGGTTGGCCAATCGGCCATGAAAGAGAGAGGTGTGTAAGTGCTCATAGTATAGTTTGGTATGTGTAATTTCCCTTATAGTTTGGTGTTCATAGTGTAGGTCTTTGGTGTTCGTATAGTATAGTTAGCCTTATAGTTTTGTCATGAGAATATATTTTAAGTCCTCTAGAAAAATATTATTTATCCCCTCTTGAGTAATTTGGGGACGCCTAGATTACTCTTGCGTCATGCCGGCTAGGTTAATATCGTGGGTGACACCACTATAAATATTAATACGTGCGGTATATGACGTATGTTTGAGGTCACCTATGATTATTTCAGTTAGGTTTGTATGGGCAGGGTGATTACTGGGGTACTTACGCCTGGTAGTCATGAGTTGGTGATGATTTGTGCCTGTTTAATATTTGTGGGATTAATTTAATAATTAATTGGGCTTATATTTTCAAGTGATGAAGACTATGGGAATTGAAGAGTTTACTTTGGAAGAAATGTCTTGGATCATCACATTTCATTTTTGGCAAGCATAGTAGCTTGTAACCTTATCAAATGATTTTTCCATTTTGAACTTTAAGAAAGATACATTTATTTATGTGGAATTTATTAAAGCCTATGGCTTTACCCTAGTCCCAATTTGACACTCTATTTTTGTCAAAGAAGAGTGCCATGCTCTCTAAAAAGCACATCTTGTATTTTGGGGGCTATGGCCTAATTTTGGTGAAAAAGAAAGCTAATAAAGAAATACTCTTGTGTGGGGAGAGGCCACGCACAAGAGGGGGGAAGATTGCACCCAATATGGTCTATGCGCTAGGTATTTTTAATTTTGTTTAAGTGTTTAAATTCCAATTGATTTGATTTAGTTGAAGCTTACAAGCAATGGTTTTTATGATTGAATTAATTCTCTACTTTTCCACAATCAATTCCTAGAATAAGATTCCGGTTGTTGCAGTGGTATCAGAGCTTGGGCTAGGAGATTTGTGGAGAAGGTAGGAAAGGGCTTCAACTTCTCAAAAATCAAGAAAGTGCAGGAATTTATCCAGTGGACAGAAGGGTGTTTTGCAGGTCTTTACCCAAAGGTCAAAGATTCAAAACTAGATCTACTCTCAAACCCACTCACCACCCTGCAAAACCATCCCTCTCTATCAAAAAGCGGTTTTTCCAAATACTCAGTGAAATCAAAATCTGACCGTATGGATGAAATCCTCATAGCCAAAAACCTCACGGGTATCTCTCAGAAATCAGAAAGCTTCAAGCATGAGCAAACCTATAATGGATGGAGCAGATTAAGCATGTAAAAAGCCATTAAAAAAATCTCCAAAAGAATTTCAAGAGGGAGGCGCACGGCGGCAGCCTGCCGGCGCAAAAACGCGTGGGGAGAAGAATATAAAAAAAAGTTCAAAGTCCATAAGCCTAATTTTCTCTTAATCCTAATCTACTCTCACTTTTCCCAATTCCCATGCAAGTCACATCACGTTTTGAGCCTTTACTTTTCCCTATTTTCAAATTTGAGGAGAAATTCAAAGGTTTCCAATTCTGAAAATTTCTGGGTGCAGAAAAGTGATTTACAGGTTTTAAAAAGCTTCAAAATTGCCTAGAAAAGGCCAGAAAATTCCGAAATCGCTTATGAAAAATTCTAAAAATTTCAGAAAAAATATTACAGAGTTTGGGCAAGGTTTACAGGACTGTTTCAGCAGGTTTCAAAGTGCAGAAAAATTATTTCATCAACAATTCGACTAGCCCCCCAAAACTCTTGAATCACGCGGAATTGTTCGGGATTTGTTTAAGGCAACGCGAATTCAATTCAGCCATTGAACAACGTCTTGTTCAGCTTCAACCAAGATCGAATTGTGGGAGAAAAACAAGATAAGTACTCATTTTTGCTTTATTTATTTACATCAAATAAAGTAAAAATTTTATTTATCTACATCATTTGCACAAGCACTATGGCAGATTTGCCTATCTCGCCATTAATTCAAGAGCAACTCCTTTCTTTACAACATCAAATTGTAGAAGAAAGAGAGAAGCGTATTGAATTGGAGAGATAGCTCTTGAATCGTAGACGCAAGCGTGACTCTTCGCTATCTTTTGATGACGAAGATGACACTATTCAAAGGGCTATAAATGCTACATTGCAAGCACAAAGGTCACAAAAAGAATCCAAGATTAGTCGAAACGCTTTCACATTTCAAAATTATGATGGAAAGAAGGATGCTAGGGTCATTTTAGCTTGGCTTAGTCAACTAGATGACTATTTTTCTGGAGAAAAATTTTCAGAGAGTGATAAGATTAAATGTGCAGTCAATCATTTGGTAGACAGTGCAGCTTTATGGTGGAGTGTAGTAAAGCACGGTCGTGACAAGCCAGACTCTTGGAAAAGATTTCAACGGCTGGTTAAAAAGCACTTTTTACCCTCACAATTCAAGTCCAAAGTTAGGCAGCACCAATGGGACACTTTGCATCAATTGGAAAAGGAAACTAAGTCACAGTATGTAGAAAAGTTCTGGAATACTTTATTTTACAGGTGCAGGTTGTGGATAGAGTCAGCGAGAAAGATCAAAAAAGGAAGTTCATATCGGGCCTTAGATCTACCATTAGGGCCGATGTGAATATGTTTCGACCTCATTCACTATCTTCTGCAATATCTTTGGCAACTAATTCAGAACGTAAAAATGGTTTTCCTAAAGAGATTAAAGCACATGAGGGTACTTCTTCTAAACCATTTACTAAATCTTTTTATGCTTCAAAGAAGATGTATAAACCAGGTTATGACAAAGGCAAGGACGAGGCTAAAGGCAACATGAGTACCAATAAGAAAGTCAATGGTGGCAAATCGAAGACATCTCCTATCAAATGTTTCAAGTGCCACAAAGAAGGTCACATAGCACCGAATTGTCCGGAGCATACCAAGAATTCAACACCAGCAGCAACAGCTCGAGTCAACATGATTGAAGAAGATGACAATGAAGAAGAATCATTCAAGCAAGAGGGTAATTCCGATCCAGATTACTCAGAACAAGAAGGTAAACCTCATGTTCATTCTTTGCTTAAAATGAAAGGAACGATAAATGGACATGAAGTTCTTATTTTGCATGATGATGGTAGTACACATGATCTAAGTACCTTTTCATTTCTGAAAAGGTACTTAGAGCACTAAATCTTCATTCTTCACCTACACACTATAAAGTCAAAGCAGCATTTACTGGAACAAAGTATAATTGCATGCAAGTGGTGAAAGATTTGGATTTATGCATCAAACCTTTAACAGAAAAGAGGGATTTCTTAGTTGCACCTTTACAAGGGGTAGATATAATTTCGGGTATGCCTTGGAGACACAAATACAATCCTATTATAGACTATGACACTCATAGCATTTCTCTAAGGAAGGACAATGAAAATATTATCCTCCATCAAAGGAGAAATGAGTCCTTTGTTGAGTCACACTCAAGCAAAGAGAGCTCTAAGAAAAAGAGACAAGACTTATATGGTATGGGTTAACCAGCTTGATGCTGACTTGGACACATCCAAAAGACCAAAGTTTGATTCTTTTATCTCCAAATTTAGTGACTGTTTCATGGAAGATCTGCCTCTAGGATTACCTAAGTCTAGGCCTGAGGATCATAGCATTGACTTATTGCCTGGACATTCCCCGCCTTGTAAAGCTCCCTATAGAGTCAACAATTTAGAGCAAATAGAAATCCAAAGCCAAATAGAAGACTTGCTAGAGAGAGGCCTTATTCGACCTAGTAGTTCACCTTTTGGAGCTCCAGTACTTCTTGTTAAGAAGAAGAACGGAACTTACCGAATGTGTGTAGACTATCGTGCATTGAATAAGATTACTGTCAAGAACAGATATCCTATTCCTAGGGTAGATGATCTTCTTGATAAGCTTAGAGGATCAAAGGTCTTTAGCAAGATTGACCTAAAGTCTGGGTATCATCAAGTCCGTATGACTCAATCTGACATTTTCAAGACAGCTTTTAGAACCCAAACTAATCACTATGAGTTTTTGGTTATGCCATTTGGTTTGACCAATGCTCCAGCTACTTTCAGTCGTATGATGAATCGTATATTCCTTAAGTTTCAAAGTTTTGTTATAGTGTTCTTTGATGACATTCTTGTTTTCAGCAAGAATCGACAAGAGCATGAACAACACTTGGAACAAGTGTTCAATCTTTTGAGAGAAAATGAATTGTATGTCAATCCTGAAAAGAGTTCTTTCTTTCAAGAAGAGATTGAATACTTAGGTCATATAGTGTCGGCCGAAGGGATTCATGTAGATCCTAAGAAAATTGAGTGTATTGCTTCTTGGCCTACGCCTAGAAACATACATGATCTTAGATCTTTTCTTGGCTTATGTAGTTATTATAGGAAGTTCGTCAAGAATTTTGCTTGTATTACTCATCCTTTGACTGAACTCCTTAAGAAAGCTACAAATTTCAATTGGACTGATAAGCAAGATAAATCTTTTGCAACACTCAAGAATGCTTTAACACAAGCACCAGTTCTAACACTACCTGATTTTCAAAGACCATTCTTTATAGTAGTGACTGATGCTAGTGGCAAAGGATTTGGAGCTGTTCTTATGCAAGACAACCATCCTATTGCTTATCAAAGTAGAAAGCTTAAGCCTGCAGAGCAAAATTATAGCACTTATGATAAGGAATTAGCAGCAGTAGTGCATGCTTTGAAAATCTTGAAGCATTACCTAATGGGCTCTGAATTTGTTATCAAGACAGACCAACAAAGCATTAGGCATTTGCTTACGCAACCTCTTATTTCAGATAGGCATATCAAATGGACAGCTTTCATTCAAAGTTTCCAACCTATGATTCAATATCAACCTGGAAAAGAAAATGTTATTGCCGATGCTTTGAGTCGAAGACCAAATATCAACAACATTTCTATAATTGAAAGTGAACCATTTGTACTCATGAAAGAAACTTACGAAGTTGATCCAAATTTTTCTCAAATATGGAACAAATTGCGTGAAAACAATTGGACACCTCAAGGAAGTTATTCTCATAATGATGGCTATCTTTTCTTTGAGAAAAGATTGTGTGTTACTCAACCTTAGAAAAATATACAATTAGGCCTGTGTTGCGGAAGATCATTTGGATAGTCTCGCAAGACAAGTTCTTTATGCATGTACACATGCTGAATCAAAACTTCTTTCACCGATATCTTCTCTCTGGTGATTTTAAAATCTCATACTCTTCCCTTCCATGATGCCAAGAAAATGTTTTTTGTCTGGGGTCTCTTTCTTTTACTAGGTTGCATGAGCACCCATGCTCCTTTCGAAACAGTAAACCTTTCCCAAGTTCCTTCCGTTTTGACTGTACTTGAATTCTCTACCGAAGAAATAGAAGAAGCAGGTCGACGGGGTAAGGATGTGTGGTATAATTCTGCCTTCATAGCATTATCATCCACATAGCGTCTTCCACAAGAACGACCATAGTTTTTATTCACCATGGAGACCTTGTGAATCTGTAACCACAGCAAAGTAATGTAAACAAGATAACAAAGTGAAGTTTCAAGAAAGAGAAAGTGGGCAGACAGATAGTTGACAAGAAACATCTTACTCTAAGCCAAACAGGATCAAGGGAGCAGTTTTGGAAAAGAAGAGGTTGCTGCACAATGAGGCAGTGGTGTAGAATGGTAGACCTTTCGAAGGAAAGGCAGCACAACATTTCAAAGTTCAAAGGAAGGTGGAAGCGGGAAGGCCCTTGTCAGAGAAAATGTCAGACTAGATTCTATCTTCATGTCCAAAGATCTTGTGAGAATAAAAAACCAATCTCCACATTAATGTAGCACGCTTGTACCTACATAAAATATTGTTTCTTTTATCTATTTTCTTTTATTTTTGTGAATTTCCAACGTTACGTTGGCCCTCTGTTCATTGGTTGAGAGCTTATTTTTCCAAACCGTAAAAGGCCCCAAAATGAGCTCCCTTTTTTCCTAATGAGGCAGATCTTGAGAAGATTATCATCAATGACTCAGATAATATCATTGATAAAATTGGGGAATTCACAAGGATCACGAGGCAGCTTGAGGAGTATGGGAGCTCAATCACAACAACCCGATCCATAAACTGCTTGGTAAGCTGCCATCATCCTTTGACTCTTTCAAAGATCACATCTACTC
Organism: Cibotium barometz; assembly: GCF_041138505.1. NCBI lineage: Eukaryota > Viridiplantae > Streptophyta > Polypodiopsida > Cyatheales > Cibotiaceae > Cibotium > Cibotium barometz. The sequence goes on from NC_141075.1 coordinate 41,187,061, forward strand.
CCGTGAGCCTCTCCCCCCTTTTGAGAAAGTCGTGAGTTATCTCCACACGACAAGTGCATGCTTCACGGAAAAGGAAAGTCAGAGTCTGCTTTTATTGCCTCTAACAAGGGCAAGGACAAAGGCAAAGGCGGAAAAGGGAACTCCAACAACAACAAGCAGAAAGTCACCATAAAGTCATCTTTTGACGATGACGCCGTTCTGACAGCAACAAGGGTTCTAGGATGAAGGAATCTTGTGAGTTTCGTGACCGACTTGGTCATTCTGAGGCCAAATGTTTTGCCAGACAAGCTGCTTCCCGCAAAGCTAAAGCCAAAGCTAAAGCAAAACAGGAGTCCTCCTCCAATGGCTCAGACACTTCGCCAATGACAAATGGTTCAGATACTTCGCCAATGACAGATGGTTCAGATACTTTGCCAATGACAGAGGAGGGTACGAAGTCTCATGCTAAGATGGCTTTTCTTGCGGATGAGTCCATCCTGGTGGTCACAGAGGAGACTTCTGATTCAGAAGTCAGTGCCCTATCTGCAAACAGAGGATTATTTATAGGAGTTTCTGATAGAGACCTTATCAGTTCCTCTAATCCCTTTGGATGAGTATCTCCCTTCCCTTGTGTTGTTTCATGCTGATGCTATTATTGCAGATTTTCTCTCGTCTCTTTCAGAGGAGGATAGTGGTTCTTCTACTGGGCAGGTGGATGATTTTGCCGAGATATCCTCACATATTCTCGAGCTTCCTACTTTGGCAATTGCTTCTCCTTCCTATGTTTCAGAGGAGGAATCTTATCTTGGAGCCTGTCCCTACTTTGAACCTGACAACTTCTACTATCATTGATGATTAGTTTGTTCCAATGGTTGTTTCATTTCCTTCTTCTTCAGAGGATAAGTCTACTTCGGTCTCGATACTTGTTGTGCAGATGCAGAGAGGAGGTACTATCTATGGTTCCATCTCCTGAGGGCTTCTCTCTTCAGAGGATAAGTCTACTTTGGTCTCGATACTTGTTGTGCAGATGCAGAGGAGGTACTATCTATGGTTCCATCTCCTGAGGGTTTCTCTCTTCAGATTGATCCTATTGTTTTGTCTTCTCAATCTTCTCATGGCTTCTTTCGAAGACCTTCTCAATCTTCTCATGGCTCCTTTCGAAGACCTTCTCAGTATTCAGATGTACCATATCTTCGCAGCTTTGTGCCTTTTATGATGAGGTTGTTCCTTTCAGACTCTTTGGAGGTCTTTCTTCAGTGTGCTGCCCATGTGGTACTGAAAAGGAGGTGTTGGTATTATCATCTCCAGATTGGGCATATATGTGCATATTTCATGCTGTATCTGGCCAGATTTATGAGGCCATGCATTCATCTTATTTTAGATATTTTTTTGCTATTTTTATCTATTTTTTAGACACACTATCAAAGAAAAAAGAAGACCATGCATATGAAATCATTCAGGATGATGATGAGGTAGAATCTAAGTGGTACAAACCACTAACCTCATCCCTGACCCCATTATAGATCCAATGTTCAAACTAGTAAGGGAGCCTTAAAGCCTACAAAAGGTCTTAACCAAACCCATGACCATGCTCGAAAGGCCTAAGAAAGAGCTACTTTTGGAGCCCTGGCTCTAGAACCAATCCCATCGGATCCCACATTGTTAGATGTAGTGAAAGAAGACTCATTAGAGGATTGCCTCTAATGGGTCAACATAATATTTTATCAAGGTGATTGGGGGCAAATTCATTTCATCCCCTTAAGAGAAATCACACCTCCCCTCAAGTGTATATTTCTTATACAATTGTAAGTCTAAGCCCACCTTCGAGTGGACATTTTGGTCTCACAATCTCGATAGTTTAAGTGCCAACAATTTTTCTTTTGTAAGGAAATTCTCAACTTTAGAAGTGGGGTGGGAAGCCCTAAAGTAAAACCACCACTTGCTTAACTTGCTTACCCAACCTCTTTTAATTACATGGAGCCAATTGCATGCAAACAACCAAGAAATTGACGATTACCCTTTATGGGTTGCTCATCACCATTGGGATGATGTGAATGAATGTGGAAATGATGTGAATGAATGTGAAAATGATGTGGGATGATGTGAATGAATGTGGAAATGATGTGGGATGATGTGAATGAATGTGGAAATGATGTGGGATGATGTGAATAAATATGGAAATGATGTATGATAATGTGAATGAATGTGGAATGATGTGATGTGCTTTGATGTGGAGAAATGTGGAATAATGAGAAATGACGTGGAATGATATGGAATGATGTGGAATGATATGGAATGATGTGAAAGTATGGGAATCCTGCTTGAAACTATACTTGTATGTGAAACCTATTTTTTAAAGATTGTTTTACGTCAAGAATGCTGGGGGAGCATTTTGACTATCTTATGGAATGAGGTCGTGCGAACCTAACTGGAAAATGTTGCAGTTGACGGAGAGTCAAAGAAGGACGTCTCGCATGGCAAGATTGGCCGAGGTATTGACCAGCCTCGGTTCGGTTAAAATGGTGAGCTTTTGGTGTACGGTGGGGATGAGGGTCCAAGGAAGCGGCCTATGAGTGAAGTGCTAGGCCACCTCCTATAAGATTCCTCCCTTCGGCTTTTGAGGTGTGCAGGTGTAAAAACCTCCCCTTTTGATCTTATAATTATTCCCCTCTCTGAAATAAAAGAAAGATCATGTTTTACCCTCTTTTAGCCTAGAGAGAGAAAATATCTAGAGGGAGGTAATTCAAAATTGAGATATTTTTGGATATAAAAATCCTCCTAGTGTCTAAAATGGTTTCCCCTGAAACAGATATTCAAAAAGAAAATTTCAATGTGCAATTAGAATAAATTGAAACAAGGTAAAAAGGACCTTAGCCTAAGGGTCCAGATTTTTTAAAATTTTTGAATCAAGGTTCCTATAGACCAATTAGATTACTCCAAATGTAGGAAGGAGATAAATTGAAGAATAAAAGGAAATCCCCCAAAAATGAGTAAATACTCACATAAGATGAAGAGTTGACTAAAGACAAGGTTATTAGTTAAAAAAGAAGAGATATTTAGAAGAAATGATGCATTTTTGACACCTCAGTGTGGGGGAATTCCCCTCATGAAGGAGACGCCTATTTCACATGTGTGGTTAAGTTTTAAACTCACAAATAATGAGATATTTTCATCTCTCTTCTCTCCTGCTTTCAACTAGATCAAAAAGTAAGCTAAACTGACCTAAAAATGGTCAAAAATTGACCAAACTGATCTGGAAAATTCTAGAATCAGTTTGCTTGGTTAGAGGCTCACTTTTTCCTATAAATGAAGCCTCCCCCTTTGTAAATGGTTAATAGTGTTTTATGCACTGTTACTCTACTCCTCCCAAAGCCAAAAACAGTGAATTTATTGATAATTCATTAGTTTTTGACCATTTCCTCTTTAAAAGAATTGGTGGCCACTCTTGTTGTGCAAACAAGAGTAGATCCCTCAAACCATCAAGCCAAAGGAAAGCTCACAAAAATTCATGTAAGCTAGAAATCTTACTTTTTCTTATTCCATTTAATGGTTTGCTAATTTTTGTTTTCTTTAAAATGAAAAACGATGCTATGCCTTGTTGGAAAGGCTTTCCCCCTCTCTTCATTCTTGAATTCAACTTTTCTTTATCCTAGATGTGTAATCAAATTGTTAGAATTAAACTTTTCATATTGTTTCTCTTTAAAAAGTGGAATTTGATTAGTTTAGAATGCTTTAAACCATTTGGAATAATTTCTAAGTAACTTGAGAATGAAAAAAAATTAAAAAATGGTCAGCCATATAAAGGAGGTTATGGCAAAATTTTTCTTAAATTTTGTGAAATAAGTTTTATCTTTTATTATTCAAAAAGAGTAATCCCCACCGCTTGTGAATTTTAAAAGTGTTAATTTTTATTCTATGCATAGAAAAATGCATATTAGAAATATTTTTATAATAAAAGTGTTATTTTCATTAGAATTAATTTCTATGCATAGAAAGATGCATATTGGGAATATTTTGATTGTAAAAGTGTTACTTTCATCAAAATTGATTTTTATGCATAAATAGATGCATAAAAGAATTTTTTTATTATAAAAGTGTTACTTTCATTAAAATTGAATTTATGCATAAATAGATGCATAAAAGATTTTTTTAAATATAAAAGTATTACTTACATTAAATTTTGATTTTATGCATAGAAAAATGCATAAAGAAATTTATTTTTATTTCAAAAGAGTTATTCTCATCAATTTTGATTTTATGCATAGAAAGATGCATAAAGAAATTTATTTTATTTCAAAAGAGTTATTCTCATCAATTTTGATTTTATGGATAGAAAGTTGCATAAAGAAATTTATTTCTATTTCAAAAGAGTTACTCTCATTAAAATTGAATTTATGCATAGAAAGATGCATAAAAGATTTATTTTTATTTCGAAAGTGTTATTCTCCTTAAAATTGAATTTATGCATAAATAGATGCATAAACGGATTTTTATAAAAGTGTTATTTCCCACTGAAGTTGTTCTTATGCATAAATAGATGCGTAAAGAATCTTTATATCAAAAATAAGAACTCTCTTACATTCTATAAATAGATGTGATAAGATGTGATATGAATCAGATAGAAGAGAATGAATAGAGGATGAATGTGATGAGAATAGAAGTGATGAGAATGAGAGGTAAATAGATGTGATGAGATGGGATGCGAATCCGCCGATAGATGGGAATGAATAGAAGTGATGAGAATGAGAGGTAAATAGATGTGATGAGATGGGATGCAAATCAGATAGATGGGAATGAATGGATGGATGGATGTGATGAGAATGAGAGGTAAATAGATGTGATGAGATGGGATGCGAATCAGATAGATGGGAGAATGAATGGATGGGTGGATGTGATGAGAATAGAAGTCATGAGAATGAGAGGTAAATAGATGTAATAAGATGGGATGCAAATCAGATAGATGGGAATGAATGGATGGATGGATGTGATGAGAATAGAAGTGATGAGAATGAGAGATAAATAGATGTGATGAGATGGGATGCAAATTAGATAGATGGGAGAATGGATGGATGGATGGATGTGATGAGAATAGAAGTCATGAGAATGAGAGGTAAATAGATGTGATGATATGTGATGCGAATGTGATGTAAATAGATGTGATATGAGAGGTAAATGGATGTGATAAGAATAGAAGTCATGAGAATGAGAGGTAAATAGATGTGATGATATGTGATGGATGGATGTGATGAGAATAGAAGTCATGAGAATGAGAGGTAAATAGATGGGAATGAATGGATGGATGGATGCGATGAGAATAGGAGTGACGAGAATGTGATGTGAATAGATGTGATGAGATGTAATGCAAATCAGATAGATCGGAAAGAATGGATGGATGGATGTGATGAGAATAGAAGTGATGAGAATGAAAGGTAAATAGATGTGATGATATGTGATGGGAATCAAATAGATGTGATGAGAATGAAAGGTAAATAGATGTGATGATATGTGATGTGAATCAAATAGAAGTGATGAGAATGAAAGGTAAATAGATGTGATGATATGTGATGCAAATCAAATAAATGTGAATGAATAGATGAGATGTGATGTCATGTGAATAGAAGTGATGAGAATGAAAGGTAAATAGATGTGATGATATGTGATGCGAATCAAATAGAAGTGATGAGAATGAAAGGTAAATAGATGTGATGATATGTGATGCGAATCAAATAGAAGTGATGAGAATGAAAGGTAAATAGATGTGATAATATGTGATGCAAATCAAAATAAAAGTGATGAGAATGAAAGGTAAATAGATGTGATGATATGTGATGCGAATTAAATAAATGTGAATGAATAGATGAGATGTGATGTCATGAGAATAGAAGTGATAAGAATGAAAGGTAAATAGATGTGATGATATGTGATGCGAATCAAATAGAAGTGATGAGAATGAAAGGTAAATAGATGTGATGTGAATCAAATAGAAGTGATGAGAATGAAAGGTAAATAGATGTGATGATATGTGATGTGAATCAAATAGAAGTGATGAGAATGAAAGGTAAATAGATGTGATGATATGTGATGCGAATCAAATAAATGTGAATGAATAGATGAGATGTGATGTCATATGAATTAGGATGTAAATGAATGATATAGGATGTGAATGAATGTGATAACATGTGAATCGGGATGTGAATGAACGATAAGGGATGTGAATGAATGTGATAACATGTGAATCGGGATGTGAATGAACGATAAGGGACGTGAATGAATGTGTTAGCATGTGAATCGGGATGTGAATGAATGTGATGTGATGTGAAATGGATGTAATAAGATGCGATGTAAACTCGATAGATGTTAATGTATGTGAAGTGATGAGATGTATGGGTAGATGCAAGTAGATGTGATTTGATGAGGATAAATGAGGAAATAAGTGGTGAGTTAGAAAAAGATGTGATTAGATGAGAATGGGAATACTTATGAAATGAATGTGGATTGATGTGTGGGTAATGTGGATGGATGAGTGGATAATGTGGATTCATGTGGATGATGTGGATGGATGTATAGATGATGTGTGGGTAATGTGGATTGACATGTGGAATGATGTGGATGGATGAGTGGATAATGTGGATTGATGTGGATGATGTGGATGGATGTATGGATGATGTGGATTGATGTGTGGGTAATGTGGATTGATGTGTGGGTAATGTGGATTGAAGTGTGGATTGATGTGGATGGATGTATGGATAATGTGGATTGATGTGGATGATGTGGATGGATGTATGGATGATATGGATTGATGTGTGGGTAATGTAGATTAACGTGAATGGATGTATGGATGATGTGGATTGATGTGTGGATAATGTGGATTGATGTGGATGGATGTATGGATGATGTGGATTGACATGTGGATTGATGTGGATGGTTGAGTAGATAATGTGGATTGATGTGGATGGATGAGTGGATAATGTGGATGGATGTGGATGGATGTATGGATGATGTGGATTAATGTGTGGGTAATGTGGATTTACGTGTGGATTGATGTGGATGGATGAGTGGATAATGTGGATTGATGTGGATGATGTGGATGGATGTGTGGGTAATGTGGATTGACGTGAATGGATGTATGGATGATGTGGATTGATGTGTGGATAATGTGGATTGATGTGGATGGATGTATGGATGATATGGATTGATGTGGATGGATGTATGGAAGATGTGGATGGATGTGTGGATAATGTGGATGGATGTATGGATGATGTGGATGGATGTATGGATGATATGGATTGATGTGGATGGATGTATGGAAGATGTGGATGGATGTGTGGATAATGTGGATGGATGTATGGATGATGTGGATTGGTGTGGATGATGTGGATGGATGCATGGATGATGTGGATTGATGTGATTGGATGTGATTTGATGTGGGATTGATATGATGTGATAGGGATCGATGAAAAAAAAATGTGGGAAGATGAGAAAAGATGGGGACTAATGTGAAAGGATGTGGAGTGATGAGAAAAAATGGAAATATTGTTGGCATTGTATTTGTATGTGAAATCTATTTTTAAATGACTATTTTATGTCAAGAATGATGGAGAAGCATTTTGACCGTCTTGTGAATGAGGTCGTGGAGACCTATCTGTTAAAGTGTCAATGGAGGACGTCTCGCGTAGCAAGGTTAGCCGAGGTCTTGACCAGCCTCAGTTTGATTTAAATGGTGAACTTCCGGTGGTATAGTGGATGAGGGACTAAGGGTGCGGCCTATGAGTGAAGCGCTAGGTGACCTCCTGCAAAGGAGGTCACCTAGTGGATTTAAATGGTGAACTTCCGGTGGTATAGTGGATGAGGGACTAAGGGTGCGGCCTATGAGTGAAGCGCTAGGTGACCTCCTGCAAAGGATCCTAGAGGATGCTGACCATACGGTGCTCGGGCTCTGGGGCTCTGGGTCGCCGAAGATATCCACACGTACGTCGGGGAAGATATTGGAACAAGGAGTAAGATACCCACACGTACGTCGGGGAAGATATTGGAACAAGGAGTAAGAGTTGTTTTCTGAATTCGGGCATGGATCTAGTTGGTTGACCTTGCTGGTCCTCAACGGATGAGTCCATGGCTCTCTTTTTTATATGGATCCGTTGGTTGATCTTGCTGATCTTCAATGGAGATTCCATTTTGATATGTGAATATATTGCCGGAAAGTATGAGCTAGGAACTATCGAAAAGGCCCCTGAGTGAACAGGTGGTGAGCGTTCTGGTTGCCAATGATGCCATAGGTACACCGATGAAGGAATGATTGGAAATAAGGATTCAATCGGAGATTTTGAGGATTGTAATCAGTCACACAATGGTTTCATTAAATGATTGTTTTAAAGATAGCTGATGCTGAGAAAAAGGTAATTTCATATTGGGTGTGTAAGTGGTGTGACTAGTTTTAAGTTTGCATGAATATCCGGCTAGGGGACCTGGAAACTCTTTTCCCTAGTACCCGGGACAAAACCTAACCAAATTCTTAATTGGATCCCATCACTACAGTGGTTGGTGGGCGGTTGGCTAACCCATGGGACTGGATGGGATATAGGTTGGACTGATGGGGATCCTTAAATTGAGACTCAATTCTGTTATGGTACGATAGATGAAGTAAATCCCAGACAAAAATTGTTCTATGGAAAAGAATCAACGGCTGTGCCTCATGAGGAAAAAAGCGTTGGTCTCTATGATTCAAGTGCAATCTTTTCCCTGATCTAACTTGGGACTTACGGGTTCGGTCAGATCAGTTCAGTTAGTTTGTTCAGTTAGTTAAGGCATTTGACTACATTAGAGAAAAGTTATCGTGGAGGAATCGCCCATGCTTTCCGGGCAAGGGAAGTTTTTCCGGGATCAGTTTTGGAAGAACCGATGGATTAGTCTCTTGTGTGGATATCCGTGGGGTGGGCGAGGCCCCGAGTGTGAGACCCTGCCCCGTGCAAGAAGTGCTACTTCTGCTGCTAGAACCCCTAAATTTGTTGTGTGGTGGGGATAGGGACCTCACACCTCCTACGAAGGAGCCTAGAGGGTGCTGACCATATGGTGCTCGGGCTCTGGGTCGTCGCCCAGGATCGGTTTTTCTGGGATCGATTTTGGAAGAACCGATGGATTAGTCTCTTGTCCGGATATCCGCTGTTGGGTAGACGAGGCCCCGAGTGTGAGACCCTGCCCCGTGCAAGAAGTGCTACTTCCGCTGCTAGAACCCCTGAATTCGTTGCGTGGTGGGGATAGGGACCTCACACCTCCTACAAAGGAGCCTAGAGGGTGCTGACCATACGGTGCTCGGGCTCTGGGTCGCTCGCCCAGGATACCCACGCATGCGTTGAGGAAGAAAATGAGTTGGAGTTGTTTTCTGAACACAGGAATGGATCTGGTTGATTGGCCTTGCTGGTCTTCAACGGATGAGTTCATGGCTCTTTTAAATGGATCTTGTTGGTTGATCTAGCTGATCTTCAATGGAGAGTCCATATGGATTTTATGAGATTATACTCCTAGGTACTATGAGCTAGGGACTATTGAAAAGGCCCTTGAGTGACCAAGTTGTGAGCGTTCTGGTTGCCAATGATGCCATAGGTATGCTGAGGAAGGAATGAATGGAACATGGATTTGCTAGGCTATTGATTGAACACTCCATGTGTTGCCCACTCCATGGGTTGTGCTTCTTTGGTGACTTTGGGGAGTGAATTTACTATTGAGAAGGGTAACACAAGCTAACTTCCCCACAAGCTTCTTCTAGAAAGCATGGGACAATAAGGCAAGAGGATGAACCTACCTCTATGCATTCCCCATGAGAGTAACCTAATCTATCGTTTCTCAATATGTGCATACCCTTCACCATGGTCTGGTTTGCCTCAACATCCTCATATCACTTAAGCATATGAAAACATACATTTTGCATAGATCACCCTTGAAACTTCCGAAGAGCTTCTAGAAATGCAGACAAGAGCTTCTAGAAACACAATATCACCCAAGCTAGGACACAATCCCCAGATGAAAGCCTAGATGATTTTATGCGAGGATTAAAAACAGGGAACACAGTCCCTAGATGATTTTATGCGAGGATTAAAAATAGGGAACAGAGTCCCCATATGAAAGCCCATATGATTTTATGTAAGGATTAAAAAACATGGAAACACAATATCACCCAAGCTAGAACACAGCCCCCAGATGAAAGCCTAGATGATTTTATGCAAGGATTAAAAAACAAGGAAAACAGGTCGTGCATCTTTCATAGAGATACACTACAAGCCATGGATGATAGGTAAGTTGATTTTTCGTGCATTCTGGACATGAAGGGCATCTTTGATACATTGTGTATGTGAACCATAAGATAACCTCATAAACATCACTTGAACCACACATAGGTACATACAACTTGTTTAACAAACAAATTGGTGAATGAGATAATCTCTCTCTCTCTCTCTCTCTCTCTCTCTCTCTCTCTCTCTCTCAATAAGAGGATTGGGTTTAAGAAATTACATAATCTTCTTCCAATCAAAATTGAAAATCGATGATGATTATAAGGCTCCAACCCAACGAAAGGTGGGGGTGCATCCAAAAACCTTTCATTGCTTGTCCTAAGGTTTTCTAATGGTAACATCCAAAAATATATATTATTTTATTCCAAAGATAAGGGAACAAAAATACTTTAGACCCTCTAATTACATTTTGGGGTGGAATGTGGCTCAGAGCCCTTTCACCTTGGCATATATCATGCTTACCCTTACACTAAGAAGAGTGCTATTTCATGCATTTCACTGGCAAAATAAGGGATTTTGAGCTACAAACATCAATTGAAAAATCCCAAATACACCAAGAACAAGGTTGTTCTATGCATTTTGCTAGTGGGCCTCCTCTTGCATTCATTTTGAGCAGTAAACATCATTAAAAATGCCCTCTAGTTTCATTTTGGTGAAATGTAGGTAAGGGCCCTCACGCTTGTTCATTTGTAGTGATGATGCCAAACACCAAAATAGCAGAAATCCACGAGAATTACTTACCAATAGGTGGTACTTTCTGGTCGAAAATCTTTGTCATTCTAGACAATGACTACATTCCAATACTACCAACCAATTTGAATACAACCTATCTGAGATATAAGGTTTATGCTAAAAGAATACAAAGTTGGACTAATTTGGAAACATTAGGCAATTTACTTTATACCAACTATCCAGTTCCGTTCTCGATGTCTAGTCTGATTTTATTAGTAACCATGATCAGGGCTATAGTAACCATGATCAGGGCTATAGTACCAACTATGCATAAAACTACTAAGGTCAAAGACAGGATGTGTTCCAATAGAATGCTATAGATTTTTGGAGGACCATCTAACACCACGTAAAGGGCCTTTTGTGCATTTCACCAGTGAAACAGGGGAGATGGCATTCATGTGAGTGCATAGATCAAGGCATAGGGACTTGGCCCTCTTAGCATAGATCTTACCTGGCTGCATCCCTTCTCATGTGTCATCGTGACTTTGAGTTCCTCTCTTTCCTCTATCTCCTTAACTTTTTCTCACTCTCTTCCTTGCACACACCAAACTATAAGGGCAACTATACTATGAACACCAAACTATAAGGGCAACTATACTATGAACACCAAACTTGCAACCGGAATCTTATTCTAGGAATTGATTGTGGAAAAGTAGAGAATTTTTGTTCTTTATGAGGTGCATGGATTTTTAAGACAAAGCTTTCTTTCTTTGCTTATTGATATTCTTGTGTTATTTTATTTCAGATTTATACCCTTCATCGTATGAGACATGGCAAAACATCGATTGTATTCTGGGATTTATAGATGTTTTGCATGGATCAATAGGAGAACAACAATACCAAGGTCGATGTGCAACAGAGCTAGCTCAATCCGGTATATTTTTTACTGATCATTTTTATCAGTTGTTGCTGGACAATGCAAACACACATGGTGTGTTAAGAAAACAAGACCTTCCGGCATGGAATTCAGTGGATTGGCCTCTCCCACATTTTAGTGTTACAGAGGCATATAGAGCCAAGCTTTTCAAAGAAGTACAGAAAGCTCTGAGGCCCAATATTGCCACAAGGATAATAAAAATTTCTTTATGCATGCCTCTCACAGTTTTTGTAGACTTGTTTAATACCTTTCCAGTGAAGGTTTCAAAAACAATGTTCACAGTTAAAGCAACAAGTCTGGCATGCATGCCACAATTTTTGGATAAAGGTTGGGATAAGAAGACATGTAGTTCAGTGTTTTGTGAGGTTGTCCAACCTTCTATGCAACTGAAGTACATGGTTGCATCACAAAATTTCATTTTTTCTTTTTATTATAAGCGCAGTCGAATGCTAGGTACAAAACTAGTCCCAATGGATCAAGATGAAGATTCTTTTGGTGTAGAAAATAAACTTCTTGATATTGATGTTGTTGAGAATGGTGATGTGCTAGTCAATATCTCATTAAGACAATGTTGCTCCCTAGCTCAATTGCGCAATGACATTCTATTTGAGACAGAAGGTTCTATTTCAAAGGACTTTTTATTTATCTACAACAATAAGAAGGTATACCATGTGACTTATCCTAGTCTCATTAAGCACTGCTATTAGTTTACTTTACCCTATTGTTTCATATTGCTTTTTTGCAGGTGCTCAAAAGAAGAGAGAGTTCAATAAAATGTAAAGACATTGAAAATTTGAAACTTGAGATAACACAGACTCCATAAACAAAGGTATTATATTCAATAATGTAAAATTCTGTACAGAAGTGTTTAATTATATATGTAGAACATATTCTTGACAACAATTTTCTATTTATCTATAGGCTGATCTAGAGGCTGCTCTACATGGTCCAAGCTCACCGTATCATCTTTATTTGGAGAATCTATTTTCTGCTGCTCCATCCTGTCGTGTACAGTCTCTTGGTGCTGCTCCATTGTCTCCTCTACTGCCCCTGGAGCATCTGTTTGCTCTGCTGCTCCATCATCTCCTTAATAACATCAGCAGCACAGCAGGTCCTTGTTCTTGTGGCTTCTCCTCATCAGCACTAGGTCCTTGTTCCTGTGGCACCACATCTGCATCATCTGTGTCATCAAGGTGTATGACACCTTCTTGGACTTTAGAGCTCTCACCCAACTCGACAATAGCTGGTACATTTGGTTTGGGGGAGGCATACTTCAAAAACTTCCAAATTATATCAGCTCTGAAACTATACACATAGTTCGAGTTGAAGCTATCTTCTCTCATCTGCAATGAGATATGATGATTTAGAACACTTTGTACCAATATCAATTTTTTTGAAGCTAAATGAAAATTATTTTTTCTTACAAGCTCTGGCTGTCCTATCTCAAAATAGCTTGAAAGTATATATTTGGCACTAATCAGCACTCTCCAGCCCCACAGCTACTTGAATCATCTTGTTGTGGTGTCTAGATAGTTGGAAAGATATGTTAGAAACTGTTAATGTTTGAACAAAATAAAATTAGTCAATAAGTTCAAAGGCATAGCATGAAATAGACATCAGTAGAGGGAACAACTTTCTACCTCTAAATCTATTGGCTCTATTGAATCCAAAAGATTGACATTAGGAGGACACTGATCCAATGCATCTAGAAGTCTTCTAATACAACTGCAATACATATAATTCAGTTAGTGTGCATTAAATCCAAATAATGAAGTTTAAAGTTAAAAATAGCACACAAACCACTTACAATTTCACCTCTCTGTGTGTGTTTCTAAGAGAGTTGAATAAAAAGCATTGCTTCTGCTGGATGTCAATAGAAGCAAAGCTCCAGTGGTCACTGCATAAGGAAAAAAGCATTAAGAAATCAAAGGCTACAAGAGTACTCAATCTTGAAGAAAAATCCCAAAAGAAGCAGCCACACACATACTTGTTATGGTATGGAAGTAGCAAAATATCAACATGATCAAAATCACAGTGTCTGAACCAATTGGAAATATCCATGGGAGTTTCCTTTGGATCTCTTAACTTGAAGGAAATTGCAGGATCAATAATATAAACTGTATGCTGTACAGCATGGTTCAGCCAGCTTCTCATCATGCTACATTGGACAAAACAATAATTAAGGTAAGGTGTAAGGGAGGAGGTACAATAAGGATTGTTTTGCAAACAAACGTAAAATAAAAGACACTTACTAGAGCATTGCAAGAATGATAGTATCTGAGCAATACTCATTCTTATGAGCCAATGCTACCAAGCATGCTTTTGTCAAGTCAAAATTATTCTCTGAAAAATCATCTTCAATATGGACAACTATGTTAGGGCCCAGCTCCTGCAACCTTCTCTATATCTGTAGCTCCATCTGTACAATCTCCACATCTATAGCAGATTTGGATTCTTCTATTTGCTGCTTCAGTGACTCCTCATAAGCAGCTTTCCCTCTGAGTGGGTCACTTCAACAACCTTCACCTTGTCTGCCTTCAATTTCCCTCATAAGCAGCTTTCCCTCTGTGCTCATTGAGTGGGTCACTTCAACAACCTTCACCTTGTCTGCCTTCAATTTCCTTGTAGGTGGAATTAATAATATGTCTCTCATTTTTATGTCCTGCCATTCCACAGGATGGACCAGCTTGTCATACCTCCACCTCACTCTAGACAATGTGTTGAAGTCCTTGGCCATCAGAGTTACCCTGTGAGCATGGGCTGCTACAAGCATTGCATCTTCAAAGTACTTCTCCAAGTAATCCTTTGCCATTTCCTGTAAGGAAAGAATGGCAGTCCTGTTCCACCTGAAACCAAGGTGCCAGCTATCACAAATTTCTCTCACTAGCCTCTGAAAAGGTGCCTTGGGGATTGCAAAGCCTATAGCTTTTTGTTGTTTCTTGATCTCCTTTAGCACACCTACAGAATGTTTTAACCTCTTGGACTTTTGCTGCAGCATGCTCATTGGCTTCCCCTTCCTGCCATGTGCTACTCTTCCCTTTGTTCCTTGATATCAACCCCAGCTGCTGTTGCTGCAAGCCCTGGCCCCTTGCCAGACCTCCTTGCAATTGCCTTGGTTCTTGCCATCACTCTGAAAAGGTGCATACAAAGCAATGGAAAAAGATTACAACCATGGAGAACATGGAATGATAAAAGAAGGTAATGACAAATTGGATAAAGCAAAATTGAACAATTTGTAACAAAACGCGATTATGATAATTTGAAATTTCTAACAGCTCATCATCGCGTTTTTCTGCAAATACTTGAAACAACATGCTATTGCATTCCTACAGTTAATTTTCTGTCTTTTCAACTATAAACAATATGTATTGAGTTTATGCAAGAAGTATGCAGCCTTGAATAGCCTAGAAAGTTACAAAATCACAATGAAAGGGGTGGATGAAGAAGCATTTTCAAATTTGTAACAAAATGTGATTTGGGCTGTTTGAGATTTCTAAAGCCCTCTCCTCGCGTTTTACTGCAAATTCTTGAGGCAGCATACTTGAACATGCCTTTAGTCATTTCAGTGTGTATACAGCTTGGTGCAACATGGATTGAGCCTATAGACATCAAGAAGTGATCAAGCTCTCACTCAACAGGCCCAAATAAAAAGTCTTCCTGCTTCTACATGCAGTGGAAAAAATCTAACCTACATCACATCAATCAGTACCTTACCCTAATATACTATTAAACAAGAAGAGAAGGAAATAGATTGTCTTACTGACCTGGAAGCTCTCTACAGGTATGCTGTGGTCTGGATGCTGATGGTGTAGAGTATTGAGGTAGAGATGCAAGAGAACTGAGTTAGAAGAGTAGATTATTGCAAAATACAAATAAAGGAGCTATTAAATACCACACGTGTGAAATATAGTCGTTTTTTAACACGTGTGGGTCCCACCCAGATCTTTTGGAATTTGAAATTTGACACGTGTGAAAGTCACTTTTTGCCTTGGAAATTGTGCCAATCATGATTTCATAATTAGATCCATGAACACTTTTCCCTCCCCGTCTTCCATCCTTGCCAGCACCCTCCCATCATCCTTTTCTTTCCCACTCTGATCACTTCCTACCCAACACACTCCATCCACTCTGCAACCTGTCTGAAGACTACTACCATTGCCAGATCTCCAGGTGTTAACCCATGTGACGGACATTGAGACGTACTATGTTTTACGTCATTTATTTAAATATTCTGAGTCATGGGTCGGGCTTGTCGACACCATATGTTAAGGATAAAGAGATTGGGTGATCACTGATGAGAGGCGCACCTTGAATATCAGTAGGATAAGGGTTAGGATTGGCCTGCCATGTATGGGCGCCCAAGTGTGAACGGCCAAGTCACCTATAAGAGTCAAATGTAACCCTAAAATCCTCATTCTCATGTGTTTTGAATACAAGAGTGCTCTTGCCTTATCTCTTTGGTTTCCTTCTCCTGCGTGTGTGTGTGTGAGAGAGAGAGAGAGTGAGAGCGATTGAGCACTGTGTAGCGGCACGGCGGCGGAGAGGCGGTAGAGCGGCGAGACGGCAGCTCCTTCTTCACGGCTGCGACGCCGCGGGAATCCTTCAAGGCAGCGGTTGAGCGGTGAGTGACACACCCTTTGCATTCTGTTTGAGCTTCCTTCCCTGGTTGTATGCTTGCAGCCATTCGTGGCTCGCATATGGTGTCCGAAGTCCCCAGCTACTACGACCTGTGCGGCAAAAGCGCACATTTTTGGCGCCGCTGTCGGGGAGTTGCCCTGCACCAAGCTCCAGTTTGCAGCTCGGGCTGCTGTGTGAAGTTTAATTTACACTGTAGGAAAGGCGTCTGTGTTGCTGTTGAGGTGTTTCTGTGGTTTTCAATCTCTGTTTCTGCAATTTGTCTTCTGCATTTCTGTTTCTTTTGTTATTTTTCCGCTCTGCGGATGGGTGTGCATTCTGTTATCTGGTTTTCTACGTGCGAGGGGGGATTTCTGAATCCCCAGACCTGTGCTGTGTGCGAACTGCGCCGCGGCCAAGGCTGAACCCCAAAGAAACCCCAGAAAACTTATCTAAAAAAAACAGAAAATAAAAACTAAAAAAATCTAAAAAAAATAAAAAATTAAATTTTATTTTTAAAGAAAGAACCAAACGTGTGGAGAGGAAAGATTTTTTAATTGGAGAAAAAATTTTGAAAAGAAAGAACCCCAATTGACCCACGACCCATGCCCCGGCCTCGGTCTCGGTCTTTTGATATATATATATAGGAGAGTGAGCCTCCATAGCTTTCTTTCAAGTGACAGCTTATGGGAAGTTGTGCCCTATATGTAGCCCACTCCCAAAGGAGTAAAGTGAGCATGTGGGATAAAGCCCTCACCCTTTCCTCCACAAGCTAATAGGCTTTTGCCCCTTCCCCCATAGGGAAACAGACTGTTTTGAGGACCACAGGAGCTCTGGATAGGCAAACACGGTGCTGTAAAGCACGCTAGGACCCTTTAAACGATACACTCGTTTCGAGCTATCACACGCCCTAGTCCAAGTTTGACCGTAAGTAAGGGGGTCAAAAACGAGTTAAAAACAATTTAAAAACAAGTAAAAACGGGGTGCGAAACACCTAAGAAACCACTTGTGTGAGTTTCAAGGGTAGTTACCAACGCACGTAGGGTACCCACGTCACATGCATCTACGTTTTGGTCGGGTGCTAGAGTTTGAGCCACTAGAAAGCGTTTCAGTCTACGCAGGCTCACACCACCCCTCCACGTTAGTATCTTGGCCTTCGGCTGGAACCAAGGGAGTGCAACCCAAGATCCACGAATAGTGGATAGTGACTCGTCCTCTGACTCAGAAGCCATGGAAGGGCACCCTACCAAGAACCCTGAGGAGACAAGCCAAAACATGCCAGTGTGGGCCCCACAACCCGGATCTAGCATGTTTAGTCGTCTAATAGAGACCTTTAGTAGAGTTACACGCTCTGAACATGCGACAAGCGAAGTAAATGAAGAAGGAGGGGTAGTGGATTCGCCATTCACATCTTATGTAGACCCTATCCTCCCAAAGAGTGTCCATGTGGATATTCTACCCACTTCGTTTAATGAGGGCCCTATTGAGCTACCACTTTCCGATGCTCCTCCTAAAGTAGAGGTCCCTAGAAGCCAATCCATAAGAAGTGACATTGCATCCACTTCAAGAGAACCGTTTGGCACACCAAGTCTAGATGGAATATTTCTCAATGAAAATTGGGAATATGATCTACATACAGAAACTCTAACTGACCTATACACGGGTTACACATACCATGTAGGTTGGTTAGAAGTCCTACGATCTACATCTAGCGCCACTAATCTAGAAGAGCAACAACACATGATATGTGAGGTTATTCATAGAATTATCCAATTTGAGAGGCAAAATAGGGGAGTGAACCTAGTTTCCACTGGCCCTATGAGATTTTTGGATACGGGCAAGGCCAAACAACCAACCCCCTCGGTGAGTCCCATAGACCCTTCGTATGTTGTTTCGCCTGGAGTCTCAATGCAGGTTGAGCCCACGAGTAGTAACTATAGCTTTCCAACCTTGGCTCAACTTTCCATTCAGGAATCCACAATGCCTACCCCAATGATGAGCATAGCGAAAAATGCACCTGTTACCGCTGTAGTTAGTACGACACCGCTACCTAGTGGAACAGTACCTACAACAGTGCGTGCCAGTGCCTATCAACCCTATGTACCTATCGCTACTCATGCTCATGTAGCTCCTACGCCTCTTAGTATGCCAATGGCGTATGCTCCACGACCGCCTTATCACAACCCTTATCCAAGAGGAGCTAGGCCTAGTCACATATCATATCCTACGTCATTTGCCAACATACTTAGACCAACGCCAACTCCTATCAGCCAGGCTATCCCAGAAGTACCTCCACCAGCTATGCCTGCTCACTTAGGTGATCTCGCAGTGTTTGCTCAGACAATCGGACGATCTATTGCGGAAAACATGCGGGGCATGCCTGAGAGAGAACCTAGAAGCAAGGCAGTACAAGTGGCTAAGCTCACTCAAAACTTCAGTGGGGTAACAAGGATGTTAGGAAGCACATTGAAGTCTTTGAACACGTGTGTGATTCCTTGGAAGAGCACAATGAGCTGCATAAGTGTAAAGCCTTAGGCTTAACCTTGAGTGGGAAGGCCGGACATTGGTATCGAACCTTAAAGGTTGAAGAGCACACTCACTACCCCACTCTCAAGAGATTGTTCTTGAAGGAATACATACGTGAGGGTGTGCTTTGGGGAGTAGCATCTCAACTCCAAAAAGCTGAATGTGAGGAAGGGGAGTCAGTGAGAGACTTTATAAGTCGATTGAAGCATCTAAATTCTCGCTGCACTCCCGATGAGCGCTTCAATAATAACCAACTGCTGGATAGATTCATCCGAGGATTGCGCCACGAGGACATTTACAATGGCCTAATCATTAGAGGTCTTACAACGTGGGAAGCAGTCATCACTGCCAATGCAATCCAGTTAGACGACAACTTGATGATTGCAGGTAAAAAGGTATCTTGAGAAACAAAATCCGTTAGTTCGCAAGTATCTGGGCACGAGCCAATGACGGTGAAACCTATTGCCAAGGAGCCCAAGATATCTGAAATGTCTGTGACCGACCTTACTAAGGCTCTCCAAGAATACTTTAGGGGTAATCGAGCTCCTCAGAATAGCCATATGTACCCAAGGAGAGAGCAACAATGGTGTTCGGTGTGCTTAGGACCACATAGCACGAGTGAATGTCCCACATTCAGAGTCAAATTCAATGGGAATTGCAATGCATGTGGTAAGTATGGCCATCAATCTAAAGATTGCCTAGTACTTAAGCGAATGTTGGCAAACCAGGCACCACTAGCCTGGTCAAACACACCTCAAGTACCCGCGCTGATGCCTACACAACCTGTCGAGCAACCGTCTCACAGCACATAGTTCCAAGGAATCCGAATGTAGTCTAGTTTGTGCCATTACCACCGCCAGTGCTAGGACCACAACCTCCACATCCCAAGGATTACCCCTATAAACCAGATGGGTTTTGAGTCACATAGTGCGTGTGGGGATTATGAAGAGGAGATAGACCCCACTGCTCCATACGGGATTGATACATTTGAAATGATTCCCAAGTACTACATGGAGGATCATCTCGGGCAAGTCAAACCTGTATATCAAGCGGCTGCTCTCGCCACAAGAGGGCAAAACATTAATACCATGGCAAGGAGACCACCTCTTCAATGCTACGATTGTGGTGGACCGCATCGTGTAGCGGAGTGTCCTAATAGGCTACAGAAGATCGCTACTCAGATGCAACCAAATCAAGGGAGCACATCGGGAATGCCGGTACTTACATGTAATCGTTGTGGCATAGATCATTTGATCGCTCAATGTCCACATAATCCTAATGCACCCAAGATTACGCCATTGAATTTGGTTCAGGTCACCAACCAAGCACGAGAAACCACACCCGTTGAATGTAGTTACACGGTCAATGCTTCAAAATCAAAACTACATTCTTGAAGAGAGGGATACGGCATCAATCGCTCAGGCAAAGAAAAAGAAAACACGACGAAAGAGATCACTTAATGCCATGAGCTCCAAGCCCAGTTCAAAGACTAACATAGGGACAGGAGACGACCCCGTGTATATGAATGATCCTGAAGATGATTCTGATTCAATAGAAACCATGGGGACCAAAGCCACTACCTTAAGGGATGAACCCACTCGGGAGCTCAATGAAGGAGAATCAAGCGAGTACATAAATAAGGGAAAACAGAAGGAAACTTCCTCGGCCCCACAACCAAGTCAGTTAATGCCCTCTCGACCACCCAAACTGACTGAGACTCCCCAAGACAAGCCACGTGGGCCAAAAACCCTCAAGAAAAAGATTGGAACTTACCCAAACCCAGTTGAGGAGATTGAACAAGTGCAACACTTAAGGGGTTTGGTGGAAGAAACACAAAGAGAACTGGAGCCAAACCCGAGAAAAATCAAAATTCCAGACACAGTGTTTCCTACGCAAGTTCAGCCTCACAGGAACCATAAACCGTTAGCTATACCTAGTATCATTCGGGAAGAAAGTGAGGATAGGACATCAGGAAGTGGGCAAACATCCTTTTTGCTTGAAAGAATGTTTATAGTGAGGGAATGCCTGACCCCATTGAAGAGGAAGTGATTCCATCTTCACCAGTCCCTAGTCACGGGGCGATGTCTCGAAAAGTACCGTTGAATGTGTCTAAGCTAATAGATTTCATGTCCTCTGAAATCAGAACCACGATTATATCCAAATTATACGGAGATCCTGAGCTATTCTTAGCTCTTCGGGCTTTTCTCAATGGAGAACTAAAGGCGGGGCTACCACAATTTGCAAATATGGATAGACCCGACACGCTTCAAGATGAAGGGGAACATTGGGATCTACAACCCAACCCAAATGAAGATTCGGTCGTTGAAATACCTGTGAACAAGTTGGGACAGTACTTTGAAGGTGATGAATCTAATGCCACCCTCTCCATTACTACCAAGGGATTAACTCTAAAGGGAATCCTTGATGGTGGTGCTGGAGTGAGCATTGTGACTAAAAACTATTGGGAACCTATGGGGAGACCTCACCTCGAAGTCACAAACATAGTGGTTAAGATGGCAAACGGAACTATTGCTAAACCTATTGGAATGTTAAGGGACCTTAAGATCAAGGTTCTGGGATACAAGGTACGACATACCTTCATTGTAATGGATTTCTCCAAGCATCCTATGTCATATCAAATGATCTTAGGACGTCCTTTCATGAGGGAGGCACAAATGGTGCATGACTGGTCGAAAAACCATGTCTATCTACAATTCCAGGACTCTGTCATTTGAGTTGATCTTGAGAATGGTCGTGCACATCCTTTAGGAAGCAAGGTTATCATCGATAATCGATCGGATACCACTGTTCACTCCGCCCCATTAAGGTATTGCTATACATGCAAAAAAGAGACTGATGATGGGAAAGATTCTCCTTATATGGATGTCCTACCGGGTATGACTGAGTTGGATAACGTGGATTGGGTACACTTAGCGGCAACCATAGACACATGGGGAAATAGAGGCACAAGTTGGGTAACACCTGAGGGGCAAGATATGCCACCATTAGTGCCAATAAACATGATAGGTGTTATGCACTTGACTCCTGATGGCAAGAACGTGGCAAACTCCACCGACACTGAAAGTAGCGAAGACTCTGACCAATGCGACTCTGAGTATGAATCTCAAGAAGAAACTGACCCTGAGCCTGATGGGAAAAATGAATCAAATATTCACCCAAATGTGGAAGCAAGGTGCTCAAGGCCTAGGACAGTGACCTCCTGCAGTTCATCCGAAAGTGAGGGGGACACAAGTGAAGATCGACCAAGTGAGTCCGAATCTGATAGAAACAAAAATCAAAAACTTGGTAAGAAGAAAACGATACATAAGCGCCAACGCTATCGAGCCATTGTACGCACTGCAATAAACAAGGAAAGATCTACTGCAGAATGGCTCAGTTATGTAGGAGCCATCAGAAGATAGCAGATAATTGGGGACAATACCTCCAAAAGTGTCATGTGGTGTATTCCGCAACCTCATGACATCGCCCAATTAGAAATTGATGAGAAGCCAAAGCTAAGTCGTACTGCAAGGAGGTGGCAAAACCAAGAGTTGGCTCAGCAGCAAAAGGAAGCAGAATTGAAAGAAAAAAGCTTGGCCCAACAAGAACCAGTAGACTTACACCCCGCACCCGAGCATTTCAAATCATTCACCACAGGGGAACGTAAAGTGGTCTACACAAAAGCCCAACGAACGCCTACCAATGGGAGTAGCGGTGTCTACGATGGCCCTGCGGCAATAGTTAAGGAGATAGACTTAGCAGATCTGGGTGAGGAGTCTAAACCAGTTTTTATTGCTCATCAAGACCTCACCAAGGCGGAAGAAGCTGCACTTACGAAGCTTCTTAAAGAATTCAAGGACATATTTGCTTGGACATATCATGATATGAAGGGTGTTCCACCCTCGGTGGTGCAACACACGATTCCAATGATTAGCACTGCTAAACCAGTCCAGCAACGTCCCTACCCAATGAATCCTAAGTATGCAAAGATTGTACAAGAGGAAATTGAAAAGCTTGTAAAATGTGGATTCATATACCCTATTGAGCACTCAGAATGGGTTTCTCCGATAGTCATCGTACCAAAGAAGAATGGGAAACTCAGAGTGTG
The DNA here is from genome assembly GCF_041138505.1 of Cibotium barometz. Classification (NCBI taxonomy): domain Eukaryota; kingdom Viridiplantae; phylum Streptophyta; class Polypodiopsida; order Cyatheales; family Cibotiaceae; genus Cibotium; species Cibotium barometz. The sequence continues at coordinate 41,210,183 of NC_141075.1, forward strand.
CGTTGATCTCAAAAAGGTTAATGCAGCCACTAGAAGGGATCATTACCCCTTGCCATATTCTGAACATGTTCTTGAAAGAGTGGCAGGCAAGGAGGCATATAGCTTTTTAGATGGGTACTCGGGTTACAATCAAATCACAATTGCATTCGAGGACCAAGCTAAAACGGCATTTATCACGGAGTTTGGAGTGTTTGCCTTTCGCGTCATGGCTTTTGGCTTGACCAATGCACCTGCAACATTCCAACGATTGATAAACACGGCCTTTTAAGGAATATCTAAGGGATTTCTATGAAGCTTTCTTAGATGATCTTTGTGTTCATTCCTCTTGGGACGAGCACTTAATGTGTTTACGAAAAATATTTGAAAGGTGTAGATTATATCGCATCTCATTGAATCCTTTCAAATGCCAATTTTGGGTTAAACATGGAGTTATCTTAGGGCATATAGTGTCCAAAAATGGGATTTCCACTGACGAGAGTAAAATCAAGGTCATTCTGGAATTGCCCCCACCCACCAACTATAAGGGAGTCCAACGCTTTATGGGCCACGTTGGTTATTATCGAAGGTTTATTCTATTCTTCGCCGAGATAGCTCGACCATTGTATAAGCTTCTTATCGAGTTTATTTGGACCGAAGAATGTGACCTTGCCTATGAGCTATTAAAGAAGGCCTTGGCGAGTGCTCCAATCTTGAGAATGCCTAACTGGGATTTACTCTTCCATGTGCATATTGATGCATCAAACTTTGCTATTGGGTGTGTGTTGACTCAACCTGGAGAACACAAGCTAGACTACCCCATTAGCTTTGCCAGTCGCCAGTTGAATGATGCAGAGATGAACTACACCACTACGGAGCGAGAAGGGTTGGCAATGATATATGCAGTAAGGAAATTTCGTTATTACCTCCTTGCCACCAAGTTTGTTTTCTATGTGGATCATCAAGCATTGTTGTATCTGGTAAACAAACCATGCTCCACAGGAAGAATCACACGATGGCTATTGATTCTTCTTGAGTTTGATTTCACGGTTGTTGTGAGACCTGGCAAAAAACATGTTATGGCTGATCATTTGTCTCGCATACCTAATGGTGAGGCTCCTACGGGGGTTGATGATGACTTACAGGACACTTCCCTGTTCATGGAGACAATGCCTGAATGGAGTGAGAAGATTGTTAACTTTTTGGTTAATGGCTTTCCACCCAAGGAGCTTCGTAAAGATCTAGCTCGAAAGTTAATCAAAGAATGTGAACCCTATTGCCTGATAGCCGGGACTCTTTATAAAAGAGGAAAGGATGACGTTCTTAGGCGTTGTGCCCGAGAGGATGAGTATCTATACATTTTGCAAGAGGCACATATGGGTGTAGCCGGTGGTCACTTCTCAGGAGACTTAACTGCGCGAAAGATCTTACAATCAGGGTATTGGTGGCCCACTATGTTCCAAGATGCATCACTCTTTGTGAAGGGTTGCAATGAATGCCAACGATACAAGAAACCCCAACGGAAAGATCAGATGCCCCTACATCCAATCAAAGTAAACCAACCATTTGAAAAGTGGGGTTTAGACTTTGTAGGTCCAATTAGCCCAGCGGCCCGAAACACACAATCTCACTATATTATTGTGGCCACTGACTATATGACCAAATGGGCTGAAGCGAAAGCGACACGTAAGGCAGATGCAAGGACAACATCCAAGTTCCTCTTTGAAAATATAATCACACGCTTCGGTTGTCCTTTTGAACTTGTGAGCGACAATGGTGTGCATTTTATAAATGAAGTGATTAAGGAGCTCACAACAAATTTCATGATATCCCATCATAAATCTACTCCTTATTATCCGCAAGCGAATGGCCAAGCTGAGAGCACCAACAAGACTTTAATCTCTGTTTTGACAAAGACAGTTGAAGCTCATCGCACGAATTGGGATCTAAAGCTTACGACAGCTTTATGGGCCTATCGTACTGCGTACAAAGTGGCTATTAACTACACACCATTCAAAATGGTATATGGCCAAGAAGCAGTCATGCCGTGGGAATTTGTCATTCCAAGTCTTCGTGTTGCTACTCAAGAGGGTTGGGATGGTAATCCCTTAGCAGAACGTCTATATATCCTTGAGCGGCTAAACGAAGAAAGACAATTGGCTGTATACAATGCCCTTGTGGAGAAGGATAGAAGGAAAAAATGGTTTGATCGCCACCTGAAGGACAAGGATATCAAGGTTGGGGATAAAGTCCTAATGTATGGAGTGCGAAACGAAAAGAAGAAGCTCAAATATGCTGGTAAGGGACCGTATAGAGTATGTGAAATTACCCCGCAAGGTACCATCAGAGTGGAGACTCTCGACGGAGTCGAAACCATTGGATTCCTTAATGGGAGTAAATCCAAAAGATACTATGACCCCCTGAGCCAAGAGGAGTTACATGCAATCCATCAAAAGAAGGCAGCTAAAGAACAAGCTGAGCTTAAAAAGATACAAGCGAGAGTCGAAGCCAAAGAACGTCAACAGCGTGCTAGGCGACAACGAGAAGCCAACTTGGGAATTAAGTAAGTATTTTTCGAGGAAGCAGAGGAGGATGCACTGGAATCTGACCCTAAGATACCCAATTGAGTTACAGAGTTCTTACGGGGAGGTGCTGTAAAATGCATTATTGGATACAGGAGCTCAACACAATTTGCTATCATATGGCGTGTGGTGTCAACTGGGAAAACCACCTTTATCCAAGAGTTCTATCCAAGTTCAAGGAATCAACAAGAAGAAAACCCTTGTCTCAGGAATTCTGCACACTCCGGTTGCTTATGACAAGGGAACCATAATTCAAAGCTTTTTGGTTATGCCTGCTGGTACAATGGAAGGGACTGTAAACTTAGGGCGCAAATGGATGATGGCCACCAAATGCAATATCGATTGGGCAACCAGACGAGTCACAACGCAAGAACCAACACTAGGTCGTCCGACCGCTCAACATCCCGCTCCTAAGCCATCGACTCTGGACAAAATGCTGGATAACGAAAAATCACAAAGTCCAGTGGCAAAACCATCTTTGATTGTTTGCCACCCCTCTAACGCTTCAACGCCAAGAGTGGAAACAGGCAAGGTGGTATCTAAGGTTCCGCTTACTATGCCAAAGAGTATATACAAATGGGTCCCAAAAGCTTCGTTAACAGCTACTCCCCCTGCTCAATCTCGTTCAGCCACCAAGAAGCCTCGTAAAAGGAAAGCAGCTACCTACTTGAGAAAGGGCAATGTAACATCGCGATGGATCCCTAAAAAATTAATAGTAGCCCAAGGGTACTACGAGGGGAATGACCAGATTTGGGTCCCTAAACATAAGCTGAATCCCTCTACATCACCTGTAAAACCTTGCAAACCAATTGTTGCCACCCCAATGACAATTCAAGACCGTGGTAAGGGAAAGGTAATAGAGTGCTCCGCACCACTTCTAGAGTTAGTTTGGATTCCCAAACGATATCGATCATTACCACCTAGCTCAAGAAGGGGGGATCCACATGAAGCTTCTAGCTCCTCATGCCAGGCACACACTCATATAGAAGTTTCTACATGCTCTACACCTACTCTTGTCAACACCCAACAAAAAACCGATGAGTCTACGTCTCCCCTTGTAATAGTATCGTCGGAAACCATTTCCTCCATTCGTCAATGGGAGCGTACACTACCATCTCTGCAATTGGATGTGGCCACAAGGGTCATAAAAAGCTATCTGCACACATCACAACCTATGACCCGCTGGACAAATTGGTTCCTTGAGGCTGCAACATCATTGCAAATAATATGATCTACCCAAGGAAAGGGGGAGCATGTACTCACGCTCGACATTTTAATGCTTCCTCCTTAACCTTCTCCCCTGACCATGTAATTACCAAATTCAAGGGGATGTATATATATAGCTTCATACCTTTTTTTAAAAAAACAAAGAAAAGAAAAACAGAAAATAGTAAAAAGAGCAAGAGCACAAAAACAAGAGAAATATCCGTATACAATCAAGAACTAGATTGAACTGTCATAAACCTACTAATGCTATATCTGTGTTTGCAGATATGGCAGATGCCCGATCATCATACACTTCATCCACTCCTACCTTTGGTGAGAGGTATCATCTGTACCTTTCTCAGATATTCCACATGTGCTATCCTATAATTGAAACTGAATGGGATCATATAGATGTACTAGCCAGAGAGGAAAATGTTGAGGAATTAGAATGGCTAATTCGCCTATTGACCGTGAGACTGACCCCTACTCCGTAGAGGACATATCCCCGATAGCCCAATGCTTTCCTTTTCCACAAGATGACTATCCTCGCATGGTTACATTTTTGATGAGTTTATGTGGATGGGAAAATGAAAAGGAAATATCTGACAATGATGAATGGACTGATGAAACTCATGGCACTACTGAGGTTGACTTTATTTGTTTGGATGATGCGGATAGAGGCTTAGCCTTAGGGCTAGAGCCAGGACTCTACAACATCCTCTTACCGTATCCTCAGTAGTAGTGTGGTGACTGGTAGGTAGGTTAGCATTTTCAAGTTTTTTCTAGTTTAGATTTCTTAAACAAGTCTTGAAATTTTCACACTGATGTGCCTCTCGAGGTATAGTGCTTGTTAGTTGATTGTACAGGTTGAAAAGTTTGAGGTGGGTTCGCTTTCAAGTCCTGAGACTGCCACAACGTTCATCAAAATATATCTACATCAAATTGCAAGCTGTCTCGTCAAATCAAGGAGATCTCCAATTACAGGTGTAATTCTTCCATACCCACTCTCTTTCGTTTTTACTGTTCAATCAATTGCATAAACTATAATGCATGACCACATGGAAATTGTCAATGTACTACTTAGTTTTTGAAGTTGCTTGCATGCTAGTGTAAATCATTAATGAGCTTAACTTTATTGGAAATATTCCTAGGCAGCATGATGTCTTTAGTTAACCTTGGAATACGATTGTCTTAGGTCTAGGGTCAAACCATCTTAATGTTTGACACTTGGCCATGTGTGTGTTGACCTCTAGGACATAGCTATTACCCCTTTGTCGAAAGGATGCAAGTCAAATTATAGTTCAAGAGCGAAGATCAAAAGAAATAGATTTTTTTTTTAAAAGGAAGCCTACAATAAATGGCAATACAAGTCTATGATGTGCTTTAATGTTGGCCTATCACCTTATTGATACTTGGTAGGCGAGGAGTATTCTACTCCAGACCGATGCCTTGGTTGGTAGGGGGTAGCCTTGCCTAAAGTGAGCTAATAGATTCCTGGATAATGCCTTGTGTTAAACATGGTACCAGGATCGATGTTAGTTTTGCCTTACGAAGGTCGCCATTGTGTGTAAAAATTGTCACGTGCATTTTAAAAAAAAAAGGCAAAAAGCTCCTGTAACTCTGATGTTTCTTGTGTCCCTAGGCTTATGGTATTAACTTGTTCTTAGAGTAGACACAGTGTGGTCATCTGTTTATTTATTAAGCTTGGTTATTTTCCTTGACTTAGGCCAGTTATAAACCTTAATTAACCTTTGACACCTTGCTTACTCTTGATTTACTTTCAATAATTTTAAACTCATGTTAATTTGCTACACTAGCTCATTCATGTGACCCTTAAACTAAGTTCTCATAGCAACATCCATTGTGGTCTAACATGCTTGAATTTATACACTTTATATCTTTTGAATTCCAGCATACTTTCACTCTACTTCCCTGTTTTGCAGACGGTCAACAATAACCCTCTCGAGCTTACCATACCATAGCTTCCGAGGACGGAATCTATATCAGGAATGGCGGCATATTAACCCATGACGGCAGACATTGAGACGTACTATGTTTTACGTCATTTATTTAAATATTCTGAGTCATGGGCCGGGCTTGTCGGCACCATATGTTAAGGATAAAGAGATTGGGTGATCGCCGATGAGAGGCGCACCTTGAATATCAGTAGGATAAGGGTTAGGATCGGCCGGCCATGTATGGGCGCCCAAGTGTGAACAGCCAAGTCACCTATAAGAGTCAAATGTAACCCTAAAATCCTTATTCTCATGTGTTGTGAATACAAGAGTGCTCTTGCCTTATCTCTTTGGTTTCCTTCTCCTGCGTGTGTGTGTGAGAGAGAGAGAGTGAGTGAGAGCGATTGAGCACTGTGTAGCGGCACGACGGCGGAGAGGCGGTAGAGCGGTGACGGCAGCTCCTTCTTCACGGCTGCGATGCGGGAATCCTTCAAGGCGGCAGTTGAGCGGTGAGTGACACACCCTTTGCATTCTGTTTGAGCTTCCTTCCCTGGTTGTATGCTTGCAGCCATTCGTGGCTCGCATACGGTGTCCGGCAAGTCCCCAGCTACGACCTGTGCGGCAAAAGTGCACACCAGGTTACCAGTGCTACAGCTCAAGTTTGGAAGAGAGCAGGAGAATCTCGAGGGCTATTCCAACAGTATGGAAGAGGAAAAGAAAGGTCAGAGATCTATACCCTTTCCAATGTTTTCTGATATATATTTCTTCCGTCTCCAGAATTCTTGAATCTCAGTGCCTAGGAACCTGGCAGATCACCCTAGGATTTGATTAGAGATGGATATGAGTAGGACTTAGAATTTTGCAACAAAATGCGATTAGAGTGCTTTACATTTTCCAAATGCTCCAAATCGCGTTTTCTTACAAATTCTGATATTAGTTTCAGTTTTTATTTCTTTCTCTTTGTTTTGCTCTCTTTTGCCCTGGGGAATTCCTCCTAGTACCACTTACTGTCCTGAACATTGTGAGATGTCCCTAGCATTTGATTGGAGATGGATGTCAATAGAAATTTAGAATTTGCAACAAAATGCGAGGAGAGCACTTGACATTTTTCAAATGGTTCTGCATCGCGTTTTGTTGCAAATTCTTGTGTCCCTTTTGGTTTTTACTGTTTCCTCATTGTTTTGCTTTCTATGTCCCTGGGGATGTCTTTCTTGATGATGAGGAAGGTTTTTGCTTTGGAACAGTTGATTCTCAGGCCCCTCCTTTCAAGAGGAAGCTGGACTTTTCTGCTGTTATACTCAGACCACAGCAATCACCAGGTGATTCATGTGTGCTCATGAAGAGAGTTGTTTGGTGATATCCTATACATTATCTGATTGCATATGTCAGCATATAGAATGCATGTTATATAAATTTTGGTTCAGGCAAAAGCAAGAGACTAGAGTAGAAAGGTGAGTCTTCCCTTTCAAAACAAAAGGAACCAGAAGAGGACAAATCTCCAGATTTGCTCCTATTTGACTTTCTTCACAAGTGCAAGGCTCAGAGGAACTTCCACATATACCACAATATTTTCAACAGGGAGTTCACTATGAGCTCTCTTTTGGACCATCACAGAGATTTTCTTTCAGACCATTGGGATACCTTCAAACAACTGACAGAGGCAGGAAGGATTGTGGAAGGTGAAAAGGTTTTTGTGCATTTAAATCATATTATCTCCATTGACAGGCTGAGGTACCATGTGAATAGAAAGTTTGACAGCCTGCCTGAGGAATATAAATTCAGCTGCACACCAGAAAGTGTAGAGTGCTTGAGGAAAACATGGCATTCCTTATGTACATTGTCTTCCAACAGCAATCTCTAGAAGAGCAAGGGCAGGAGGCTGAAGAAGAAGATATATCTGTAGAGCGGAGGTAAAAGAGGATATTCCTGTGGCAACAGATATGGCAGAGCAGGAAGAAGATATCAACCTCGAGGATGAGGGGCTGCAAGTGGCTGCTCTTGACCTTGTTCAACTGAGGACTGAAACTCTTAGGGCAGCACAGCCAGTTGAAGATTTTGATGTTCAGAGCAGCAACTATGCAATGCCCATGCTTCCAGTTGTCTTGATTGGTGGTAAAGATTATGTTTTCCTCCATGATATAGAGTGTATGTTCAATTTGAGGGAGGACTATGCCATTTCCCTTATTGCCCAGGCTTCAAGGCTTGACAAGGAGGTTGGCATAGAGGATGACCATTCACTGCTAGCTTTGGAAACAACTTTTGATCCTGCAGAGGCCCTTACTATTTGTTTCAAAGAGGCTGAAATTTTCCAAGAGCCAGATGAAGCTGCCTTCCAGCTCACCCAGGAAGCTATGAATCTCTCAGCACTTCATAAGGAAAAACTTAAAGAAGAGGCTGGACTGGAGGGGAGAGGAATAAATCTTTGGAAAGATGAACTTCTTGTTGCTGATGAAAATGAGAAGGTATGATATTATTACTTCAAATCAAATACTTTATCTTGTGTTTAAATGTTTTGTAGTTATGTATTATTGTCTCACTCCAATCTTTTGATACATGGCAGCTACAAATTGAGGATGACACATTCCTCCAGAGAACAAGTGGAAGCAGGCCGGCTGGGTTTGGCAAAATGTCAAGCCTAGCTCATTATATTCATGATCTAGGTAGTGCTAAGATCTTGATTTACCATAGGCAGTTGAGCAACAACGGAGAAGCCATTGTTTACTTCTTTAAATGTTTGTCTAGGGTTTTAGGTGGACATGATCTTCCATGGCAAAAGGAAAAGATCATTTTAATAGAGAGGTTGTCCGCCATAGATATATTTGGGGATTATGTGAATAAGCAGGCCTCTAGGGCCTCTTACTTTTTGTCTTACACTTCTTATGCATTAGCATGTGGTGTTAAGGAGCCCAAATGTCTAGAGGGCTATGGAAAACACAAGCTCATAAGGTTTCGAGAGCCACCCATGATTGCATCAGGCCACACAATCCAAGAAGAAGAACATGTGGAGATAGCTGAAGACAAGGATACCCCTCTCAGACAAACAACAGAGGCAAGCATTGATAAACAGAAAGTCGACATCAAGCCAATAAGGAAGAAAAAGAGTCCAATCAAGTTCAAAAAGAGAGTTCCGACTCGTAGGCCTTGGGAGTAATAGGATTTAGTCATCAAATATAGCACAAACATTATGTTGAAGTTAAACTGATTTGTACAAAGTCTTTGATCCTCATCAGTTCCTTGTCCGTACGGACGATCAGTACCCTTTTGCATTTGTCCCATCACCGTACGACACTTCAGTACTCTTCCCACACTCAGTAGCTTCTAAAAGCGTTTGACACTCAGTACTTTATTGGTAAGGATCAACAGTGTGTCTAGCATAATTAAGTACTATTGATTGATTTTTTTGTGTGTTAATATATGGATGTATTGATGCTTGTTAATATAGATCACATGTTTCACAAAAGAAATACTTTTGATGGAGTCTCAAAACATATAGGCATAACACCAAGAGTCACTTGTTCCACAGAATAAAAATCTATTGATTGAGTTTGAAAACATGTGGACATAACACCAATAAGTTACAAACTGCTATTCATGTTTACTTGTCCATTTATGGTTTCTAAATATCTTCGAATCCCTCCATTGTCTATGTCTCTCTGCTGCCATTGAATTGTCCAAAGTTTGTCTTCGTCTTTGCTTTTGGGCTAGAATAAAAGCAAGCTTGACTTTGGAACTAGCAACTTTTCTTTTAGCATGCAGCCTTTGTAGAATGCCTCGGTAAAACCATTGGAAGACTTCCTTCAGACTATTTGCCATAGTGTTGTGTGTGTCTGAAAAATGCATTACGTGCCATGTAGTGAGACTTCTCCATGCCTTGGGTAGACCAAATTGCTGGGCATCCATACTTTTTGACAAAATAGGGAAGCTGGTTGTAGATGATATGCTGTTTTCACAAAGACATAAGAATGCATAGTAAGTTATAAAAGAAAAGAGGATCACACTTAAGTAAAAGAAGAAGACATCACTTTACCATGTAGTGAGTTATATTGCAGGCTGTCCACACGTCTTTCATTGACTTCCCAAAATGTTTAATTGCCTCTTCAAAGTTCTTGTAATCACTCTTTGTCCATGTTACATTGTCACAGAACATGAAGAGTTGATCAAGAGACCTCCACACCTCTGCCTTCACATTTCGTGCTTCCCCATCTGCCTCATGATCTTTCACGGCATTATGGACTTGCTTCCACAATCCATAACTAATCCTTGAAACTTTTCTACCTTGCCTTACTTGCTTACTACTGTGTTTGGGTCGAGACAAGAATCTTCGTGCCTTAACACCACCAATAGAGGGCTTGATTGGTACCTCCTTGCCATTGGTAGACTTTTTAAAATCCTTTGTGATATGAACATCACCTCCATGCAGACCTATATCGGATAACACTTTTTCCAATGCATGAAGAGCATCCTTTCTATTTCTTTCGGGACGGAGTTTCCAAGCAAATCCAATATACAAAAATACCAATTTCTCAATAATTCGATATAGAGCATGCAATGTGCATATGTGAACATTACATAGTGGAATGTCAAGAATAGCCTTGAAGTCAGGGTCAACTTTATCTCTATTAGGTGCTCTCTTCCACCATTTGGAATCCATTACTTGAGCTGATTCTTTGCAGTAAAGACAAGGAGACTTTGAGTTACCTCCTTTACTAACGTTATACATGCACTTAAGTGTTTTAAGATCCCCCGCCATGTGCCACTCTACTTGAAAATCACCTTTTCCTGCAACATGGAGATTCTCTCCTTGCACTTGTCTTTTAATTATTCTTAGTATTTCCGTGTGGTGAAACACCCAATCTAGTGTTTCATGGTCTTCTATCTTTACCTGTGATTATACAAAACAAAAGTCTTACTATAAAAGATTTGAAAACATTGACTAAAATCAAGTACGAAATAAAAAATGATCATACCTGGAATGAGCCCAACCACCATATGTGTTTCTCCGACTGCACACTAAAATACTTCGAACTCGCTTCATTCAATGATGTATCAAGTGCTCCATTCATCAATGTGATAGTAATCCTTTCCATTTTCTTTTCCTTTACAACCTCACACTCATCCAGTTTGATAAAAAATTTCAAAATGCCTTTGCACTCTTCAAATGTTATTCCATAAAACTCGACCATTCTTCTTTGAAGTTGTTGTAGATCTACAAATATATTGTTCCAAGGGTCATACACAGTGGTTCCTTTAGCACTATGAAATATTTCTCCAATATGGATATATGGTCCAATAAACTCATCTATACTTTCATTCAAATGACCTCTTATCTTCCACACTGTTGCTGGATTTGGCAGTAAAACTCGTTTAATCCTTTGATCTCTCAAAGTTGAGGATATCGCATGGAAAATCGAACTATATCCCTTCCTGCTAACTCCACTAACATCAAGAGCCTCTTGGATTGTAGTACCATCAACTTGATTATTGGATATAAAGTCCTCTACAACATTGCGTTTGATTGTTTTGTATTTTTTTTCTTCAATCAAACCTTTTGCTACACCACAAGAAAGCAATCCTTTCATTTGTTTAACTGGAAGAAGGTTGGGATCCATATTTTCTTTTGCAGGCTCCAATAGTTTCCAATAGTAACAATATAGTAACAACACAATATGCCTATATTATTTAACACTTCCAATCCTGTTTTGCGTTAATGGACAAAATAGATATAGTCATTTGAGAGCATTTTTTAGTATAAAAAATAAAAAATTACAAACTAACCTTGCTTCCTGAATTCTTCGCTTGCATCCACCAGTCCCAGCCTTCAAATTTGCAATGTTCTTAATCTTCCTGCTTCGTTGTCTGTCTCCAAGCACGGTTCTCTTCCTTCTTGATCTTGTCAACTCTTTTTTACTCTTTGAATGCTCCTCAATTTCATTCTGCAAAACTGCTGCTCCAATTTTGCACGAATAGCTATCTCTTGAATCCTGGCTCCCTTTTCTTGTAGGTACATTGTTTTATATGTTTCTGCAAATGCAGACTGTGCTGAAATATAACCAAGAAGTCCATTTTGTCCATCGCCCGCAAAGCTCAGTAGTGTGGTTGGATTGACAAATGGAGGTGTGGAGTTTTTTACTAGACATTTTGGATATATACTTCCATCACACCATAAGTCAATATATTGGAGCCCTTCTCTTCTCATATTTTCCCGTTGTTGAGCATTTAGCACCGTATCCTTTCGTCTTTTTTGTGTTGGAGCATATTGTTCTTCTAAGTCGATGTGAAGATGGTATAATCGCTTCTTCTGAGATTGTAACTCACTAGTATCGGCCATTTTTTGTGCTTCTGAGGTTGCAAAGTTGTAACATGAATTGTAGAAGTGTGGCGGTATCTATACAATCATTAAGTTCAGTGATGGATTCTTTATGAGAGGCCTGCACACGTCGTCAAAAGAGATGCGAAATCTTCGAGAAACAAAAAAAATTAAGGAGATATTTAATGTAAAATCGTGTTAGTTAGACAAAAGATTATCTTATTCTTTTCTGAACTGACAGTTCAGTAGTCCTTACTGACAGTTCTGAGCCACGTTTCCATATTTTATTATTTTTGAGATCTTTTAGGAGAGAAATAAATCGAAAAATAGTGAATTTCTTACAGGGCTCCAAAATGAGCTCCCTTTTTCCCTAATGCCAACTTAGCAATCTTCATAGAAGATACTCTCCTGAACCTCCTCTGAATTTCATTCCACATCTGACTAGCATCACTCCGAGAAGATATGAATTGTGCCTGGATAGATGGTGTCATACAATGGATGATGATGAGACGGGCCAGTGCATCCAGAACTCCACGAAACGTGGGCCACACACTTGCTCCTTCAAGAAGCAATTGTGTATAAAACGACCAAGTATGGTAGTTGGTAGCAGTCAACTTCATGGAATCACTCACTTGAGGGGGTGAATAGACATGGGAAGGGGTTGGGATGAGGGTTTGTGGGAGGGGAGTAACAAGAGAAGTGGTGGCAGGGAATATGGAAGGAAAAGAAATAGGAATCTGGGAAGCTTAAAGTGGTGGTGGCAGGGAATATGGAAGGAAAAGAAATAGGAATCTGGGAAGAATAAGGTAGAGAAACAAAAAGCTGGGAAGAAGAACCCTATGAATTTGGGGCTTGGGATCGGGGAGAAGAAAAGAGAATCCCCGAGAGAGAAGAATGACTATGACCAGAAGAGCCATATCCTCCGATAACGCAACAGAATCCTCCTCTTCAACAAAGCTAATTAGAAAATCAGCAAACTCCTCCTCGAAAGCTGAGTGCAGCCAAGAGAAAGGAAGGAGAAGAAGGGATGGGAGGGTGGGAAACCAAAAGGAGAGGTAAGAAATGACTCCCCTGGGTTAAAACCCTATTGTAGTACCAAAATACGAGGCTTAGATTTTAAAACGCAGATCTCAGGCTGAAAACGCAGCACCTCTGTGAAAAACGCAGCTCCTCAACAGAAAACGCAGCTCCTTGGTGGAAAACGCAGCTCCTCAATGGAAAACGCAGGTCCACAGCAGAAAAACGCAGCTCCTTAGTGGAAAATGCAGCTCCACAGCAGAGAACGCAACTCCTTTGTATATGCAGCTCCTCAATGGAAAACGCAGGTCCACAGCAGAAAACGTAACTCCTTTGTATATGTAGATGCAGTGGATCTTTGCCTACAGCAGTAGATGTAGAAAAACGCAGGTCCTTTTGTAACACTGGGCTCAGATACCATGAAAGAATGGCTGTAAATGAGGAAAAACAGCAAATAGATCTTACAAAGAAACACACGTGCAAAAGAACTGAAGTAGAAAACTTGTTATTTGCTGAAGTAGAGCACGAGGGCTGCCCGTAGGTGCATACTACCAAGAGCAATAGCTGAATAATGATGGGCTAATGATGCTAACCCAAGCCACCTATAAAAACAATGGGCTGGCCGACTATGCAAAAAATACTAGAATAATGCCTAAAAAATAGACAAAAATAGCAGAAAAATATCTAAAATAAGATGAATGCATGGCCTCATAAATCTGGCCAAATACAGCATGAAATATGCACATATATGCCCAATCTGGAGATGATAATGCCAACACACTTCACAAACAACAAGGTGGAAGACAAAAGTGAAAAAAATGCACCACGTCATCCAGAAACGCAGTTTCCTCCGTGCATTTTTTCCGTCGAAAAGTTCCATTTGCGTTTTCTGTTGATTGATCATCTTTGAAGCTTTGGAGCCGTGAAGAAGAGGTATTAGAGTCTTTTGAAGTTGCTAAGCTATTGTTTCCTTAGCTTCACAAACAAGAAGGTTGAAGACTAAGGAAGGAGGAGAAAAAAAACACAGCCGTGCGTTTTTTTCGTCGGTCGCTTTCCGTGCGTTTTTCCGTCATTAGCAATTTCCGTCCACAATCCATTAACCGGACTGGTGCGCCTGCCGCCTTGTGCCCGGGTGGTGGTTGTTGCTTAAGCAATAGCTTGGCTACAACACAAGACAGCCCCGCAAACAACAACAAGCAAACGCCAGCTTCTACAGTCATCGCCGGAGCCGCATAGCGCATCATAAAAAAAGCAGCACTTCCGTCCGGTTCTGCCCGTCTGTTTGGTGTCCCGTCTCACCGTCGCAGTCCGTTGACGGGACTGGGTTCTGCGCTTGGTGCCTTGTTTGGTGGTTACTGTTGCTTCAACAGCAACTTGGCAAGCTTTAACAACAGCCCGTCTCAGTAGCAAGCAGCCGCGCAGCTGCATCACGGCACATGCCATCATCTGCGTTTTTTAAGAAAAAAACGCTGCTTCCTAAGGTTTTTTTAAAAAAACTCTCTTTTTTTATCAAAAGTATTTCAAGGTTTTAAAAACCTTAAAGTTTTTTTTTTAAACCTTTCTAGAAACGTTTTCTTAAAAAAAAAACATTCCAAGGAGATTCAAGAGGACTCTTGTTTATCTAAATCAAGAAGTGTTCTTTGTTCATCAAATCAACCTTGAATTATTTTTCGCCTTCTTGTAAACGAAGTTAGACCCTGCCCTTGTTTTTTGCAAGTGGTAAGACCTCTCCTACCCCTATCAATCATGTCGAAGGAGATTGGAGCCTCCATTGAGAAGTTTGATGGCGAGGGTTTCCATAATTGGAAAGTTCAAGTAAGATATATGCTAAAGGTCAAAGCAAAGAGTGGATCTACATCTACATTGAAAACTCAAGCCTTTGTGATGAAACATGGTACGTCCAAATCCGACTTGAAATGTATCTTTTGCAAGAAGATGGTTTCATCAAAGCGAAGGTGCAACAAGGGTGATACACGAAGCCACTATGGAAGAGATGGTACCAAAGATGTTACTAAGGTTGAGGGGAATTTTGGAAGTTCCTCACATGATAAGCAACTCTTCTAGTTGAGGAGTGAAGCATGTTTACTAGGATTAGGAGTGAACCACATTTCTCTATAACTCATCACTTTTGTAAAAGCCTAATCTATAAAGGCTACCTACCTTGTCATCTATCCTATGGTTGAGAGGGGAGGGAGTCATTTTGTTCTTGTATGTCCAATGCTCACCTTGCTCCATGTTTGACATTGTCCATTGCTGGCATTGAGAGAGGAACTTATCTATACAAAAAGATAAATTTAACTAGAATCCTTCTTTAAATTTTAAATAAAATATACATTATTTTAGCATCACAATTTTTCTCTTAGCTCATTGGAATACATGGATTTCCATTGTCATGGGGATTACTCTTTTAACATAAAAATGGATTACTAGAAATTCCTCTTTTTCCTAATTAACTATTTATACATATAAAAATTAAATTTTTCATGATTATAATGAGAATCATTCAATTAATCTAGGATGATTAATCCTAGAATATGGTAGGAAGTCCTCTTTTCATATTATGAATGAAAATGATTTATGTGTTAATTTTTCTGAAATTTTACCATAGCTCCGCTGCTGCTATTACTGATAATTCTCAATAATTTGAAAGCATGAAGTTTAGTAATATCCCTATGATTAGAATAACCATTAATTGGATCAATATCCAATTATGGACTTGATTCTTAATTTCTCGATAAATTAAATAGCATAAAAGCATTAAAAAGCCACTTATTTGGCCTCTAATTTGACAAGCATAGAAATTACTTTTAGATTAGAGAATTGCTTCATGAGAAGCTTCATTTGAATATAGAATAGGTCATAGGAATGACCATTCTTTGGGGGAGAGAGAGACATGCTTAAAAAAACATTTAATTTAAGCATAAATGGAAATTTATGTGTTTTATCACCACAATTCATTAAAGAACTTCAATTGTATTAAAAAGCCATTCAATTGAATGCTTCTCAAGCTTGACAGGGAGTGAGAAGAGATAAACATTTGGAGATTAAAGAAAAAAGACCATAAACCACATTTTACCTCTTAGATTGCTTGATTCTTTGATCAAAGTAGAGACCCCCAACCAATCAATTGGTTTGGTATGTTGATGAAGTCTCCAAGGAAGATTGAAGAGAGAGAGAAGCTCCAATCTCTTCAATTTGTAGAGGATTTTTAGAAGATAATAGAAAATATCATTATTTCAGTATAATATTGGCATGGTATAGTTCTTATGTTTTTTTACAAAAGGATTAGGATCTATAGGTGAGGGAGGCCTCTAACCAAGTCCAACTAGTTTCTAGAAATTTTTAGGTTCAGTTTGGCTGAATTTGGACAAGATTTGGACCTAGTTTGGCTCCCTTTTGATTTGGTTTGATCTAGGAGAGAGGAGAGATAAAAATATCACAATATTTTTGAGTTTAAAACTCCACCACACATGTGAAATAGGCGCCTCCTTGAAGAGCCCCCTTCTCCTTACCAAGGTGTCAAAATTGAATCATTATACCCAAAATATCTCATTTTTTTTAGTAATACTCCTCATAGTTTTTTACTAATAAACCTTGTCCTTAGTCAACTCTTCATCTTATGTGAGCAATTACTCATTTTTGGGGGGTTTTTCTTTCATAAATTGGATTTATCTCCTCCCCACACTTGGATTGATCCTATTGGCCCATAGGAACCTTAATTGGAGCATAATTCAAAAATTTCTGAAAATCTGGACCCTTAGGTTAAGGTCCTTTTACCTATTTTTAATTAATTCCAACTGCACATTGAAAAGTTCTTTTTGAATTTCTATTTCAAAAAGAAAACCATTTTAGACACTAGGAGGATTTTTATATCCAAAAATATTTCAATTTTGGATTATCTCTCTCTAGATATTTTCTCTCTCTAGGTCAAAACAGGGTAAAACAAAATCTTTCTTTTATTTCAAAGAGGGAAATAATTACAAAATCAGAAGGGGAGGTTCTTACACCTGTACACCTCAAAAGCTGGAGGAAGGAATCTTACAACATAACCAAATTCCCTTACTACAATTCCAAAATAGAGTTCTGCAAAATATCGAAACTTACCTGCAGTGCACGCGAACGCCTGCTCAGTGAAAAAAGAAGGTCAAGATGCACCCAAAACATGATTCCTGCAAAGACATCTCCCCTCAATTGGAGTTTGTTGTTTCCTTTGCCTCCCAAAGAGCTCCCGGCAAGGGTGTAGTAGTAGGTGAAGCTCTTACCCTCGTACCATTTCCTGTGCTTCTCCTACTTGTCACTCATCTCCTTAGCATGAACCAGGCTCTGATACCATGAAAAGATGTAGGGGAGAAAAGAGCTTGAGCTCTTGCAAGCACACACACTCACACAAACCCTAGAAGAGAACACACAAGATGAGAGGCTAAAAATTTGTTGTTCTTCTTCTCAACAAAAGAGGTCTATCCAAAGAGATAAGGAAAATACAACATAAGTACTAAAGTACTATGTACATACAATTCATAATGTGAACACACTAAGTGAGTGAGTGTGCGCTTTTGCCGCACAGGTCGTAGCTGGGGACTTGCCGGACACCGTATGCGAGCCACGAATGGCTGCAAGCATACAACCAGGAAGGCAAGCTCAAAACAGAATGCAAAAGGTGTGTCACTCACCGCTTAACTGCCGCCTTGAAGGATTCCCGCGTCGCAACCGTGAAGGAGGAGCCGCCGTCGCGCCGCTCTACCGCCTCGCCGCCACCGCCGTGCCGCTACACAGTGCGCTCGATCGCTCTCTCACTCTCTCTCTCTCTCTCTCTCTCTCTCTCTCTCTCACACGCAGGAGAAGGAAACCAAAGAGATAAGGCAAGAGCACTCTTGTATTCACAACACATGAGAATGTGGATTTTAGGGTTACATTTGACTCTTATAGGTGACTTGGCCGTTCACACTTGGGCGCCCATACATGGCCGGCCGACCCTAACCCTTATCCTACTGATATTCAAGGTGCGCCTCTCATCAGCGATCACCCAATCCCTTCATCCTTAACATATGGTGCCGACAAGCCCGACCCATGACTCAGAATATTTAAATTAATGACGTAAAACATAATACGTCTCAATGTCCGTCATAGGTGAACATGCCCCCCTTCCTGATGTAGATTCCGTCCTCGGAAGCTATGGTATGGTAAGCTCGAGAGGGTTGTTGTGGTAGACCGTCTGCAAAACAGGGAAGTAGAGTGAAGGTATGCTGGAATTCAAAAGATATAAAGTGTATAATTTCAAGCATATTAGACCACAATGGATGTTGCTATGAGAACTTAGTTTAAGGGTCACATGAATGAGCTAGTGTAGCAAATTAACAGGAGTTTAAAATTATTGAAAGTAAATCAAGAGTAGGCAAGGTGTCAAAGGTTAATCAAGGTTTATAAGTGGCCTAAGTCAAGGAAAATAACCAAGCTTAATAAATAAACACATGACCACACTGTGTCTACTCTAAGAACAAGTTAATACCACAAGCCTAGGGAAACAAGAAACATCAGAGTTACAGGAGCTTTTTTGCCTCTCTTTTTTTTTTTTTTTGCACGTGACAATTTTTACACACAATGGCGACCTTCCTAAGGCAAAACTAACATCGATCCTGGTACCATGTTTAACACAAGGCATTATCCAGGAATCTATTAGCTCACTTTAGGCAAGGCTACCCCCTACCAACCAAGGCATCGGTCTGGAGTAGAATACTCCTCGCCTACCAAGTATCAATAAGGCGATAGGCCAACATTAAAGCACATCATAGACTTGTATTGCCATTTATTGTAGGCTTTTTTTTTTAATCTATTTCTTTTGATCTTTGCTCCTGAACTATAATTTGTCTTGCATCCTTTCGACAAAGGGGTAATAGCTATGTCCTAGAGGTCAACACACACATGGCCAGGTGTCAAACATTAAGATGGTTTGACCCTAGACCTAAGACAATCGTATTCCAAGGTTAACTAAAGACGTCATGCTTCCTAGGAATATTTCCAATAAAGTTAAGCTCATTAATGATTTACACTAGCATGCAAGCTACTTCAAAAACTAAGTAGTACATTGACAATTTCCATGTGGTCATGCATTATAGTTTATGCAATTGATTGAACAGTAAAAACGAAAGAGAGTGGGTATGGAAGAATTACACCTGTAATTGGAGATCTCCTTGATTTGACGAGACAGCTTGCAATTTGATGTAGATATATTTTGATGAACGTTGCGGCAGTCTCAGGACTTGAAAGCGAACCCACCTCAAACTTTTCAACCTGTACAATCAACTAACAAGCACTATACCTCGAGAGGCACATCAGTGTGAAAATTTCAAGACTTGTTTAAGGAATCTAAACTAGAAAAAACTTGGAAACGCTAACCTACCTACCAGTCACCACACTACTACTGAGGATACGGTAAGAGGATGTTGTAGAGTCCTGGCTCTAGCCCTAAGGCTAAGCCTCTATCCGCATCATCCAAACAAATAAAGTCAACCTCAATAGTGCCATGAGTTTCATCCGTCCATTCATCATTGTCAGATATTTCCTTTTCATTTTCCCATCCACATAAACTCATCAAAAATGTAACCATGCGAGGATAGTCATCTTGTGGAAAAGGAAAGCATTGGGCTATCGGGGATATGTCCTCTACGGAGTAGGGGTCAGTCATGGTCAATAGGCGCATTAGCCATTCTAATTCCTCAATATTTTCCTCTCTGGCTAGTACATCTATATGATCCCATTCAGTTTCAATTACAGGATAGCACATGTGGAATATCTGAGAAAGGTACAGATGATACCTCTCACCAAAGGTAGGAGTGGATGAAGTGTATGATGATCGGGCATCTGCCATATCTGCAAACACAGATATAGCATCAGTAGGTTTATGACAGGACAATCTAGTTCTTGATTGTATACGGATATTTCTCTTGTTTTTGTGCTCTTGCTCTTTTTACTATTTTTTGTTTTTCTTTTCTTTGTTTTTTTTTTAAATGTATGAAGCTATATATATACATCCCCTTGAATTTGGCAATTACATGGTCAGGGGAGAAGGTTATAAGGAGGAAGCATTAGAATGTCGAGAGTGAGTACATGCTCCCCCTTTCCTTGGGTATATCATATTATTTGCAATGATGTTGCAGCCTCTTGGAACCAATTTGTCCAGCGGGTCATAGGTTGTGATGTGGGCAGATAGCTTTTTATGACCCTTGTGGCCACATCCAATTGCAGAGATGGTAGTGTACGCTCCCATTGACGAATGGAGGAAATGGTTTCCGATGATACTATTACAAGGGGAGACGTAGACTCATCGATTTTTTGTTGGGTGTTGGCAAGAGTAGGTGTAGAGCATGTAGAAACTTCTATATCAGCGCGTGCCTGGCATGAGGAGCTAGAAGCTTCATGTGGCTCCCCCCTTCCTGAGCTAGGTGGTAATGATCGATATCGTTTGGGAATCCAAACTAACTCTGGAAGAAGTGGTGTGGAGCACTCTGTTACCTTTCCCTTACCACGATCTTGAATTATCGTTGGGGTGGCAACAATTGGTTTGCAAGGTTTTACAGGCGATGTAGAGGGATTCAGCTTATGTTTAGGGATCCAAATCTGGTCATTTCCCTCGTAGTACCCTTGGGCTACTAATAATTTTTTAGGGATCCATCGCGATGTTACATTGCCCTTTCTCGGGTGGGTAGCGGCTTTCCTTTTACGAGGCTTCTTGGTGGCTGAACGAGATTGAGCAGGGGAAGTAGCTGTTAACGAAGCTTTGGGGACCCATTTGTATGTACTCTTTGGCATAGTAAGCGAAGCTTTAGGGACCACCTTGCCTGTTTCCACTCTTGGCGTTGAAGCGTTAGAGGGGTGGCAAACAATCAAAGATGGTTTTGCCACTGGACTTTGTGATTTTTCATTATCTAGCATTTGAGTTAATGACTTAGGTGCGGGATTTTGAGCGGTCAGACTGAGTGTTGGTTCTTGCGTTGTGATTCGTCTGGTTGCCCAATCGATATTGCACTTGGTGGCCATCATCCATTTGCGCCCTAAGTTTACAGTCCCTTCCATGGTACCAGCAGGCATAACTAAAAAGCTTTGAATTATGGTTCCCTTGTCATAAGCAACCGGAGTGTGCAGAATTCCTGAGACAGGGGTTTTCTTCTTGTTGATTCCTTGAACTTGGATAGAACTCTTGGTTAAAGGTGGTTTTCCCAGTTGACACCACACGCCATATGATAGCAAATTGTGTTGAGCTCCTGTATCCAATAATGCATTATACAGCACCTCCCCGTAAGGACTCTGTAACTCAATTGGGTACCTTAGAGGTGGGTCAGATTCCAGTGCATCCTCTTCTGCTTCCTCGAAAAATACTTGCGTAATTCCCAAGTTGGCTTCTCGTTGTCTCCTAGCACGCTGTTGACGTTCTTTAGCTTCGACTCTTGCTTGTATCTTTTTAAGCTCAGCCTGTTCTTTAGCTGCCTTCTTTTGATGGATTGCATGTAACTCCTCTTGGCTCAGGGGGTCATAGTACCTTTTGAATTTACTCCCATTAAGGAATCCAATGGTTTCAACTCCGTCGAGAGTCTCCACTCTAATGGTACCTTGTGGGGTAATTTCACATACTCTATATGGTCCCTTACCAGCATATTTGAGCTTCTTCTTTTCATTTCGCACTCCATACATCAGGACTTTATCCCCAACCTTGATGTCCTTGTCCTTTAGATGGCGATCAAACCATTTTTTCCTTCTATCCTTCTCCACAAGGGCATTGTATACAGCCAATTGTCTTTCTTCGTTTAGTCGCTCAAGGATATACAGACGCTCTGCTAAGGGATTACCATCCCAACCCTCTTGAGTAGCAACACGAAGACTAGGAATGATAAATTCCCACGGCATGACTGCTTCTTGGCCATATACCATTTTGAATGGTGTGCAATTAATAGCCACTTTGTACGCAGTACGATAGGCCCATAAAGCTGTCGTAAGCTTTAGATCCCAATCCGTGCAATGAGCTTCAACTGTCTTTGTCAAAATAGAGATTAAAGTCTTGTTGGTACTCTCGGCTTGGCCATTCGCTTGCGGATAGTAAGGAGTAGATTTATGATGGGATATCATGAAATTTGTTGTGAGCTCCTTAATCACTTCATTTATAAAATGCGTACCATTGTCGCTCACAAGTTCAAAAGGACAACCGAATCGTGTGATTATATTTTCAAAGAGGAACTTGGCTGTTGTCCTTGCATCTGCCTTACGTGTCGCTTTCGCTTCAGCCCATTTGGTCATATAGTTAGTGGCCACAATAATATAGCGAGATTGTGTGTTTCGGGCCGCTGGACTAATTGGACCTACAAAGTCTAAACCCCACTTTTCAAATGGTTGGTTTACTTTGATCGGATGTAGGGGCATCTGATCTTTCCTCTGGGGTTTCTTGTATCGTTGGCATTCATCGCAACCCTTCACAAAGAGTGATGCATCTTGGAACATAGTGGGCCACCAATACCCTGATTGTAAGATCTTTCGCGCAGTTAAGTCTCCTGAGAAGTGACCACCGGCTACGCCCATATATGCCTCTTGTAAAATGTATAGATACTCATCCTCTCGGGCACAACGCCTAAGAACGTCATCCTTTCCTCTTTTATAAAGAGTCCCGGCTATCAGGCAATAGGGTTCGCATTCTTTGATCAGCTTTCGAGCTAGATCTTTACGAAGCTCCTTGGGTGGAAAGCCATTAACCAAAAAGTTAACAATCTTCTCACTCCATTCAGGCATTGTCTCAACCATGAACAGGGAAGTGTCCGGTAAGTCATCATCAACCCCCGTAGGAGCCTCACCATTAGGTATGCGAGACAAATGATCAGCCATAACATGTTTTTTGCCAGGTCTCACAACAACAGTGAAATCAAATTCAAGAAGAATCAATAGCCATCGTGTGATTCTTCCTATGGAGCATGGTTTGTTTACCAAATACAACAATGCTTGATGATCCACATAGAAAACAAACTTAGTGGCAAGGAGGTAATAACGAAATTTCTTTACTGCATATATCATTGCCAACCCTTCTTGCTCCGTAGTGGTGTAGTTCATCTCAGCATCGTTCAACTGGCGCGACTGGCAAAGCTAATGGGGTAGTCTAGCTTGTGTTCTCTAGGTTGAGTTAAAACACACCCAATAGCAAAGTTTGATGCATTAATATGCACATGGAAGAGTAAATCCCAGTTAGGCATTCTCAAGATTGGAGCACTCGCCAAGGCCTTCTTTAATAGCTCATAGGCACGGTCACATTCTTCGGTCCAAATAAACTCGATGAGAAGCTTATACAATGGTCGAGCTATCTCGGCGAAGAAGAGAATAAACCTTCGATAATAACCAACGTGGCCCATAAAGCGTTGGACTCCCTTGTAGTTGGTGGGTGGGGGTAATTCCAGAATGACCTTGATTTTACTCTCGTCAGTGGAAATCCCATTTTTGGACACTATATGCCCTAAGATAACTCCGTGTTTAACCCAGAATTGGCATTTGAAAGGATTCAAGGAGATGCGATATAATCTACACCTTTCAAATATTTTTCGTAAACACATCAAGTGCTCATCCCAAGAGGAATGAACACAAAGATCGTCTAAGAAAGCTTCACAGAAGTCCCTTAGATATTCCTTAAAGGCCGTGTTTATCAATCGTTGGAATGTTGCAGGTGCATTGGTCAAGCCAAAAGCCATGACGCGAAAGGCAAACACTCCAAACTCCGTGATAAATGCTGTTTTAGCTTGGTCCTCGTCTGCAATTGTGATCTGATTGTAACCCGAGTACCCAGCTAAAAAGCTATATGCCTCCTTGCCTGCCACTCTTTCAAGCACATGTTCAGAATATGGCAAGGGGTAATGATCCCTTCTGGTGGCTGCATTAACCTTTTTGAGATCAACGCACACTCTGAGTTTCCCATTCTTCTTTGGCACGATGACTATCGGAGAAACCCATTCTGAGTGCTAAATTGGGTATATGAATCCACATTTTACCAGCTTTTCAATTTCCTCTTGTACAATCTTTGCGTACTTAGGATTCATTGGGTAGGGACGTTGCTGGACTGGTTTAGCAGTGCTAATCATTGGAATCGTGTGTTGCACCACCGAGGGTGGGACACCCTTCATATCATGATATGTCCAGGCAAATATGTCCTTGAATTCCTTAAGAAGCTTCGTAAGTGCAGCTTCTTCCGCCTTGGTGAGGTCTTGAGCAATAAAAACTGGTTTAGACTCCTCACCCGGATCTGCTAAGTCTATCTCCTTGACTACCGCAGGGCCATCGTAGACACCGCTACTCCCATTGGTAGGCGTTCGTTGGGCTTTTGTGTAGACTACTTTACGTTCCCCTGTGGTGAATGATTTGAAATGCTCAGGTGCGGGGTGTAAGTCTACTGGTTCTTGTTGTGCCCGGTTTTTTTCTTTTAATTCCGCCTCCTTTTGTTGTTGAGCCAACTCTTGGTTCTGCCGCCTTCTTGCAGTACGACTTAGTTTTGGCTTCTCTTCGATTTCTAATTGGGCGACGTCATGAGGTTGCGGAATACACCACATGACACTTTGGAGGTATTGTCCCCAATTATCCGCTATCTTCCGATGAGCGTCAATGGCTCCTACATAACTAAGCCATTCTGTAGTGGATCTTTCCTTGTTTATTGCAGTGCGTACATTAGCTCGATAGCGTTGGCGCTTATGTCTCGTTTTCTTCTTACCAAGTTTTTGATTTTTGTTTCTATCAGATTCGGACTCACTTGGTCGATCTTCACTTTCGGATGAACTGCAGGAGGCCACTGTCTTAGGCCTTGAGCACATTGCTTCCACATTTGGGTGAATATTTGATTCATTTTTTCCATCAGGCTCAGGGTCAGTTTCCTCTTGAGATTCATACTCAGAGTTGCATTGGTCAGAGTCTTCGCTACTTTCAGTGTCGGTGGAGTTTGCCACGTTCTCGCCATCAGGAGTCAAGTACATAACACCTATCATGTTTATTGGCACTAACGGTGGCATATCTTGCCCCTCAGGTGTTACCCAGCTTGTGCCTCTATTCCCCCATGTGTCTATGGTTGCCGCTAGGTGTACCCAATCCACGTTATCCGACTCAGTCATACCCGGTAGGACATCCATGTAAGGAGAATCTTTCCCATCATCAGTCTCTTTTTTGCATGTATAGCAATACCTTAATGGGGCGGAATGAACAGTGGTATCCGATCGATTATCGATGATAACCTTGCTTCCTAAAGGATGTGCACGACCATTCTCAAGATCAACTCGAATGACAGAGTCCTGGAATTGTAGGTAGACATGGTTTTTCGACCAGTCATGTACCATTTGTGCTTCCCTCATGAAAGGACGTCCTAAGATCATTTGATATGACATAGGATGCTTGGAGAAATCCATTACAATGAAGGTATGTTTTACCTTGTATCCCAGGACCTTGATCTTGAGGTCCCTTAACATTCCAATAGGTTTAGCTATGGTTCCGTTTGCCATCTTAACCACTATGTTTGTGACTTCGAGGTGAGGCCTTCCCATAGATTCCCAACAGTTTTTAGTCACAATGCTCACTCCAGCACCACCATCAAGGATTCCCTTTAGAGTTAATCCCTTGGTAGTAATGGGGAGGGTGGCATTAGATTCGTCACCTTCAAAGTACTGTCCCAACTTGTTCACAGGTATTTCCACGACCGAATCTTCATCAAAGTTGGGTTGTAGATCCCAATGCTCCCCTTTATCTTGAAGCGTGTCGGGTCTATCCATATTTGCAAACTGTGGTAGCCCCGCCTTTAGTTCTCCATTGAGAAATGCCCGAAGAGCTAAGAATAGCTCAGGATCTCCGTATAATTTGGATATGATCGTGGTTCTGATTTCAGAGGACATGAAATCCATTAGCTTGGACACATTCAATGGTACTTTTCGAGATATCGCTCCTTGACTAGGAACTGGTGAAGATGGAATCACTTCCTCTTCAATGGGGTCAGGCATTCCCTCACTAAACATTCTTTCCAGCAAGAAGGGTGTTTGCCCACTTCCGGATGTCCTATCCTCACTTTCTTCCCGAATGATACTAGGTATAGCTAACGGTTTATGGTTCCGATGAGGCTGAACTTGCGTAGGAAACACTGTGTCTGGAATTTTGATTTTTCTCGGGTTTGGCTCCAGTTCTCTTTGTGTTTCTTCCACCAAATCCCTTAAGTGTTGCACTTGTTCAATCTCCTCAACTGGGTTTGGGTAAGTTCCAATCTTTTTCTTAAGGGTTTTTGGTCCACGTGGCTTGTCTTGGTGGGGAGTCTCAGTCAGTTTGGGTGGTCGAGAGGGCATTAACTGACTTGGTTGTGGGGCCGAGGAAGTTTCCTTCTGTTTCCCCTTATTTATGTACTCGCTTGATTCTCCTTCATTGAGCTCCCGAGTGGGTTCCTCCCTTAAGGTAGTGGCTTTGGTCCCCATGGTTTCTATTGAATCGGAATCATCTTCAGGATCATTCATATACACGGGGTCGTCTCCTGTCCCTATGTTAGTCTTTGAACTAGGCTTGGAGCTCGTGGCATTAAGCTATCTCTTCCGCCGTGTTTTCTTTTTCTTTGCCTGGGCGATTGATGCAGTATCCCTCTCTTCAAGAATGTAGTTTTGATTTTGAAGCATTGATCGTGTAACTACATTCGCGGGTACAACAGGTGTGGTTCCTCGTGCTTGGTTGGTGACCTCAACCAAATTCAATGGCGTAATCTTGGGTGCATTAGGATTATGTGGACATTGAGCGATCAAATGATCTATGCCACAACGATTACATGTAAGTACCGGCATTCCCGATGTGCTCCCTTGATTTGGTTGCATTTGAGTGGCGATCTTCTGTAGCCTATTAGGGCACTCTGCTACACGATGCGGTCCACCACACTCGTAGCATTGAAGAGGTGGTCTCCTCGCCAAGGTATTAAGGTTTTGCCCTCTTGTGGCGAGAGCAGCCGCTTGATATACAGGCTTAACTTGCCCGAAATGATCCTCCATGTAGTACTGGGGAATCATTTCAAACGTATCAATCCCGTATGGAACAGTGGGGTCTATCTCCTCTTCATAATCCCCACATGCACTATGTGACTCACAACCCATCTGGTTTACAGGGGTAATCCTTGGATGTGGAGGTTGTGGTCCTAGCACTGGCGGTGGTAACGGCACAGACTGGACTACATTCGGATTCCTTGGAACTATGTGCTGTGACGGTTGCTCGATAGGTTGTGCAGGCATTAGCGCGGGTACTTGAGGTGTGTTTGACCAAGCTAGTGGTGCCTGGTTTGCCAACATTCGCTTAAGTGTTAGGCAATCTTTAGATTGATGGCCATACTTACCACATGCATTGCAATTCCCATTGAATTTGACTCTGAATGTGGGACATTCACTCGTGCTATGTGGTCCTAAGCACACCGAACACCATTGTTGCTCTCTCCTTGGGTACATATGGCTATTCTGAGGAGCTCGATTACCCCTAAAGTATTCTTGGAGAGCCTTAGTAAGGTCGGTCACAGACATTTCAGATATCTTGGGCTCCTTGGCAATAGGTTTTACCGTCATTGGCTCGTGCCCAGATACTTGCGAACTAACGGATTTTGTTTCTGAAGACACCTTTTTACCTGCAATCATCAAGTTGTCTTCTAACTGGATTGCATTGGCAGTGACTGCTTCCCACGTTGTAAGACCTCTAATGACTAGGCCATTGTAAATGTCCTCGTGGCGCAATCCTCGGATGAATCTATCGAGGAGTTGGTTGTTATTGAAGCGTTCATCGGGAGTGCAGCGAGAATTTAGATGCTTCAATCGACTAATAAAGTCTCTCACTGACTCCCCTTCCTCGCGTTCAGCTTTTTGGAGTTGAGATGCTACTCCCCAAAGCACACCCTCGCGTATGTATTCTTTCAAGAACAATCTCTTGAGAGTGGGGTAGTGAGTGCGCTCTTCAACCCTTAAGGTTCGATACCAATCTCCGGCCTTCCCACTCAAGGTTAAGCCTAAGGCTTTACACTTATGCAGCTCATTATGCTCTTCCAAAGAATCACACACGTGTTCAAAGACTTCAATGTGCTTCCTAACATCCTCGTTACCACTGAAGGTTTGAGTGAGCTTAGCCACTTGTACTGCCTTGCTTCTAGGTTCTCTGTCAGGCATGCCCCGCATGTTTTCCGCAATGGATCGTCCGATCGTCTGAGCAAATGCTGCGAGATCACCTAAGTGAGCAGGCATAGTTGGTGGAGGCACTTCTGGGATAGCCTGGCTGATAGGAGTTGGCGTTGGTCTGAGTAGGTTGGCAAATGACGTAGGATATGATATGTGGCTAGGCCTAGCTCCTCTTGGATAAGGGTGGTGATAAGGCGGTCGTGGAGCATACGCCATTGGCATACTAAGAGGCGTAGGAGCTACCTGAGCATGAGTAGCGATAGGTACATAGGGTCGATAGGCACTGGCACGCACTGTTGTAGGTACTGTTCCACTAGGTAGCGGTGCCGTACTAACTACAGCGGTAACAGGTGCACTTTCAGCTATGCTCATCATTGGGGTAGGCATTGCGGATTCCCTAATGGAAAGTTGAGCCAAGGTTGGAAAGCTAAAGTTACTACTCGTGGGCTCAACCTGCATTGAGACTCCAGGCGAAACAACATATGAAGGGTCTATGGGACTCACCGAGGGAGTCTCCAATTGTGATAGGGTTGGTTGTTTGGCCTTGCCCGTATCCAAAAACCTCATAGGGCCAGTGGAAACTAGGTCCACTCTCCTATTTTGCCTCTCAATTTGGATAATTCTATGAATAACATCACATATCCTTTGCTGTTGCTCCTCTAGATTAGTGGCGCTAGATGTGGATCGTAGGACTTCTAACCAACCTACATGGTATGTGTAACCCGTGTATAGGTCCGTTAGAGTCTCTGTGTGTAGATCATATTCCCAATTTTCATTGAGAAATATCCCATCTAGACTTGGTGTGCCAAATGGTTCTCTTGAAGTGGACGCAATGTCACTTCTTATGGATTGGCTTCTAGGGACCTCTACTTTAGGAAGAGCATCGGAATGTGGTAGCTCAGTAGGGCCCTCATTAAACGAAGTGGGTAGAATATCCACATGGACACTCTTTGGGAGGGTAGGGTCTACATAAGATGTGAATGGCGAATCTACTACCCCTCCTTCCTCATTTACTTCGCTTGTCGCATGTTCAGAGCGTGTAGCTCTACTAAAGGTCTCTATTAGATGACTAAACATGCTAGATCCAGGTTGTGGGGCCCACACTGGCATGTTTTGGCTTATCTCCTCAGGGTTCTTGGTAGGGTGCCCTTCCATGGCTTCTGAGTCAAAGGATGAGTCACTATCCACTATTCGTGGATCTTGGGTTGCACTCCCTTGGGTTCCAGCCGAAGGCCAAGATGCCAACGTGGAGGGATGGTGTGAGCCTGCGTAGACTGAAACGCTTTCTAGTGGCTCAGACTCCAGCACCCGACCAGAGCATAGATGCATGTGACGTGGGTACCCTACGTGCGTTGGTAACTACCCTTGAAACCCACACAAGTGGTTTCTTAGGTGTTTCGCACCCCGTTTTTACTTGTTTTTGTGTTGTTTTTAACCCGTTTTTGACCCCCTTACTTATGGTCGAACCTGGACTAGGGCGTGTGATAGCTCGAAATGAGCGTATCATTTAAAGGATCCTAGTGTGCTTTACAGCACCGTGTTCGCCTATCCAGAGCTCCTGTAGTCCTCAAAACAGTCCGTTTCCTTTGGGGGAAAGGGACAAAAGCCTATTTGCTTGTGGAGGAAAGGGTGAGGGCTTTATCCCACATGCTCACTTTACTCCTTGGGGAGTGGACTACATATAGGGCACAACTTCCCATAAGCTCTCACTTGAAAGAAAGCTATGGAGGCTCACTCTCCTATATATATATATCAAAAGACCGAGGCCGGGGTCGTGGGTCGTGGGTCAATTGGGGTTCTTTCTTTTCAAATTTTTTTTCTCCAATTAGAAAATCTTTCCTCTCCACACGTTCGGTTCTTTCTTTGAAAATAAAATTTAATTTTTTCTTTTTTCTTTTTTATATTTTTTTAATTTTTTATTTTTTGTTTTTTTTTGTGAGATAAGTTTTCTAGGGTTTCCTTAGGGTTCAGCCTTGTCCGCGGCGCAGTTCGCACACACAGCACAGATCTGGGAATTCAAAAATCCCTCTCACATGCAGAAACCAGATAACAGAATGTGCGCCCACACGCGGAGCGAAAATATAACAAAAGAACCAGAAATGCAGAAGACAGATTGCAGAAACAGATTGCAAAACACAGAAACACCTTAACAACAAACACACAGTCGCTTTTCTACAGTGTAGATTAAACTTCACGCCGCAACCGAGCTGCAAACTGGAGCTTGGTGCAGGGCAACTCCCCGGCAGCGACGCCAAAAATGTGCGCTTTTGCCGCACAGGTCGTAGCTGGGGACTTGCCGGACACCGTATGCGAGCCACAAATGGCTGCAAGCATACAACCAGGAAGGCAAGCTCAAAACAGAATGCAAAAGGTGTGTCACTCACCGCTTAACTGCCGCCTTGAAGGATTCCCACGTCGCAGCCGTGAAGGAGGAGCCGCCGTCGCGCCGCTCTACCGCCTCGCCGCCACCGCCGTGCCGCTACACAGTGCGCTCGATCGCTCTCTCACTCTCTCTCTCTCTCTCTCTCTCTCTCTCTCTCACACACACGCAAGAGAAGGAAACCAAAGAGATAAGGCAAGAGCACTCTTGTATTCACAACACATGAGAATGAGGATTTTAGGGTTACATTTGACTCTTATAGGTGACTTGGCCATTCACACTTGGGCGCCCATACATGGCTGGCCGACCCTAACCCTTATCCTACTGATATTCAAGGTGCACCTCTCATCAGCGAGATCACCCAATCCCTTCATCCTTAACATATGGTGCCGACAAGCCCGACCCATGACTCAGAATATTTAAATTAATGACGTAAAACATAATACGTCTCAATGTCCGTCATAGGTTAACAGTGAGCTAGAAAGATAAGTATGTCATAACTTCGTAGTGGGGACTAGTAGAGATGGTGTAGTCCAGCTATAGAATCACTGGTAAAGATCCATCATGTCAGCATCCTACCAAACATGCCAGTGATGTAAGTGGCAGGAGCGGTTACTTAAGTGTCAACTTATGTTGAGCTTGACATCTCAGCACTTCCTTGGATCACCACTTTGCTAATTATGTATAATAATGCCTAGTGATCAACATAGAACAAGAAGAAGATTCCCAACAAGTAGTGCCTTCTTGAGATATCATATGACTAAGAAATTTTCCCTTGGACATGTGAGAATACCATCCTGAGATATACTATAAATAAGTAATTCCCCCTTGTACACACAAAAGACACACTTGAATGGATTTAGGGATATACTTTTCTCTCCACATATAAGGAATATCTTCCTTAGATATCTCAGATGCTCCCCTATCTGTGAATATGTCATAAAGTCATCCATAAAGATCTGCATAAATTACAAAAAGGAAAGTCTTAGAAACATTCCATCATCATGCATCATTGGAAAGTGGCTAGGGCATTACATATGCCAAAAGGCATCACTCGGTACATGTATGCCTCCCATTGTGTGATGAATGTGGTCCTCTCTCACTCTTACATGTGGCTATTGATAATTGATTATATCCATCCATAGAATCATACTTCTCATGCCCAACTACCTCGTCTAGCATCGTGTCAGTGAACAACAAAGGAAATGGGTCCTTGACTGTTTTTCCTATAATCTACACATATGCTCAACTGTCCATTTTTCTTGGGTACTAGCTATGAACCTTGCTTTTATGAGATTATCTATTTCTTTACTCTTTTGGCATAGTTAAGGTTCATAGCATTGCATTCTTGTCAGTCTTGCATCTAGTTTTAAGGGAATTTGGTGTTGGCACACCTCGGGTCTACACCCTTGAGGTCTATGTGTTCCCAAGCAAAGATGTCCTTGAACTCGTGGAATAAAATTGTCATTTCTCCCTCAAATACTTTTGGTAGATCTTTGTTTACGATCATTATTTTTGGATCATCCTGGGAACCTAAGTTTAGTTCCTACACGAGTTTCTTGGTCGCTTGGTGCTACCCAAGATTTTTGCTCTCGAGCTTCCTTCTTGGTCATCTTACTTCCCTTTCCCCTTCACAACTGAAACCTCTCTGGGTACATTTTTTGTTGTTCTTCCTCTTGCCTTAGGTTTGCTGCCATATGTATATGTCAATTTCTCCCACTGGGTAAATTTCCATCACCATCATCTTTTCTTCAATACAATCCTCTGGCTCTTCCCTTCCTTCTACTTGGACCTTGGTGTCTTAACTTCTTTGTTGTAATTCCCTAGAAGTTGTGATTGAGCCCTCTTTCTTTTGTATTATCAGCTAATTTTATCCTAGTCATGTAGCACATGTTAAAATTACGGGGACAATGAAATGCAACACAACGACTAACAAATAGACTAAATGAACAAGTTGAAACCGAACTTGCACTGGTTATATTACTGAATCAAATCTGATACAATAAATG
Source organism: Cibotium barometz (assembly GCF_041138505.1). Taxonomy (NCBI): domain Eukaryota; kingdom Viridiplantae; phylum Streptophyta; class Polypodiopsida; order Cyatheales; family Cibotiaceae; genus Cibotium; species Cibotium barometz. Next base: position 41,242,791 of record NC_141075.1, read on the forward strand.
ATAAATTTTGACTCTAATGTGGAAGGGTTAATCCCCAAAACCCTAGCCTAATGCTAAGGAGCTCAATCAACTTAAATATTACAATCAATACAATGTTGTGAGTGTTAGGCTAGGCTACACACTCAGCATGTAGCTTCTACTCATTGTCTTATTCAGTTCAGTTCACTACTAGCAATGCATATAAGAGAGGATTTTATAATGATCCAGGTAGGTGAACAGCTCGTCCATCGACGATGGTAGATAGACGGGTCATAATTGCAACTTCATCTCCATAATCTTGTCACCAATTGTGACCAGAATTATGTAGCTTCTTGCTAGCTAAATCACGTCGGTTAGGTCAGACTGCAAAATTCTCCTGAGAAGACGATGACTTGCAATTCCTCCTTTGATGTAGGAATTCTTTTCACCAAACTGGTGGCGTATTTTCTAAGGGTTTGCAAACCTTATACGGTGTGAACTTGCATCTTTTAACACCTTCCCTCAAGATCAACAATATCTCTGAACCTTTGTTTAGACAGCTAACTCCATAGGTCGGAAGCTGACTCCAGTTGATTCGGTCAACTGACTGATAGCTGGTTCAAACAACTAATTTTGACAGCTGACTTCGACTACAAAATGAAAATTTAAAACATGTTTATTTTGTGGAAGAATTTTGAGCCTTCCCTTGCTCCAAGCATGCAGCAACTAGGGAGCCTTCCCTTACTCTTCTTCCCTTAAGGGAAGCTCCTTAATGCCAAGGCCTAATCTTGAAAAAGATCTCTTTGCCTAGGGCTTTATTCAAGATGTCTGCAACATTCTCTTTAGTATTGCAATGTATGAAATGTTCTCTGACTTTAGTATGCTTGGTCTTTTGATGCATGACTGGATTCTTGGCTAAGGCTTTCGTTGACATGTTTTCACAAAGAATAGGAGTAGGACCATCAACTCCATGAAGTCCAAGTTCATGTAAGCATCTTTTCAACCATATAGCTTCACAGGTTGAGGTGGTTAAAGCTTTGTATTCAGCCTCTATATAGAGAATGCTACTTCTTCACAGGGCTAAGGTGGTTAAAGCTTTGTATTCAGCCTCTATAGAGAATGCTACTTCTTCACCCAAAAAAGCATTCCCCCATATCTTAACATGTTGGCATGATGCTATTCATGGAGTATTGATCAAAAAAATGGAGGCACACTACACATCGTCATGTGGTAGTGCTCCATTTTATTACAAGTAGTATAGATGCTTTGTGGGATTAATCAATAAATTGGAAATTTATCTATTTATCAAAGATGAAATTTGGCTAGCTCCACGGATTTTCCAAATCAAATGTACTTTATCCTTCACATAAGAGGTGTTCTCTCCCTCTAAGAACTTCATGTGCTCCTTACAACTCCTTGCTTGAATACACCCTCTTTGTTAAGATTAGCAACGTTGCCATGTGTCATCTAGAATTGGATTATTAAATTGTCCAATGAGACTTTCCTATATTGTGTTATGTATATGCTCTCCAACCTTTATATACAAGGTAGTCTAGGAAAGTAAAGCTAGGGTGGACTTCAGAGATTAACTACCAATGATCTAAGGGTATTTATTTATGAATAGAGTGCATATGCCACTCTAAGTGAGAGCTAAGTGTGTCCACCTTGTTCTAATTCATGTTCAATCATATACCTACAAATTTACCACACTCATTTAGGATTTTTTGTGAGTACTTATGGAAAACATTGCAACTTTATAGCCACAACTTTATACCAAGTAGAATGTCATTTAACTTGGAGTGGGATCACTTGCTTATTATGGAAGGCTCACGCTTTGTATGTGTGATAGATACTCTTTCACCTAGCTATGCTTCTACATCAATAATTAGCAAAGTGCACCCTTGAAAATCTACGTGTGTTAGCTTTTACATACTACATTTTCGTATGCTTATGAACTGCTAAATTTCTTGCACATGCTACTTTATTTAAAGTGCACTATTTATGTTTGAACCACTTTTTTGGGGGTGTGTGAGGACTAGTCCTCTTTTAGGATACTACTTTTTGGGTAAGGAAAAAATGTTCCTCTTTGAAAATAATATATGTGAATATAATGATCTAATGCCATTTATTAGATCCAAAATATCCTACCTATTCTGAGTACATGTATAGTATAATGTTTTTATTTATTTTCTCATTGAGGCTCTAAACAACCTCCTTATTTAGAAGTTCCAAAAAAGGGCTACTAGAGAAATGTTTACAAAGTGGATCTAAACTATAACAAAATTATATGTAAATACATATATAATTGTAGGAATAAACCTTACATGGAAATACTATTCTTGCGTCATATGATGAGTAGGTTAAAGTATCATTCATTTGTCTCGTATCAACTATTGTTATTTTAATTTTTAAAATACTTATTAATAGGTGTAAATGGAATGATACTCTTATGTATTACACATTCTTCACATGTGTTTTCACTGTATGATGAATAATCTTATGTGTACTCTTTAATCAATTAGCTACCAATATTTAATCCATACTCTAGAGATTGTCATTGATACATGACTTAACCCATGATTTTTTGGTCAAAACTGGCTACTTCATTATGTAAAGTGGTTGAAAAGTGAACCACAAATTACAATCTTCTAAAAATAAAATATTTTAAGACATAATATCATTTTCAAAGTCAACTTATACTTGTCAAAAACATGTCTTTCTTGTTTGACTTTCTTTCTTGTATGATAGTGTATGCAAGCAAGGAAAGAGGGAGCTTAAAGATCTTGTCATGATGAGGAGATAATATTCTATTCTCACTAATGATGCCCTGCTAATAAATTTACAATTCTATATAGAATATTTGCTCTCCTTATGCATGCTCTTGCATGAGGGGACCATTCCATTCCTATGTAACATCTTGTAACATAGCCTTAACCATTGCCATAATCATGTGATAATAACCATATCTATGTTTTAGAGCTTTGTTCACACAAGTTCACGTGCAAAAGGGACTATTGTGTTTGTAAAAATTGAGTACTAAGAATTTGTTTAGTAAAGCGTAGATCTTTAAATTTATGTCATTGTAATGCTAGTCACATTGGTTTACTTAAGCTTGTATCCAACTTCTACATAATCCATAATGCAAGGCTTCTATTTTATGTTATGTCTAGATGCCTTCATTTAGAATTTCTCAAAGCATGATGTTTTGTTAAGATTTACATAATTTTTGTAAATATTTCAAAAGGTACTTTGAATATGATTTGAGGAGTGCATGGGCTAGTGCACATGTATGGATTCATGCAAGTGTACGTGCATGTGCAGACATGCACTTGTGTGTGTGTGTGTGTGTGTGTGTGTGTGTGTGTGTGTGAGAGAGAGAGAGAGAGAGAGAGAGAGAGAGATCCACCCAAACATAATGTTCATGGTTAGTACTTTGCGTGTATAGAAAAGAATGTACATTTAAAAGTGGAATCACTTTTTTAAAAGTGGAGACATTCAATAAAAAAATATAAAGACTACTTATCATTCCTATTTTTTATTGCTTTTATACAATGCACCATGCCATAAGTGAGGGATATAAATCAGGCAAGTCCATAGCCGTCCTCTCAAATTTTTTGTTGGTTACCATGAGAAGTCTTATGAAAATGTTATATATATATAGACATTTAAAAAACTAGCATTAAGAGTCAATTGATAATGCTTCTTATGAGATGACCATCATGTTTGATGCTTACTTAGTGTTTTTCTTACTAAGCATCATGTTTGATGCTTAGTAGTGTTTTTTTATTTTTAAACTGGCATTAAGCGTCAATTGTTAATGCTTATTATGATGACCATCATGTTTGATGGAAACAACATTGTAAGACCTTTAAAAGCATACTTGAGTATAGTATATGTCATTGGAAAAAAATTGAGATCAAAATCCACCACTCCATTCTCAAGAAAAGTGGAATAATGACATGTTTCTTGTTTGAATATAATACTCTCTCTCTCTCTCTCTCTCTCTCTCTCTCTCTCTCTCTCTCTCTCTCTCTCTCTCTCTCTCTCTCTCTCTCACACACACACACACACACGCACACACACACACACACACACACATGCACAGACACACACCCCAAACCCTATAGGTGTCCTTTTTCTTTGATAGTAATATCTAGAACGTATAAAAGTATAGGGCTGACAACAGTGTCAAAAAAAACCATCTTTTAGTGTAATTTTCACGATTCATTAGAGAAATCGTAAGTGTAATTTTCATGACTCAAATTCAAAAAAATCGGTTATAAAGATTCAAAATCTTTTATGATTTAGTTATAAAACAGATTAATCTATACATTTTTTTAAAATAAAAATGGATTGAGGTTGAAGGTCATCCTTAGAAAAAACGCTTAGTTTTGACACTGAAAACCAAGCGATTCATTACACAAAGTGGTTATATTGATAGGAGCACAATCTCCTCTTGTTGTCATTCGAATGCACACAAATACAGTAGCGAATTACATAGCTGTGCCTTTTGATCGCTAGGAAATTAATCAGGTATATAACCATCCAACATAAAAAGATGCTACGTAGTTTCTTAATCAACTTATGTGTTCACATAAACTACCCTAAATACCCAATACTCACGAAGGCATAATTGTGGAGTCATAGTTGGTGACTTGGCCTATAAATAGATACTAGAAATTGCCACAGAAGTTTTTGACCTCACACAGTCATCTACACTCATTCTGGGCCCAATGGTGTCAAGACAAGGTGTCCAAGAGTAAAGTCTATCCACTCCGGACTATTATTAGACCGTATCATGTAGCCTATTAGCAATGTGCTAAATATAATCTACACTATCTCTTAGGTCACCTTCCCATGTGAATACAGGGATACTAGTAGGTGCCCAAGTTGCTCATGGCTACTCTCATAATGAGGGCTATACTTGATAAGATAGCTAGTGTCGGGATAAAATTATATGAAGATAGAGCTTTGATATCCATTACTAGTATTGATGTTACCGCACATCATGTACCAATGGTTGCTATGCTAACATACAAAACCTTTAACAAGTTGTTAATGGATACCTCTAACAAGTTGTTAATGGATAATGGATAATGTGCTTACCTTAACATGTCATGAAAAACTTTATACAAAACTTACCTTAACCTTTAACAAGTTGTTAATGGATAATGTGCTTACCTTAACCTTTAACAAGTTCTTAATGGATAATGTGCTTACCTTAACACGTCATGAAAAACTCACCAACATCCAAGCTTGTATCTCTAAAGACTCCAAGCTATGCTAGTGGTAGCTTGCTCCTAATCCTTTGCCTTCTCCTCAAGCTGTCACCATAAGGTTACCTTTCTTCATACCTTTTCCATCGCTTTATAAGATTGGGAGATCATGAATGTGATTATGCATATTTTAAGTAAATCAATAATCCATAGGCTGGCGAGCCTTGATCCTTTTGCCACATTTGACCATAGTGTCTCGGGGTGTCTCGGTGTGAGCCAAGTGCCCTAGCTCTCATGCTTCTAGCCTATTGCCCACTGAAGGGTATGGTAAATGAGCTAGTTGTGCCCCTATTGCATAAGCCTCTGCTTGTATTGGAGTGGTGGGTCAAAAGGAGTGATCTACAAGAGGGCTTGGTGCATAAGATGAGGTTTAAGTAAAGGATTCTCGCTCATGATGAGTTCTCATATTCTAGAGCTAGGAGATCTAGGATTGGGGGGTGGAAACTGTCGTGTCAAAACCTTGCTCTACAGAGTGGGAGCCTTGGCCTCTAGTTGGCCATCTAGGGGTTCCTCGAGGTCGAGAGTGTTAGTTGGGAAATCAAAGAAATAAATAAGATAAATAAGATTTTATTGGACTAAACGTCGAGTAGGTGTTGTCCTCTTCTTCTTTTCTTCATCCCCATCATTAGAATGTGGTTGTGGCTTTTTAGTGATAAAGAAATCAGGAAGTGCATGCAAGTCCTCTTTCTTAGGGAACAAGCGTATTCAATGTGTAATTGGTCAAAATTATAGACTAATTATGTTAATAAGTTTTGGATATGTGCACAAATGAGATCAAAATATTTTAGGATACCATAAGGATGATATGTTTTACTCTAGTAGTAGGCATCCAATCAAGGCTATTTTGTATCTTAGGGAGGGGAGCTATAAATGAATTTATGTTAGTGGGTTTATAAAGTTCTAAGAGCTCTTCCCCTTTGTTAAAGTTAGTGGAGTTAATTAGCACTCTACACCAAGATCCAAAGTTTCTAGGTGTAATGGATAAATATAAATAGCATGACTTTCACTTCGTTCGAGGGCCATGATTATGATAGGATTGGCATAGCGTGTAGTGTTTCGTTGGATTAGTGTTGGATCCCCTTAGTTAATTCCTCACTAAGATTCATGTTATATTGACAAAGAGAGAGGGTTAATGAAGCAAAAAATAGGGAGAAAGTTTGAATAGGGGTGCGAAGACCCACTAGAAGGTTATCCACTAGTTTAGTATAGGTGTCATCCTCTTCTGCGTGCGGGCAGGGTCCCTGTGTAGGAATAGAGTTATTACTAGGAACAGAGTTGTTACTGGTGGAGGGATGCAACTTGCTCCTCATGGATAGGTGTCATCCTCTTCTGCGTGCGGGCAGGGTCCCCCTGTGTAGGAATAGAGTTATTACTAGGAACAGAGTTGTTACTAGAGGGATGCAACTTGCTCCTCATGGATATGAAAGCCTTGGCTACCTCTATCTCCTATGTTGGTGGGCATCTTTACGTTACTATCATTTGTGGAAATCCCATTCTTAGATACTATATTGCCCAAAATTGGCATTTCAAAAGGGTTTAAAGATATATGATACAATCAAAACTTTCAAACACCTTTCTTAAGGCAAGCTTATTGATCCATCCATTGCAAATTCACACAGAGATCATCAATGAACACATGTAACCATTTTTGTAAATAATCCTTAAAAGCTATGCTCATTAACCTCTGTAATAAGGTAGGAGCATTGGTCAGTCTAAATGGCATGACCTTGTACACAAAGGTTTCCCATGTAATGGTGGTGAAAGCAGTTTTATGTTGATCCTTGAGAATCCATCCAAAAAACTGCAAGCTTCTGCTCCAAACACTCTTTCCAACATGTGCTCCATGTGTACGGTAATTCGTAGGTGATCCCTACGGGTTGCCACATTCACCTTCTTCAAATTGACACACGCGTGAAGCTTTCTATTTTTCTTGGGTACAATCGCAAATGGTGATACCCAATCAAATGAAAACCGCAATAATGAGTTTGTTAATTTCTTCCTTTACAAGTGCTAAGCTTTTATAGATTTATTGGTAAGAATGCTGCTTGACTAGTCTTGACCCTTCCATGATAGGGATGGTGTGTCGCACCACTTCTAGAAGCGGCACTCCCTTCATGCCTTTATAGCTCAAAGCAAAGAAGTCCTTGAACTCTGTTAAAATAGTTATCAATGCCTCTTCTTCCTACGAGGTTAGGTCCGTGGCAATGAAGACTAGTTTAGGGTCCTCACACTAGGCTCCGCAATATCTACCTCCTAGACCTCTGCAGGTCCATCATATGATACCCCTGTTTGTTCACACTTCAAGAATTGTTCCCATAAGTGAAACACCTTTCTTTCATTGACATGGAAGGCTCTTCCTCTTTCTCCTCCTTTCTTGCTAATGCCCTTTTTGCTTCTCATTCAGCTTTAGCCAATGCTGTGTTTTGCTACCTTCTCTCCAATCTTGTGAGCTTGGGGGTTTCTTTGGTTCTTGAGGTGTTTGTAGCATTATCTAGCTTAACTCTTTCCCCCAATTCTTAGATAATTCCTTATGGACTTCAGTGGCTTCAACGTATCTTAGCCATTGAGCATCCATCTAAGGGTTTAGCTTGATAACACCTCTTTTTTATCCACTTTCGGAACTTCAATATTGTGGTTGATTCCAAAGCTTTGTTCCCGTAATCAGGTTTAAAATCTTTCTCTTCCAAAGAGCTTTCACATGACTCAATTCACCATAGATGGTCTCATCATATGTACCATGGTTGACTGGCGTTTTATCCTTCCAATTTGCTTCCATAAACTTTGTTCTAGACTTTCCCATGACATTATCATGGCTAGTACATGCATCCAATTCTCCCAAAAATCATCATTAGGGAAGAGAAGCATACAAGATGTTCTCTTCTTTTGTGACACTTCTGGTTGTTCATGGGTTGCACGTAGTTGTACCGAGGTTGTTCTGTCTATTGTTTCAGAATCATTTCCAAACAACTCTCCATCCATGGGATGCATCTTCCATTTTTGTATGTCTACTTTCAAGATCTATGAGTCCTTCCATATGTAAATGTGATCCGTGGCCTAGTCATGTACTAGCTTAGCACTCCTCATAAAAGGTCTACCAAGAGCCACATGGTATAAATTTGTGTGCCCAGTAAAATTCATAACTGCAAACGTATGGAAGTAGAGGAATGAAGAGACTTTCATTTTCAAGTTCTGCAAAAACTCCCTAAGCCGCGACATGGTACTGTCATCCATTTTTACAATGAGTTTCATTTGCTTTAAGGCTTGTTTGTGCCACATTTTTCCAATCATTTCTTTGTGAGACGATACTCACTTTGGCTCCACCATCAAGGATTGCAAGTGCATGTAACCCTTATGCACCATTGGAAGTGTCACATTCGTGTCGTCACTCTCGTATTACTTTCCCATCTGATTGATTAGGATTTGAACTAGTTCAAGTAGGTCATCCCTTCCTCCAACCAATTATGAATTCTATTCATGAAGCAAAGGTTATCCCTCATTGGTTGGTGAATTGGTCTATATCCTGCCTTCTACACCCAATCTTTAAAATCAATCCGGCCATAGTTGGGGGTTTCCTCTCAACCACGTTCCAATTGGGCATTTTTATCTTTGCGGAGAGAGATGCTATAAGCCCCTACCACATCCCCAAGCATTCCCTGAGCTCTGCCCCTCAGCCCCTTAAGTTGCCCCATTTTTGTGAGATGATCCACGCATTCCATTGATGGCCTTAAAGGTTCTATCAGCATAATTAGGATATGGAAGGATACAACACAACATATAAAAGATAATGCTGATGATAGAGAAGGAGGAAGTTATATGTATTTTTGGATATGCACCGCGGCTTTGGGCATCAAGGACATGGGAGTTTTTGTGTTATGTAGTGTATACAAAGGCAGTTCCTGATTTGAATACCCATGCTCTTGGAGGATATCAACGCCAAAAGCTATTAAGGTATAGAGGCAAACTACCCAAAGAAGACAAGGCTAAACAGTTATCTAAAGACAAGGGCAAACAGTTGCCCAAAGAAATCCCCAAAAAGGAGGGGAGTCTCTTTGAGGAGGAAGACAAACAATTGAAGCAAAAAAGAATACTTTTTAAAAAGTCTTTTCCCACTTGTATTGAGAAAGTTTTTTATTACAATTTACGTCACTTTGACTTTTTCTCCTTCTCAATCACCATCCTGCATAAAGATACACTTTATTTAGCATGATGAGTGTTTATAATATATTGATGTTAATAACAATGACTGTTTTTGTGTTGTATAAACTAACGTGCATGATGAGTGTTTATAATATATTGATGTTAAACAATGATTATTTTTGTGTTGTATAAACTAACCTGATTTTCAAGCATTTCATTGTATCGCTACATTTGCCTTCAGTAGAATGTGTTGAAAAGCTTTTATAGTGCATTTGTTTTTGTTTTTTCTCCCACCATGTCAAGTTGTACGAAAATAGTTGATATGTGCGGCATAGTGTGATTTTTCCATGCCTTGAGTATTCCATGTAGCAAGAGGCCCTTGGTTCCTCACAAAGTATGGGCCATGTGCAAATAAAATATGCTTCACATATAAAAAAACATATTAATAATCATTTTATATCATATTAACTAGTCAATGTATGAATTACATGAAGCAAAAACTCTTACTAGGTAGAAGGTTATGTCCTTGTTTCCCCAAGAAGCTACAATTGTTTCCACAAGTGTCTTGATTACTGTTTCAAATTGACTTGCATAATCTCCTTCAGTAGTTTGCTTACATAAGAGTTTTATAAAATTATCAAGCTCTATCCAGACCCTCATAAAACAAAGCTTTGTCATCCTTGGATCACTAGCTTGGTTAGTTGTGTGCTCGCATAGAGATTTCCAACATTCCCATATTGTTGTAACTTGTTTGTTTTCATAGTTTGATAAGAACCTCCTAGATTTGGTTCCTCTCATTGACACATCTACTACTAGAATATCACTAGTGGTGGTACCTAATTTCTTATCATCCTTTTTAAGCTACACATGTCCACCATGAAAGCCCATGTTAGAAAGTAAAATCTTACATTGCTTTAAACATGCATCCGATAACTCTGATGGCAAAATGGAATGAGCATAGTTAAGATGAAGCTTTAATAGCTTATCTTGTATTCTAATTTTTGCATGTAAACTACAAATGTGAACTCTCTCTAGCTTTATAGGAAGTATGGGATCCCGATTGGGATCCTTAGGCATAATACATGGTTCACCCTTGAATTCGGCTATTTTTATCGACTTTCCCTTGCTTCTGGTCTTTGATTTCCCTTTAGCCTTGGTCTAGTCTTTATCACCAGTTACTTGCTTTGTCTTGTCTCTGGATGGAGGCTTTGTATAATCCATTGTAGGATTATACCAATCCGGACTGTTCATTCCTGCCATGCAATAGAGGCATGTGTTTGCACATCTAGGACCACCACACACCCTATACATGCACATCAATGCTTTCAAGTCAGCACTCATGTGCCACTCAACTGTAAAGTTTTCTACCCCATCCACCACAAGAATCTCTCCTTTATTCTGAGCATCAATGATGCTTGAAATTTTTGTGTGCCAAAACAACCATTTGAGAGTATCATGACTCTCATCTGGCACTGCAGTTGCCCCTATGTACCATAGTTCCATATCTGACTGTGCGCTATGTAATGGCTGGTCTTCCTTACCTTGGGCATAATTTAAAGCTTTGTTCATCAGCCCTATATTGATTCTTTCCATTTTTTAATGTTTGAGAATTTGTGCCTCATCAAGATTGATAACAAAAATAATATAACCCTCACAGTCCTCTATTGTGCACTGATAGAACTTCACCATGGCTGATTGGACCCTTCTAACATCTATAAATATATTATTATACATGTCATAGTTGAATAATACTGATTTATTTATTTTTGGCTTCTCTACAGTCATTATACCGTCAATATGTTTGTATTCACCTATGAACCTTGGAATAGCCAAATTTTGTTGGTGTCGTGCCATTGCTACGGTATGTGGTTAGGGTAAGCCGAACACACGAAGACGATAAGGCTTCATACCTTGGATGAGTAGCTTTGATATGGCTGTGTATCTCTTTCTGCTTATTGAAACCTTGTCACGTGCCTCCACCACCTCATCAAGCTTGACCAAGTCACGAAAGTCTTTGCAAACTTCCTTGACTACCTTCCTTCGAAGCCCTACAGACTCCGAGAGCATTTCAATCATGTCATTGTTTTTGATAGAAGATTTGATCATAGAAATTCTATCTAGAGGATTATCCAAGTAGAAACCTCCCACACTATTCATGTAGCCTCATCTATTTCTTCTTAGCACCCCCATGTGTGGCTAGGCATGTAACACTTTTAAATTGTCTAGATCTCACTCTTAACCCAAAAGGAGTGCTTTTTAGTTGGGTTTTTTGGAGTGCATGTTCCTCCAATTTTTGGTTAGTTTGTCTAAGCTTTGTTACCTCTTCCTGAGATGACTGAAGTAGCCTTTCCAACTCATTTACACGTTGAGTTTGTGCAATAATGATGTCTTCTAGTCCTTTAACAGATTTCTTGTACACACCAAGCATAGTTTCAGCCATATTTATGTGTTGATAATGGAAAATAGTAGCTTGATTATTCAATCTTGAGCAATATCCAAATAAGCCTTTTCTACCATCCCCAATGAATCGAACAAGATCATGCAAGTGCTAAATGATGGAGGCTTACCAGTTGATGGGTCAAGCGGGTATAGACCCCCTTGAACCCACGAATCTACATGCTTCTTTCCTTCTGCACGTAGCCTTTGAGCTTCAACCTCATCATGTAGAGCTTTGTGATGAATACTTCTCCACATGCAATATTCTTTGTCGAGTACTAAGTTGATATGGTGTCTTTTCTTTAAGTGTGGATCAACTCTTTGAGTCGCCATAGCAATAAAAATGATCCAAACAGAAAGCAAAAGATGGCGGGGAGAGAAAAAAGAAAGTAGAAAGAAAAGAGAGGAAAAAACTCGCATCATGCCCTATGGAAGAGAGAAATATGTTATGTATTCAAATATTTAAAATTAGCTTATTTTAGAAAATGTGTACTAAAGTAGGTAGTAAGAGGGCCGCCAAAAGGATAGGTGAATTAAAGACTATAGATACGTGATGGACGGCATGTTAAAGACACTCTCCTCTAAATATAGGTAAAAGAGACGCATTTAATATAGCTATTTGTCTCTACTATTTTAGTTAAATCACTTTGATTAAAAAAGTTAATCCAATCCTTACACAAGTTACCAATCACTACTATTTTTTTTCATTTTTGGCCCTAATGTCTTATGTAATAGAGAGATACTAGGTTAACCTCAAAATGGATTTAACATAAGTTACCAATCCTATCAAGATGTTGTACATCTATTTACTATCAATATGCTAATGCTAATCCTATCAGTGCTACATCATGTCATCTCTATGCAACATACTGATGACATTCATACACCATGTAGTACCATTGTTGGGCCCATCTGTAAATACACCCTATTCATCCAACATTCTGATCAGAGACTCTTGTATTTTTTTCTCACCTTTTTTGTAGAATTTGTAAGCATCCTTGAAAAGAAATTTTAGACTCCTTACACTCTCTCTAAGCTTCCACACACACATCACATTTGGTAATAAAGTTATCACATATATAAATAGAATATTAATATCCTTGTACACATACAAGTTGTAGGAGCACTGTCTGATTCTCCTAATCACATGGCATCTTCTCTTTACTTAGGCCATTTGATCCTTCACAAGCATCAAGATTTCTTAGATATAGCCTCTCATGTATGTGAAACAAGTTAACAACAACTACTTACCACCTCTTCTTAATCTAGAGCCCTTTTAAGTGTACCAAAAAATAATTAGGGGGGTATGTTAACCCATTCCAAGGTTAACATGATTTTATAACACACGTAGGACAATAGCTTTTAGTTTACATAATGCAAGCAATGATAAACTATAACAATGAGTAGCCGACCTTATAAAGCGTATGTAAAGAAAGCCATCCAGGTGATGTACATTGTTAAACAATCCTAAAATGGGATTGATCATGGTGATAGACATAGACTAAGCAACATAATTAAGGTGGATCATACCACACTAAGAACTCCATATAAGAGAGAGAGAGAGAGAGAGAGAGAGAGAGAGAGAGAGAGAGAGAGAGAGAGAGAGAGATTGCACACTCAACACTCAATTCTATTGTATATTACAAATGATCCATACAATGATATAGGCTTTCTAGCCTTATCCCACTTTACATGTCATCATCCATGTGGCACTCCCTTTTCCACGTCTTTTGGTCAACACTCACACACCATTCAATATCTCTCAACACCCCCTCTTAATCGAGGTGTTCCACAATGCACCCATCATCCATATCAATGTAGCATTACACAAACGCAATCGTTACCTCTCAACATACATAGCCTAGAATAGCTACACCCTTGAAATAAGGTCCCTCTGGAAGCTCTTGTGAATGACCAAATGTAGACACAAAGGCTGTGCATACATGGAATAATGAGAAAAAAGAAATCCCATTATGGAGTTGAGTTCTCTCTACTCTTTGCTCTTCGTGCTTTCTTACGTCTTATGTGCAAGTAGGGCTTGTGCTAACATCTTGACAGTGGTTGTCTCCTTTTTCATAATCTCATCTATCTTGTCTTCAACAAACACTAGCTCAAGAGAGAGGCTTACCAAGGTGAGAGATGTGGAGAGGAGCTATCCTTAGCTCTACTCCCATTGATTGCACTCCACCTACTAAATTGTTTGGTTTGGCGATGTCGAGTAGTGAAATTGAGTTGCTTCTTAACAACCCTTATCTCCTTTGCAAGACAATTTTGTGGTTCTGATGCTTCTTGGGTTGCATATAGCAACCAATATAGTGGAGAACACACACTTTTTTTTCGTTGGTTTCAGTGAATTAGTGTGTCGCTCTAGATGTTTCTAGTTTATATGGATGGCCATATGTCTTATATATATGCAACACATGCATTGCAAGTTTGTATTGTATACGGATGACCAGATGGGGGAGCCCTTCATCACATGGAGTCTTTGCAATGTCACAATAAGTTATTCCTATGATTTGAGGGCATACACTTTTGTTTGATTTGAGGTATAAAGTGCTCTAGATGTTCTAGTTTATATGGATGGCCATATGTCTTATATATATACGTGCGACACGCGCATCACAAGTTTGTATTGTATACGGATGACCATATGGGGGATCCCTTCATCACATGGAGTCTTTGAAACATAACAATAAGTTATTCCTATGATTTGAGGGAGAAAACTTTTATCATACACGTTTGTTTGATATTACACAAATAAAGTGGGTAGAGATAGATCATAGGATATTGGGTTTTCTAGCATTGTTCATAAGAGAGGCTAAGGGACGTATCATGTTAATGGGAATCACTTGACATGTGTGGCCTAGATTTGGCACACTTTAAGAGTAAGCCCTAAAAGGGTGCCTTGGTAAGATACTATAATCTATGGCATAAAGTTCAAGGGGAATCAAAGCAAAGGATTGTGTGGTCAGATGGGTAGGGCAACTGTGCAAGGTGCCAAGTTTTACACTGTGGAAGGTGCCAAGTTGATGATTTGATTGGTCAGGATTGCACTTGGGCGCACATTTTTTACTAACATGCGTGTGGAGGGGGGGACCACATGTGTGTGTGTGTGTCTCTCTCTCTCTCACGTGTGTTGTGAGACGTGTGAGAGAGGGAAGCATTAAAAACGACGTCTTCTTCCTCTGCGAGCTTTTGACCATATAAGGTCCCCCTGACAGGGAGAATCGCAAACTCTGACAAGTCGAGATCTTGTTCGCTTCTCTTTTTTCTCTGCACTCCCACAGGAGCCCCCCGTGACTGCCATTGAAAACCCCACAATCATCATGCTGTATTGTCATGTGTTACATGTCATGTGTCCTCCTCCGTGTGCCATCGCGGTGTGCCATGGAGGGAACCTCATGCTCCTTCAACTTATTAAAAGTTCGCACCATTTAACGCAAGGTCCAAGATGCGGTTTCAAACGGCGGTGTGATTATTAGGCGGAGCTTTTGTGCGCTTTTCAAGAAGGTAATAGATTTGATGTTATGCAGGTGGGGTGGGACCTTATTAAAAAGGTCACTTCTTTTCAAGACAAGCTTTGAGAGGAGGGCCCAGGGGGACCGGCAAAAAAGGGTTGATGATGGGAGATTATCAATAACCCCTCCTACGACTACTCTACTCTCTCGAGGCACAAGAAGAATGGGGAACTTTTGTTAAAAGGTCAACAGGGTGGGGAGGAGAGATGAAAGCGTGCATTTTAGAAGTGGTAATGAGTGAGGGATTGATGCGGAGGGAACTTATTAGGAAGTCAATTGGGGGGGAGGGGGGGGCAGGAGAGGAAGCTATGGCCAATGGTGAAGGAGGGGAACAAACAACAGTAGATGGTGATGCATCATTGCATTGGGCTTAGAGAAGTGGCGGTGGCTTGGCGGTGATGGGGTTGGGGGATGTCATATCGGAGAACCCAATATACGGAAGATCATGCACACCCACCAAAGCAAACCCCTTTTCCCAACCACTGCCCAGTGCCCACTGCACCCTTCTCTGCTTGAGCTCCACCCCCATAGCGCCCATCTGAGCATATAATACATCAATCCTAATCATCTCTCTTAAGGTCCCATCTCCACAACCCAATTGCCACCATCACAACCCATTTGCTTAAACCACCATCTCCTCACACTATAAGCTTTCCCTCCTCCTGCCCATCTCATCCAAATCAATCACCCACCTAGCTCCAGCCTTCCAGCCTATGCTTTAGAGTAGCTTCTTCCTGCCCTCTCCACAACGCATTGCAGCTTAAGCTATATCTTCCCATCATGGGCTCTCTTTTCCTCTGCCTTTAAGCTATCTTCTTGTTTATTTGCCCCTGCCTTGGAGCTAGTGTAGTACAAGAATCTCCTATCCCATAACACATTGTGGCCAAAGCTTCTCCTTCCAACATTACCCATTTCTCTTCTCTTCTCTTCTCACCTATCCCATCCTCCCTATCTTCTTCGAAGCAGCCAAAGATGTCAGCATGCCGCGATGGAGACCCTCGTGTGGAGAGAATTGCTTCAGCCATTCGAGTTGTCCCGGATTTTCCCAAGCCAGGTACCTTCCTTCCTCTCTTTCATTATTCATGAGGAGCCTCTAGGCTGCATTTGTTTTGAATTTAGCAAGTAAATTACACTTTGCTTCTTAATATCTTATTCTTCTCTGCTTGGTGCTGCTGGCACCCTACCCATGATTGCCATGCATGTGGCTTTACATACTATCACGTTTTAAAAAAACTTGTAGCCTCTGTTGTAGACATGTTTGAAAGACCGTGAACATTCCATGCACACATGACTGTAAATCTCACCATACAAGACCAAAGACAAGGAGGTGTGTGTGAGAGAGAGAGAGAGAGAGAGAGAGAGAGAGAGAGAGAGAACCTTTTTTCACTGCCTTCCATGTGGTTTTTTTTTTCAAAAATATTTTTTTTTTGGACATTGTTCATTTTCTAACTTCAAGACAATAATTTCTCGCACAGGAATCATGTTCCAGGACATCACCACTTTATTGTTGGATCACAAAGCCTTCCAAGACAGCATCAATATGTTTGTGGAGCGATTCAAAGACAAAAATATAACTGTCGTTGCAGGTAGTTCTTCAAATTTGCAAATTGGCATCGTGTTTGCATGTAGCTTTTAGTGATTAAAGCCCCTCAACTGCTTTAAAGTTCAGGCCATGGGGGAGTAGAATACACTCTGTTGAATTCCTAACTTGTGCATCATGCTGCCAACAAGGGGGTTTCACTTCTGTAACATGTATGTAACACATGGGTGCACAATATGGGTTTCTTTTGAGCTTAGACAAACGGCAGATACATGATGGGTGAGAGGGGTTTTAGGCACAAATGAGTATCTGGTAAATAATGGTATATATCTTTTGGCTTTTGTGTAAGAGGGTATACAAATTTGTCACAGCTTTCATAAAAAAGGGTATTTCTTTGGGGTCCAGGCATGCAGTTGAAGTCCTGTAAGCTTACTAATTGAGATCCCCTTGGCTGCCAAATGAGCCGATTCTTTGTTTTCTGGTAACTAAGTGAGTTTACAAAGGGCATGAGATTTTCATGACTGTCAGTAAAGTTCCAGGGTGGGCAGGGGATGGGATGGGGGAGACTCCCTGTTCACAAACATAGGCAGGGGAGATCTCCCTTAAACTCAGAAGCTCAGCACTTTTTCAGCAGGACTCTAGGGGTTTCCTGAGATAAGGTGGTTGTTCCTACCGTTCATGATCATGGTTGTCTGGACTTAGGGTGGGTTCAGAATAAGCTTACCAGTCGGGACCAACAATTGGGGCAGTCTGAAAGGATTGCCCAACCCCTCGTTGAGTGCAGTACCTTTAGTTTAGTTGGAAGAATAATAGAGCGGGCAGAGCATCTGAACTCCCCTTAGATTAGCTGGCTGCCTCGTGTGTTTACCTGACTAGCATGACTTACACATCAATGCTGTGAATTCAGTGGCATTTTATATGCACACGGCCAATTTGCACTACTTTTGTAAATGATGTATACTTGGAGCTAAGTTGTCACGTGTACACGATAATTGGGTGCCACGTGGGCATGCTAATCAGCTTTGGCAGGTTTTGTAGCAGTTGACTGGCCTACACACTAGCATAGAGCTCTAAATGCAGTTCCATGGGGCTTGTTTCATATGCTGCATTGGCTGAAACATAAAACATTTGTCTTCCAAGTTATTTTTCTGTTGACACAGTTGGATGTACGATGATATTGCACATAGTTGCTTCTTCCGACCCACCTAAATATCATGCTTTGCTTGACAATTATCTTCCAAGTTGTTTTTCTGTTAACACAATACTAGTTCAACATGGATGTACGATGACATTGCACATAGTTGCTTCTTCCAACCCACCTAATTAGCATGCTTTGCTTGATGGGGGGTTGTCAGAATGCACAGCGGAAATGAAGACAACTACTGTAGAGAGCAATACATAGATGCAAGAGAGAGAAGATAGTGTAACTCTGCTATATATACACGAAAAAATCCCAAAGTGCTCAATGACAAGTGTGGGGGGCAATTTTATATGGCCCCAGGCTGCTGGTCATTTTATATGGCCCCAGGCTGCTGGTCGGCCAGCACTGAAACAGCCGACAGCAGCCCAGATGCCCATGACCAGCACAAAGGGCAGTCGGCCAGGGCTGGACAGCAGGTCGGGACAGCCTCCCACACATAGCAAAAAATGGGAAAAATACAAGGAAGTGAGGAAAAATGGGGAAACACCAAAACTGAAACCGGAACATGCTCATCAAAGACCACATCCCTACTGACAACAACCTTGTTTCTCTCTGGATCATATAACCTGTATCCCTTGGAAAGAGAGTTATATCCCACAAAGACAAGCTTTTGGGACTTTGAGTTGAGCTTCCCCCTCTGCTTCTTTGGAATGTGAACATATGCATCGCTCCCAAACACACGAAAATGGGAGACATCAGGTTTCTTGCCAAAATATGCCTCAAATGGAGTCATGTTTGGTAGTGAAGTAGTCGGAGAACGGTTGAGGATATGGACAGCCGTAGCCACAGCCTCAAAGGGAGTCATGTTCGGTACTGAAGTAGTCGGAGAACAGTTGAGGATATGGACAGCCGTAGCCACAACCTCTCCCCAAAGTGGACGAGGAAGATCACGATGCTCTAGCATCGTCCTCACCATCTCCACCAGAGTCCTGTTCTTACGTTCAACTATGCCATTCTCTGACGGCGAACTTGTATTGGGCAGCTTCCGCTTGATGCCATGTTCCGCACAAAATCTCATGAAAGCATTGGAAGAAAATTCTTCTCCTTTGTCAGCCCGTAGAGTCTTCATTTGCAAGTTAGACTCTTTCTCCACCATCACATGCCACTCCTTGAACCGAGCAAAAGCCTGGTCCTTCTGTGAAAGGAAATAAACCCATGTGAACCTGGAACAATCATCAACAAGCAGCATAAAGTACAAAGAACCTCCCAAGGATGCTGTCTGCATAGGTCCACACAAGTAAGTGTGTACCAACTCCAAAGGTTTCGAAGCCCGCCTGGAAGTTTGCTTCGAAAAAGATTCCTTGTGCTTCTTACCACGAATGCAAGAACTACAGCGTCCTTGCCTGCTGCCAACATCTGGCAAGCCAACCACCATTTGGATTCTGGTCCCAAAAAGCTCGCCGTAGCGTACCCACATTCAGGTGGCCAAATCGAAAGTGCCGCTAATCACCAATCTGAGAACCTATCAAAGAGGAGAGTGCGTAGAGTTTGTATATACCATTCTCCACGCCGCCTTCCCAAACACCTGGCCAGTCTCGTGGTCTCATAGAGCAACATAATGCTCCTCAAACTCCACCCGTAAGCTAGTCTTGTAAATCTCATGCACTGACAATAGATGAAAACCAAGTGCGGGGACATAAAGAACACGAGAGGAATGCTTTCCCCCTCTGCCACCATCGGGAATGATCTCCTTCCGGCTCCCACTGTGTATCAGTATGGTGGAATTGTCGCCAATGAAAATGCGTCCTGTCTTTTCAAATCCTGAAAGAAGTCACGGGAAGGAGTCATGTGCCTGGAAGCACCACTATCAAGAATCCATTCTCGAGTATCCTTTGCGGTGAAGCTAACTACCTCCTCGCTCGAAGAAGATGAAGCATCTGTGTCCAACATCTCCAAGTGCACAAAGGCTGGAGTCTTTACAGCTGAAGCTAAAGAATCAACACTCTTCCCAGTCCACTTGGGACACTTCCTCCAATAGTGGCCTTTCTCGCAGCAATCATTACAGGTCCTCTCAGCCTTCAATTTCTCTCGGTTTGAATCAGGCTTCTTATCAGAAGACTTCTCCAATGGAGCCTTCCCTTTGTCCTTGTTGTTATTACGACCTTTCGACCGGGACATCACGAGGTAGAGATTGGTCGGTACGTCCATCTAGTTAGCTTAGCTCGTGGCTCGGTGGGGACAGCCAAGTTTGTGGGCTTGCCCACGGCTGTCGTGGTTGGGAGGTGAGTTAGGCTTGCACCCCCTTCTTGTTTGTTTGGTTTGTTTGCAGGTTTCGAGTCTCGTACCAGGAACGTTCTACGAGGAGATCCTTTGGGGATTTGATAGCCTCCCACATGTAGCAAAAAAATGGGAAAAATACAGGGAAGTGACGAAAAATGGGAAAACACCAGAACTGTGTGGGCACACCCACAACAGAGGCCGTGACATAGGGTACAGATAGGAGATGATTGCTAACAGTTGTTTGGTTTGCATGGAAGTCATCCTAGAGCTCCCAGAGATCTCTTACCATTCAAGCTTCGTGAAGCGCAGACCTTACCTTCCTGTTTAAGATCTTGTTGCTTAAGATGAGGAAGGTGCCATTCAAGTTTGGTTGGGGACCGACCTTTCTACTCGTGGAAGCGTGTACATTATCTCTATGTGGAACCCATAGCATCATCTTATAGTCAAGGGTGTATGTACCACAAGCATGATGCTGGATCTGGTAGTCTTAAAATTTTAATAAGATAGGTGTTGGTGTTGTAAATTCACTCACTTATGTCCATGCATGTGGCCAACCGAAAACTCTACATGCAAATTTTCTACATCATGCACAAGTAAGTGACCAGTCCTTTGGTAACTGGCAGCTGCAAGAGACACAGAGTCTGTCTACTAAAATATGCAAAATAAATTTAATGTCGAACAGGAATTGAAGCTCGGGGGTTCATATTTGGTCCACCCATTGCTTTGGCAATCGGTGCCAAATTCGTCCCCATGAGAAAACCAAGGAAGCTACCAGGTATGATCTAAACATCTAGTTGTATGGTTTTATCACTGTCGCAATTTGACAGCTTTTACTGCATCTTTGGCAAGTTACTGAATTCATGTAAACCTGTGTGTTTTGATAGGTGAAGTGATTTTTGAGGAGTATGTGCTTGAGTACGGCACCGATCGCATTGAGATGCATGTGGGTGCAGTAGATTCAGGTGATCGAGCCCTTATAGTAGATGATCTCATTGCTACAGGCGGTACTTTGTGTGCTGCTATCAGATTGCTGGGTAAGTTCTTGTATCATAAACCATCAACATTGAGAGTTGGAGCAAAACACGTTCTAGAACTGAGGAAGATTTGTATTACCATTTTATATGCCAATGGAGAAAGGTCTTCAAATGCTTCATCAAAGCCAATTTTTGTGGTTTCATGGGTCTTAGTTGCTTGCATGCGCACACATACATGACACGTATGCACTGATTTTCCTCATGGTGCCAATCCTTGCTTTTGGATTCACAGAGAGGGTTGGAGCTGAAGTTGTGGAATGTGCATGCATTATCGAAATACCTGAACTCAAGGTAGGCTTAGAGTAGTCTGTTGTATAACTAAAAAGCTCTCATTTACTCTCCCATATTGTTTCATTGTCTTTTCTTCCCCCCCCCCCCCCCCCCCCCCCCCCCCCCCCTTTTTTTTTGCAGGGACGGGAGAAATTAGGAGGGAAACCTCTTTACATCTTGGTAGAATCAAAGTGATTGTAATGTTCATTCTTCTGGACAAAGCATTTTGACCAATCAGAAAATATCAAAGCTGTCCATTCAGCTGTAACAAAATTTGATGCAATGATTAAATCATTGAAAAGTTCAATCATGGAAAGTTATGAGTAGGGATATTCTATGAAGTCTTATTGTGTGCACACATACATTGCCTACCCTGATTCATAGGTTGCCCTTTACACTATTACTCATCAGTTGAGAATTCAAGGACTAAAGTATAGTATAAAAGCTTTTTTTCTGTAGCCCACTGTAAGAGAGCAACATGAGGAGCTAAGGTCTCCTATGGTGTGTAAGTACACAGTAGAAAACATCAGAAGCATTTACTGGCCAAGTATAACTTCTTTGTTTTTTCAGAAAGTGGAGGAAACTAGCTATGATGCAATTCACCTTTTTAGAGGGTAGTTATGTTGGAGTACTTCAGGTCTCTCCTACTTTCCATGTTTCATTTGTGGGTCCTGCTAGCTCCTTTCCTCACCTCTGGTAATGTTCCTTCATCTACATATTATGATAAAATAGTATAATTTCAACAATAGAAAATCAATCTCTCTCTTTTCAAGGAATGACTAAAGAAGTATTTCTTCATAGGAGCTTGCCTTTGTTGGCTACAAAGAATGCAGAGCAAGGGAAAATATTTTTGTTCTAAACTTTCACTTGAGATGAAATACCGTTTATGTAGAAAGCAATGGAAAAGTATTACTAATTAGTTAAGAATTAGTATGGTATATTATTATTAACTGGAACTTTTGATTGTTTATTAATTCAATATTACATAAAAGAATGATCTACTATGCATATATGAGTGTATCCAATCATTTTTACTATATTAATCATTATATATATATATGCGAGCGAGAGAGAGAGAGAGAGAGAGAGAGAGAGAGAGAGAGAGAGAGAATGTTCATGAAGATATTTAAATAATTAACTAGTATCTAAGCATGAAAACTGCAATCACCTTCACGAAAAGTCTTATGGATTTAGTCAATATGAGGTTCAATAAGAGCTCTAACCTCACAATAGACTACCCACTTGCCTTCATTCTCATGGAATTGGTATGGTGAATTGATTAGTGCATGCATTATCTTGCCTTGAAACTCTGGCAAGTACTAGCTCCTAGTTGATGATTGGCACATCACCACCTTGTTGGTCATCTAAGCATCCTTCTGCTCTCCAACCATGGGCCATCCTTTAGATACCGTGGGCCATCCTTTAGATAAACGACCCTCAAGAATCTATAGAGCCGTCAACATTATCCTCCACTTGGGGTGTGATTTGATGAGTAATGTCAAATCTTGGCTCTTGATGTTGATGTTGCCAATGCTTTAATGCAAGTCTTGCTTCATCTCTTTTGCAACAATTTCTTCTTTGTATTGAGTCTCTATTGCTGGGGTTGTTTTGTGTTCTAGTGTCATGAGAGTTCATCTATTGTTGGGGTTGTTTTGTGTTCTAGTGTCATGAGAGTTCATGAAGTGGAGTGGTGTCTTAAGTTTGTTAATTAGTTAGTGGACGAAAATGGACCACTATTTCTGTTGGGTGTTATTCTGGGCGACGAATTGATGGTAATATCAAGGTTATTGATGGTAATATCAAGGTTGCTTTTTGATGGGCGGCATACAGCCATTTATTTTGGGTGATTGTCAAAAAAAAGAAAGTAAATTGTCACTTATTTTGAGTGACTAAAAAAAAAGAAAGTAAATTGTGAAAAAAAGGGGCATTGCTTTTAGTTTTGAAGGGTAACTCAGCTCGTCAAAAATCATCCATGGGTGGTATGGTTAAGATACCTTTGCTTTTTTCTTTCTCTGTTTTTGTGAGAGGTTGGGCTTGGAGGAGCGAGAGATGGAATCAAGGATAGTTAAAGCTGAAGCTGTGTCGAGCTGCTGATCTTTGGGGATGGAGTTGGGTTGAATTTTGGTGGTGGCCGAACTACTGGCCTAGCAGGGTGGATTGTTAAAAAGCCAAATTGCAGGGCCATGTCTATTGAAGGTGGCTCTGTTGCTACTGGTTATGGGGGCTAGAGCATTGATGTTGGGGGCTTTAACTGGATTTCAGTCAAGATGGATAAACCAGTTAAGTTTCAGATTTGCTCCGTCTATGCAGGGGGTGCTGCGACAGAGCCAATTTGTGGAGTGAGCTCAAGGCAATGGATGGCCCAGTACTCATTGTAGGATATTTCAACATGGTCTAGTCCTTAGCGGGTAGATACAAAGGCCTGGGTCAAGTAATCAAAGGATTAGAGAAAGAGAGTTGGGTCCAAGTCAAAGAGCTCTTTTCTTTGTGGGATGTAGGAGAGGAAGCTATTCACTTGGCAGAACTACTCCTCTGGCAATAACGCCAGGAAGGCAAAGTTAGACAGATGTTACATCTCTTCCGATTTAGCCAACTTCTACTCCAGGGTCAAGTCAAAACCTAAATTTTCCTCTTGCTTGTCGGATCATTATCCTCTGGTTGTCACCTTGGATGACAAAGCCACCAAAGTTAGAAACTCATGGTTTCACACTGACGCTTCCCTCTTTCAGCTTAAGGTGGTGCAAAAGGAACTCAAGAAGATCTGGGTGAATGCTTTCTGCAAAGCGCACTCCCCTGCCGCTCCGCGGCCTGGTCTCAAGCTCTGAGGGAGTCCCAAAAAGCTCTCATTGGTTTTAGGAAAGAGGTTACTATCATTAGAAGGAAAAGGAGAGAAGCTATCTATCTCCAGCTTATGGAACTTGAAGCCAAGAATAATGCTGTAGCTGAGGAACAAGAAGAGATCACCAAGCTAAGGGCCCATATTAGATCTGAGGAGGAACTGGCCTTCAAGCATGCCACGGTGTTCTTTAGAGAGTGGTGGGCTGGTAGGATTGATCGCCCGTTTAAAGAAATGTTCAAGATCCTGAGGAAAAAACAAGTGAGGGATCTTGTACCTCTGCTGTCCACAAATGATGGCGCGGCTAGGACTGAGGAGGAAAACTGTGTGCCGGTCCGCAATCACTTTCAAAAGCTCTTTAGTACACCTGAACAGTCCAGTGAGCTGAAGGCTAAGGCACGTGATACGGTCTGGGAGGCTAGATATAATGTCATCTCTGTAGAGCTGGCAAGTCAACTTGATGTACCTATTTCAATCTCAGAAATTAAGATGGCCATAGAGAGTTTGAAACCAAACAAAACTCTTGGATTGGATGGTATGCCGGGTGAGT
Source organism: Cibotium barometz (assembly GCF_041138505.1). Taxonomy (NCBI): domain Eukaryota; kingdom Viridiplantae; phylum Streptophyta; class Polypodiopsida; order Cyatheales; family Cibotiaceae; genus Cibotium; species Cibotium barometz. The sequence continues at coordinate 41,267,767 of NC_141075.1, forward strand.
TCTTCCTTGCCTTTAAAGATTGGATTGCCCCTTTTATTCAGAGGGTATGGGAAGAATCGGTGAAGTACTCTGCCTTGCTCACTATTATCAATACGGGAGTGATAAAACTTATCCACCACAAACGAGGGCCTAAGGATCTCCTAGAGAACTGGAGGCCTCTGACTATGCTGAATTCTGTACACAAAGTGCTCGCCAAAGTGATAGCCTGCAGGATCACTCCCAGCTTAATGAAGCACATCTCAGCAGAGTAGAAAGGATTCATCCGTGGAAGAAGACTTATTGAAGCTGTAATCTCAATTTGGGAAGGAGTAGAGTATGCTCAGGAGAAAGGGATTGACTTTATTTTTGCCAAAGTTGATTTTGACAAAGCCTATGAGTGACAGGCTGGAGTGGAGCTTTGTATTACTCAGTCTGGAGAAGATGGGGTTTGGCCCGAGCTTGATCCAGTTTGTTAAAACCCTCTTTGGCAACGCTTCAGCTAGAGTGGCGCTAAATAACTCAATGTCAGATGTTTTCCCCCTGGCCAGGTCGGTCAGTCAGGGTTGTCCTCTTGCTCCTGTGTTGTTTGTGATAGCTGTGGATAGCCTGAATTGTATGGTGCAAAGATCCCAGAGTTTGGGGTTAATCAAAGGCATTCCCTTACCTAGCTCAAATGGTGTTCAGATTCTCTCTCAGTTCGCGGATGACACCAACGCCTTTCTCATCAATGATCAGAATTCTCTCCTGACCTTTTGGAAGGTTTTGGACACCTTTTGTTTAGCATCTGGCTCAAGGGTCAATCATACAAAAACGGGTGTGTTCTCTGTTGATGGAAATCTCCCATTTTGGGTGACTCAGCAGGGCTGTCAGAGCATTCGAGCTGGTGAAATTTTTCGGCTGCTAGGCATTCCTATGGGTTTCGGAGTTACCCTAAAGCAAAGGTGGGACTCGGTAGTTGAAAAATTCAGGGGCAAGCTAAATAGATGGATGGGTATGCAGCTATCGTTAGCGGGCAGAGTGCTGGTAATTAATCATTTTTTAGCTGCTTACGTCCTTTTTTTCCTCACCTATTGGAGACCCCCAGACTCTCATCTAAAGGAAATTGAAAAGCTATGTAAAAGCTATGTAGGAACTTCCTTTGGTCAGGAGACCCTTTCAGGAGAGGAGCTGCCAAAGTCAAATGGGAGTTCTGCTGCCTTCCCAGGGACAAAGGGGGATTGGGGATAGTAGATATTCTCGCTAGGGCTGACCGTCTTGCTGTCAAGACTATTATTAGAGCTGTCTCTCACCCAGAGGAATGTTCTTCCCGTTTGCTATTTAGAAACTTTGACCAATTCTCCTTGGAAAACTTCTCAGGCTGGAGGGATCTGCCTTGGATTACTATCTTGATAGGTCATGAAACTGTCAAACCTAAAGGGTCTGAGCTGCTTCGCTCTTTATGGAAAGCTTGGAACAAATATCGTGACAAGGTAGGGGTTCTGTGGGAAAGCAGACACAGCTACTCTATCAGAGCTTCGGACTCTCTGTGGTTTCCTCTTAGTCCAGTTCCTCCGGTGTCCAGCATGTCAATACGTACTGCTCTACGTATTCACAAGAAGGGCATCAAAGTTTGGGCTGATGTGTGGCAATTTCCCTCCCACAGTGACTAATGATGAACTGCTGTTAAAATTCTCACTCCTCCCTTGGGAAGTGATGCTGGTGCGAGATCGTATCAGCATCTTTCCTGATGATGAGGCATGGCAGATATCAGTTTCCGAGCCCATTTCCCTCAAAGGCTTATGTTGGAGAGGAGGCACAGCGTTCTGCCACCCCCCTCGTGTGCAAGCAGTACCGTCTACCCCTGTTCATGTGGCTCTCAACAAGAGATGGTCAGTCCTAGGCGCCAATGGAACTTCAAATTCCGCTCAATTTGGTCTAAAGAGATTTAGCCTAAGAAATATGTGTTATTGTGGCTGATTATGCATAAAGCCATTTGGACAGGTGACAAGTGTAGGAAATGTGGACTCTTAGATGGGGTATGTGCTAGATGCAAACTTAGCATTGAAGATATTGGGCATCTATTCAGAAATTGTCAGAGATCTGTTGACATATTGTCACCGATTTGGTTTGCTCTGGGCGGCCTGCCCTCTGCTAAACAACTTCTTCTAGGGGATACGGTTGGGGTGCTCTCACGGTGTTGGGCCAGAGTTAGAGCTGAATTCCTTTGGTTGATTTGGAAAGATAGATGTGCGACTGCTTTTGAGGCTGCTTACCAGGTTCCAAATCTGAGAATTCTGTTTGCTGATTTTCATGTGCAGATGTATGACTTTCACTTGGTTCAGATGAGATTGTATACCACAAAAGATTCAGTACTTAGAGAACCTCCAGTTCAACCAAGCATTCCGGTACAAGCTCAGCAGCTTGCGCTCCAAATGAAGACGAAGGAGGCCTTTCGTTTTGTGTCGCTTCTGTGATCCAGAATTGAAGCTATGCGATAAAGAATTTTGATTTTTGTAATTGTTATGATTGTGGTGCTGTTTCCCAGCCAGACTTTGTAATTTTTGTCTCTCTTAATTAATTCTTGCGCTTGTTGGTAAAAAAAAGAGAGAGTTAAAGATTGAGGAAAAAATGCCGGAAGACTGATGAGTCCAACCGTTTTGTGGCTATGCTGCAAACGAGAATTGAAGCACTATGATTGGGGTTATGATATGTGGTTTTTTGACTGTTATGTCTGTGATTAGTGGATCCCAGTGCTGTATCCCAGCCAGTTATTGAATTTTTTCTCTCTCTTGCGCTGCTTGGTAAAAAAAAAAGATTGAGGAAAAAATGCCAGAAGCACAAGCCCAACTTAGAAGGCTTGAACAAGAGAAGATCAACTTGGATCTCCACAGGAAGTTGGTCGAGAGATGTGCCTTCAATATAGCAAATGTGTGGGCAAAGTTCTTCGAGCCTCACTGGATTAAGGTGTTAAGAGGATATGATCGCATGAGGCAGTGCTAGGGAGATTGAACAGGCAATGGAGGAGGATATGCCACCTCCACAACCTATTTTGAAGGAGTCTCGAGAAGACCTAACCATTCTCACCCCACCTCTCTTAGGCAAAATGATGACATGTCGGGAGAAAATTCGGAGAAAAATTACACCAAGACAGAAGTAACGCACTGATAAGAACCCATAATTCCATACATCTTGATATAGGCTTTCATGGAAACATACATCCTTGAACCATATGAGCATTGTATAGCCTCTTCATCCATGGCTTCATTGGAAAGCATCCATTGAACATAACACAAAATTGAGGCATAACATCCATAAGGTAAGCATACCATAAGAATAGACATCATCATGTTGGAGTAGAACATTGGGTCATCATCATCATTGTAGCCTCCATCTTCATTGGTCTTCATGGCATCAGCATTGTTGAGGCAGCATCCATAGACTTCATAACATTCTTCATCGGCATACATAGTGAAATAGTTCTCCATCATCACATGAAATGGGCATATCATCAACATTCTCATGACCAGCATTCTCATCATGCTTTGACATAGCATCACCATCATTCCATAGCATGACATGGTGGCATACATGAACCCCTTCATCATTACATTATAACATATCGTGGCATTGCATTTAGGGGCCATATCATAAGATTTGAGGTTCTTAATAAGATTTAACAACATCCAAGGTGCAAATCCAGTCATAAAATGCCCAAAATAACTCTGATAATTAGCACTAATCAAGGCATTAGTGATGCTAATTTTCTATTAATTATGCAAAAAATTGGACAGCTTTAGATGATAATTTTGAGTAGATTTGGCAATGAATGAGCAAGAAAACTTTGTAGTCCTCAATAGTAGTGAGTATGCTTGAGATTTAAGCCCATAAATGCATGATTAACCATTTTAATCACTATATTACTAAAATTGGTTTTTGAAGAGTGCCCGTGCTTGAATGAGGTAGAAGGCGACGTTTTCAGCTCAATCTGAAGCTACAGATCGATTTACAACTGTCGAAAACCCCTCAAGCTTAATAGATGTGGTCTAATTTCGTGCGACCTCACCGATTTTGCATTTTTTCTCAAAAAATCAACCGTGGGTTGCAGACCCTCCTATTCGCGAAAATCGCCAAATTGACCTGATTCCTTCAAGTTGCGCGTCACCCAGAGCTTCTTTACATCCTTCTAAAAGGGCTTGGCCAATGCTTAAGAGAGTGAGGAGATCCAAGCACTCCAATGGCAGCCACTTATTTCTGTAATGGATAAGGTTAATTAAAGATAGTGTTAAGCCTAATTATAGTTAATGTAGCTCCTAATTAGTGCTAATGCAAGATTCTAAAGATGGAATGGTGACTAGGCTCTGATACCATGTTGAGAAAATGCATAATATGAGATGGCTATGTTGTGTGTGAGAATTGCAAAAGAGAGTTATGGTGGATAATAGATGAAAGAAGACATCATTAGAGCATGATGTCAACACTAATTGAGATGATTAAGGTATGAAGCAAGACTAATCAAAGCATCATGTTTTTGCATTATGAAAAATGAGTTTGTTACATCTATTTGTAGCCCTCAAGGCTTTTATCCACATGCTCCATGCACCCTTGTGCCATCCAGTTTATTAGAGAACACTTCAATTCCCTGAATCCAAGATGCATTGAGTGGGACAAGGTGAGAAATTTCAAACGACACTATTTAAGCATACTTGTCAGCTGGGTGGAGCTATGGCATTTTAAATTCAGATTTTCATTTCTTTTTTATAGAAAAATTGACTTTACACAGGTTAACTTGTTGTGTAGGCAAGCACATGTTACAGATTAAGGTCAGTGATTACCACATGTTGCACAATAAGGTCTATGATGATCGTCATACATTAAAGCTAAGGCTTGAAAACGTTAAGACACCTCTAGAGTTGAGAAGGATAGGACCAATATTTGAAGTAGTGGTACGAAAGGGTTTTATAACTTGGGGTTCCTTGATAGATCCAAGCCAAGGGAAAAATTCAAGTAAGACTTTGAGGTAAAAAATAAGTGACCTTAACCCCAAATACAAAAGCGAAAATGTGAATAACATAAGTTGATTAAGAAACTACGTAGCATCTTTTTATGTTGGATGGTTATATGCCTGATCAAAAGGCGCGGCTATGTAATTCGCTACTGCATTTGTGTGCATTCGAATGACAACAAGAGGAGATTGTGCTCCTATCAATATAACCACTTTGTGTAATGAATCGCTTGGTTTTCAGTGTCAAAACTAAGCGTTTTTTCTAAGGATGACCTTCAACCTCAATCCATTTTTATTTAAAAAAAATTTATGGATTAATCTGTTTTATAACTAAATCATAAAAGATTTTGAATCTTTATAACCGGTTTTTTTGAATTTGAGTCGTGAAAATTACATTTACGGTTTTTTTGAATTTGAGTCGTGAAAATTACATTTACGGTTTTTGTCAATTTGAAAATTATTGCTTGGGACCTCACTATCGTCGTCTTTGGCGTGATATAATTCAGATGCTTCAGCCTTTTTTGCCGATTCCACTCTTGGAAATTCAAGATCGCCTACAGGATTGGACTATTTCCTCTTTTGATTCTTCATGCCATCCCTTGAGGCTATCTGATATTACAGTTGCTGGTCTGTATAAACATTTGTTGCCATTGCCTTGGGTTTCTGAATGGGCAATTCTCTTCTGGCATATGCATTGGTCGTCTTTGTGGTGGAAAAGACGATTGCGATCTCTTTGGCATTCGAAGCTTCCTCTTCGACAACAGCTTTTTTTGTGGCGCGTTCTTTTGGCTGTTATTCCCTCAGGACAGTTTCTGGCACGTAGGCATATATCCTCATCCGCTTGCCATAGATGCTCTGCTTCCAGGGAGACAGTCATTCATATTTTCTGGAACTGTCCTTCTTCTCGTCAGTTTTTTCTTCCTATCATCCAGCTTCTGCGGGCTAGATTTCCAAATATGAAATTTGGAAAGTTCTTCTGGCCAGAATTCACTCTTTTCTTCTCATGGGTGCGCTACTGGGCTTTATGGACACTATGGAAAGTTCGCAACCATGGAGTTTTCGGTGATGCGGATTTTTCTGCTTTTTCTTTCTTTCGGTACTCCCTGCATCAATCTTTCTTCGATTGCATGCAGGTTGACCAAATAGATCATGATGTATATTTGTCTTATATTGACATCTTCAGTTGATGTACTTTGAGACTATCTACTTTGGATAGTCATCTTGTAAATCTAATATACTTATGATTCCACCCAAAAAAAGTGTGTGTGTTAGAGAGAGAGAGAGAGAGAGAGAGAGAGAGAGAGAGAGAGAGAGAGAGAGAGAGAGAGAGAGAGAGAGAGAGTATTATATTCAAGCAAGAAACATGTCATAATTCCACTTTTCTTGAGAATGGAGTGGTGGATTTTGATCTCAATTTTTTTCCAATGACGTATACTATACTCAAGTATGCTTTGAAAGGTCTTACAATGTTGTTTCCATTAAACATGATGGTCATCATAATAAGCATTAACAATTGACTCTTAATGCCAGTTTAAAAATAAAAAAACACTACTAAGCATCAAACATGATGCCTATTAAGAAAAACACTAAGTAAGCATCAAACATGATGGTCATCTCATAAGAAGCATTATTAATTGACTCTTAATGCTAGTTTTTTAAATGTCTATATATATATAACATTTTCATAAGACTTCTCATGGTAACCAACAAAAAATTTGAGAGGACGGCGATGGACTTGCCTGATTTATATCCCTCACTTATGGCATGGTGAATTGTATACAAGCAATAAAAAATAGGAATGATAAGTAGTCTTTATATTTTTTTATTGAATGTCTCCACTTTTAAAAAAGTGATTCCACTTTTAAATGATGTACATTCTTTTCTATACACGCAAAGTACTAACCATGAACATTATGTTTGGGTGGATCTCTCTCTCTCTCTCTCTCTCTCTCTCTCTCTCTCTCTCTCTCTCTCTCTCTCTCTCACACACACACACACACACACACACACACACACACACACAAGTGAATGTCTGCACATGCACGTACACTTGCATGAATCCATACATGTGCACTAGCCCATGCACTCCTCAAATCATATTCAAAGTACCTTTTGAAATATTTACAAAAATTATGTAAATCTTAACAAAACATCATGCTTTGAGAAATTCTAAATGAAGGCATCTAGACATAACATAAAATAGAAGCCTTGCATTATGGATTATGTAGAAGTTGGATACAAGCTTAAGTAAACCAATGTGACTAGCATTACAATGACATAAATTTAAAGATCTACGCTTTACTAAACAAATTCTTAGTACTCAATTTTTACAAACACAATAGTCCCTTTTGCACCTGAACTTGTGTGAACAAAGCTCTAAAACATAGATATGGTTATTATCACATGATTATGGCAATGGTTAAGGCGATGTTACAAGATGTTACATAGGAATGGAATGGTCCCCTCATGCAAGAGCATGCATAAGGAGAGAAAATATTCTATATAGAATTGTAAATTTATTAGCAAGGCATCATTAGTGAGAATAGAATATTATCTCCTCATGACAAGATCTTTAAGCTCCCTCTTTCCTTGCTTGCATACACTATCATACAAGAAAGAAAGTCAGACAAGAAAGACATGTTTTTGACAAGTATAAGTTGACTTTGAAAATGATATTATGTCTTAAAATATTTTATTTTTAGAAGATTGTAATTTGTGGTTCACTTTTCAACCACTTTACATAATGAAGTAGCCAGTTTTGACCAAAAAATCATGGGTTAAGTCATGTATCAATGACAATCTCTCGAGTATGGATTAAATATTGGTAACTAATTGATTAAAGAGTACACATAAGATTATTCATCATACATTGAAAACACATATGAAGAATGTGTAATACATAAGAGTATCATTCCATTTACACCTATTAAGAAGTATTTTAAAAATTAAAATAACAATAGTTGATACGAGACAAATGAATGATACTTTAACCTACTCATCATATGATGCAAGAATAGTATTTCCATGTAAGGTTTATTCCTACAATTATATATGTATTTACATATAATTTTGTTATAGTTTAGATCCACTTTGTAAACATTTCTCTAGTAGCCCTTTTTGGAACTTCTAAATAAGGAGGTTGTTTAGAGCCTCAATGAGAAAATAAATCAAAACATTATACTATACATGTACTCAGAATAGGTAGGATATTTTGGATCTAATAAATGGCATTGGATCATTGGAGTTCTTGAAGTCTATGAGATGTATAATCATGTGCGTTTTTAGTAAAGTTATATTATTTAAAACACATGGCTTGAATATATTCACATATGGTATTTTCAAAGAGGAACATTTTTTCCTTACCTAAAAACTAGTATCCTAAAAGAGGACTAGTCCTCACACACCCCCAAAAAAGTGGTTCAAACATAAATAGTGCACTTTAAATAAAGTAGCATGTGCAAGAAATTTAGCAGTTCATAAGCATACCGAAAATGTAGTATGTAAAAGCTAACACACGTAGATTTTCAAGGGTGCACTTTGCTAATTATTGATGTAGAAGCATAGCTAGGTGAAAGAGTATCTATCACACATACAAAGCGTGAGCCTTCCATAATAAGCAAGTGATCCCACTCCAAGTTAAATCACATTCTACTTGGTATAAAGTTATGGCTATAAAGTTGCAACGTTTTCCATAAGTACTCACAAAAAATCCTAAATGAGTGTGGTAAATTTGTAGGTATATGATTGAACATGAATTAGAACAAGGTGGACACACTAAGCTCTCACTTAGTGTGGCATATGCACTCTATTCATAAATAAATACCCTTAGATCATTGGTAGTTAATCTCTGAAGTCCACCCTAGCTTCACTTTCCTAGACTACCTTGTATATATAAAGGTTGGAGAGCATATGACACAATATAGGAAAGTCTCATTGGACAATTTAATAATCCAATTCTAGATGACACATGGCAATGTTGTTGCTAATCTTAACAAAGAGGGTGTATCCAAGTAAGGAGTTGTAAGGAGCACATGAAGTTATCGGAGGGGAGAGAACACGTCTTATGTGAAGGATAAAGTACATTTGATTTGGAAAATCTGTGGAGCTAGCAAAATTTCATGTTTGATAAATAGATAAATTTCCAATTTATTGATTAATCCCACAAAGCATCTATACTACTTGTAATAAAATGGAGCACTACCACATGACGATGTGTAGTGTGCCTCCATTTTTTTGATCAATACTCCATGAATAGCATCATCGAGTAATAAAATGGAGCACTACCACATGATGATGTGTAGTGTGCCTCCATTTTTTGATCAATACTCCATGAATAGCATCATGCCAACATGTTAAGATATGGGGGAATGCTTTTTTGGGTGAAGAAGTAGCATTCTCTATAGAGGCTGAATACAAAGCTTTAACCACCTTAGCCTGTGAAGAAGTAGCATTCTCTATAGAGAAAGAATACAAAGCTTTAACCACCTCAACCTATGAAGCTATATGGTTAAAAAGATGCTTACATGAACCTGGACTTCATGGAGTTGATGGTCCTACTCCTATTCTTTGTGAAAACATGTCAACGAAAGCCTTAGCCAAGAATCCAGTCATGCATCAAAAGATCAAGCATACTAAAGTCAGAGAACATTTCATACATTGCAATACTAAAGAGAATGTTGCAGACATCTTGAATAAAGCCCTAGGCAAAGAGATCTTTTTCAAGAGTAGGCCTTGGCTTGATGGAGCTTCCCTTAAGGGAAGCTCTTTGAAGAGTAAGGGAAGGCTCCCTAGTTGCTGCATGCTTGGAGCAAGGGGAAGGCTCAATAGTCTTCCACAAAATAAACATGTTTTAAATTTTTTAAATTTTCATTTTGTAGGTCTAAGTCAGCTGTCAAAATTAGTTATTTGAACCAGCTATCGGAGTCAATTGACCGAATCAGCTGGAGTCAGCTTCCGACCTATGGAGTTAGCTGTCTAAACAAAGGTTCAAAGATATTGTTGATCTCGAGGGAAGGTGTTAAAAGATGCAAGTTCACACCATCTAAGGTTTGCAAACCCTTAGAAAATATGCCACCAGTTTGGTGAAAAGAATTCCTACATCAAAGGAGGAATTGCAATACATCGTCTTCTCAGGAGACAATTTTGCAGTCTGACCTAACCGGCGTGATTTAGCTAACAGGAAGCTACATAATTCTGGTCACAATTGGTGACAAGATTATGGAGATGAAGTTGCAATCATGACCCGTCTATCTACCATCGATGGACGAGCTGTTCACTTACCTGGATCATTATAAAATCCTCTCTTATATGCATTGCTAATAGTGAACTGAACAGAATAAGACAATGATGAGTAGAAGCTACATGCTAAGTGTGTAGCCTAGCCTAACACTCACAACATTGTATTGATTGTAATATTTAAGTTGATTGAGCTCCTTAGCATTAGGCTAGGGTTTTGGGGATTAACCCTTCCACACTAGAGTAAAAATTTATCAATTATTAATATAACCAGTGCAAGTTCGGTTTCAACTTGTTCATTCAGTCTATTTGTTGGTCGTTGTGTTGCATTTCATTGTCCCCGTAATTTTAACAGGCGCTACATGACTAGGATAATACAAAAGAAAGAGGGCTTAATCACAACTTCTAGGGAATTACAACAAAGAAGTTAAGACACCAAGGTCCAAGTAGAAGGAAGGGAAGAGCCAGAGGATTGTATTGAAGAAAAGATGATGGTAATGGAAATTTACCTAGTGGGAGAAGTTGACGTATACATATGGCAGCAAACCTAAGGCAAGACGAAGAACAACAAAAAATGTACCCGGAGAGGTTTCAGTTGTGAAGGGGAAAGGGAAGTAAGATGACCAAGAAGGAAGCTCGAGAGCAAAAATCTTGGGTAGCACCAAGCGACCAAGAAACTCGTGTAGGAACTAAACTTAGGTTCCCAGGATGATCCAAAAATAATGATCGTAAACAAAGATCTACCAAAAGTATTTGAGGGAGAAATGACAATTTTATTCCATGAGTTCAAGGACATCTTTGCTTTGGAACACATAGACCTCAAGGGTGTAGACCCGAGGTGTGCCAACACCAAATTTCCTTAAAACTAGATGCGAGACTGACGAGAATGCAATGCTATGAACCTTAACTATGCCAAAAGAGTAAAGAAATAGATAATCTCATAAAAGCAAGCTTCATAGCTAGTACCCAAGAAAAATGGACAATTGAGCATATGTGTAGATTATAGGAAAAACAGTCAAGGACCCATTTCCTTTGTTGTTCACTGACACGATGCTAGACGAGGTAGCTCGGCATGAGAAGTACAATTCTATGGATGGATATAATCAATTATCAATAGCCACGTAAGACTGAGAGAGGACCACATTCATCACACAATGGGAGGCATACATGTACCGAGTGATGCCTTTTGGCATATGTAATGCCCTAGCCACTTTCCAATGATGCATGATGGAATGTTTCTAAGACTTTCCTTTCTGTATAAATTTATGCAGATCTTTATGGATGACTTTATGACATATTCAAAGATAGGGGAGCATATGAGATATCTAAGGAAGATATTCCTTATATGTGGAGAGAAAAGTATATCCCTAAATCCATTCAAGTGTGTCTTTTGCGTGTACAAGGGGGAATTACTTATTTATATTATATCTCAGGATGGTATTCTCACATGTCCAAGGGAAAATTTCTTGGTAATATGATATCTCAAGAAGGCACTACTTGTTGGGAATCTTCTTCTTGTTCTATGTTGATCACTAGGCATTATTATACATAATCAACAAAGTGGTAATCCAAGGAAGTGTTGAGATGTCAAGCTCAACATAAATTGACACTTATGATATGCTTGGGTGACCGCTCCTGCCACTTACATCACTGGCATGTTTGGTAGGATGCTGACATGATGGATCTTTGCCAGTGATTCAGCTAGACTACACCATCTACTAGTCCACTACGACGTTATGACATACTTATCTTTCCAGCTCACTCACTACGAAGTTATGACATACTTATCTTTCCAGCTCACTCACTTAGTGTGTTCACATTATGAATTGCATGTACATAGTACTTTAGTACTTATGTTGTATTTTCCTTATCTCTTTGGGTAGATGTCTTTTGTTGAGAAGAAGAAGAACAAATTTTTAGCCTCTCATCTTGTGTGTTCTCTTCTAGGGTTTGTGTGAGTGTGTGTGCTTGCAAGAGCTCAAGCTCTCTTCCCCCCTACATCTTTTCGTGGTATCAGATCCTGGTTCATGCTAAGGAGATGAGTGACAAGTAGGAGAAGCACAGGAAATGGTACGAGGGTAAGAGCTTCACGTACTACACCCTTGCCGGGAGCTCTTTGGGAGGCAAAGGAAACAACAAACTCCAATTGAGGGGAGCTGTCTTCGCAAGAATCCTGTTTTGGGTGCGTCTTGACCTTCTTTTTTCAGTGAGCAAGCGTTCACGTGCACTGCAGGTAAGGTTCGATATTTTGCAGAACTCTATTTTGGAATTGTAGTAAGGGAATTTGGTTATGCTGTAAGATTCCTCCCTCCAGCTTTTAAGGTGTACAGGTGTAAGAACCTCCCCTTCTGATCTTGTAATTATTCCCCTCTTTGAAATAAAAGAAAATTTTTGTTTTACCCTGTTTTGACCTAGAGAGAGAAAATGTCTAGAGAGAGATAATCCAAAATGAAAATATTTTTGGATATAAAAATCCTCCTAGTGTCTAAAATGGTTTTCCTTGAAACAAAAATTCAAAAAGAACTTTCCAATGTGCAATTGGAATTAATTGAAAATAGGTAAAGGGACCGTAGCCTAAGGGTCCAGATTTTCAAAAATTTTTGAATTATGCTCCAATTAAGGTTCCTATGGACCAATAGGATCAATCCAAGTGTGGGGAGGAGATAAATCCAATTTATAAAAGAAAAACCCCCAAAAATGAGTAAATGCTCACATAAGATGAAGAGTTGACTAAGGACAAGGTTTATTAGTAAAAAACTATGAGAAGTATTACTAAAAAAATGAGATATTTTGGGTATAATGATTCAATTTTGACACTTTGGTAAGGAGAAGGGGGCTCTTCAAGGAGGCGCCTATTTCACATGTGTGGTGGAGTTTTAAACTCAAAAATATTGTGATATTTTTATCTGTCCTCTCTCCTAGATCAAACCAAATCAAAAGGGAGCTGAACTAGGTCCAAATCTTGTCCAAATTCAGCCAAACTGAACCTAGAAAATTCTAGAAACTAGTTGGACTTGGTTAGAGGCCTCCCTCACCTATAAATAGATCCTTATCCCTTTGTAAAGGGAGCCGAACTAGGTCCAAATCTTGTCCAAATTCAGCCAAACTGAACCTAGAAAATTCTAGAACCTAGTTGGACTTGGTTAGAGGCCTCCCTCACCTATAAATAGTTCCTTATCCCTTTGTAAAGAAATATGAGAACTATACCATGCCAGCATGTCTCTCTCTCCCCCAAAGAATGGTCATTCCTATGACCCATTCTATATTCAAATGAAGCTTCTCACATGAAGCAATTCTCTAATCTAAAAGTAATTTCTATGCTTATTAAATTAGAGGCCAAATAAGTGGCTTTTTAATGCTTTTATGTTATTTAATTTATGAGAAATTAAGAATCAAGTCCATAATTGGATATTGATCCAATTAATGGTTATTCTAATCATAGGGATATTACTAAACTTTATGCTTTCAAATTATTGAGAATTATCAGTAATAGCAGTAGCGGAGCTTTGGTAAAATTTTTGAAAAATTAACACATAAATCATTTTCATTCATAATATGAAAAAAGGACTTCCTACCATATTCTAGGATTAATCATCCTAGATTAATTGAATGATTCTCATTATAATCATGAAAAATTTGATTTTTATATGCATAAATAGTTAATTAGAAAAAAGAGAAATTTCTAGTAATCCATTTTTATGTTAAAAGAGTAATCCCCATGACAATGGAAATCCATGTATTCCAATGAACTAAGAGAAAAATTGTGATGCTAAAATAATGTATATTTTATTTAAAAATTAAAGAAGGATTCTAGTTAAATTTATCTTTTTGTATAGATAAGTTTAAATGATGAAAGAGGAATTCCCACCATATTGGAATTCAAATATTTAAATGGTAAAAGAGGAATTTCTATGACATTTGGAATTCCATATTTAGATGGGTAAAGAGAAATTCCTAGCATATTGGAATTAATGAGTATTGTATTTAAATTCAAAGATGAATTTTAGATAAATTTATTTTATCTATGAGAAATATTTAAATGTTAAAAGAGAAATTTCTATGACATTTGAAATTCCATCATTTAGATGGAAAAAGAAAAATTCCTAGTATATTGCAATTAATGAGTATTGTATTTAAATTCAAAGATGAATTTTAGATAAATTTATTTTATCTATGAGAAATATTTAAATGTTAAAAGAGGAATTCCTATGACATTTGGAATTCCATCATTTAGATGGGAAAAGAGAAATTCCTAGCATATTGAATTAATGGGTATTTTATTTTAGATGAAATTACTTTATGAGAAATATTTGATGATAAAAGAGGAATACCCATGGTATTTGAGATCCAAGAAATTAAATGAGAAGAAGAGAAATTTTTAGTATAATTCAATTTATGATTATTTATCAAAAGTGGAAATATGGGTAGAATTAATTTCTGTAAATCCCATGAATCCTTTTACTCAAAAGAGGAATATTGAATATAATTCATTTGAGAAATTGAGAATGAATATGGAAATAGTCGTCATCGAGAAAAAGAATCTTTAATTAGCAATTGGCAGAAATTTAGAAAAAGTCCCATTATCGGGATCAACCTAGAAAAAGCTATTAAATGGGAATAGCATGTGAATGGATGAGATAAGGTGAAAATAGGATGTGATAACATGTGATGTAATGAGAATGGATGTGGATGTGTATGTGTATGTGGAAGAATGTATATGGATGTGTATGTGAAAGGATGTGATATCGATGTGAGTGAATGAATGAGATGTGAATCGGGATAAGAATGAATGAGATGAGATGTGAAATGAATGAGATGAAATGTGATGTGAATTGAGATAGATGTTAAATGAATGAGGTGTGATGGGATGTGAATATGGGTTGATGTGTGTGGATGAGATGTGATGAGAATAAATGAGGAAAGATGTGATGAGATAGAAAATGATGTGAATATGGGTTGATGTGTGTGGATGAGATGTGATGAGAATAAATGAGGAAAGATGTGATGAGATAGAAAATGATGTGATTGGATGAGAATGGGTATACATATGAATTGGATATGGATTAAGTAATGTGGACGGATGTGGAGCAATGTGAAAGACGAGAGTTCATTATAGGAACTGTATTTATGACCTGTTTTTAAAATGACTATTTTATGTCAATAATAATGGGAAAGCATTTTGACCGTCTTGAGAATGAGGTCGTGGAGACCTAATTGATAAAGTTGCAACAGGCTGACAGAGAGTCAACGGAGGACATCTCGCGTAGCAAGGTGACTAGCCTCGGTTCGATTTAAATAGTGAGCTTTCGGTACGGTGGATGAGGGACCAAGGAAGCAGCCTATGAGGAGTGAAGCGCTAGGTCACCTGCGAAGGATCCTAGAGGGTGCTGACCATACGGTGCTCGGGCTTTGGGTCGCCAAAGATACCCACGCGTGCATTGAGGAAGATATTGGAACAAGGAGTAAGAGTTGTTTTCTGAAACCGGGCATGGATCTGGTTGTTGATTGACCTTGCTGGTTCTCAACGGATGAGTCCATGGCTCTTTTATATGGATCTGTTGGTTGATCTTGCTGATCTTCAACGGAGATTCTATCTTGATTTTTATAAGTGAATATATTTCCGGTTACTATGAGCTAGGAACTATCAAAATGGCCCTTGAGTGGACAGGTGGTGAGCATTCTGGTTGCCAATGATGCCATAGATACACCGATGAAGGAATGATTGGAAATAAGGATTCAACCGGAGATTTTGAGGATTATGATCAGTGATACTATGGTTTCATTAAATGATTGTTTTAAAGATAGCTAAATCTGTGAAAAAGGCAATTTCATTAAATGATTGTTTTAAAGATAGCTAAATCTGTGAAAAAGGCAATTTCATATTGGGTGTGTAAGTGGTATGATTGGCGTTAAATTTGTATGAATATCTGGCTAGGGGGCCTGGGAACTCTTTTCCCTGGTACTACGGGACAAAACCTAACCAAATTCCTAATTGGATTCCATCACTACAGTGGTTGGGCTAACCCATGGGACTGGATGGGGTTAGGCTGGATTGATGGATCTGTAAAATAAGACTCAATTCTGTTATAGTGCGATAGATGAAGTAAATCCCGGATAGTAATTATTTTATGAAAAAAGAATCAATGGCTGTGCCTCTCGATCGAGAAAAAAGCATTGGTTTCTATGCCTCTCGATCGGCTGTGCCTCTTGATCGGGAAAAAAGCGTTGGTTTCTACGGCATGTGCGACAAAGTGGCATTGTCCATATCCTATAGAGAGGAAATTTAGTTAACTGATGAGAATTGAAGTTGTAAGCTCCCAACCACATTCCATAACAAAATATTTATTTTCAAAACAATACTTACCCCTGCTTCCTCTAATGGGAATATCTAGTATGTCACCAATTAAGCCAACAATCCATGGCTGGTAAGTTTGCATCAGCGACTTTACCATTCATCCACAAGGATCTAATGTGCCTATATTTCAAAAGTGCCTCTTCTTCACTTAATGCAGAACGCTATTGACGGCATAGTCGCTTGTGCTATTCTTGA
Organism: Cibotium barometz; assembly: GCF_041138505.1. Taxonomy (NCBI): domain Eukaryota; kingdom Viridiplantae; phylum Streptophyta; class Polypodiopsida; order Cyatheales; family Cibotiaceae; genus Cibotium; species Cibotium barometz. Next base: position 41,284,512 of record NC_141075.1, read on the forward strand.
AAATTCTTGACTACATATTCTATTGTATGGATGTTCAAGATTTGTTCTTCCCAATGAAAAATACATGAACGCTCAAAACCTTCCAATATATTCTATGGTCCATTATTATAGACTTTCCTAACTACCCTCCAGTTAGCATCATCATCCATTGTTAACCACTCCAGTTAACATGACCTTTTACATGGCTACACCCCTTGTACTTTATCTTTTTGTAAGTTTGCAATGTGTTGATTGTATATGAGACATGGGATGACCGAGCTTATGGCTTGTGTAACGCCGGTCTCATGAGGAATTGATGTACATAGAGCTAGAGAACTAGGAAGAGTAGTTTTGGGCCCCTTGTAAATGGGCAGTCGAACATTGTAAATATTATCTCATGTATATAAGACATTTTATGGAATATGAAAAGGGACAATCCCATTTGTCTCACTTAAGTTTGCCTTCTCTCTCTTTCTCTCATTGTGAGCTTGTGGTTGCATGCTTGCATGTTTGATTGTCAATGTATGTGAGTAGGAATGGTAATGCTCTCCTCTCTCGTCTTCTCTACCTTCTCATTCCTATCTACCATGTCCTTTTGCATACTTGTGGCATGAGGTAGAGGTTGAGCTCTCCATAGTTTCTTCCCTCTTTCTCTCTATCTAGCATCGGATCTCTTCTTGGGGTGACACAAGGAGAGTGTGGAGTGAACTCCTAGCAGCTTCACATTGAGGAGTTGGCCAAGTGCTATTCTCCGAATTCGATTCTTGCATGCATTTTTCCTCTCTTCTTTTCCCCTTGTGTGCAAGGTAGTATGTTTTCCTAAACATCTTTGGCGCCGCTGTCAAGAAATGCATTTGGCTTAGGATCCTCCACTCTATTAATTTGCTAGAGTCTTTGATTTACTCGATTGGAGAGCAAATCCACTAGTTGGTTGTTTAATTTTATTTTGTTTTATTTTTTGATGATTACCAAGAGCTTTGGTTGTTAATCGAGCATTGGAGCATTCAAGTCTTCAATAGGAGAAGCAAGTGAGTGCCCTTACCTTGCCCTTAACATTCAAGAAAAATTCTTAATTTTCTGTGTTTTTTCCTTACATTTGCATTCTAGCTTAATCATCTAACTAATCTCAATTTATTAGTTCTAATCATGTATTATAGGCACTGATAGAGGTAGCTAGAGTTTAGCTCTAGCCATCTATTGAAATAAAAACACCAAAAAATACTAGGAAAATACATGAATTAGTAGGTAATTGAGGAGAAAATTGGGCAAAACTGCATTTTGTAAGGTTTCTTTGAGAAGCCCACTCTTTCGCTTACTAGGCCACGGTCATGGCACATTTGCCACGTCCGTTCCTTTCCTCAGCAAACCAAATCCAGCCAAATCTTTTGCTACCTAAAAGTGGCAGGTGCATTAAAAATAGCATATTTGCATTTCATTAAGCATAAATTTCATTTAATTACATTCAATCTATAGGGTGAATTATACTGCCAGAGAATATCCAGGGAGATTGTCAGACCTGCAGCCATAAAACCCCTGACAAATCTTGGAAAATTCTCAAAGTTGACAATGTCGCGCCGTTCCGAACGTGCCACGCCCGTTCCCTTCTTATTTGAAGTAAACACTCATGCAGATCTCAATTACAAAACTGCCATGCCCCCATCTTTTTCTTTGATTCCTGGCTTGCAAAAGCAAATGCCCATTCGTTCCTTCCCTATAAAAGCGAACGTCCATTCCATTTTGTTTCTGAAGCGAACGTCCGTTGGCAACTTCGTCCCACGCCCGTTCCACTTTGGAGCCCAATTCGAACGTCCATTCCATCCTTCATTTCTAAAGTGAACTTCCATTCTAGTTCTCAAATTTGAACCAAACGCCTGTTCCACTCTGGATTAAATTCGAATGCTCGTTCCCTTCTACCCTGAAGTGAACATATGTTCCATCCTTCATCTCTAAAGCACATGCCATGCCATTCTATAAGCGAGCGTCCATTCCTTCTCTTTCTGAGAAGTGTACATCCGCTCGTTTCACATTTTGAAAGCGAACGCCCGTTCATTCCAAAGCGTATGGCTATTCCATTTTAACAAAAAAAAACTTTTTCCATAGAGGGGTTCTTCACAGCAATTCCATATTCCCATGCACCTACGATCGAGTAAACCACCCAAGTACGGGACGAGGGACACCAGACCTTGAAATAGGAGAGCCATAACTTCAGTGCATGGATAGACCATCTATCGAAGAGCAAGCTCCTAGCTCTCCCACTCATTCACAAAGAAGCTTGCTTTGAGGTTCCATGTTTTTATCCTAGAAAATACTCAGAAGAACCGCAACCCAGGGTAAGAGGCATGGATCAACCCCAACAAAGCGAGCCCACTCCTTCTCTAGATCCTTGAGTGGAAGTAGGACAAAGTGAAAGCCAACAGACTATTATGTGCACATTATATGCGCATATACTAGGAGGCTAACCCACATTAACCTTATGAGCATGGGAGCATGGGAACAAGCTCTAGTGGAGCATGGGTTAGGGCTAACCTTAAGGGTTGAGGTTAGGGTCAGGCATCCAAGGGTCACACATGGGAAATGGAGAGTTAAGAGTCACTTGAGGGCCCTCCTATATAATAGGGGCATGGGGCACACTCAAGGGATGTTATGAGGCTAGGTTATGTTATGTTCTCTTGTGTAGAGGATTGTATCTACTCTCATGCCATTTCACACTACAGCTACATGCTACTAGATTGGAGCCATACCTCTTGATGGTATGGGACATCAAGCTTAAGGTATGAGGTACTTCATTGTAATTCACGTGTGAATCCCTTGGGCTTGGGGATGGTTGGGTGGATGAGTTTATACTTGGTTTATGCATGTTTATGCATGACAATTATCTAGAGAGATCTTAGGGTTTTAACACAGACCTAGATAGAACCACTATTCTAGAGAGTTGTGCCTGTTTCAGGTATAGTTGATCAGTATAGGGCCCAAGGATCAGTGCAAAACCCAAGGTCAGGTCCATCACCTCAAGGACCAAGAATGTCACACCAAAGGGAAAGGGTCTACCCAGGCCCCTCACATTAGCCCAGTCCATCTATGTAGTATCAGCAATACCCACCACACAAGGAGTCTACCCAAGGTACCATATGGGACCATAAGGGGCACATATAAATCCACCTATGAGACAGGGGCCTCCCATGGTTTATTATCCTCTCGGCCTCTCTCCTCCACCAACCCTTCCACAATCCACTCCTACTCCAACCATGGCAAGGCTAACACCATAAATGTTGAGATTGGCCATGGAAATAGGGAGGGGGTTGGCTGCTAGTATCACACCTCTAGTACTAGTGCAACCTGTACTAGCACCAAGGTTAGAGCGGAATAAACCCACTAACATCTCGAAGCTTATCACGAAATTTGATGGGACTGGAGACCCGATCCCACATTTAGAGATGTTTAATCAAATTTATGACGCCTTCGGCCATGTTGAAGATCAAGTCAAGGTGAGTGCCTTCGGGCCTTACCCTCGATGGCAAGGTAGGCCAATGGTTCCGGTCCTTGAAAGCTAAGGAAGGACAAGGCCACCTTCGAAGCGTTGAAAGAGGCTTTTAAGTTTGGATATTCTTGCCAAGGTACCAAGTGGAGCCTAGTTGAGCAGCTACATAATGTAAGGCAAAGGGAAGGAGAAACTATCAAGGATTACATCAATAGAGTTATATATCTCTACTCATTGTGTAGTGCAAGAGACAAGTTCTGTGACGAAAGGTTATAGGGAGATTTCTAGAGGGTATTGATGACGTGCCCTTACATAACTCATTGTATGCCTTGGGCCATACCTCCTTTGAGCAATGTTGTAGGAGTGCTATGGATTTCAAGGACAATTTTAAGGAAACACGTTCCAGAGAACTCCACGAAGGATCATCAGAAGCTTCCTTTAAGACTACCAGCACAAAGCCTGATGGAAAAAACAAGGAATCCACGTCAGGACAACGTGTTGAGCAATTGGCCATTGCATTAATGCAACAGATGACCCAAAAATGGAGAACCGGCCAAGGCCGGAACCAAGGAGGCCAACCTCATCTTTATCCTAGGAGATAACTTCTATCCTAGAGCTCAGGTATATCCTGGAGAGATTCCAGACCAACCACTCCCACAAAGGTGAAAGGAAGCAGTAGCTTCCACTGCTGTAGTTAACCCCCAACAACAAGGAAATAGGATAGCCAAATATCTTAAAAACCTGGGAGATGACCATATTAGGGGAATAAACACCGAAATCCCTATTCCCATCCCTTACACACAAAAGATCTTACAACTAAGACAATCCAATGTTCCTCTCACGAAGCAGCCCCCGTTCCAAGAAACATTGCAGGTCTCTCATCCTTCCTCTCTTCTCAGGTCCAAATCCCTATCGGCACTTTGCTCCAAGGTAGCCCAAGCTTACGGAATGATTTGAAGGATTGGATGGAAGGACACCTTGGGGGGTATGCATGCACAAAACCATGGAGCATGACAGCTCTAATGATTTTGAGGAAGAAGAATTTCGTATACCTCATAAGGTAATTGGGGCCCCTACGGTTCAAGTGAATAAGCTCAGACAATGCTTCGAAGGTGATGAACTCAATACAGCCTTGCTAATTACCTTTGATGGCCACCAAGTTATAGCAATCTTGGATATAGAGGAGCAAGAGTGAGCATTGTTACAAAACAATGCTGGGAAAAACGGGGAACCCTTACCTTGGATAACACCACCTTACTGGTTAAACTTACTGATGGAGCCACCACTAAACCCATTGGTCTATTGCAAAATCTTAAGATTAAGATTTTGGGAACCACTTACTGCCACACCTTCATGGTAATGAACTTTGGACGTCATCTAGTCTCTTACGATTGCATCCTTGGCAGACCATTCATGAGAGAGTCTAAAATGATTCATGATTGGGGTACCGACTACATATACATTCAAAGGAAGGATCTTACATTCAAGATCAATCTACACATGTGGAAGGTCCATCCCATGAGTGGCAGACCATTTGCAAAAAAGGACTTTTTCACAACAATGTGATCTACTGTAGTCCATTTGTGCCAAACATGCCATAAGACACGTGAAGATGAAAGGGAGAGTGAGGGATGTGCACCGCTTCCAGAGCTGGAAGACTCTGAAAACTGGATACATATTCTTGCTACTCTGGACCTCTTACCTAGACGCACTGGTGTACAAGGTTTGCTATGCCAGACGGGCAGGAGATTACATCGTTATACATGCTCAGTTAAGTATACTTGCTGCCTGATATCACCACCCAAGTACTTGAATAGGCTATTAGAACAAAGTCATCTGGGAGTATGCGCTCCCATAGAACACACAGGCCTGAGGGATTCCCTGGGCCAGAATGATACATATTCCCAGATGACTCAGATACTCATTGGTTGAAATATGTGGGTGTTGTGGACGCACATGACCAATTCAATGAAATGTGGCAAAAGGAGTTTGCAAATAGCTCTATCTTGTTCCACACTACCATGCCACAGCCAGCAAAACCCGCTGAACCTAAACTAGACTCAAAAAATCATTGCCGCTCAGCACCGTGCCAAGCATGCAACAAGAAGTTAGTACTTTCTAAAAAAGAAGCCAAAAGGCTAAATGATGAGGAAAGTGCTAAAGAAGAAGAGACAAGACAAGTACCCAAACATTTCAAGACTTTTCAAATGGCTGACCGATTTTTCAAATATGATTTGGCTCAAAGGTCTGACAGTGGGCAATCTGGTGTTGAAAATACAAGTGAATAGGGTGTGTGCGGGAACAAGCCCTTGGTTAGAGGCTGTAAAAGAGGACGAGTAAATGTGAAAGAACCTGTGAAAAGGTGAGGAGAATCTACTGGGAGAGAATAAAGGGTAGCATGAGAAGAATTAGGAAGTGTGGAGATATTCTGGGAAAAGTGAAGAGGTGGAGAGAATCAGGGAAAAGAGGTGGAGTGAATCATGGAGAAATCAGTGGGATTTGATGCTTGATGTAAACTCTATAAATTGAGGCATTGCCCTAATGAGAATTTATTGGTTTTTGAGTATCCATGCCTACATTAATCTATTTGCTAATTACCCACTAATTATGTCTTAATTATTTACTAATCAATTTATTAATGATGTTGATTCTAGTGTTTGATCCACCATAGCTCATCACAATGCTCAAATTTCAACATGGTATCAGAGCCATGCCTAGAATTTATCAGGTTTATGAGCCTATTATTTAATTAATCAAGATTAGTAGATAATTAGAAATTAATCAAAATTTTAGTTATTTTTCACTTCACTTTTGTACCCCCAGCCAATGCAGGTCATTCACCTTGCACACATAAAATTAGGGCAAACCCTTCTAGCACATGGTAGCCACTTCAATGCTCTTCAAGCCTATCCAAACAAAAGCGCAAACCGTCAAGCGGTGAGGGAGAAATCGCAAATTTACTGGGTGCCATTTTTCTGAGCTGATTTGGTGATTTCTACTTCCACAGATCAAAGGTCTCTAATTCCTCTTAGCCGAAGGTGTATTCAAGCATGCTCTACAAGCTAGTGAAGACAGAATTTAGTTTCATCAAGTCTACAGTGAGATCCAAGCTCTTCATCAAATCTGCAGGTGACTTTGGTAAAACAGAGATTAAGCTTTCAATATTTGTTCAAATCTTGTGTTTCTTGGCTTAATCCTCTACTAGACTCATTGCTATTGATGCCTTTGAAAGCATTTGAGCTCATTTTAAGTCTAAGGCACCAGATTTGGACTCCCCGCATACTCTATTTTCTGCACACAAAATAGTGGGGATTAATTTACTAATCAGTGATTAATCAGTGCTAATCACTATATTTTGGTGCAATTGAGGGTTCAAATTAACCATTAGGTATTTGATACAAATTCCTATAACTTCAGATTACAATTCAGAGTTAGTTTGATACTCCAACCATCCCGTACAAATTGGTTACCCTTGATTTAATGTAATTTCTGGTAAAATTGTGCTGATAAAATTGTGATAATCATCATTTTGCATTTAACCCTTAGTTAATGCCTGTAAATCTCACTCAAATTCAAGATAATTCACAGCCAGAGTTGCATTTGGGAATGTGCATGATGAAAAGATGCAGGGGGGGAGAGAGCTTGAGCTCTTGCAAGCACACACACAATCTCACAAAACCCTAATAGAGAACACACAAGGTGAGAGGCTGAAAATCTTCTTCTTCTCTACTCAACACTCAACACACCATATACAAGAATAAGAGTACACACAATATGAAAGGTACTCAACCAAATACATACACGGGTTCTCTATAGTGTGAACCCGACTAAATGAGCTGGCGCTATAACTATGCCAGTCTCTAGAATGGCTGTCACACAGCCTGTCATCCCACTGGCCGCATATCACCCAAGATCTCACCAACCATGCCAGTGGTGTAAGTGTGGGGCCTATCCCCCAGGCGGGTCATCAGTGGCCACCGCCTCACTAGACGAGCTCGATATCTCAACACTCCCCCTCGAGCTCAACTCCATCTCATGTACACCAACGGAAGCCCTGAATCTGCGGAGCTTCTCTGTTCCCAATGCTTTGGTGAAGATGTCAGCTACCTGATCCTCTGTGCTGACATAAATAAGGTCAAGGTCTCCTGCCAAGATCTTCTCTCTGACGAAGTGGTAGTGGACCTTTATATGCTTCGTACGAGCATGAAATACTGGGTTCCTGGCCAACTGTATACTGCTAATGTTGTCACGGAAAATGACAACTTGTCTATCCACTGATAGACCCAAATCTCCAAGTAGCTTTCTCAACCAAGCTACCTCACATGCTGCCATAGCAGCTCCTTTGTACTCGGCCTCTGTACACTGGATAGAGCAACCGTAGGCTGCTTCTTGCTGCTCCAAGTCATAGCGCACTCCCCAAAGCAAACATGAAGCCACTGGTAGATCTTCTGTCTGAGATACTACCAGCCCAATCAGCATATGTGTACCCATGTACACATATCTCTGTCCCAGTCTCATAGAATAGTCCACAATGCAAAGTAGATTTCACATACCTCAGTATGCATCTCACTGCATCCAAATGCGGTTTCTGTGGAACCTGCATAAACTGACTCACCAACCCAACAGCATAGCTCAAATCTGGTCTGGTGATCGTCATGTAGATCAAGCTTCCTACTATGCGCCTATACATAGTAGGATCCTCCAAGATCTCTCCTGTATCTGCACTCAACTTGCCATTCTGATCCAATGGCACAGAAATAGGCTTACAGCCTGTCATACCATATTTGGACAACATGTCCAAGCCATACTGTCTCTGCAGTAATCCAATACCATGTGGTGATCTAATCACCTCAATGCCCAAGAAATATCTGAGCTCCCCCAGATCCTTCATCTCGAACTTCTTTCTAGGCAAGATCTTTACATCAAAGATCTCTGCATCATGGTCCCCCGTAATGATCAAGTCATCTACATAGATGACAACAAGCACAGCCCCTCTATCACCATGTCTCACATACAATGAGAAATCTGCATTGGCTACATGAAAGCCAATAGTGACAAGATATTCAGAAATCTTGTCAGACCATGCTCTTGGTGCTTAAGCCATACAAGGCTTTCTTCAACCTGCAAACATGCTCAGGGTGACCCATATCCTCATAACCAGGTGGCTGCGACATATACACCTCTTCTTGCAAATCCCCATGCAAGAATGCATTCTTTACATCCATCTGATGTAAAGACCATTGCTTTGACGCAGCCACTGCTATCACAACTCTCACCGTTGCCATCTTGGCAACTGGGCTGAAAGTTTCCTCATAATCAATGCCATATGTCTACGCATATCCTTTGGCTACCAATCTAGCCTTGTACCTGTTTATGCTTCACCCACTTGCATCCAATGGCTTTCTTGCCTTCAGGCAATTGCACTAAATCCCAAGTTTCATTTCCATATAGTGCATCCATCTCCTCATCCATGGCTTTCTCCCAACACACATTTCCAATAGCTTCATCAATGCATGTGGGCTCTACAACCTGCACAACCTTTGCCATATATGCATAGTGATGTGCCATATAACCATCATATGTAAGTCTCTGCACAGGGTTCTTCACTCTCCCTGACCTTCGTAGCTTTTCATTCATGGCTTCCATAGCCTTCTTTACACCAGGTGTTCTCATAGCTGGGATCCCAAGCTCCTCATCAAGGCTCATATCTGAGCCACTAGACTCTCCATCAACATGAGAATTCCCTGCAGAAATGTCAGGCATACAAAGGGGCTCAACCACTTTCTCTTTTCCTTTACGTGATGTAGTAATCACATTTGCAGGGCTGGTATTATGACGCAGCCTGCCACTCCATGGTCTATCAACAGACCCACTAGATGAGGACTCTCCTGGTCCACTCAAAGACTGTGATTGCTGACCTGCATTCTGTGCAACCACACTTCCACTCACATCAGCCCCAAAACAGCTTCTTTCTCAGCAGCATACCAGCTGCTCATCTCATCAAAGACAACATCCCTGCTTACCCTCAACTCACGTGTAGCAGGGTTATAACACCTGTATCCCTTTTGCTCAAGGGAATATCCAATGAACACACATTTTTTAGCTTTCGGATCCAGCTTAGTTCTCAGCTCATCTGGCACATGCACATATGCAATACATCCAAAGACTTTCAGATGAGACAAATCTGGTTTTCTGCCAGTAAACCTCTCCTCTGGAGTTACATCATGTATGGCTGCAGAGTTGGAGTCCTGTTCATGATGTATACTGCTGTAGAAATAGCCTCAGCCCAATAGCTATACGGCATATTCTTCTCTTCCATCAGTGCTCGCGCAATCTCAGCAATGTGCCTGTTTTTTCGCTCAGCAACTCCATTTTGCTGCGGAGTGTATCTGCATGTAAACTGTCTCCGAATACCATTCTTCTTCAAGAATTCAGAGAACTCATTGGAGAAGTACTCTCCCCCTCCATCTGACCTTAGGCACTTTACATATTTCCCTGTTTGCTTTTCAACCAAAACTCTGAAATTCTGAAAGTGAGAACACCTCACTCTTCTCCTTCATGAAATATACCCACACTTTCCTTGTGTGGTCATCAATGAAAGTCACATAATACCTGCAGCCTCCCATAGATATGGTCTTCGTAGGACCCCATACATCTGAATGCACAACATCTAGTGCATTTCTGCTCACATATCTGTTACGTGGAAACACATGCTTTGTTTGCTTCCCAAATTGGCATGCTTCACATATTTTCTGCATACCTTCCACTTTAAATTTTGGCAGCCCTGTCTCAGAATTCCTTTTGTCTGCATAGACTTCAATCTCTGCACATTTACATGTCCAATCCTTTTATGCCAAATGTCTGTGTCTGCAACAATTCCTGAACCATTTGCAAACATCGCAGCACTCATTTCAAGCATGTCTACATTTAATGTAAACATTCTGTCCACTCTGTTGCCTTTTGCAGCCAACCTGCACACTTGTCTTTAAAATCTTCAACATAACATTCATCAGGGTTAAACCGAACCTGCAAACCCTGCTCAATCATCTGGCCAACTGAAACCAGATTCTTTGTTATGTTAGGTACATGAAGTACATCTGCAAGGTACTTCACTTTGCCATCCTGCATAGACAATGGCACATCTCCAACGTGGACAATTGGATGAGCAGTGTCATCCCCTGTTTCCACAAAACCTGGTCTTTCCGGGTTTTTCATCTCCTTGAACCACTCCCCATGATTCGTCATGTGGTTCAAAGCGCCTGAATCGACATACCATACATTATCTTTTTGTGCTGCATCAACATTTTCAGACATGGCATTTACAACATGCTGTATAACAAACAACCTTTCATTATCCTCATTATTTCTTCTTGAGGATACATAGTTGTTTTGCTGCACTTTCCCATTTTGCATGTCAGCCTGCTTCTTATAACATTCTGATTGCACATGTCCAGGCTTACCACAGTAATAGCATTCACGTGCATCATTATATTGCCGTTGCCAATTTCCACGGCCTCTTTGACTCCCCCTGCCTCTGAATTTGCCTCTTCCACCTGCGTGTTGTTGTTGTTGTTGTTGATTCTAAGACTGTTGTTGCTGCTGGCCTGCTGCCTGCTGGCCATAATTCTGATTACCTGTTCGGCCACCTCCTTGACCGCGTCCACGGCCTCCTCTACCTCATCCTCTTCCTGAACTCGTGTAGAAGGCCTGTTGCTCTGAACTGTTTTTGCTTTGTGAAGACTGTTGGTCTTCACCCAAGCTCTTCTCTTCGATAATCAGCATAGACACCAAATCTGTAAAGTTGGGAATGTTTTCCCGAGTCTGAATGGACGTCTTGAACGCCTTGTATTGTGGCCCGAGACCACGTAGACAGACTTCCACCTTGTCATCATCATCTACTGACACACCAATAGATGCAAGGGATTCCACAATACCCTTTATCTTCAGCGCATAGTCATTCACAGACATGCTCTTTTTCTCCACAGTATGAAGTTCATTCTTCAACTGTATCTTACGTGCCTTGGTATTTGTTTCATAGAGCTTTACCAAGGTGTCCCATGCCTCCTTGGGGGACTTGGCATCCTGAATGTGCCCAATCATGGTGTCCTGTATACTAATGGAGAGCCAATACATGACTTTCCTGGCTCGTTGGTTCCAGTCTTTAAACATGACTTTCCTGGCTCCTTTTTATAGGACTATATAGTTGCCCTATAGCTTTACTCCCGCGAAGAAAGCTCCTCAATCAGAGACCGTTTGCCGGTGCCTCCCGTAGAGCTCTCGACAAGGGTGTAGTCACCAACACAATATGGAAGAGTAGTTGAAGCTCTTACCCTCGTACCGCTTCCTGTGGTTCTCTTGCTTGCAGCTCAGCCCTTAGCACAAACCAGGCTCTGATACCATGAAAAGATGCAGGGGGGAGAGAGCTTGAGCTCTTGCAAGCACACACACAATCTCACAAAACCCTAATAAAGAACACACAAGGTGAGAGGCTGAAAATCTTCTTCTTCTCTAAACACTCAACACACCATATACAAGAATAAGAGTACACACAATATGAAAGGTACTCAACCAAATACATACACGGGTTCTCTATAGTGTGAACCCGACTAAATGAGCTGGCGCTATAACTATGCCAGTCTCTAGAATGGCTGTCACACAGCCTGTCATCCCACTGGCCGCATATCACCCAAGATCTCACCAACAATGCCAGTGGTGTAAGTGTGGGGCCTATCGCCCAGGCGGGTCATCAGTGGCCACCGCCTCACTAGACGAGCTCGATATCTCAACACATGAGAATGAATGCTATACGCATTATGTATTGGGCACATTACATCAGTGTAAAAATGGAAACAGACACTGCCCTTGTCCAGAATAAGGCAAGAGGTAAGACCTCCCGCATAAATTTGGGTTTGCATTGCATAATGATACAAGATAAACATCAAAAACCCAAAGGAACTGTCAGCAAAACATTGAAACATGTTGCTCACATGGAGCAAAAAGACCTGACAGATAAGCTCATGGCTCCAGCCATGAAAGAAGAAGAATATCTCTTTCCAAGAGGAAGATCCACACCAAGAAGATCTAAAGGAAGAATTGAAGGAAGACATGGACACGAGAAGAAAAGCTTCCACGAGAAGAGAAGCTGCCCCAAGAAGACTGAAAGAAGAGACAGACGCGTGGAGAGAAGCTGCCACGACAAGAAGACTGAAGAAAAGAGAAGATGTGAGGCTCCAAAGAGTGAGGAGCCATGTGAAAATCTCAGAGAGAGAGAGAGAGAGAGAGAGAGAGCCCACAACCCAATGTAACCTGCCCCAACAAAGTAAAACCACCTCTGAGCCACCGATGATGTAGGCCACGTGGTAGATGTATGTGTGAGCACTTTAGTCAAGGTCGCGGGCACTTATAGTAGCCTTGGACACATAGAGAGAGAGACTGTCAAGGACTATGGAGTTTAGGGACTTGAGGCACTGGTCGCGGGCTATCAAGTAAGAGAGAAACTTGGTACAGGGTCCAGATGTGCTAAGTTAACTTGAGGGGAGGTGTAGACACTGGTTGCAGAGTATCAAGTAAGGGGAGGCAAACTTGGTATAGGGTCTAGGTGTACTAGGAGTATTCACTTGAGGGGAGGTGTTGAAAATACAAGTGAATAGGGTGTGTGCGGGAACAAGCCCTTGGTTAGAGGCTGTAAAAGAGGATGAGTAAATGTGAAAGAACCTGTGAAAAGGTGAGGAGAATCTATTGGGAGAGAATAAAGGGTAGCATGAGAAGAATTAGGAAGTGTGGAGATATTCTGGGAAGTGTGGAGATATTCTGGGAAAAGTGAAGAGGTGGAGAGAATCAAGGAAAAGAGGTGGAGTGAATCATGGATAAATCAGTGGGATTTGATGCTTGATGTAAACTCTATAAATTGAGGCATTGCCCTAATGAGAATTTGCTGGTTTTTGAGTATCCATGCCTACATTAATCTATTTGCTAATTACCCACTAATGTCTTAATTATTTACTAATCACTTTGTTAATGATGTTGCTTCTAGTGTTTGATCCACCATAGCTCATCACAATGCTCAAATTTCAACATTTGGGACCTCTTATGATGGTCCAGCTAAGGTCAAGGAAATAAATTTGGCAAGTCCATGTGAAGACTCGAGGCCAGTATTTTTGGAGAAGATCTCTCTATAGAGGAAGAGACCGAGCTTATCACTCTATTTATTGAGTTCCAGGATTTCTTCACTTGGAAGTACATTGACATGAAGGGTGTGCCTCCAAAAGTGGCCCAGTACACCATTCCAACAGTTGATGGCGGTTAAACAATGAGCTTATCCCCCCCCGATGAACCCTAAATACTCCAAGATTGTCCGCAAAGAGATTGAGAGACTTATTAATGCCAGATTCATCTATGAAATCGAGCATACGGGCTGGGTATCACCCATCATGATAGTCCCAAAAAGAACGGAAAAGTCAAAGCATACGTCGACCTCAAAAAGGTCAATGCTGCTACCATAAGGGATCACTATCCCTTACCTTTTACAAAACATGTGCTAGAACGAGTAACCAGAAAGGAAGCTTATAGCTTCCTCTATGGATTCTTTGGATACAATCAGGTCCTGATGATTGACCCTAAGGACCACCACAAAACAGCGTTTACAACCAAATAGGGCACATATGCATACCGAGTCATGCCCTTCGGGCTGACCAATCTCCCCAAAACCTTCCAAAGCCTCATGTGTACGGCTTATAAGGAATATCTTCGAGAATTCCTTTAGGTCTTCATGGATGAACTTTGCATCCATTCCACTTGGAAGAAGCACCTTGCATGTTTGCACAAAGTGCTAGAAAAGTACAGACTATACCATATCTCGTTGAACCCAATGAAATGCTGATTTTGGGTTTGGCACAAAGTGATCCTGGGACACATTGTCTCTAGGCAGGGAATTTCTACTGATAGCAAAGTGTTACGGCTCATCCTCCTAGAGTTACCGCCGCCACCCACAAACTTCAAAGGAGTCTAGCACTTCATGGGACACGTCGGCTACTATTGGTGATTCATTTTTATATACGCTGATATTGCTTGACCTCTTTACGGACTGCTCATTGTCTTTGAATGGATTGAAGAATGCCAAGGGGCCTACTTTATGCTCAAAAAAGCCTTGGCAACACACCCATTCGTAGGTCCCCAAATTGGGATATTATCTTTCATGTCCACATCGATGCCTCAGCCTTTGCTATTGGATACGAGCTCATGGGCCACTTTGCAGGCATATATCACTGCTTGTAAGGTTCTACGGCTAGGTTATGGTGGCCCACTCTAATGGCTAATGCTACAGAATATGTCAAACGATGTGATGAGTGCCAATGTACAGTAATTCCTCATTTAAAGGACCACATTCCCTTAAACCCTATTGTGTCCTTACAACCATTCGAGAAATGAGGCATAGATTTCATTGGACCTATCAGTTTGGCAGTCAAATACACTCAAGCTCGCTACATAATTGTTGCTATGGACTATTGCACCAAGTGGGTTGAAGCTCGTGCAACCCGCAAGGCCGATGCAAGGTCAACTGCTAAATTTCTCTATGAATCAATCATCACATGGTTTGTGGCTTCCCCATCGAGCTTGTCACCAACAATGGGACACACTTCATTAATGAGGTGATCCAATTCCTTTTGCAAGAGTTCCTTGTCACCCATAGAAAGTCCTCCCCATATTACCTACAATCAAATGGCCAAGCAGAAAGCACAAACAAAATCCTATGTGACATTTTGACTAAAACTGTGGAGGCCAAGTGCAATGATTGGGAACAGAAGTTCTGGGTGCACTTTGGGCTTATAGAACTTTATACAAGGCAGCAACCAATGCTGCCCCCTTCAGTTTAACCTATGGTACTGAAGCAGTTATGCCCATGGAATTCTTAGTCCCTAGTCTACGTGTCGCTATGCAAGAAAAGCTTACTCGCAATGTGTAAGCTTCCTCCCTCCAGCTTTTGAGGTGTGTAGGTGTAAGAATCTTCCCTTCTGATCTTATAATTATTCCCCTCTTTAAAGTAAAAGAAAGATCATGTTTTACCCTGTTTTGGCCTAGAGAGAGAAAATGTCTAGAGGCAGGTAAATCAAAATTGAGATATTTTTGGATATAAAAATCCTCCTAGTGTCTAAAATGGTTTCCCTTGAAACAAAAATTCAAAAAGAACTTTCCAATGTGCAATTGGAATTAATTGAAATTAGGTATAAAGGACCTAGCCTAAGGGTCTAGATTTTTAAAAAAAAATGGATTATGGTCCAATTAAGGTTCCTATGGGCCAATAGGATCAATCCAAGTGTAGGGAGGAGATAAATTGAAGAATAAAAGAAAAACCCCCCAAAAATGAGTAAATGCTCACATAAGATGAGGGACTAAAGAAAACAATTAAAAACATGAATTTTGACACCTCAGTGTGGGGATCTCCCCTCATGAAGTAGGCGCCTTTTTCTCATCATTATTCCCAATTTTTATTCAATAAAATGAGATATTTTCATCTCTCCTCTCTCCTAACTCAAAACTAGATCCAAAAAGAAAGCTGAACTGACCCAAAAATGGTCGAAAATTGACCAAACTGATTTGGAAAATTCTAGAATCAGTTTGCTTGGTTAGAGGCTCACTTTTTCCTATAAATAGAAGCCTCCCCCTTTGTAAAAGATTAATGGTGTTTATGCACTGTTACTCTACTCCTGTCCTGAGGTCATCTACATTGAATTTTTTAATAATTCAATTGTTTTTGGCCTAATCCTCTCCAAAGTGAATTGGTGGCCACTATAGCTTCAAACAATAGTAGAACCCTCAATCCCTCAAGCCAAAGGAGAGCTTACAAGCTCCATGTAAGCTAAATTTCTTACTTTGTTTTCAAATTTTAATGAAAAATCTATGGTTTTCTTGATTTTTATGAATTGCAGATGATTGAATTAAATTCAATGATGAAAAGGCCACTCCCTTCTCTTCTTTACATTCCAACCTTTCTTAATCCTAGAATGATCAATTAAGTGATTAATTAAACTCTTCTTTTTGTTTCCTCTCTTGAATTTAAAAAATTGAATAGATTAGAGTTCTATAATTCTAAATTGGGTTAATTAAGTTAATTATAGAAAGATAAAAATGAGAAATGGTCAGCCATACAAAGGAGGTTATGGCAAAATTTTCCAGAATTTTGTGAAAAAGAAAGTTTGTTTTTATGTTATTCCAAAAGAGTAATTCCCACCTTTTTTGCATCTAAAAGAAATATTCTAACTACTCCATGTACATATTCACCTATGAATATGCATGCATATCACTGATATTAATTATTAAATTTGATTTCTATGCCTAGAAAGATGCATAATGGAATTTTTTTAATTACAAAAGTGTTATTCTTATTAAATTTGATTTTAATGCATAGAAAGATGCATAAAGGAAATTTTTTACTATAAAAGTGTTATTCTTATAAAAGTTGATTTTTATGCATAAATAGATGCATAAAGAAATTCTTTTTATTTTAAAATTGTTATTCCTATTAAATTTGATTTTATGCATGAAAAGGATTTTTTTATAAAAGTGTTATTCCCATTGAAGTTGATTTTTATGCATAAATAGATGCATAAAAGGATTTTTTTATAAAAGTGTTATTCCCATTGAAGTTGATTTTTATGCATAAATAGATGATGCATAGAGAATTTTTATATCAAAATTAGAATTCTCTTAAATTCTATGTTTAAATTCTATGAGTATTTGATAAATGAATAATTAAATACTCTAAGAGAGAAATTTCTATCGTTTTATATTCACGCGGATTGAAAAAAAATTCAAGAAATCTATCGAGATCGAAATATTCAGATAAATGATTAATTTATTCCTCATTGGAATTCGTAACGAATTTAGAAATCAGTTAAGTGAATATTCAAAGAAAGAAATTCAGTAAAATAGTAATTGAATTATCAAACCTTTTCGAGAAAGATAGTTCATGAAAAATCTTATCCGACTCGAACCTTGAATCAAACTATGACCAAGACCAAACTCTTTCATCAATTTCGAGGAAAGAACGAGTGATCACTTTAGAAAAATACATTCAAACTCCTGCCAAATCTAAAACTAGCTTTTAGACCGTTCAAATTGATCTGTGGATCAAGGTTATAGAATTCGAGGAACTCTGATATGAAATTCAGAATTCCGATCAAGAAGTTTTGGGGATACTAATTCAAGAAATATCCCTTGTATTTAAAAGAAAATCAAACTGAAAATTTGCATAGAAACCCTGTTTTCTTAAAGGACTGTCTTACGCCAGAATGAGATGTAATGACATGTGAATCAGATAGATGTGAATGAATGGATGGATGGGATGTGATGAGATGTGATGTGAATAGATGTGATGAGATGTCATGTGAATCAGATAGGTGTGAATGAATGTGGATGAGATGTGAAGTAAATGGATGTGAATGTGTATGTGGAGAATGGATGTGTATGTGAAGAATGGATGTGGATGTGTATGTGAAGAATGGATGTGAATGTGTATGTGTAGAATGGATGTGGATGTGTATGTGAAGAATGGATGTGGATGTGTATGTGAAAGAATGGATGTGGATGTGTATGTGAAGAATGGATGTGGATGTGTATGTGAAAGAATGTGATGTGATGTGAACATGAATATATGTGGATGTGAAGTGATAGATATGAATGGATAGATGTGGGTAGTCGTACATGTGAACGATTGGATGGATGTGGATGAATGAGATGAAATGTGTATGAATGAGATATGATGTGGATAGATGTGATGTGATGTTATGTGGATAGAATGTATGTGATGGGATGGTGATGAGAATGAATGTGATGGATATGAATGAATGTGATGTGATGGATGTGAATGGATGGAGGTGATGTGATGTGAAATGGATAGATGTGAGTGAATGAGATGTGAATGAATGAGATGTGATGTCATGTGAATCGGGATGTGAATGAATGAGATGTGATGTCATGTGAATCGGGATGTGAATGAATGATATGGGATGTGAATGGATGAGATGTGATGTGATGTGAATCGGGATGTCATCGAATGAGATGTGAGGTGAAATGGATGTGATGTGATGTGATGTGGATGGGTAGATGCGAGTGGATGAGATCTGAGGATAAATGAGGAAAGATGTGATGAGATGAAAATGATGTGATTGGATGAGAATGAGAATACATAAGAAATGGATGTGGATTAAATAATGTGGATTGATGTGGAACAATGTGGAAAGGCAAGAGTTCGTTAAAGAAACTGTATTTATGACCTGTTTTTAAATGACTGTTTTATGTCAGGAATGCTGGGGAAGCATTTTGACCATCTTGTGAATGAGGTCGTGTGGAGACCTAATTGATAAAGTTGTAACAGCAGCTGACAGAGAGTCAATGGAGGATGTCTCGCATAGCAGTCTTGACCAGCCTCGGTTCGATTTATATGGTGAGCTTCCAGTACGGTGGAAAAGGGGCCAAGGAAGTAACCTATGAGGAGTGAAGCGCTAGGTGACCTGCGAGCGAAGGATCCTAGAGGGTGTTGACCATACGGTGCTCGGGCTCTAGGTCACCAAAGATATCCACACGTGCGTCGAGGAAGATGTATTGGATCAAGGAGTAAGAGTTGTTTTCTGAATTCGGGCATGGATCTGATTGATTGACCTTGCTCGTCCTCAACGGATGAGTCCATGGCTCTTTTATACGGATCTATTGGTTGATCTTGCTGATCTTTAACGGAGATTTCATTTTGATTTTTATAAGTGAATATATTTTCGAGTACTATGAGCTATCGAAAAGGCCCCTGAGTGGACAGGTGGTGACCGTTTTGGTTGCCAATGATGCCATAGGTACACCGACGAAGGAAAAATTGGAAATTAGGATTCAACGAGATATTTTGGACGATTATGATCAGTGATACTATAGTTTCATTAAAAGATTGTTTTAAAGACAGGTGAATCTGTGAAAAAGGTAATTTATATTGGGTGTGTAAGCAGTGTGACTAGTTTTAAGTTTGCATGAATATCCAGCTAAGGGGTCAGGGAACTCTTTTCCCTGGTACTCGGGAAAAAACCTAACCAAATTCTTAAATGGATCCCATCACTAAAGTGGTTGGGCGGTTGGCTAACCCACGGGACCGGATGGGATTAGGCTGGACTGATGGATCCCTAAAATGAGACTCAATTCTATTATGGTACGATAGATGAAGTAAATCCCTGATAAAAATTGCTTTATGGAAAAGAATCAACGGCTATGCCTCTCAATGAGGAAAAGAGCGTTGGTCTCTATGATCCAAGTGCAAGTCTTTTCCTTGATCTGACTATGGGACTTACGGGTTCGGTCAGATCAGTTCAGTTAGTTAAGGCTCATGACTACGTTAGAGTAAAAATATCCTGGAGGAATCACCCGTGCTTTCCGAGCGAGAGAAGTTTTTTCGGGTTCGATTTTGGAAGAACCGAGGGATTAGTCTCTTGTCCGGATATACGTGGGCGAGGCCCCGAGTGAGGGACCCTGCCCTATGCAAGAAGTGCTACTTCCACTGCTAGCACTCCTAAATTCGTTGCGCGGTGGGGACAGGGATCTTTAAGCTGGTATCAGAGCAAATTGGCTAAAGTGGATCAATGGAGAAACCAGAAATGTCAAAAATTTATAAAGTAACAGTAAAGGTTTGTAATTGTGTGATGAAATTCATACAAATTGATATTCAGAATGAAGATTCATAAATAAATAGGTAATTGGGTCTTCAAATGGAAGTACCGCAATTGTATGGAATCCTTGACTTGCTTGAGGCCTAGCAATGATGGTATTTACCTTAAAATTCCAAGGACCGTGACTACCCGTATATATCGAGGATATAACTGCAGCTCTTTACTGGCAGTATATACGATGTGATGTGAATAGATGTGATGAGATGTGATGTGAATAGATGTGATGAGATGTCATGTGAATCAGATAGGTGTGAATGAATGTGGATGAGATGTGAAGTAAATGGATGTGTATGTGTATGTGGAGAATGGATGTGGATGTGTATGTGAAGAATGGATGTGGATGTGTATGTGAAGAATGGATGTGTATGTAAATGGATGTGGATGTGTATGTGAAGAATGGATGTGTATGTGAAGAATGGATGTGATGTGTATGTGAAGAATGGATGTGAATGTGTATGTGAATAATGGATGTGGATGTGTATGTGTAGAATGGATCTGGATGTGTATGTGTGAAGAATGGATGTGAATGTGTATGTAAAGAATGGATGTGGATGTGTATGTGAAGAATGGATGTGGATGTGTATGTGAAAGAATGTGATGTGATGTAAAGAGATGTGATGTGACATGAATATATGTGGATGTGAAGTGATAGATATGAATGTATGGATAGATGTGGGTAGTCGTACATGTGAACGATTGGATGGATGTGGATGAATGAGATGAGATGTGTATGAATGAGATATGATGTGGACAGATGTGATGTGATGTTATGTTGTGCGCTTTTGCCGCACAGGTCGTAGCTGGGAACTTGTCGGACACCGTATGCGAGCCACGAATGGCTACAAGCATACAACCAGGGAAGGAAGCTCAAACAGAATGCCAAAGGGTGTGTCACTCACCGCTCAACCGCCGCCTTGAAGGATTCCCGCGTCGCAGTCGTGAAGGAGGAGCCGCCGTCGCCGCTCTACCGCCTCTCCGCCGCCGCCGCCGTGCCGCTACACAGTGCTCGATCGCTCTCTCACTCTCTCTCTCTCTCTCTCACACACACACGCAGGAGAAGGAAACCAAGGAGATAAGGCAAGAGCACTCTTGTATTCACAACACATGAGAATGAGGATTTTAGGGTTACATTTGACTCTTATAGGTGACTTGGCCGTTCACACTTGGGCGCCCATACATGGCCGGCTGACCCTAACCCTTATCCTACTGATATCCAAGGTGCGCCTCTCATCGGCGATCACCCAATCCCTTTATCCTTAACATATGGTGCCGACAAGCCCGGCCCATGACTCAGAATATTTAAATTAATGACGTAAAATATAGTACGTCTCAATGTCCGCCATGGGTTAACATGCCCCCCTTCCTGATGTAGATTCCGTCCTCGGAAGCTATGGTATGGTAAGCTCGATAGGGTTGTTGTGGTTGACCGTCTGCAAAATAGGGAAAAGAGTGAAAGTATGCAAGAATTCAAAAGATATAAAGTGTATAAATTCAAGCATGTTAGACCATAATGGATGTTGCTATGAGAACTTAGTTTAAGGGTCACATGAATGAGCTAGTGTAGCAAAGTAACTTGAGTTTAAAATTATTGAAAGTAAATCATTAGTTAGCAAGGTGTCAAAGGTTAATCAAGGTTTATAACTGGCTTAAGTCAAGGAAAATAACCAAGCTTAATAAATAAACAGATGACCACACTGTGTCTACTCTAAGAACAAGTTTATACCACAAGCCTAGAGACACAAGAATCATTAGAGTTACAGGAGCCTTTTGCCTTTATTTTTTTTTAATGCACGTGACAATTTTTATACACAATGGTGACCTTCCTAAGGCAAAACTAACATCGATCCTGGTACCATGTTTAACACAAGGCATTATCCAGGAATCTATTAGCTCACTTTAGGCAAGGCTATCCCCTACCAACCAAGGCATCGGTCTGGAGTAGAATACTCCTCGCCTACCAAGTATCAATAAGGCGATAGGCCAACATTAAAGCACATCATAGACTTGTATTGCCATTTATTGTAGGCTCTTTTTTTTTTAAAATAAAATTTCTTTTGATCTTCGCTCCTGAACTAAAATGTGTTCTTACATCCTTTCGACCAGGGGTAAAAGCTATGTCCTAGAGGTCAACACACACACAGCCAGGTGTTCAAACATTAAGATGGTTTGACTCTAGACCTAAGACAATCGTATTCCAAGGTTAACTAAAGACGTCATGCTGCCTAGGAATATTTCCAATAAAGTTAAGCTCATTAATGATTTACACTAGCCTGCAAGCAACTTCAAAAACTAAGTAGTACATTGACAATTACCATGTGGTCATGCATTATAGTTTATGCAATTGATTGAACAGTAAAAACGAAAGAGAGTGGGTATGGAAGAATTACACCTGTAATTGGAGATCTCCTTGATTCGATGAGACAGCTTGCAATTGATGTAGATATATTTTGATGAACGTTGCGGCAGTCTCAGGACTTAAAAGCGAACCCACCTCAAACTTTTTTAACCTGTACAATCAACTAACAAGCACTATACCTCGAGAGGCACATTAGTGTGAAAATTTCAAGACTTGTTTAAGGAATCTAAACTAGAAAAAACTTAAAAACACTAACCTACCTACCAGTCACCACACTACTACTGAGGATACGGTAAGAGGATGTTGTAGAGTCCTGGCTCTAGCCCTAAGGCTAAGCCTCTATCCGCATCATCCAAACAAATAAAGTCAACCTCAGTAGTGCCATGAGTTTCATCCGTCCATTCATCATTATCAGATATTTCCTTTTCATTTTCCCATCCACATAAACTCATCAAAAATGTAACCATGCGAGGATAGTCATCTTGTGGAAAAGGAAAGCATTGGGCTATCGGGATATGTCCTCTACAGAGTAGGGGTCAGTCATGGTCAATAGGCAAATTAGCCATTCTAATTCCTCAATATTTTCCTCTCTGGCTAGTACATCTATATGATCCCATTCAGTTTCAATTACAGGATAGCACATGTGGAATATCTGAGAAAGGTCTCTCACCAAAGGTAGGAGTGAATGAAGTGTATGATGATCGGGCATCTGCCATATCTGCAAACACAGATATAGCATCAGTAGGTTTATGACAGGACAATCTAGTTCTTGATTGTATACGGATATTTCTCTTGTTTTTGTGCTCTTGCTCTTTTTACTATTTTTGTTTTTCTCTTTTCTTTTCTATGTATGAAGCTATATATATACATCCCCTTGAATTTGGCAATTACATGGTCAGGGGAGAAGGTTAAGGAGGAAGCAATAGAATTTCGAGTGTGAGTACATGCTCCCCCTTTCCTTGGGTAGATCATATTATTTGCAATGATGTTGCAGCCTCTTGGAACCAATTTGTCCAGCGGGTCATAGGTTGTGATGTGGGCAGATAGCTTTTTATGACCCTTGTGGCCACATCCAATTGTAGAGATGGTAGTGTACGCTCCCATTGACGAATGGAGGAAATGGTTTCCGACGATAGTATTACAAGGGGAGACGTAGAGTCATCGGTTGTTTGTTGGGTGTTGACAAGAGTAGGTGTAGAGCATGTAGAAACTTCTATATGAGTGTGTGCCTGGCATGAGGAGCTAGAAGCTTCATGTGGCTCCTCCCTTCCTGAGCTAGGTGGTAATGATCGATACCGTTTGGGAATCCAAACTAACTCTGGAAGAAGTGGTGCAGAGCACTCTATTACCTTTCCCTTACCACGGTCTTGAATTGTCATTGGGGTGGCAACAATTGGTTTGCAAGGTTTTACAGGTGATGTAGAGGGTTTCAACTTACGTTTAGGGACCCAAATCTGGTCATTCCCCTCATAGTACCCTTAGGCTACTAATAATTTTTTAGGGATCCATCGTAATGTTACATTGCCCTTTCTCGGGTGGGTAGCTGCTTTCCTTTTATGAGGCTTCTTGGTGGCTGAACGAGATTGAGCAGGGGAAGTAGCTGTTAACGAAGCTTTGGGGACCCATTTATATGTACTCTTTGGCATAGTAAGCGAAGCTTTAGGGACCACCTTGCCTGTTTCCACTCTTGGCGTTGAAGCGTTAGAGGGGTGGCCAACAATCGAAGATGGTTTTGCCACTGGACTTTGTGATTTTTCGTTATCTAATATTTGAGTGGATGACTTAGGTGCGGGATTTTGAGCGGTCAGACCTAGTGTTGGTTTTTGCGTTGTGACTTGTTTGGTTGCCCAATCGATATTGCACTTGGTGGCCATCATCCATTTGCGCCCTAAGATTACAGTCCCTTCCATGGTACCAGCGGGCATAACCAAGAAGCTTTGAATTATGGTTCCCTTGTCATAGGCAACCGGAGTGTGCAAAATTCCTGAGACAGGGGTTTTCTTCTTGTTGATTCCTTGAACTTGGATAGAACTCTTGGATAAAGGTGGTTTTCCCAGTTGACACCACACGCCATATGATAGCAAATTGTGTTGAGCTCCTGTATCCAATAATGCATTATACAGCACCTCCCCGTAAGGACTCTGTAACTCAATTGGGTATCTTAGAGGTGGGTCAGATTCCAATGCATCCTCCTCTGCTTCCTCGAAAAATACTTGCGTAATTCCCAAGTTGGCTTCTCGTTGTCTCCTAGCACGCTGTTGACGTTCTTTGGCTTCGACTCTTGCTTGTATCTTTTTAAGCTCAGCCTGTTCTTTAGCCGCCTTCTTTTGATGGATTGCGTGTAACTCCTCCTGGCTCAGGGGGTCATAGTATCTTTTGAATTTACTCCCATTAAGGAATCCAATGGTTTCAACTCCGTTGAGAGTCTCCACTCTGATGGTACCTTGCGGTGTAATTTCACATACTCTATACGGTCCCTTACCAGCATATTTGAGCTTCTTCTTTTCGTTTCGCACTCCATACATCAAGACTTTATCCCCAACCTTAATGTCCTTGTCCTTTAGATGGCGATCAAACCATTTTTTCCTTCTATCCTTCTCCACAAGGGCATTGTATACAGCCAATTGTCTTTCTTCGTTTAGCCGCTCAAGGATATATAGACGCTCTACTAAGGGATTACCATCCCAACCCTCTTGAGTAGCAACACGAAGACTAGGAATGACAAATTCCCACGGCATGACTGCTTCTTGGCCATATACCATTT
This sequence comes from Cibotium barometz, assembly GCF_041138505.1. Taxonomy (NCBI): domain Eukaryota; kingdom Viridiplantae; phylum Streptophyta; class Polypodiopsida; order Cyatheales; family Cibotiaceae; genus Cibotium; species Cibotium barometz. The sequence goes on from NC_141075.1 coordinate 41,309,789, forward strand.
TGAATGGTGTGCAATTAATAGCCACTTTGTACGCAGTACGATAGGCCCATAAAGCTGTCGTGAGCTTTAGATCCCAATCCGTGCGATGAACTTCAACTGTCTTTGTCAAAACAGAGATTAATGTCTTGTTTGTACTTTCGGCTTGGCCATTCGCTTGCGGATAATAAGGAGTAGATTTGTGATGGGATATCATGAAATTTGTTGTGAGCTCCTTAATCACGTCATTTATAAAATGCGTTCCATTGTCGCTCACAAGTTCAAAAGGACAACCAAAGCGTGTGATTATATTTTCAAAGAGGAACTTGGTTGTTGTCCTCGCATCTGCCTTACGTGTCGCTTTCGCTTCAGCCCATTTGGTCATATAGTCAGTGGCCACAATAATATAGCGAGATTGTGTGTTTCGGGCCGCTGGGCTAATTGGACCTACAAAGTCTAAACCCCACTTTTCAAATGGTTGGTTTACTTTGATTGGATGTAGGGGCATCTGATCTTTCCTCTGGGGTTTCTTGTATTGTTGGCATTCATCGCAACCCTTCACAAAGAGTGATGCATCTTGGAACATAGTGGGCCACCAATACCCCGATTGTAAGATCTTTCGCGCAGTTAAGTCTCCTGAGAAGTGACCACCGGCTACGCCCATATGTGCCTCTTGCAAAATGTATAGATACTCATCCTCTCGGGCACAACGCCTAAAAACGTCATCCTTTCCTCTTTTATAAAGAGTCCCAGCTATCAGGCAATAGGGTTCGCATTCTTTGATTAGCTTTCGAGCTAGATCTTTACGAAGCTCCTTGGGTGGAAAGCCATTAACCAAAAAGTTAACAATCTTCTCACTCCATTCAGGCATTGTCTCCACCATGAACAGGGAAGTGTCTGGTAAGTCATCCTCAACCCCTGTAGGAGCCTCACCATTGGGTATGCGAGACAAATGATCAGCCATAACATGTTTTTTGCTAGGTCTCACAACAACCATGAAATCAAACTCAAGAAGAATCAATAGCCATCGTGTGATTCTTCCTGTGGAGCATGGTTTGTTTACCAGATACAACAATGCTTGATGATCTACATAGAAAACAAACTTGGTGGCCAGGAGGTAATAACGAAATTTCCTTACTGCATATATCATTGCCAACCCTTCTCGCTCCGTAGTGGTGTAGTTCATCTCAGCATCGTTCAACTGGCGCGACTGGCAAAGCTAATGGGGTAGTCTAGTTTGTGTTCTCCAGGTTGAGTTAACACACACCCAATAGCAAAGTTTGATGCATCAATATGCACATGGAAGAGTAAATCCCAGTTAGGCATTCTCAAGATTGGAGCACTCGCCAAGGCCTTCTTTAATAGCTCATAGGCACGGTCACATTCTTCGGTCCAAATAAACTCGATGAGAAGCTTATACAATGGTCGAGCTATCTCGGCGAAGAATAGAATAAATCTTCGATAATAACCAACGTGGCCCATAAAGCGTTGGACTCCCTTGTAGTTGGTGGGTGGTGGCAGTTCCAGAATGACCTTGATTATACTCTCGTCTGTGGAAATCCCATTTTTGGACACTATATGCCCTAAGATAACTCCGTGTTTAACCCAGAATTGGCATTTGAAAGGATTCAAGGAGATGCGATATAATCTACACCTTTCAAATATTTTTCGTAAACACATCAAGTGCTCATCCCAAGAGGAATGAACACAAAGATCATCTAAGAAAGCTTCATAGAAGTCCCTTAGATATTCCTTAAAGGCCGTGTTTATCAATCGTTGGAATGTTGCAGGTGCATTGGTCAAACCAAAAGCCATGACGCGGAAGGCAAACACTCCAAACTCCCTGATAAATGCTGTTTTAGCTTGGTCCTCGGCTGCAATTGTGATCTGATTGTAACCCGAGTACCCATCTAAAAAGCTATATGCCTCCTTGCCTGCCACTCTTTCAAGCACATGTTCAGAATATGGCAAGGGGTAATGATCCCTTCTGGTGGCTGCATTAACCTTTTTGAGATCAACGCACACTCTGAGTTTCCCATTCTTCTTTGGTACGATGACTATCGGAGAAATCCATTCTGAGTGCTCAATAGGGTATATGAATCCACATTTTACAAGCTTTTCAATTTCCTCTTGTACAATCTTTGCGTACTTAGGATTCATTGGGTAGGGATGTTGTTGGACTGGTTTAGCAGTGCTAATCATTGGAATCATGTGTTGCACCACCGAGGGTGGAACACCCTTCATATCATGATATGTCCAAGCAAATATGTCCTTGAATTCTTTAAGAAGCTTCGTAAGTGTAGCTTCTTCCACCTTGGTGAGGTCTTGAGCAATAAAAACTGGTTTAGACTCCTCACTCGGATCTGCTAAGTCTATCTCCTTAACTACCGCAGGGCCATCGTAGACACCGCTACTCCCATTGGTAGGCGTTCGTTGGGCTTTTGTGTAGACTACCTTACGTTCCCCTGTGGTGAATGATTTGAAATGCTCGGGTGCGGGGTGTAAGTCTACTGGTTCTTGTTGTGCCAGACTTTTTTCTTTCAATTCCGCTTCCTTTTGTTGCTGAGCCAACTCTTGGTTTTGTCGCCTTCTTGCAGTACGACTTAGTTTTGGCTTCTCTTCAATTTCTAATTGGGCGACGTCATGAGGTTGTGGAATACACCACATGACACTTTGGAGATATTGTCCCCAATTATTAGCTATCTTTCGATGAGCATCAATGGCTCCTACATAACTAAGCCATTCTGCAGTGGATCTTTCCTTGTTTATTGCAGTGCGTACATTAGCTCGATAGCGTTGGCGCTTATGTTTCGTTTTCTTCTTACCAAGTTTTTGATTTTTGTTTCTATCAGATTCGGACTCACTTGGTCGATCTTCACTTTCGGATGAACTGCAGGAGGCCACTGTCCTAGGCCTTGAGCACCTTGCTTCCACATTTGGGTGAATATTTGATTCATTTTTCCCATCAGGCTCAGGGTCAATTTCTTCTTAAGATTCATACTCAGAATTGCATTGGTCAGAGTCTTCGCTACTTTCAGTGTCGGTGGAGTTTGCCACTTTCTCGCCATCAGGGGTCAAGTGCATAACACTTATCATGTTTATTGGCACTAACGGTGGCATATCTTGCCCCTCAGGTGTTACCCAACTTGTGCCTCTATTTCCCCATGTGTCTATGGTTGCCGCTAGGTGTACCCAATCCACGTTATCTGACTCGGTCATACCCGGTAGGACATCCATATAAGGAGAATCTTTCCCATCATCAGTCTCTTTTTTGCATGTATAGCAATATCTTAATGGGACAGAGTGAATAGTGGTATCCGATCGATTATCAATGATAACCTTGCTTCCTAAAGGATGCGCACGACCATTCTCAAGATCAACTCGAATGACAGAGTCCTGGAATTGTAGATAGACATGGTTTTTCGACCAGTCATGCACCATTTGTGCTTCCCTCATGAAAGGACGTCCTAAGATCATTTGATATGACATAGGATGCTTGGAGAAATCCATTACAATGAAGGTATGTTTTACCTTGTATCCCAGGACCTTGATCTTAAGATCTCTTAACATTCCAATAGGTTTAGCTATGGTTCCGTTTGCCATCTTAACCACTATGTTTGTGACTTCGAGGTGAGGCCTTCCCATAGATTCCCAACAGTTTTTAGTCACAATGCTCACTCCAGCACCACCATCAAGGATTCCCTTTAGAGTTAATCCCTTGGTAGTAATGGGGAGGGTTGCATTAGATTCGTCACCTTCAAAGTATTGTCCAAACTTGTTCACAGGTATTTCAACGACCGAATCTTCATCTAAGTTGGGTTGTAGATCCCAATGCTCCCCTTCATCTTGAAGTGTGTCGGGTCTATCCATATTTGCAAATTGTGGTAGCCCCGCCTTTAGTTCTCCATTGAGAAATTCCCGAAGAGCTAAGAATAGCTCAGGATCTCCGTATAACTTGGATATGATCGTGGTTCTGATTTCAGAGGACATAAAATCCATTAGCTTGGACACATTCAGTGGTACTTTTCGAGACATCGCCCCTTGACTAGGGACTGGTGAAGATGGAATCACTTCCTCTTCGATGGGGTCAGGCATTCCCTCGCTAAACATTCTTTCCAGCAAGAAGGGTGTTTGCCCACTTTCGGATGTCCTATCCTCACTTTCTTCCCGAATGATACTAGGTATAGCTAACGGTTTATGGTTCCGGTGAGGCTGAACTTGCGTAGGAAACACTGTGTCAGGAATTTTGATTTTTCTCGGGTTTGGCTCCAGTTCTCTTTGTGTTTCTTCCACCAAACCCCTTAAGTGTTGCACTTGTTCAATCTCCTCAACTGGGTTTGGGTAAGTTCCAATCTTTTTCTTGAGGGTTTTTGGCCCACGTGGCTTGTCTTGGGGAGTCTCAGTCAGTTTGGGTGGTCGAGAGGGCATTAACTGACTTGGTTGTGGGACCGAGGAAGTTTCCTTCTGTTTTCCCTTATTTATGTACTCGCTTGATTCTCCTTCATTGAGCTCCCGAGTGGGTTCCTCCTTTAAGGTAGTGGCTTTGGTCCCCATGGTTTCTATTGAATCAGAATCATCTTCAGGATCATTCATATACACGGGGTCGTCTCCTGTCCCTATGTTAGTCTTTGAACTGGGCTTGGAGCTCGTGGCATTAAGCGATCTCTTTCGTCGTGTTTTCTTTTTCTTTGCCTGAGCGATTGATGCAGTATCCCTCTCTTCAAGAATGTAGTTTTGATTTTGAAGCATTGACCGTGTAACTACATTCGCGGGTACAACGGGTGTGGTTCTTCGTGCTTGGTTGGTGACCTCAACCAAATTCAATGGCGTAATCTTGGGTGCATTAGGATTATGTGGACATTGAGCGATCAAATGATCTATGCCACAACGATTACATGTAAGTACCGGCATTCCCGATGTGCTCCCTTGATTTGGTTGCATCTGAGTAGCGATCTTCTGTAGCCTATTAGGGCACTCCGCTACACGATGCAGTCCACCACAATCATAGCATTGAAGAGGTGGTCTCCTTGCCATGGTATTAAGGTTTTTCCCCCTTGTGGCAAGAGCAGCCGCTTGATATACAGGCTTGACTTGCCCAAAATGATCCTCCATGTAGTACTGGGGAATCATTTCAAACGTATCAATCCCGTATGAAGCAGTGGGGTCTATCTCCTCTTCATAATCCCCACACGCACTATGTGACTCACAACCCATCTGGTTTATTGGGGTAATCCTTGGATGTGGAGGTTGTGGTCCTAGCACTGGCGGTGGTAACGGCACAGACTGGGGACTACATTCGGATTCCTTGGAACTATGTGCTGTGATGGTTGCTCGACAGGTTGTGCAGGCATTAGCGCGGGTACTTGAGGTGTGTTTGACCAAGCTAGTGGTGCCTGCTGGTTTGCCAACATTCGCTTAAGTGTTAGGCAATCTTTAGATTGATGGCCATACTTACCACATGCATTGCAATTCCCATTGAATTTGACTCTAAATGTGGGACATTCACTCGTGCTATGTGGTCCTAAGCACACCGAACACCATTGTTGCTCACTTCTTGGGTACATATGGCTATTCTGAGGAGCTCGATTACCCCTAAAGTATTCTTGGAGAGCCTTAGTAAGGTCGGTCACAGACATTTCAGATATCTTGGGCTCCTTGGCAATAGATTTTGCCGTCATTGGCTCGTGCCCAGATACTTGCGAACTAACGGATTTTGTTTCTGAAGACACCTTTTTACCTGCAAAATCATCAAGTTGTCTTCTAACTGGATTGCATTGGCCGTGACTGCTTCCCACGTTGTAAGACCTCTAATGACTAGGCCATTGTAAATGTCCTCGTGGCGCAATCCTCGGATGAATCTATCGAGGAGTTGGTTGTTATTGAAGCGTTCATCGGGAGTGCAGCGAGAATTTAGATGCTTCAATCGACTTATAAAGTCTCTCACTGACTCCCCTTCCTCGCGTTCAGCTTTTTGGAGTTGAGATGCTACCCCCCAAAGCACACCCTCACGTATGTATTCTTTCAAGAACAATCTCTTGAGAGTGGGGTAGTGAGTGCGCTCTTCAACCCTTAAGGTTCGATACCAATCTCTGGCCTTCCCACTCAAGGTTAAGCCTAAGGCTTTACACTTATGCAGCTCATTGTGCTCTTCCAAGGAATCACACACGTGTTCAAAGACTTCAATGTGCTTCCTAACATCCTCGTTACCACTGAAGTTTTGAGTGAGCTTAGCCACTTGTACTGCCTTGCTTCTAGGTGCTCTCTCAGGCATACCCCGCATGTTTTCTGCAATGGATCGTCCGATCGTCTGAGCAAATGCTGCGAGATCACCTAAGTGAGCAGGCATAGTTGGTGGAGGCACTTCTGGGATAGCCTGGCTGATAGGAGTTGGCGTTGGTCTGAGTAGGTTGGCAAATGACGTAGGATATGATATGTGACTAGGCCTAGCTCCCCTTGGATAATGGTTATGATAAGGCGGTCGTGGAGCATACGCCATTGGCATACTAAGAGGCGTAGGAGCTACCTGAGCATGAGTAGCGATAGGTACATAGGGTCGATAGGCACTGGCACGCACTGTTGTAGGTACAGTTCCACTAGGTAGCGGTGTCGTACTAACCACAGCGGTAACAGGTGCACTTTCAGCTATGCTCATCATTGGGGTAGGCATTGCGGATTCCCTAATGGAAAGTTGAGCCAAGGTTGGAAAGCTAAAGTTACTACTCGTGGGCTCAACCTGCATTGAGACTCCAGGCGAAACAACATATGAAGGGTCTATGGGACTCACCGAGGGAGTCTCCAATTGTGATAGGGTTGGTTGTTTTGCCTTGCCCGTATCCAAAAATCTCATAGGGCCAGTGGAAACTAAGTTCACTCCCCTATTTTGCCTCTCAATTTGGATAATTCTATGAATCACCTCACATATCATGTGTTGTTGCTCCTCTAGATTAGTGGCGCTAGATGTAGATCGTAGGACTTCTAACCAACCTACATGGTATGTGTAACCTGTGTATAGGTCAGTTAGAGTCTCTGTGTGTAGATCATATTCCCAATTTTCATTGAGAAATATCCCATCCAAACTTGGTGTGCCAAACGGTTCTCTTGAAGTGGACGCAATGTCACTTCTTATGGATTGGCTTCTAGGGACCTCTACTTTAGGAAGAGCATCGGAATGTGGTAGCTCAGTAGGGCCCTCATTAAACGAAGTGGGTAGAATATCCACATGGACACTCTTTTGGAGGGTAGGGTCTACATAAGATGTGAATGGGGAATCCACTACCCCTCCTTCTTCATTTACTTCGCTTGTCGCATGCTCAGAGCGTGTAGCTCTACTAAAGGTCTCGATTAGACGACTAAACATACTAGATCCGGGTTGTGGGGCCCACACTGGCATGTTTTGGCTTGTCTCCTCAAGGTTCTTGGTAGGGTGTCCTTCCATGGCTTTTGAGTCAGAGGACGAGTCACTATCCACTATTCGTAAATCTTGGGTTGCACTCCCTTGGGTTCCAGCCGAAGGCCAAGATGCCAACGTGGAGGGATGGTGTGAGCCTGCGTAGACTGAAACGCTTTCTAGTGGCTCAGACTCCAGCACCCGACCAGAGCGTAGATGCATGTGACGTAGGTACCCTACGTGCGTTGGTAACTACCCTTGAAACTCACACAAGTGGTTTCTCAGGTGTTTCGCACCCCGTTTTACTTGTTTTGGTGTTGTTTTTAACTCGTTTTTGACCCCCTTACTTACGGTCGAACCTGGACTAGGGCGTGTGATAGCTCGAAACGAGCGTATCGTTTAAAGGATCCTAGTGTGCTTTACAGCCTGGGGATTCAGAAATCCCTCTCACACGCAGAAACCAGATAACAGAATGCACGCCCACACGCGGAGTGAAAATATAACAAAAGAAACAGAAATGCAGCAGACAAATTGCAGAAACAGATTGCAAAACACAGAAACACCTTAACAACAAACACACAGTCGCTTTCCTACAGTGTAGATTAAACTTCACGCAGCAGCCGAGCTGCAAACTGGAGCTTGGTGCAGGGCAACTCCCCGGCAGCGGCGCCAAAAATGTGCGCTTTTGCCGCACAGGTCATAGCTGGGAACTTGCCGGACACCGTATGCGAGCCACGAATGGCTACAAGCATACAACCAGGGAAGGAAGCTCAAACAGAATGCCAAAGGGTGTGTCACTCACCGCTCAACCGCCGCCTTGAAGGATTCCCGCGTCGCAGTCGTGAAGGAGGAGCCGCCGTCGCCGCTCTACCGCCTCTCCGCCGCCGCCGCCGTGCCGCTACATAGTGCTCGATCGCTCTCTTACTCTCTCTCTCTCTCTCACACACACACACGCAGGAGAAGGAAACCAAGGAGATAAGGCAAGAGCACTCTTGTATTCACAACACATGAGAATGAGGATTTTAGGGTTATATTTGACTCTTATAGGTGACTTGGCCGTTCACACTTGGGCACCCATACATGGCCGGTCGACCCTAACCCTTATCCTACTGATATCCAAGGTGCGCCTCTCATCGACGATCACCCAATCCCTTTATCCTTAACATATGGTGCCGACAAGCCCAGCCCATGACTCAGAATATTTAAATTAATGACGTAAAATATAGTACGTCTCAATGTCCGCCATGGGTTAACATATGTGGATAGAATGTATGTGATGGGATGGTGATGAGAATGAATGTGATGTGATGGATGTGAATGGATGGAGATGATGTGATGTGAAATGGATAGATGTGAGTGAATGAGATGTGATGTGAATGAATGAGATGTGATGTCATGTGAATCGGGATGATATGGGATGTGTATGGATGAGATGTGATGTGATGTGAATCGGGATGTGAATGAATGGGATGCGAGTGGATGAGATCTGATGTGATGTGATGTGATGTGGATGGGTAGATGCGAGTGGATGATATCTGATGAGGATAAATGAGGAAAGATGTGATGAGATGAAAATGATGTGATTGGATGAGAATGAGAATACATAAGAAATGGATGTGGATTAAATATTGTGGATTGATATGGAACAATGTGGAAAGGCAAGAGTTCGTTATAGAAATTGTATTTGTGACCTGTTTTTAAATGACTGTTTTATGTCAAGAATGCTGGGGAAGCATTTTGACCATCTCGTGAATGAGGTCGTGGTTGGAGACCTAATTGATAAAATTGTAACAGCTAACGGAGAGTCAACGGAGGACGTCTCGTGTAGCAAGGTCGGTCGAGGTCTTGACTAGCCTCGATTTGATTTAAATGGTGAGCTTTCGGTATAGTGGATGAGGGACCAAGGAAGCGGCCTATGAGTGAAGCACTACGTGACCTGCGCGAAGGATCCTAGAGGATGCTGACCATACGGTGCTTGAGCTCTGGGTCACCGAATATATCCACACGTGCATCGGGGAAGATATATTGGATCAAGGAGTAAGAGTTATTTTCTGAATTCAGGCATGGATCTGGTTGATTGACCTTACTGGTCCTCAACGGATAAGTCCATGGCTCTTTTATATGGATCTGTTGGTTGATCTTGTTGATCTTCAACAGAGATTCCATTTTGATTTTTATAAGTGAATACATTTTCGGGTACTATGAGCTAGGAACTATCAAAAAGGCCCCTGAGTGGACAGGTGGTGAGCGTTTTGGTTGCCAATGATGCCATGGGTACAGCGATATAGGAAAAATTGGAAATTAGGATTCAACCGGATATTTTGGAGGATTATGATCAGTGATACTATAGTTTCATTAAAAGATTGTTTTAAAGACAGCTGAATCTGTGAAAAAGGTAATTTCATATTGGGTGTGTAAGTGGTGTGACTAGTTTTAAGTGTGCATGAATATCCGGCTAGGGGTCTGGGAACTCTTTTCCCTGGTACTCGAGAAAAAACCTAACCAAATTCTTAAATGGATCCCATCACTACAGTGGTTGGGTGGTTGGCTAACCCACGGGACTGGATAGGGTTAGGCTGGACTGATAGATCCCTAAAATGAGACTCAATTTTGTTATGGTACGATAGATGAAGTAAATCCCGGATAAAAATTATTCTATGGGAAAGAATCAACGGTTGTGCCTCTCAATGAGGAAAAAAGCATTGGTCTCTATGATCCAAGTGCAAGTCTTTTCCTTGATCTGACTATAGGACTTACGGGTTCGATCAGATCAATTCAGTTAGTTAAGGCTCATGAGACTACATTAGAGTAAAAATATCCTGGAGGAATCGCCCGTACTTTTTGGGTGAGAGAAGTTTTTTCGGGTTCGGTTTTGGAAGAACCGAGGGATTAGTCTCTTGTCCGGATATACGTGGGTGAGACCCCAAGTGAGGGACCCTGCCCCGTGCAAGAAGTGCTACTTCCGCTGCTAGCACCCCTGAATTCATTGCGCGATGGGGACAGGGATCTTTGAGCTGGTATCAGAGCGAATTGGCTAAAGTGGATCAATCGAGAAACCAAAAAATGTCAAAAATTTATAAAGTAGCAGTAAAAGGTTGTAATTGTGTGATGAAATTCATACAAATTGATATTCAGAATAAAGATTCATAAATAGGTAATTGGGTCTTCAAATGGAAGTACCGCAATTGTATGGAATCCCTGACTTGCTTGAGGCCTAGACATGATGGTATTTACCTTAAAATTCCAAGGACCGTGACTACCCGTATATACCGAGACTATAATTGCAGCTCTTTACTGACAGTATATACGAGTAAATCTAAGACCTTGAAATTATAAGATCTATCTAGATGATGAATTTGAATGTGGTTGATATGATTTTAAATTTCTGGTTGAGAACTGATAAGTTGATTTGGATTCTCATTGAAAAATGATGATTCCTGAATTTTGGTTGAAAAGCGATAAGCTGAGCAAAACCACAATGAGGATGAATAGGACGAGTTCCTCTTCTGATGATGTTCGTAACTAGAATGATAATAATGAATTCAGCAAATCACCACCATGAGATTAGTGGATTGTGATGACAGATTGCTACTGTTAACACTTGACCCAGTGGATCAAGCTAAGGGATGAGGACTGTTCAAATGGAAATTTCGGTCTAATGGACCATTATTGTGTTAAAGATATAAATGATATGATCTGAATGAATTGTTACCTGATGATGAGTTCTATATAAGGGATCTTTATCCCAGGATTCTGTTGGGTTGACCAGACTATCAGGATCCCCAGAATTAGTTGGATCTTAAGGGAAAGAGTTGTCCTCTAGTTTGCGAGATGAGGACATCTCGCATTTGACATCTCGCATTTTTTAAATGGGGTAGGATGTAAGATTCCTCCCTCCAGCTTTTGAGGTGTGCAGGTGTAAGCACCTTCCCTTCTGATCTTATAATTATTCCCCTCTCTGAAATAAAAGAAAGATCCTGTTTTACCCTGTTTTGGCTTGGAGAGATAAAATGTCTAGAGGGAGGTAATTCAAAATTGAGATATTTTTGAATATAAAAATCCTCCTAGTGTCTAAAGTGGCTTCCTTTCTGATCTTATAATTATTCCCCTCTCTGAAATAAAAGAAAGATCCTGTTTTACCTTGTTTTGGCTTGGAGAGATAAAATGTCTAGAGGGAGGTAATTCAAAATTGAGATATTTTTGAATATAAAAATCCTCCTAGTGTCTAAAGTGGCTTCCCTTGAAATAGAAATTCAAAAAGAACTTTTCAATGTACAATTGAAACAGAAATTCAAAAAGAACTTTCCAATGTGCAATTGGAATCAATTGAAAATAGGTATAAAGAACCTTAGTCTAAGGGCCCAGATTTTCAGAAATTTTTGGATTATGGTCCAATTAAGATTCCTATGGGCCAATAGGATCAATCCAAGTGTACGGAGGAGATAAATTGCAGAATAAAAGAAACCCCCCCCAAAAATGAGTAAATGCTCACATAAGATGAAGAGTGGACTATAAGGACCAAAGAAAAGAATTAAAAAACTGAATTTTGACACCTCAGTGTGGGGATCTCCCCTCATGAAGTAGGCACCTTTTTCTCATCTCATTACCCCCAAATTTTAATCAATAAAATGAGATATTTTCATCTCTCCTCTCTCCTAATTCAAAACTAGATCCAAAAAGTAAGCTGAACTGACCCAAAAATGGTCAAAAATTGACCAAACTGATCTGGAAAATCTTGAATCAGTTTGCTTGGTTAGAGGCTCACTTTTTTCTATAAATAGAAGCCTCCCCCTTTGCAAAAGCTTAATGGTGTTTATGCATTGTTACTCTACTCCTGTCCTGAGCCATCTACATTGAATTTTTTAATAATTCAATTGTTTTTGGCCTAATCCTCTCCAAAGTGAATTGGTGGCCACTATTGCTTCAAACAATAGTAGAACCCTCAATCCCTCAAGCCAAAGGAGAGCTTACAAGCTCCATGTAAGCTAAATTTCTTACTTTGTTTTCAAATTTTAATGAAAAATCTATGGTTTTCTTGATTTTTATGAATTGCAGATGATTAAATTAAATTCAAATGCCATGCCTTTGATGAAAAGGCCACCCCCTTCTCTTCTTTACATTCCAACCTTTCTTAATCCTAGAAAGATTAATTAAGTGATTAATTAAACTCTTCTTATTGTTTACTCTCTTGAATTTAGAAAATTGAATAGATTAGAGTTCTATAATTCTAAATTGGGTTAATTAAGTTAATTATAGAAAGATAAAAATGAGAAATGGTTAGCCATACAAAGGAGATTATGGCAAAATTTTTCACAATTTTGTAAAAAAGAAAGTTTGTTTTTATGTTATTCCAAAAGAGTAATTCTCATCATTTTTGCATCTAAAAGAAATATTCTAATTACTCCATGTACATATTCACCTATGAATATGCATGGATATCATTGATATTAATTATTAAATTTGATTTCTATGCATAGAAAGATGCATAATGAAAATTTTTTATTACAAAAGTGTTATTCTTATTAAATTTGATTTTTATGCATAGAAAGATGCATAAAGGAATTTTTTATTATAAAAGCAGTATTCTTATAAAAATTAATTTTTATGCATAAATAGATGTATATAGAAATTCTTTTTATTTTAAAAGTGTTATTCCTATTAAATTTGATTTTATGCATAAAAAGGATTTTTTTTATAAGTGTTATTCCCATTGAAGTTGATTTTTATGCATAAATAGATGCATAAAAGGATTTTTTTATAAAAGTGTTATTCCCATTGAGGTTAGATGCATAAAGAATTTTTATATCAAAATTAGAATTCTCTTAAATTCTATGTTTAAATTCTATGAGTATTTGATAAATGAATAATTAAATACTCTAAGAGAGAAATTTCTATCGATTTATATTCACACGGATTGAAAAAAGAAAATTCAAGAAATCTATCGAGATCGAAATATTCAGATAAATGATTAATTTATTCCTCATTGGAAATCGTAACAAATTTACAAATCACTTAAGTTAATATTCAAAGAAAGAAATTCAGTGAAATAGTAACTGAATTATCAAACCTTTTCGAGAAAGATAGTTCAGGAAAAATCTTATCCGACTCGAACCTTGAATCAGACTATGACCAAGACCAAACTCTTTCGTCAGTTTTGAGGAAAGAAAGAGTGATCACTTTAGAAAAATACATTCAAAACTCTCGCCAAATCTGAAACTAAGTTTGAGACCCTTCGAATTGATCTATGGATCAAGGTTATAGAATTCGAGGAATTCTAGTATGAAATTCAAAATTCCGATCAAGAAGTTTTGGGGATACTGATTCAAGAAATACCCCTTGTATTCAAAAGAAAATCAAACTAAAAACTTGCATAGAAGCCCTGTTTTCTTAAAGGACTGTCTTACGCCAGAATGAGATGTGATAACATGTTAATCAGATAGATGTAAATGAATGGATGGATTGGATGATGTGATGTGATGAGATGTGATGAGATGTGATGTGAATAGATGTGATGAGATTTCATGTGAATCAGATAGGTGTGAAAGATGTGAATGTGTATGTGAAGAATGGATGTGGATGTGTATGTGAAGAATGGATGTGGATGTGTATGTGAAAGAATGGATGTGAATGTGTATGTGAAGAATGGATGTGGATGTGTATGTGAAAGAGTGTGATGTGATGTAAAGAGATGTGATGTGACATGAATATATGTGGATGTGAAGTGATAGATATGAATGTATGGATAGATGTGGGTAGTCGTACATGTGAACGATTGGATGGATGTGGATGAATGAGATGAAATGTGTATGAATGAGATATGATGTGGATAGATGTGATGTGATGTTATGTGGATAGAATGAATGTGATGGGATGGTGATGAGAATGAATGTGATGGATATGAATGAATGTGATGTGATGGATGTGAATGGATGGAGGTGATGTGATGTGAAATGGATATATGTGAGTGAATGAGATGTGATGTGAATCAGGATGTGAATGAATGAGATGTGATGTCATGTGAATCGGGATGTGAATGAATGATATGGGATGTGAATGGATGAGATGTGATGTGGACCTAACTGATAAAGTTTCAACAGCTGGACCGAGAGTCAACGGAGGACGTCTCATGTAGCAATGTAGCAAGGTCGGCCGAGGTCTTGACCAGCCTCAGTTTGATTTAAATGGTGAGCTTCCGATATGGTGGATGAGGGACCAAGGAAGCAGCCTATGAGTGAAGCGCTAGGTGAACTGCGAAGAATCCTAAAGGGTGCTGACCATACGGTGCTCGGGCTCTGGGTCACCGAAGATATCCACACGTGCATCGAGGAAGATATATTGGATCAAGGAGTAAGAGTTGTTTTCTGAATTGGAGCATGGATCTGGTTGATTGACCTTACTGGTCCTCAACGGATGAGTCCATGGCTCTTTTATATGGATTTATTGGTTGATCTTGTTGATCTTCAACAGAGATTCCATTTTGATTTTTATAAGTGAATATATTTCCGGGTACTATGAGCTAGGAACTATCAAAAAGGCCCCTGAGTGGACAGGTGGTGAGCGTTTTGGTTGCCAATGATGCCATGGGTACAGCGATAAAGGAAAAATTAGAATAGGATTCAACCGGATATTTCGGAGGATTATGATCAGTGATACTATCGTTTCATTAAAAGATTGTTTTAAAGACAAGTGAATCTGTGAAAAAGGCAATTTCATATTGGGTGTGTAAGTGGTGTGACTAGTTTTAAGTTTGCATGAATATCCAGATAGGGGGTCTGGGAACTCTTTTCCCTGGTACCCGGCACAAAACCTAACCAAATTCTTAAATGGATCCCATCACTACAGTGATTGGGCGGTTGGCTAATCCACAAGACTGGATGGGGTTAGGCTAGACTGATGAATCCTTAAAATGAGACTCAATTATGTTATGGTACGATAGATGAAGTAAATCCCGGATAAAAATTGTTCTATGGAAAAGAATCAATAGCTGTGCCTCTCAATGAGGAAAAAAGTGTTGGTCTCTATGATCCAAGTGCATGTCTTTTCCTTGATCTAACTATGGGACTTACGGGTTTGGTCAGATCAGCTCAGTTAGTTAAGGCTCATGACTACATTAGAGTAAAAATATCCTGGGAGGAATCACTCGTGTTTTCCGGGTGCGAGAAGTTTTTTCGGGTTCGGTTTTGGAAGAACTGAGGGATTAGTCTCTTGTCTGAATATACATGGGCAAGGCCCCAAGTGAGTGACCCTGCCCCACGCTAGAAGTGCTACTTCCACTCCTAGCACCCCTGAATTTGTTGCACGGTGGGAACAGGGATCTTTCACTATGCCTTAGGCTGCTGCCTTTTTGAGCTTGAAAAGCTCGATGAAACACGCCTTTTAGCAGTATATAGTATGATTGTTGAGAAGTTAAAGCATAAACAGTGGTGGTTTGACGACCAACTTAAGGATAAACAAATGAATGAGGGTGACATGGTCCTCGTATTCAATACTAAGACACACAAAAAGAAGCTCAAGCTCAAAGGCTTAGGACCCTTCCTAGTCACTGACATAACTCCACAAGGCGTAGTGTGCATTGACCCATCCATATAAAAAAATAGTGAAAGAAAGACCATGAGGATATGAAACAAGCTACACAAGAAGAAGCCAGTTTCAGCCAATGGCAGCTTGACGACCTTGGCTCGGGTGCACCAAGGTCAAATGGTGAATTGGGTGGATTATCTTTTCATAGAGCTGTGCACACAGTCTGCTCAAACCCCCAGGGAAGCTGGCAGCCGTTCCATTACTGACCAAAGTGCTTTATTATGCAATTGAATGGGAGGAGTTACCTCCTCGGGCAATCTAGCTAAGCGGCCCAAATGCAGTAGTCACTTCTCTGTCCTCTCCTTCAACTTTTCCTAACCCCCTACCTGCAAAAGAGGCCCCCTCACAAGCAAGAAGTCACGGAACAAGCTCTGCTGCCCCCCAATCCAAGCCCAACACAAGAAGAGCTAGTAGCAGCTGCAAAGGCCACAAGGAAGGCCACTGAGGAGGAGGAAGAGCACCAAAAACAAGAATTTGTTTGAGACACTGCCTCCTGAATGTTTTGCTAACATTCCCTCAAACACAGAGGTAGGCCCTTCCTCCCCCCCAGTGCAACACAGAACACAGTGAACACTCTCCGTTTTGGGTGCGCTCTGAAAGCTTTCGTTCCAGTTAAACATATGCAAAAAGTTTTTATGCGGTCCATGGAGGTGTGTCCAACTTTGCACTTGGATTCTCCCACATGGCAAGAGAGATCATAACACAAATGACTGATTGTATTTACTGTTAGCAGTAGGAGGTGGCCCAGGTTTCCCAAAGAGAGATGCTACTAGGCAAGGTACATGAACGCAAAGTGTCTGAGGATCTATACTAGACCAACTTACAATACATGCAACTGCAAAAAAAAATTGATGAGCAGACTCAACAGTTGGGGCACTTCACCATCAGGGCCTACATCAAGACACTCAGCATTGGGCCCAAACAGTAGAGGATACCCTTGCCCGCACTCAAAGAGATTTTCTGAGGCACTGTGAGATTTTAGAGGCAATGGTCTGCACCCTCGAAGAGCACCTTGGAGAATCTGAGGCCTGGGCAACCCAACCCCCTTTCCACCCCCTCTTCTCCCTCTTCTAGCAACCTTGACTATAAGGTGGACATCTTGATGGAAACAGCCACCATTGAGCTCCCCATCTTAGCCCTCCCCCCACAGACAACATATCAACTCATTGACCTCCATTTCCAGAGTATCCATTTAAACCTTTTACAACACAATCTTTATCTTCACGAGCCCCTGTCCTGCCACAACTTCACCTATCTCCTCACTAAGCTCCCCATCTAAAGCATTACCTTCATCCCCCATTTCTTTTTCCAAGGCCTCCTTTCTTTCCATCACCCTCATGATTTTTATGAGCTTCCCGAACATCCTCTCCAAGTAACCCTACAGGTTGGTGTTAGCTCCTACGTTTTGGATTCCCTTCTAACCCCACAAAATTCATTGATCTGTCCGTCCATGATAGCTTATTCCCCTATCCCTACCCCTCTCAGTTCTCCACAAGGGTTCTCCATTACTTACAGGATGTTGGCTGGTGGTTCGTCTCATGAACAATGTTTATCTTTCCCTCAGGGCAGATGATCTCCATTACTTACAGGATGTTGGCTGGTGGTTAGTCTCATCAACAATGTTTATCTTTCCCTCAGGGCAGATGATCTCCCCCCTTATACCACAAAAGGCCTACTGATTATGTACCAAAGATGTTCTGAGCAACCAAAAGGCCACAAAAGGCCTACTGATTATGTACCAAAGATGTTCTGAGCAACCAAAAGTAATGCTAGCAATTGGCATCTACCAGTTTGATGATGCACATGTAGCCTTCCCACTAGACTTCACCACCGACAAGGCTGCAGCAATAATAACTTTCTTTCATGCCACAGCCCTTGTAGATGCTGTTGAAGCTGGCCTGCTGGCCCCGGACGATGACAACGGAGGTGATGATGGCAGGGAAAATTGCCACCTCCACCCCCACAAACCTCTTCTCCCCCACCTCCCCCACCACCACCCAACTCATCCTCCGCACCTCCCAGCAACTAACCCCCACCATCACCACCCCCCTCTAGCACCTCTGCCCTTCCCCTTTTTCATGCAAAATCTTCATCTCCCCCCATCCATTTTCCCAGCCCACCCCCCACACCCACACCCCCCTCACCACCTTTCTTATCTCTTTAGTTAGGAATGCACACAACATTCAGAGACATGCCCTCCACTTCTGCTAAACTCCCACCAATCCTCGATGCTAGCCTCACCATGGGACCCTCAACATCAACAACCCCTCCACCCCCTGTGCAAACCCCCACACAGAACCTCGAAGAAGGGGAGATCCCACTGGCCACCACCATCGGAGCATGAGGAGGTCGACCCTCCACTCAACCCTCCAAATTGGTGCGATCCCTAGACCGCACGGAGTTTGAGCAGGCCATAGCCATCCTGCTCGGTCAACAACTCCAGGATGAACCTCTCACCTGCATCACCGACCCAGCCGATCGCCCGCACTGTTTGCTTCTTCAATCTTATCATCACATTGTTGGAGTCATTTCCTAACTTGGACCATTACTTTGAAGGTGCACAAGGTCTTGCTTTCGACATCAACAAAGGGCCCACCCTCAAGCATATCTTTGGTTATTAAACGAGCACATTATGTGGATGCCCACTTGGTGCCTTCAAACATTCGAAGATATGATGGAGACCACTTTTTGGATGAGCTACAAGGTCTTCCATTGAGCCCCTCCTTCTCCTACCTCACACCGGAATTTCATCCGCACCTACTCGATCTATTACTACTAGATTTGGCTAGCTCCGAGGAGACGGACCTGCATTAGGGAGGGGGGTATGTTAACCACTTCGGTTAACATGAACTTTCATGTGGCTACACCCCTTTTACTTTATTTTTTTGTAACCGCAAAATGTGCTGATTGTATTTGAGACATGGGATGACCGAGATTACGGTTTGAGTAATGTTGGTCATGAGAGGAATTGATGTACATAGAGCTAGAGAACTCGGAAGACTAGTTTTGGGTCCCCACTTGTAAATGGGTGGCCGAAATATGAAAAGGGACAATCCCATTTGTCTCACTTGAGTTTGCCTTCTCTCTCTTTCTCTCATTGTGAGCTTGTGGTTTCATGCTTTCTTGTGTTCTTGCTTGCTTGCATGTTTGATTGTCATGTATGTGAGTAGGAATGGTAATTCTCCCCTATGTCTCCTTCTCTACCTTCTCATTGCTATCTACCATGTCCTTTTGCATACTTGTGGCATGAGGTAGAGGTTGAGCTCTCCATAGCTCCTTCCCTCTCTCTCTACCTAGCATTGGATCTCTTCTTAGGTGACACAAGGAGAGTGTGGAGTGAACTGCTAGCGGCTTCACATCAAGGAGTTAACCCTCATAGGGTTGGCCAAGTGCTATTCTCTAGATTCGAATCTTGCATGCATCTTTTCTCTCTTCTTTTCCCCTTATGTGCAAGGTGGCATGTTTTCCTAAACATCCATGAAACAAAAAAAAAACTAGTTTGGAAAAGCCGTTTTGCACCATAACATTTTTAATCATTTCCCATAATAAAACTTGCACCATTGTGTCTTCCTCTTTCATTTCGCAAGATGAAATTGTCATGAGCTCTTTCAAGCTTCATGTTATCATACAACAGTTGGGAAATAGCTGAAAACAAGTTCAAAATTTTAAGAAATTTTACAGACCAAACTATACCTTGGACCATATATATGTGCATCCCTTGTTATCCATCCCTACACATGCTTGATATGATCAAAACAAACCCAAGCCCTTCTCAAATCGTCTTCTCCTACTTGGCACATATGGCTCACTAGATCTAAACTCGATATGAGTCCCGTGGGTTGACATTTTAAACACATAACACTACTCTGACTCATCCAAAGCTTGTTGTCTAGGAAAGCGACTACCATGCAAGAACTCAAAAGCGCATTGTCTCTTTAATTCTATGATACTGCACTCTACACCTTACACTGAACCATTGATTCTAGAAGCACATACCATCCACCTAAATCTACAAGAGAATTGGAAAACTTTTAAGTTGACAAGAATAATCAAAAAATTAAAATCAATATGGAATTAACATTACATTGAACCGTTGATCCTAGAAGCATGCACCATCCTCCTGAATCTACAAGATAATTGGACAACTTAACAAAATATTTAAACTTAAGTTGACAAGAATAATCAAAAAATTAAAATCAATATGTAATTAACATTACCTTTGACGTTAAATTAGGGGATGCGTGTGTTCCAATAATAGTGACAACTCTATGTTGCTAATATTTGATCCATCCTTTGTATGCTTCCTAACAACTGCATCCAATACAAGTTGTTTGGTGATATCCATTTGTATCTTCCTTGGACCACTTGTAGCCACCTCTAAAACTGAACCGTTAATCCTAGAAGCATGCACCATCCTCCTGAATCTACAAGATAATTGGACAACTTAACAAAATATTTAAACTTAAGTTGATAAGAATAATCAAAAAATTAAAATCAATATGTAATTAACATTACCTTTTGACATTGAATTAGGGGATGCATGTGTTCCAATAATAGTGACAACTCTATGTTGCTAATATTTGATCCATCCTTTGTATGCTTCCTACAACTGCATCCAATACAAGTTGTTTGGTTGTATCCATTTGTATCGTCCTTGGACCACTTGTAGCCACCTCTTAAACTCCCTCTTGCATAAGTTCTCTTATCTTTTGCAATGTTTACCTTGATGTGCCTCTTTTCACCTCATGCAAATATTCCCCTTGATGTATCATCAATCTTGTCATATAGGCATACGATAGTACACCGTAGCACCACACATGCTTCTGAGGTTTGTTCTTTTGCAGTAGAAACAAGCTAGAGAGCCATATCCATCCATTGTTGGTGGTAAGCCCAACGAGGGAAGATTCTGTGTGAGTTTGCCTATTATTTTAAAACATAAAAATTTCTAATAAATACTCTTATTAATCAAGGTTTAGTGAAGGGGCCCCATAGAGTGGCTAAATGCCCTCAAAAGCAATGCTGCCACACCAATGACACCACAATGTCATGGTTGTGAAATCAACCATTACTTCAAGGATTGACCTTTGCAATCAGTTTCTCACTCCACAACATGGGAAGATCTCTACTAATATAATAAGCTTACCATTCCATGATGTTGTATTCGGTGTGCCGTTCATAGTTCTACTTCCACACAAGGCATAAGTGCACTCAAACAAAAACTCTTTCGTACTACTCTAAGAAACTTTACGTGACTCTCCACCTCGTAGGTTTCACCCAACAATGGCCACCCTGTTCTTTCTCCATTCCTTACATTGGAGAGGCTGAAGGATCACATACATTCGGTAACTCAAAAGCCACATTAAAATTATAAATTTAAGGAATCTCACCTTCTCAATATGCGTGCTTGTTGCTAATAACATTCTACAAAGAACACCTACATAAGATTCCTAAGACAATATTTGACCACACTCCTCTCTGAAGAGGTCTTCCTGTAAGATCAATAATGACTTGCTTTAGTGTGCTTGTTGTAGTGTCTCTTGACTCTTCTATTATTGGAACAACAAGGTGTTCTGTTGTTATATCTTTATCAAATATATAGCATGGTTCCTCTCCCAGCGAGTCTAGCTGATTACATAGATATAAGAGGATCTACACCAACATCGTGTGGTTTGATTGCAAAAAGCATTCAATCTAGAACGAGGAAATAACATTCCAAAAAAATCATCAGGTTTAGCAATATAAACCACTGTGGTGGCTGGGTGATGGCCTACTACACCACCAATAGATACACAAGAAGAAAAGTAAAAGGAATCAAAATAGGGGACACTAAAATCCTAGCTCCAAGGACACCAACAATCAACCTAGCTGCTGTCCATAGCCCTCTAGCTAACTCAACCAAACTCTTCAACACCCTCCCAATCTCCCTATTTGATCCAAATACCTCCTCAATCTATCCTCCTAGGTTAGCACAAACCCCCAAAGCATTGATCAATCACCTATAGCCTCAGCAGACCTCAATTGAAAACCAGCTAACCAAAACAAGTTCTAAATGACTTAGAATTGATCAGATTCTGACTTGTAAGCTGATTCAAAAGCAAATTGCTCACCCCAATCAGAAATCTATCTGCCTGACTCACAAATTGTCCTCCACCGTCAGCCCACCTGAAAACCTTGCTCCAGGGCTTCACTACTTTTGTCAACACTCCCTAGCGGACTCCCTGCTGACCTTTTGACCCAATTGGACACCTTGTCCACCACAAACAAACTCAGCTAGTTCCTCTAAACATCTGCTCAAGTCAACCCAGGGCACCTACAACCCTGATCTTTACCTCTCACAACCTAGTTAACTCCCTCTGAAAAGAATATCCCTTAGCTAATCCATAGCTCTCTAAAATCTAACGTAGAAGTCCTTGGCCACATCCAAGTAATTGTCCTCCAAGCTCTCCTACCTTCCTCTCAAACATCAACCAACCTCAAGCTTTGACCCTTAGAGCCTCTCACACTGTGCTGTTCTCTGTGATTTCAACATCTGTAGGATCTCCATCCTGTGTGCTATCGACATACCTTCAAGAGATCACTGAAATGCAATCTAGGTTCTTCTCTCTCTCTTGTGGTAACACAAACCACCTTTGTTGGTGGGAGAGCCCTTTCAAAAGATCTCAATTATGCTTCTTCTTGAACCCCATCTCTGCCTTGCCTTCCTTTATAGAAGATTGTGCCACCCATCTTCTTAGCTCACCCATGTAGTTTCTATTCTCATTTTGCGCACTTGTGCGTATCCACTATGATCACCATGCATCATTTTGCCACTATGGATTCACTTCATACCTTCTTATTTACAGTGCATCTATCTACACATTGTATTTGGATTGAGCTTGAGATTTCCCTCACATATATCCCAACACCCCTAAATGAAAACATTCATGTTTTCATATCTTATTTCTTGCAATTCTCCTTCTTGTAGTCCTTTATCTCCATCTTTCCAAGACCAAATGCCAAAATGCCACCATAAAAAAAACTACCAACCATGCATAGAAATACTTTGTTGTAGCTCATCCCCCAGGGTCAAATGGCATCTTCTTTCCAAACTAAGGTAAAAGTCCTTGAAAAAAACCATCCAAATCTGCCTCTTCATCATGACCCATCATCTACGCTTTTTGTACCTCCAAATCCTCATATGTACTCACACCACCAATACCACTATAAGCATTACTACTATCAAACAAAAGCTTATCCTTTGTGCTCTCTGCTGCAACAAAAAGTGACAACTCATCATGAGGCACACCTATAAACTCTTCATTTAAACAAACTGCAGCACCTCCCATGTCATCCCCAGAGAGCAGTATCCTTACACACAAAATATGGTGCACATGAGCCAACCGTCATGCCACACTCATCCTCATGCTCAGCAAGATCCACGCAAACGTCTTCCTTATTCTCTCCCAAACTATCTAGTGAAGGCTGTTAGTGGACACATTACTTTAACATTAGCACACTAACACAAGTATGGACATTTACATTTATATGGTGTAAACCCTTATTAGTAGAATAAGGCACCCATTTGATTGCACCTTTTGGCATCACAACTCCCACCCTATCTTACACGTTTGGGAAGATACATTGTACTCAGGGATTTTTTAAATTACAACATACCACCCTACCATTAACATCCAGGCAACGACGGCCGTAACGCTGTGCTACAGGAGCTTTCATGTGTGCAAGATGGCCTTAGGCATTGGATAGGTTTCTGGCTTTTGTTAATGGATGGTGGAAATGATGCCTAACACTCGATGGCTTTGCGCAATGGGAGTGATGGTGATGCTGGTATTGTGAAGATGACCGTTAATACATTTGATGAGTACCCTCCTCTTGGTCATTTTGCTTTGCATGACATTTACTCACCAAGATTAATAGGTGTTCTGGGGCAAAGAGCTCCTTCTCTCAAGCTCTTCTGCCAACTCAGACATCCAAGGGTTCCAATGATGTCAGGTCTCTAAATTGTTGTACATAAGGTTGGAACTTCAGCCTAAAGAAGTTGCCAAGGTGGTGCTATATCTATGAAGGTTCTGAGGTTCTAGTTGACGTCATGGTGCAAGTCCCAAAAGTCCATTTCTTTTTCTATTCACAATCAACATAATAATCATTAATAATTTTTAAAATTGGGGAGAGGAGAAATAATTGAATAACAATGTTTGCTACTATCATGTCTCTTTTCTTACCTCCATATTTGATATTGAGTTGTGTGTGGGCAGCCCGGTTTTGTGCATTGCATGGACCTTGGTATAGCATTGCATGAACCTTGGTTTTGTGCATTGCATGGACCTTGGTATAGCACCGAGCTCTCCTTGTAGTGTATGAGCTTGGTCTCATGTCGGTGTGGTGCGTCGTTTGTGAGGAGGTCCTATACTCCTCATTGCCATGATGGGGGAGAAGAAGAAAAAGAAGTGTGAAATTTGTTTAGAGGGGGATCATAGAGCATCCAAGTGCCCATTGTTGAGTGCACCTTGTCGAAAGGGAGATGAATGAAAATATTATTGCATGGTAGATTTAGTAAAGGAGTTATATGGAATCATTATATCTTTCCACAAAGCATCATCATCTAAAAAATTGGAGAAAGCCAAGAGCAAACTATGTAATTTTGCAGATACTCTAGAGGATGCATATGATTATCGTCGTGAAAGGTGTGGACATAAGTCTTGTTTGGGTTTGAGGAGGATAGAAATATTGCAATCAGCCGCTGTAGAGGAGCTAGAGAAGACCTATGAGGGTGATTAAGAGTCAAATTCTTATGATAGTGATGTTGACCTTGATAGCCAAGATATTGGGATGGATATGGTGGGAGTTGAGAGTGCATGGGAGAGCCAAGAAGGCCGGAAGTGCCAGGAGGAGTTCTCGGATGTCCCTAGCTTTGATATTTCCTAGGGTTTGGCTGATGGTCAAGATGATGATGATTCACTAGAGTACACACACTCTATTAGTGATGGTTGACTACACAAAGCTCTCAAGTTGGAAGAGAAATCCATGGCAGAGGAGGCTTTGGTGTTGGATAGTGATTTTGATTGCATATCACCTCGTAGTCCAGAGGTGTGCACTATTACAGGCGGGGTAATTTTTGACGTTTTTTTGGACAAATTTTAGTATGTAGAAAATCCTCGCAATCATCGATATGCGCGTTAAAATAAGTGTCGATATCAAACCGTCAATATGTGCATTGAAATTAAAACTGTTGAAACTTTTTAATACCTATTTCGACACTTATTTTGACTCGTATTTGGACATGCATATCGACCCTTATTTCGATGGTTACTTGGACGCTTATTTTAACATGCATATTGACACTTATTTCGATGGATGCAGGTTTTTTTTTTAATAATGGTACACCCAAGTGCAGTCCTGCCAGCTGGGTGTACCTGTATACCAGTTTTACATAGTACATTCCTGTTCTCTACTGAAAGGTCACCAAATTTAATGTTTTATTAAGTAACAAAAGTTACATAGCTCATAATGGAGCCGACAAAAAGAAGTAAATAAAAGAGGAATAGAGCCAACAAAAATCATTACACAAAAGAGGCTCGATTGTTGTACATAGAACCTAATCAGATTTGTTATGCTCAAGGTTTGGCATTGGTCCTTGCAAAAGAGTATTCAAGGGGGAAAAAAACTCAGAAAAGAGTATTCAAGGCATTGTGGAGAGATTGGGGCTATATGTGAGTGTCTCGCATAGTGTACAATCCATGGTCTATTACACACACAAACAAAACAAGTCATACTAGCTACTTTTGAATACTTAAAGCTTAAACAAAATGAGGCATGTTGTTGTTGAGATATTGAGCTCATCTAGTGAGGCGGTGGACACTGAGATGACCCGCCTGTGGGATAGGCCCCACACTTACACCACTGGCATGTTGTTGTTGAGATATTGAGCTCATCTAGTGAGGC
This sequence comes from Cibotium barometz, assembly GCF_041138505.1. Classification (NCBI taxonomy): domain Eukaryota; kingdom Viridiplantae; phylum Streptophyta; class Polypodiopsida; order Cyatheales; family Cibotiaceae; genus Cibotium; species Cibotium barometz. The sequence goes on from NC_141075.1 coordinate 41,335,671, forward strand.
GGTGGACACTGATGACCCACACCTGTGGGATAGGCCCCACACTTACACCACTGGCATGGTTGGTGAGATCATGGGTGATATGCGGCCAGTGGGATGACAAGCTGTGTGAGCCATTCTAGAGACTGGCATAGTTATAGCACCAGCTCATTTAGTTGGGTTCACACTATAGAGAACCCTAGTATGTATTTGGTTGAGTACCATTTCATATGGTGTGTACTCTTATTTTAGTATATGGTGTGTTGAGTGTTGTGTGAAAGAAGAAGAAGATTTTCAGCCTCTCACCTTGTGTGTTCTCTTTTAGGGTTTTGTGAGTGTGTGTGTGCTTGCAAGAGCTTAAGCTCTCTTCTCCCCTGCATCTTTTCATGGTATCAGAGCTTGGTTCATGCTAAGAGCTAAGTTGCAAGCAAGAGAAGCACAAGAAGCGGTACGAGGATAAGAGCTTCAACTACTCTTCCCTATTTGTGTTGTGGCGACTACACCCTAGTTGGAGCTCTACTGGAGGCACCGGCAAATGATCTCTGATTGAAGAGCTTTCTTCACGGGAGTAAAGCTATAGGGCAACTATACTGTCCTATCAGACAACATTTTTCCGGGACAAAAATGTGTTTCGGGTACGTTAGGACCTCCGTTTTTTGGAAAGCAAGCGATTTTAAGCACTGCGGGTAAGTCATCGATTCTCTGCAAGGGGCAGAACTCTATTTTAAGAACTGCAGGAAGACAGATTGGTTGTGTAGACATTGTGTGTGCTGCAAAGAGGTCAACAGATGCCATTGGGTATATGTATGCACATTGAGGTCACTGGTTGTGACATTTGAGTGTAGTACAGTACCGCTGTAGAGGCACCGAAGATACCAGAGATCAATCCGATTGCTGTAGATGTGAAAGAGTTCAAGGATTGGAACCAAGGAGCCAGAAAAGTTTATGTATTGGCTCTCTACTATCAGTATAAAGGACACCATGATTGGGCACATACAGGATGTCAAGTCTCCCAAGGAGGCGTGGGACACCTTGGTAAAACTCTATGAAACGAATACCAAGGCGTGAAAGATACAGTTGAAGAATGAACTTCATACCGTGGAGAAAAAGAGTATGTCTGTGCTGAATGACTATGCATTGAAGATCAAGGGTATTGTGGAATCCCTTGCATCTATTGACGTTTCAGTAATGATGATGATAAGGTGGAAGTCTTTCTACGTTGTCTCGGGCCACAATACAAGGCATTCAAGACGTCTATTTAGACTCGAGAAAACATTTCCAATTTCATAGATTTGGTGTCTATGTTGATTATAGAAGAGAAGAGCTTGGATGAAGACCAACAATCTACACAAAACAAAAACAGTTCAGAGCAACATGCCTTCTACACAAGTTCAGGAAGAGGACGAGGTAGAGGAGGCCGTGGACGCGGCCAAGCAGGTGCCTGAACAGGTAATCAGAATTATGGCCAGTATAGCAGTAGCAACAACAATAGCCCCAGAATTCATAACAACAACAACACGCAGGTGGAAGAGGCCAATTCAGAGGCAGGGGAGTCAAAGAGGTCCTGGAAATTGGCAAAGGCAGTATAATAATACACGTGGATGCTTTTATTGTGGTAAGCCTGGACATGTGCAGGCAGATTGTTATAAGAAGCAGGTTGACATGCAAAATGGAAAATTGCAGCAAAACAACTATGCATCCTCGAGCAGAAACAATGAGGATAATGAAAGGTTGTTTGTTATGTAGCATGTCGTTAATGCCATGTCTGAAAATGTTGAAGCAGCACATAAAGATGATTATAGGCACCATCTCCGATGTGAGGATCCGCGAGCCCTCGGGCATCTAGATCTACTCAACTGGATAGCTCTCTCAACTAGAGTCCCACAGGGTGCCCACCGCTAGGCTGTCCGGCTGTGTGTCCTCCTAGGTAGTCCCTCTAAAGAAGTTAGTAATCTGTCTCTGTGTGGACTCCCCGCCAAAATCGACCGTCTGCTCCTGACTCTTTGAGCTTATGGATCTCCAGGAAATAAAAACCCAAGCAACGCTGATCACAATAGTCCACGACTCTAGCTAGTGGTCCAAATCCCTCTCTGAAAAGGCAATGCTAGCGCCCTCGAATCTCATAATATGCTGTGCAGCGATAGATGTAGTGCTCCTCCGTCTCTGGCTCTATCCAACAAATCTGACAAATCCTGTCCCTTGGAGGTATGCCTCTAAATCTGCATGTCTCTATCTCTAACTGATGTGAAGAGGTGCGGACCTGCCCAATGGCACACCTCACTCCATGAGACAGATGGGTATCCATGTAGCTCGGTCTAAGTATAAAGCCATCCTCAGTGGTGCAGAGAAGATGGTCTTTATAGAAAGCCATCTTCGTCCCCAACTCCTGTGAGGGTTCTAGCCATGTCCTCCTAGTGTCCAATTGAATGAGGTCCTGTCTGATGACTCTACTAATCTCAGAATGTGTCAAGGTGAGAGAGGGTGCCTCCAAAGAGTACTGGAAGGGTGGAAGTCTATCTAAACTAAACCCATAGAGCTCAAACCAGGATGCTATCTATGCATACCAACATGAAGTGTCTCCCTCCATGGCTAGCCGCAGTGATGTGAGAGGACTCTAAAGCAAGTCGTGCATACCAGTGTCAGGGAAGCTCCCAGCTGCTATGAATGAAGGACACTGATCTGGCAAGGGCCTTGACTACGATCGGTGGTGCTCCCATCTCAGCTCTGATAATCTCATGGGGTACCAAGGCCTTAGCCCGAATCATCCTAGAGATCATGGACACAAGTGGTCTCTCCATTGATCTCCATCCATCGTATGTGCGTCTTGATCGACTATGACCATCTAGGCTAGGCCCCCAGATCTGTACTCCATATAGCATAGCCGATGTGACCAGCATGTCAAAAAGCAACAGCTTAGTGCGTGGCTCCTGAAACTGTACCTATGAGCACGTCCTCTCTAGACCTCCTAGTGCTACATATCCTCTAGTCAATCTGGCCTCAACTACCCCCCTCATGGAAAATGTGAGCACATTTGGGGTATTACAGGAGAGAGAGAGAGAGAGAGAGCGAGAGAGAGAGAGAGAGAGAAGGGAGAGAGAGAGGAGAGAATGAGAAATGAAATGATATATTAATGTCTTCAGAAGGCCAAAATGACCTATGAGACCAAAAAGGTTACAACAATTGGTGGATCTGATACAATGTTTGTGTAAGAAAAGCTAAAAACAACTAAACAACTAATTGAAACTGAAACGACTATGAGGAAAAGTATGGTACTAGGAGCTCCTAATGGATAACATCTGGGAGGAAAACTCCAGCAACAAAGGTAAGCAACATACACATCACTATCCAAAGATGTCTCTCATCGGTCGATGGCGGATATCCTTAATGTCCTCCATGGTGAGTACTCTGACTGGATGTCTCCCATGCCGTGCTAGTATGGTCCTGATCCTCTGTTGTAGTCTCTGCCGATGTCGAGATGGGCCTCTCATCTTGGGGCGCCTGGACCACCCCAACTCTAATAAAAGAAATATTTTTTGTTTTGTTTTAATAAAGAGATAATAAAGATGTTTTCAAGAAGAGAGAGAGAGAGAGAGAGAGTAGAATTATTTTTGGTTTTGTTTTAGCTAAATAATTTTCTTATTTTAAACAAAAGAAATAAAAAATTTGTTGTATATATTTACATATACATATTTTTTAAACAAAAGAAATAAAAAATTTGTTATATATATTTACATATACATATAACATATTTTTTGAATTCACAAACACACATACACACACACATGTAATGGCATAAACGGAATAATAGCCTACTTTGCTAGGGTTCTTTACTTCTGCAAACTCTTTCACATTGGACCTATTGGATGTTGTGACTCTGTCGCGTCTCTGCGTTTATCAATAACCTTACAAGAAGTGAGGGTGGGCAGTTACATTTTTGTGGCACCGGCTGCATATAGGTTGCTACGACTCTACTATGCCTCTATACACCATTTTTTATCATGATCTCAAAAAGGATGGTGGTGGGAAGTAACATTCTTGCAGCACTTGCTACTATGATGGAGATTCATCTGCTCTACCTCATTAGTGACCCATATATTAGATTGGAGGTGGCTTCTTTCACTCACTTAGCCTGTCTGCTTTCTTATTGAACATTGCGTGATGGCTCCCACCCTTGCCTCTACAGGGGGTTCTTCTGCCCAGGTACACAAGTACTTAAGAACAACAATGTTTTTTCCATGCTTGAATAAGCTGAGTTTTTGCAAGAAATTAAACTAATCTATGGAATTGTATTCATGGGCATCATTATGTGTGAGCTCTGAGTGTTTTTAACTATTTTGCATGGTAAAAATGAAAGAGTACCTCACTTTAGCTGACCTTCAAGAATTCTCTGAGTCTCTACTGCTGCTGATACAATCTGACACCTTACCCTCCTAAACTTAAATGAGATGATCCTCTAAAATGGCTTCTCAAGTCAGATATGACTTTAAACAAACCTTATCTTCAACCATATCTCCTCAGCTGATCTTCTTTGATAACCTGCTGACCTAAACTGACCCCAGCTGACTCTCACAGTAGCTAACCACTACTACCTAATTGAAATCTGATTCAGCTAACTGCTGCTAGCCTCTATTAGTTTCTTGTCCTCCAGACCCTCATATTTTCCTCGAGAACCAGCAATCTGCAAGTTCCAAATATCTAGCTCTAGAACCCTACTGAATATATCAGTTGTCCTCTACTGACTCTTATTTGACTTTAGTCTTCATAAACTGATTTAGTTGATTCAGCTGATCCAGATCTCCTCACCTCTATGTCCTTTGACACTCATAGAACTTCAAACACTTTAGATCCTACAAAGATTAAACACTACAATCACTTACCTCACTTTAGCTAACCTTCAGATATCCTTACCATCCTCAACTTAAATAAATCTCTGATGATATAGTCTGACACCTTACCCTCCTCAACTTAAATTAACTGATCCTTACCCTCCTCAACTTAAATCAACTGATACAATCTCTGATGATTTAGTCTCACACCTTACCCTCCTCAACTTAAATCAAATGATCCTCTAAAATGGCTTCTTAGGTCAGATATGACTGTGAACAACCCTGATCTTCTATCTCCTTAGCTGACCTTCTCTAATAACCTACTGACCTAAACTGACCCTAGCTAACCACTACCTAACTGAAATTTGATTCGGCTACTAACTGTTGCTAACCTCTGTTAGTTTCCTATCCTACAGACCCTCTGATTTTCCTTCAAAACCAACAATCTTCAATCCTCAAATATCTAGCTCGAGGACCCTACTAAATATGCCAATTGTCCTCTACTAACTCTTATTTGACTCAGGTATGAGTCAAGTGATTCAGCTGGTTAGATCTCCTTACCTATGTGTCCTTTGACATCATAGACCTTCAAACAGTTTCGATCCTACAAAGATTGAACACTGCAGACTCTTACCTCATTTTAGCTAACCTTCAGCTATGATGACTGCATAAGTCCTATCTTGTTGAGTTGATTGATCTGACTCAAGTATTTCCACTTATAATATAAGTTTTGTACACAGAGTAATTAAACATGGTGACTAGTTGTAGGAACTTGGTCTGATGCTACTTGGGCTATTGGTTGAAGTACTAGTTATGCTATTGATTACTTGGGATACTGAGTGAAATATTGAATATGCTACTAGGTGTTGATTATATAAAATTTTTAACAAAACTACAATACTATAACACATGGGGCTACTGACCTTGGCTTAAAATCTGATAACAAGTTAAATAATCTCTATGGACTTGCTTTCAGCTTTGTACATTGTTCTTAAAAAATAATGCTGGCTGCTGGACTGAATGAGTAGTGTTTCCATATGATGGTTGGTCTTAAAATAACTAATGTTCAAAGCATTCTGATGCTGCTCCTGCACTATGAATATAACCTCTGAAGTAATTCAGACTGGGCTATTTTGGCTTCTAATTTCCAACTAAACACTCAATAATTAATGTATAAGGATGCTTTGGTAAGTTTTGCCTCTACATAAATACCACAAGATATGTGTGCATGGCACTATAATGAGGCGTTTTGGCTTTTTAATTGTAGTCCCATTTGTTGTGTTCAGTACTATGACTTGTTGTATATTTAGAGCACATACATTCTCATGATCTCTACAGGGTGTTAGTCCTCATAAATAGCTAATCACAAATTGATTGTAGCAGGGATGGTTGAATATCTTGGTCTACTTTGACTAAGAGGGGCTACTCTCCCATTGTACTAATGGATCTGGATTTATTCAGATCCGCCTCATATGATGTCGGCTATTAAACATGATGACTCATAAAATATTAATAAAGATCTTGATAAATGTCTATTCTTTTGGGTTATTACATAACAACTTGATCTACCAGAGGTCATAGTTACCTAGACTTACATATTCATGCTTGGTTAGGTTGTTTGTTTAATTGTATGGATAGGGTGACATCTATAACATGTGGATAGGTCCATTGACACGTGTAATATGCATTCAGGTGAACAAAATGTTATGTAGGTAATAGGACCTACCCTCTCTTCTCTTGCAATTAATTTCAAACAAGCTTCCCTGGCTATTTTAACTTTATTTCCACTCAACTTGTCATCATTGACCCTAAATTGTACATGACTCATAGTTGAACTTGTTTCATGTATAACATTTCTCTACATCAAGATGGTATGGCTTTATGAATAGTTTTTTCTATTCATCTGTGGATATTGTATATGTTTAAAACTAGCAACACACACCTACACACAAGGTTGGCCTTAGGGCAAACTTGGCCTACCATTCTTGATCCCTTTTGTGCTCGATAACTACTCCCTCACTGTCTTTATGCACTTGGTGCTGATAGGTGATAAGGTTGGGAGTACTACCCTCTAGCCGGGGTTATGACTCACAGTCCTTATGCTTTTAGCTAATTGGTTGAAGGAAGCCATAACTGCCTTATTACATTTCTTATACCTGAATCTTGACTATGCCTCGAGGTTGAAACTTGGATTTTTCTGGCTAATCTTCCGGCTAGAAGAGTTCATGATGAATGCCCTGAAAGGGGTCCAATATCTAGACATAGGAGAGCTACTTAAGGCTCCCTTCTCTATGTCTTTTCTTGGTCCTGCTAAATGTTCATCACATGTGGGCATCTATGGATGTACAAAGGGGTCTATGGCCTTCACCGAGAGCATCTACAGACCCTATCTCAAATTTGCCTACAAATTTTTGGATCCAAAGGCACCTTGTAAATCAAGCAATATCTGGTTTAACCATGCTATTTGGTTTGTCCTTAATCATCTGGAAAGTTTGTTTCCTAACAAACCGATTGTTTTTCACTTATCTTTACTGTGCTCTTAGTTGGGGGAACAAGCTAGGAACTTCGTATTAGTGCAGGTATCCTTTATATATTTTAGAGATATTATTCTAGACATCTCAAAAGAATTGAGTGATGAACCTAGCACTATTCTCACCACTTATGGTAGTTTCAGAGGTGTAAAAATCATATGGCTCTTTGCCTCCTAGAACTCCTAACTCTTTCACCTCTTTCCTCACCCTGTCTACCTCCTCTAACAATAGTTACAACAAGGGTAAATTTAAATCCTTTACTTGTAGAGGGAGAGGTAGAGGTCTACCTATCGAAAACCATCAAGAATTCTAATCTATAACTATGGTTTCAGGTGATAATTGGATTGTTGAAGGGCTACAAAGGATTGGAATCCCAATACCTAATACAAGATTACCTATTCTATTTCCTATCGTTAAAGTCCACAAATATAAATTTAGATGGATCTCAAATGCCTCGTCGTGTTTATGCAAACCTAATAACAAAATCCCTCAATTTGGTCCTTATTGACTTTCATGAAATTTGTGTTGATAAACAAAGGCAAATTAGAAAATTCCTTGTCATAAACACTAAACAAAAAACGCTACAGAGGTACTTCTAAATTTACCGAATCGAATCACTAACATATATACTGCAGATATTACTCAATGTTATGAGGATATCCCCCTGGTGGGCCGATATGGCTTGATTAATATCTTAGAGAATATCTGTAATATGGTTTTTAAGAAAAGATCACGATATGGCTTTAACAAAATATCACTTCAAAATACGGATCCTACATGGGTGAAAAAATCTACCTATAGCTTTCCCCTTCTTATTCTTGATTACTTTGATCTTCAAAATACTATACAATGGCTATTTAATAACAATATTATCCAGCTCAGAACTTGCTGCTTTAGATAAATGAAGGGCATACCAATGGAATTCTCTTTACTTTGCATTTTTTGAGTATAGCTTCTTTGCCACACATGTGGACATTAAACACAAAGAAAAACTAGAAAGGTTATTACACTCTTTCCACTATATGGATGATATTCTTAGCATCAATAACCTAGAATTTCATTACATAATAAAGGATATTAACCCGATGGCTATGATAAAAATAGAACCGACATCGACTGAAACACTAATGATTAGAAATGAAACTTTTGTGGTTACTACTACATATCCTAATCTTGAATTAAAGCTAAGACCACCCTTTACAGGACAATTCTCAATAAGGTAAAAGGGATAAGCTTTCCATTATCCCTACTGGATTTGTTAAAAGAAAGATTTATAGACCATTTGTTCAAGTAATTAGCATAATCATTGGAACATTCCATTTAATTATTTGCTCTTCTTATGACCCATTTGTGGCGTTCAAAGACTCGATTAAACTCATAAATAAATTCTATAACAATGGGTTCAAAAAGAAGGATGTTATAAACTTACTAACACTTTGGCACTAAATAACTCGAAAGGACTTAAATTTAATCCGTCTTTAGCTCATCACTCTCATGAGGTAGTAGACCCATACTCGTGGGGCTTGCTGCCTCAAATTCAGTATGGTGCTTGGGTTGGGGTGGGCACACACACACTTACTCCATTTGTGCTCATATGACACATGTAATGGCACAAATGGAATAATAGTCTACTTTGCTAGGGTTCTTTACTTTTGCAAACTCTTTCACATTGGACCTATTGGATGTTGCGACTTTGCCATGTCTCTGCATTCATCATAACCTTACAAGGAGTGAGGGTTGGCAATTACTTTTTTGTGGCACGACTACATACTGGTTGCTGCAACTCTCAAAAAGGATGGTGGTGTGGGTGGTAGTTTTCTTGCATAGCTATGATGGAGATTCCTCCACTCTACCTCAGTAGTGACCCATATATTGGATTGGAGGTGGGTTCTTCTACTCACTTAGCATGTCTGCTTTCTTATTGAACATTGCACGATGTCTCTCACCCTTGCCTCTACCCACGTACACAAATACTTAAGAACAACACTATCTTTTTTCATGCTTGAATAAGCTGAGTGTTTGCAAGAAATAAAACTAATCTATGAAATTGTATTCATGGGCATCATTATGTGTTTTAGCTATGAGTATTACTGGATCAATACCTTGTTTTAATTGTTCTACATGGTAAAAATGAAAGCATCTTGCTTAGAACTATGAATACACGTGATTATGAACATGGGTTCATTCTGGCCTTGATCATCACTATGTTTAGGCTACATCTACTACAGATGGGTATGAGTTACCCAGGGCACACATCAGATTTACAACTATCCTCTGAATCTCTGCTAATACAGTCTGACACCTTAGCCTCTTCCACTTGAGTCACTGGTCCTCTGAAATGTCTTCTTAAGTCAGATTTGACTCTAAGCAACTAAGATCTTCAACCTTACCTCCTCAGTTAGAGAGATTGAACACTAAAGAGTAGACCAAGATATCCAGTCATCCCTATGATGAGCTATTTATCACTTTATCTCTACAAGGTGTTACTCGTGATAAATAGCTCATCATAGGGATGGCTAGATATCTTGGTCTACTTTGACTGAGAGGGGCTACTCTCCCCTTATACTAATGGATATGGATTTATTCACATCCGCCTCATATGATGTCAGCTATCAAACATGATGACTCATAAATTATTCATAAAGATATTGATAAATGTCTATTGTTGTGTGTTATTACATAACAACTTGATCTACCACAGGACATAGTTACCTAGACTTATATAATCATGCTTGGTTAGGTTATTTATTTAACTGTAAGGATAGGGTGACATCTATAACATGTGGATAGGTCCATTGACACCTGTAATACACATTCAGGCTAACAAAATATTTTGTTTGTTTGTATGGCTGCAGGTTATAGGACCTATCCTCCTCTCTTCTCTTATAGTTAATTTCAAACAAGCTTCCCTGGCTATTTTAACTTTATTTGCACTAGATGCAACTTGTCCTCATTGACCCTAAATTGTACATGACTCATAGTTGAACTTGTTTCATGTATAACATTTCTCTAAATCAAGATGGTATGGCTTTATGAATAGTTTTGTCTATTCATCTGTGGATATTGTATATGTTTAAAACTAGCAACACACACACACCCTCATTCATATATATATATATATATATATATATATATATATATATATATATATATATATGTATGTATGTATGTATGTATGTATGTATGTATGTATGTATGTATGTATGTATGTATGTACGTATATGCATACATATATAATACATTTTGAGATTAAGGATTATGTGCTTATATTATATATTATATAAAATTTTGAGAGAAATAAAGAAAGCTGTATTAACTTCTACTAGAGGCCCAACTCGACCTATGAGACAAATCAATGTACAACTGTCAATGTCTTCTGGATGTCCTGTGCGCTTTTGCCGCACGAGTCGTAGCTGGGGACACCGTATGCGAGCCACGAATGGCTGCAAGCATACAACCAAGAAAGCAAGCTCAAACAAAATGCAAGGGTGTGTCACTCACCGCTCTAACCGCCGCCGTGAAGGATTCCCACGTCACAGCAGTGAAGGAGGAGCTGCCCCGCCGTCATCGCCATGCCGCTACAGAGTGCTCAATCGCTCTCTCACTCACTCTCTCTCTCTCTCTCTCTCTCTCTCTCACACACACACACACACACACGTAGGAGAAGGAAACCAAGGAGATAAGGCAAGAGCACTCTTGTATTCAACACATGAGAATGAGGGTTTTAGGGTTACATTTGACTCTTATAGGTGACTTGGCCGTTCACACATGGGCGTCCATACATGGCCGACCGACCCTAACCCTTACCTTGCTGATATTCAAGGTGTGCCTCTCATCGGCGATCACCCAATCCCTTTATCCTTAACATATGGTGCCGACAAGCCCGGCCCATGACTCAGAATATTTAAATTAATGACGTAAAATATAGTACGTCTCAATGTCCGTCATCGGTTAACATGCCCCCCTTCCTGATGTAGATTCCGTCCTCGGAAGCTATGGTATGTGGTAAGCTCGATAGGGTTGTTGTGGTAGACCGTCTACAAAACAGGAAAGTAGAGTGAAAGTATGCTGGAATTCAAAAGATATAAAGTGTATCAATTCAAGCATGTTAGACCACAATGGATGTTGCTATGAGACTTAGTTTAAGGGGTCACATGAATGAGCTAGTGTAGCAAATTAACAGGAGTTTAAAATTATTGAAAGTAAATCAAGAGTTAGCAATGTGTCAAAGATTAATCAAGGTTTATAACTGGCCTAAGTCAAGGAAAATAACCAAGCTTAATAAATAAACAGATGACCACACTGTGTCTACTCTAAGAACAAGTTAATACCACGAGCCTAGGGACACAAGAAACATTAGAGTTACAGGAGGCTTTCGCCTTTATTTTTTTTTATGCACGTGACAATTTTTACACACAATGGCGACCTTCCTAAGGCAAAACTAACATCGATCCTGGTTCCATGTTTAACACAAGGCATTTTTCAGGAATCTATTAGTTCACCTTATGCAAGGCTACCCCCTACCAACCAAGGCATCAGTCTAGAGTAGAATACTCCTCGCCTACCAAGTATCAATAAGGCGATAGGCCAACATTAAAGCACATCATAGACTTGTATTGCCATTTATTGTAGGCTTTTTAAAAAAATAGAATTTATTTCTTTTGATCTTCACTCCTAAACTATAATTTGTCTTGCATCCTTTTTCGACAAAGGGGTAAAAGCTATGTCCTACAGGTCAACACACACATGGCCAGGTTGTTTAAACATTACGATGGTATTAATCCTAGACTTAAGACAATCGTATTCCAAGGTTAACTAAAGACTGCATGCATTCTCAAGAATATATCCAATAAGGTTAAACTCATTAATGATTCACACTAGCATGTCAGGTAGCTTCAAAAGCTAAGTAGCCTTTGACAAGTTCCATGTGGTCATGCCTTCAATTCATGCAATTAATTGAACAGTAAAAATGAAAGAGAGTGGGCATGGAAGAATTACACCTGTATTTCGGAGATCTCCTTGATTCGATGAGAAAAATGCCCGCAATTTGATGAGATATTTATGTATGAGTGTTGCGGCTATCTCAGGACTTGAAAGCGAACCCACCTCAAACTTTTCCACCTGTACAACCAACTAACAAGCACTATACCTCGAGAGGCACATTAGTGTGAAAAATTAAAGACTCGTTTAAGGAATCCAAACTAGAAAAAACTTGAAAACACTAACCTACCTACTACCAGTCACCACACTACTACTGAGGATACGGTAAGAGGATGTTGTAGAGTCCTGGCTCTAGCCCTAAGGCTAAGCCTCTATCCGCATCATCCAAATAAATAAAGTCAACCTCAGTAGTGCCATGAGTTTCATCCGTCCATTCATCATTGTCAGATATTTCCTTTTCATTTTCCCATCCACACAAACTCATCAAGAATGTAACCATACGAGTATAGTCATCTTGTGGAAAAGGAAAGCATTGGGCTATCAGGGATATGTCCTCTACGGAGTAGGGGTCAGTCATGGTCAATAGGCAAATTAGCCATTCTAATTTCTCAACATTTTCCTCTCTGGCTAGTACATCTATATGATCCCATTTAGTTTCAATTACAGGATAGCACACGTGAAATATCTGAGAAAGGTACAGATGATACCTCTCACCAAAGGTGGGAGTGGATGAAGTGTATGATGATCGTGCATCTGCCATATCTGCAAACACAGATATAGCATCAGTAGGTTTATGACAGGTCAATCTAGTTCTTGATTGTATATACGGATATTTCTGCTCTTAACGTGCTCTTGCTCTTTTTACTATTTTTTTCTTTTCTTTTCTTCTTTGTGTATGAAGCTATATATATACATCCCCTTGAATTTGGTAATTATATGGTCAGGGGAGAAGGTTAAGGAGGAAGCAATAGAATGTCGAGCGTGAGTACATGCTCCCCCTTTCCTTGGGTAGATCATATTTTCTGCAATGATGTTGCAGCCTCTTGGAACCAATGGGTCATAGGTGGTGATGTGGGCAAATAGCTTTTTATGACCCTTGTGGCCATATTAAATTGCAGAGATGGTAGTGTACGCTCCCATTGATGCATGGAGGAAATGGTTTTCGATGATACTTTTACAAAGGGAGATATAGACTCATTGGTCTCTTGTTGGGTGTCGACAAGAGTAGGTGTAGAGCATGTAGAAACTTCTATATCAGCGTGTGCCTGGCATGAGGAGCTAGAAGCTTCATGTGGCTCCCCCCTTCTTGAGCTAGGTGGTAATGATCGATATCGTTTGGGAATCCAAACTAACTCTGGAAGAAGTGGTGCAGAGCACTCTGTTACCTTTCCCTTACCACGGCCTTGAATGGTCGTTGGGGTGGCAACAATTGGTTTGCAAGGTTTTACAGGTGATGTAGAGGGATTCAGCTTATTTTTAGGGACCCAAATTTGGTCATTCCCCTCGTAGTACCCTTGGGCTACTAATAATTTTTTAGGGATCCATCGTGATGCTACATTGCCCTTTCTCGAGTGGGTAGAGCTGCTTTCTTCCTACGAGGCTTCTTGTCTGAACGAGATTGAGCAGGGGAAGTAGCTGTTAATAACGAAGCTTTTGGGACCCATTTGTATGTATTTTTTGGCATAGTAAGCGGAGCTTTAGAGACCACCCTGCATGTTTCCACTCTTGGCGTTGAAGCGTTAGAGGGGTGGCAAACAATCAAAGATGGTTTTGCCCACTGGACTTTGTGATTTTTCATTATCTAACATTTGAGTGGATGACTTAGGTGCGAGATTTTGAGTGGTCAGACCTAGTGTTGGCTCTTGCATTGTGACTCGTCTGGTTGCCCAATCGATATTGCACTTGGTGGCCATCATCCATTTGCACCCTAAGTTTACAGTCCCTTCCATGGTACCCGCAGGCATAACCAAAAAGCTTTGAATTACGGTCCCCTTATCATAGGCAACCGGAGTGTGCAGAATTCCTGAGCTCCTATATCCAATAATGCATTATACAGCACCTCCCCGTAAGGACTCTGTAACTCAATTGGGTATCTTAGAGGCAGGTCGGATTCCAGTGAATCCTCGTCTGCCTCCTCGAAAAATTCTTGCGTAATTCCCAAGTTGGCTTCTCGTTGGTGCCTAGCACGCTGTTGACGTTCTTTGGCTTCAATTCTTGCTTGTATCTTTTTAAGCTTAGCTTGTTCTTTAGCTGCCTTCTTTTGATGGATTGCATGTAACTACTCTTGGCTCAGGGGGTCATAGTACCTTTTGAATTTACTCCCATTAAGGAATCCAATGGTTTCAACTCCATCTCGAGAGTCTCCACTCGGATGGTACCTTGCGGGGTAATTTCACATACTCTATACGATCCCTTACCAGCATATTTGAGCTTCTTCTTTTCGTTACGCACTCCATACATCAAGACTTTATCCCCAACCTTGATGTCCTTGTCCTTTCAGGTGGCGATCAAACCATTTTTTCCTTCTATCCTTCTCCACAAGGGCATTGTATACAGCCAATTGTCTTTCTTCGTTAAGCCGCTCAAGGATATATAGACGCTCTACTAAGGGGTTACCATTCCAACCCTCTTGAGTAGCAACACGAAGACTAGGAATGACAAATTCCCACGGCATGACTGCTTCTTGGCCATATACCATTTTGAATGGTGTGCAATTAATAGCCACTTTGTACGCAATACGATAGGCCTATAAAGCTGTCGTAAGCTTTGGATCCCAATCCGTGCGATGAGCTTCAACTGTCTTTGTCAAAACAGAGATTAAGGTCTTGTTGGTACTCTCAGCTTGGCCATTCGCTTGCGGATAAGGAGTAGATTTATGATGGGATATCATGAAATTTGTTGTGAGCTCCTTAATCACTTCATTTATAAAATGCGTAACATTGTCGCTCACAAGTTCAAAAGGACAACCAAAGCGTGTGATTATATTTTCAAAGAGGAACTTGGCTCTGTTGTCCTCGCATCTGCTCTACGTGTCGCTTTCGCTTCAGCCCATTTGGTCATATAGTCAGTGGCCACAATAATATAACGAGATTATGTGTTGTGGGCCGCTGGGCTAATTGGACCTACAAATTCTAAACCCCACTTTTCAAATGGTTGGCTTACTTTGATTGGATGTAGGGGCATTTGATCTTTCCTCTGGGGTTTCTTGTATCGTTGGCATTCATCGCAACCCTTCACAAAGAGTGATGCATCTTGGAACATAGTGGGCCACCAATACCCCGATTGTACGATCTTTCCCGCAGTTAAGTCTCCTGAGAAGTGACACCAGCTACACCCATATGTGCCTCTTGCTGTATAAATACTCATCCTCTCGGGCACAATGCCTAAGAACGTCATCCTTTCCTCTTTTATAAAGAGTCCCGGCTATTAGGCAATAGGGTTCGCATTCTTTGATCAGCTTTCGAGCTAGATCTTTACGAAGCTCCTTGGGTGGAAAGCCATTAACCAAAAAGTTAACAATCTTCTCACTCCATTCAGGCATTGTCTCCACCACCATGAACAGGGAAGTGTCAGGTAAGTCATCATCAACCCCTGTAGGAGCCTCACCCATTAGGTATGTGAGACAAATGATCAGCCATAACATGTTTTTTGCCAGGTCTCACAACAACAGTGAAATCAAACTCAAGAAGAATCAATAGCCATCATGTGATTCTTCCTGTGGAGCATGGTTTGTTTACCAGATACAACAATGCTTGATGATCCACATAGAAAACAAACTTGGTGGCAAGGAGGTAATAACAAAATTTCTTTACTGCATATATCATTGCCAACCCTTCTCGCTCCGTAGTGGTGTAGTTCATCTCAGCATCGTTCAACTGGCGACTGGCAAAGCTAATGGGGTAGTCTAATTTGTGTTCTCCGGGTTGAGTTAACACACACCCAATAGCAAAGTTTGATGCATCAACATGCACATGGAAGATTAAATCCCAGTTAGGCATTCGCAAGATTGGAGCACTCGCTAAGGCCTTCTTTAATAGCTCATAGGCACGGTCACATTCTTCGGTCCAAATAAACTCGATGAGAAGCTTATACAATGGTCGAGCTATCTCGACGAAGAATAGAATAAACCTTTGATAACAACCAACGTGGCCCATAAAGCGTTGGACTCCCTTATAGTTGGTGGGTGGGGGCAATTCCAGAATGACCTTGATTTTACTCTTGTCAGTGGAAATCCCATTTTTGGACACTATACGCCCTAAGATAACTCCGTGTTTAACCCAAAATTGGCATTTGAAAGGATTCAATGAGATGCGATATAATCTACACCTTTCAAATATTTTTCGTAAACACATCAAGTGCTCGTCCCAAGAGGAATGAACACAAAGATCATCTAAGAAAGCTTCACAGAAGTCCCTTAGATATTCCTTAAAGGCCGTGTTTATCAATCGTTGGAATGTTGCAGGTGCATTGGTCAAGCCAAAAGCCATGACGCAGAAGGCAAACACTCCAAACTCCGTGATAAATGCTGTTTTAGATTGGTCCTCGACTGCAATTGTGATCTGATTGTAACCCAAGTACCCATCTAAAAAGCTATATGCCTCCTTTTGCCTGCCACTCTTTCAAGCACATGTTCAGAATATGGCAAGGATGATGACTATCGGAGAAACCCATTCTGAGTGCTCAATAGGGTATATGAATCCACATTTTACAAGCTTTTCAATTTTCTCTTGTACAATCTTTGCGTACTTAATTCATTGGGTAGGGACGTTGTTGGACTGGTTTAGCAGTGCTAATCATTGGAATCGTGTGTTGCACCACAGAGAGGGTGGAACACCCTTCATATCATGTTATGTCCAGGTAAATATGTCCTTGAATTCCTTAAGAAGCTTTGTAAGTGCAGCTTCTTCCACCTTGGTGAGGTCTTGAGCAATAAAAACTGGTTTAGACTCCTCACCTGGATCTGCTAAGTCTATCTCCTTAACTACCGTAGGGCCATCGTAGACACCGCTACTCCCATTGGTAGGCATTTCGTTGGGCTTTTGTGTAGACCACTTTACGTTCCCCTGTGGTGTTGAATGATTTGAAATGCTCGGGTGTGCGGGGTGTAAGTCTACTGGTTCTTGTTGTGCCAAGCTTTTTTCTTTCAATTCTGCCTCCTTTTGTTGCTGAACTAACTCTTGGTTTTGCTGCCTTCTTGCAGTACGACTTAGTTTCGGCTTCTCTTCGATCTCTAATTGGGCAACGTCATGAGGTTGCGGAATATACCACATGACACTTTGGAGGTATTGTCCCCAATTATCCGCTAACTTTCGATGAGCATCAATAGCTCCTACATAACTAAGCCATTCTACAGTGGATCTTTCCTTGTTTATTGCAGTTCGTACATTAGCTCGATAGCATTGTCGCTTATGTCTCATTTTCTTCTTACCAAGTTTTTGATTTTTGTTTTTGTCAGATTCAAACTCACTTGGTCGATCTTCACTTGTGTCCCCCTCACTTTCGGATGATATGTAGGTCACTGTCCTAGGCCTTGAGCACCTTGCTTCCACATTTGGGTGAATATTTGATTCATCCCCCCCATCAGGCTCAGAGTCAATTTCTTCTTGATATTCATACTCAAAGTTGCATTGGTCAGAGTTCGCCACTTTCAACGCCACTTTCAGTGTCAGTGGAGGTTGTCGCTTTCTCACCATCAAGAGTCAAGGGCATAACACCTATCATGTTTATTGGCACTAACGGTGGCATAAGGCTTGCCCCTCACGTGTTACCCAACTTGTGCCTCTATTTTCCCATGTGTCTATGGTTGCCGCTAGGTGTACCCAATCCACGTTATCCGACTCAGTCATACCCGGTAGGACATCCATATAAGGAGAATCTTTCCCATCATCAGTCTCTTTTTTACATGTATAGCAATACCTTAATGGGGCGGAGTGAATAGTGGTATCCAATCGATTATCAATGATAACCTCACTTCCTAAAGGATGTGCAAGACCATTCTCAAGATCAACTCGAATGAAAGAGTCCTGGAATTGTAGGTAGACATGGTTTTTCGACCAATCATGCACCATTTGTGCTTCCCTCATGAAAGGACGTCCTAAGATCATTTGATATGACATAGGATGCTTGGAGAAATCCATTACAATGAAGGTATGTCTTACCTTGTATCCCAGAACCTTGATCTTAAGGTCCCTTAACATTCCAATAGGTTTAGCAATAGTTCCGTTTGCCATCTTAACCACTATGTTTGTGACTTCGAGGTGAGGTCTCCCCATAGATTCCCAATAGTTTTTAGTCAACACCAACATCAAGGATTCCCTTTAGAGTTAATCCCTTGGTAGTAATGGGGAGGGTGGCATTAGATTTGTCACCTTCAAAGTACTGTCCCAACTTGTTGACAGGTATTTCAACGATCGAGTCTTCATCTAGGTTGGGTTGTAGATCCCAATGTTCCCCTTCATCTTGAAGCGTGTCGGGTCTATCCATATTTGCAAATTGTGGTAGCCCCGCCTTTAGTTCTCCATTGAGAAATGCCCGAAGAGCTAAGAATAGCTCAGGATCTCCGTATAATTTAATATGATCGTGGCTGATTTCAGAGGACATGAAATCCATTAGCTTAGACACATTCAACGGTACTTTTCAAGACATCGCCCCTTGACTAGGGACTGGTGAAGATGGAATCACTTCCTGTTCGATGGGGTCAGGCATTCCCTCATCACACTAAACATTCTTTCCAGCAAGAAGGGTGGTTGCCCACTTCCTGATGTCCTACCCTCACTTTCTTCCCGAATGATACTAGGTATAGCTAACGGTTTATGGCTCTTGTAAGGCTGAACTTGTGTAGGAAACACTGTGTCTGGAATTTTGATTCTTCTAGGGTTTGCTGGCTCCAGTTCTCTTTGTGTTTCTTCCACCAAACCCCTTAAGTGTTGCACTTGTGCAATCTCCTCAACTAGGTTTGGGTAAGTTCCAATCTTTTTCTTGAGGGTTTTTGGCCCACGTGGCTTGTCTTTGGGAGTCTCAGTCAGTTTGGGTGGCCGAGAGGGCATTAGCTGACTTGGTTGTGGGGCCGAGGAAGTTTCCTTTTGTTTCCCCTGATTTGTATTCGCTTGATTCTCCTTCGTTGAGCTCCCGAGTGGGATCCTCCCTTAAGGTAGTGGCTTTGGTCCCCATGGTTTCTATTGAATCGGAATCATCTTCGAGATCATTCATATACATGGGGTCATCTCCTGTCCCTATGTTAGTCTTTGAACTAGGCTTGGAGCTCGTGGCATTAAGCGATCTCTTCTGCCACGTTTTCTTTTTCTTTGCTCGAGCAATTGATGCAGTATCCCTCTCCTCGAGAATGTAGTTTTGATTTTGAAGCATTGACCGTGTAACTACATTCGCGGGTACAACGGGTGTGGTTCCTCGTGCCTGGTTGGTGACCTCAACCAAATTCAATGGCGTAATCTTGGGTGCATTAGGATTATGTGGACATTGAGCAATCAAATGATCTATGCCACAACGATTACATGTAAGTACTGGCATTCCCGATGTGCTCCCTTGATTTGGTTGCATCTGAATAGCGATCTTCTGTAGCCTATTAGGGCACTCTGCTACACGATGCGGTCCACCACACTCGTAGCATTGAAGAGGTGGTCTCCTCGCCAAGGTATTAAGGTTTTGCCCTCTTGTGGCGAGAGCAGCCGCTTGATATACAGGCTTGACTTGCCCGAAATGATCCTCCATGTAGTACTGGGGAATCATTTCAAACGTATCAATCCCATATGAAGAAACAGTGGGGTCTATCTCCTCTTCATAATCCCCACACGCACTATGTGACTCACAACCCATCTAGTTTATTGGGGTAATCCTTGGATGTGGAGGTTGTGGTCCTAGCACTAGCGGTGGTAATGGCATAGACTGGACTACATTCGGATTCCTTGGAACTATGTGCTATGACGGTTGCTCGACAGGTTGTGCAGGCATTAGCGCGGGTACTTGAGGTGTGTTGACCAGGCTAGTGGTGCCTGATTTGCCAACATTCGCTTAAGTACTAGGCAATCTTTAGATTGATGGCCATACTTACCACATGCATTGTAATTCCCATTGAATTTGACTTTGAATGTGGGACATTCACTCGTGCTATGTGGTCCTAAGCAAATCGAACACCATTGTTGCTCTCTTCTTGGGTACATATGGCTATTTTGAGGAGCTCGATTTCGGATATCTTGGGCTCCTTGGCAATAGGTTTTACCGTCATTGGCTCGTGCCCAGATACTTGCGAACTAACGGATTTTGTCTCCGAAGACACCTTTTTACCTGCAATCATGAAGTTGTCTTCTAACTGGATTGCATTGGCAGTGACTACTTCCCACGTTGTAAGACCTCTAATGACTAGGCCATTGTATATGTCCTCGTGGCGCAATCCTCGGATGAATCTATCGAGCAGTTGGTTTATTATTGAAGCACTCATCGGGAGTGTAGCGAGAATTTAGATGCTTCAATCGACTTATAAAGTCTCTCACTGACTCCCCTTCCTCACGTTCAGCTTTTTGGAGTTGAGATGCTACTCCCCAAAGCACACCCTCACGTATGTATTCTTTCAAGAACAATCTCTTGAGAGTGGGGTAGTGAGTGCGCTCTTCAACCCTTAAGGTTCGATACCAATCTCCGACCTTCCCACTCAATCAAGGTTAAGCCTAAGGCTTTACACTTATGCAGCTCATTGTGCTCTTCCAAGGAATCACACACGTGTTCGAAGACTTCAATGTGCTTCCTAACATCCTCGTTTTACCACTGAAGTTCTGAGTGAGCTTAGCCACTTGTACTGCCTTACTTCTCGGTTCTCTCTCAGGCATGCCCCGCATGTTTTCTGCAATAGATTGTCCGATTGTCTGAGCAAATGCTGCGAGATCACCTAGGTGAGTAGGCATAGCTGGTGGAGGCACTTCTGGGATAGCCTGGTTGATAGGAGTTGGCGTTGGTCTTGGTATGTAGCTGACGTAGGATATGATATGTGACTAGGCCTAGCTCCTCTTGGATAAGGGTTGTGATAAGGCGGTCGTGGAGCATACGCCATTGGTATACTAAGAGGCGTAGGAGCTACATGAGCATGAGTAGCGATAGGTACATATGGTCGATAGGCACTAGCACGCACTGTTGTAGGTACTATTCCACTAGATAGCGGTGTCGTACTAACTACAGTGGTAACAGGTGCACTTTTCGTTATGCTCATCATTGGGGTAGGCATTGTGGATTCCTTAATGGAAAGTTGAGCCAAGGTTGGAAAACTAAAGTTACTGCTCGTGGGCTCAACCTGCATTGAGACTCCTGGTGAAACAACATATGAAGAGTCTATGGGACTCACCGAGGGAGTCTCCAATTGTAATAGGGTTGGTTGTTTGGCCTTTCCTGTATCCAAAAATCTCATAGGGCCAGTGGAACCTAAGTTCACTCCCCTATTTTGCCTCTCAATTTGGATAATTCTATGAATAACCTCACATATCATTTGTTGTTGCTCCTCCAGATTAGTGGCGCTAGATGTAGATCATAGGACTTCTAAACCAACCTACATGGTATATGTAGCCCGTGTATAGGTCAATTAGAGTTTCTGTGTGTAGATCATATTCCCAATTTTCATTGAGAAATATCCCATCCAGACTTGGTGTGCCAAACGGTTCTCTTGAAGTGGACGCCTTCTTATGGATTGGCTTCTAGGGACCTCTACTTTACGAGGCGCATCGGAAGGTGGTAGCTCAGTAGGGCCCTCGTTAAACGAAGTGGGTAGAATATCCACATGGACACTCTTTGGGAGGGTAGGGTCTACATAAGATGTGAATGGCGAATCTACTACCCCTCCTTCATTTACTTCGCTTGTCGCATGTTCAGAGCGTGTAGCTCTACTAAAGGTCTCTATTAGATGACTAAACATGCTAGATTCGGGTTGTGGGGCCCAAACTGGCATGTTTTGGCTTGTCTCCTTAGGGTTCTTGGTAAGGTGCTCTTCCATGGCTTTTGAGTCAGAGGGACGAGTCACTATCCACTATTCATGGATCTTGGGTTGCACTCCCTTGGGTTCCAGCCGAAGGCCAAGATGCCAACGTGGAGGGATGGTGTGAGCCTGCGTAAACTGAAATGCTTTCTAGTGGCTCAGGCTCTAGTACTCGACCAGAGCATAGATACATGTGACGTGGGTACCCTACGAGCGTTGGTGACTACCCTTGAAGCCCACCCAAGTGGTTTCTCGGGTGTTTCGCACCCCGTTTTTACTTGTTTTTGTATTGTTTTTAACCCGTTTCTAACCCCCTTACTTATGGTTGAACCTGAACTAGGGCGTGTGATAGCTCGAAACGAGCGTATCGTTTAAAGGGTCCTAGCGTGCTTTACAGCACCATGTTTGCCTATCCAGAGCTCCTATGGTCCTCAAAACAGTCTGTTTCCTTGTGGGGGAAAGGATGAAGGCCTATTTGCTTGTGGAGGAAAGGGTGAAGGCTTTATCCCACATGCTCACTTCACTGCTTGGGCTCAACTTCCCATAAGCTCTCACTTGAAAGAAAGCTATGGAGGCTCACTCTCCTATATATATATATATCGAAAGACCGAGACTGAGGCCGGGGTCAAGGTGAATTGGGGGTTTTACATATAACATATTTTTTAAATTCACACACACACATACACACACACTTACTCCATTTGTGCTCATATGACACATGTAATGGCACAAATGAAATAATACATTTTGAGATTAAGGATTATGTGCTTATATTATATATTATATAAAATTTTGAGAGAAAGAAAGAAAGCTATATTAACGTCTACTAGAGGCCGAACTTGACCTATGAGACAAATCAATGTACAACTGTCAATGTCTTCTGGATGTCCAAAAAAAAGGACAAAATGAACATGAAATAAACGATGAAAGTACTGAGCTAGTGGGGGGGATGATGGATGGGTAAAGAGAGAGAAATGAAATGAAATGATATATTAACGTCCTCAAAAGGCCAAAACGACCTATGAGACCAAAAAGGTTACAACAGTTGGAGGATCCCCACGGGGTACCCACTGCTGGGCTGTCGGCTATGTGTCCTCCTGGGTAGTCCCTCTAAAGAAGTCAGTAATCTGTCCCTTGGAGGTATGCCTCTAAATCTACCTGTCTCTATCTCTAACTGATGTGAAGAGGTGCAGATCTGCCCAATGGCGCACCTCAATCCATGAGACAGATGGGTATCCATGTAGCTCGGTCTAAGTATAAAGCCATCCTCAATGGTGCGGAGAAGATGGTCTCTATAGAAAGCCATCTTCGTCCCCAACTCTTGTGAGGGCTCTAGCCATGTCCTCCTAGTGTCCAATTAAATGAGGTCCTGTCTGATGAGTCTACTAATCTCAGAATGTGTCAAGGTGAGAGGGGGTGCCTCCAGAGAGAGTACTGGAAGGGTGGAAGTCTGTCTAAACTGAACCCATGGAGCTCAAACCAGGATGCTATATGTGCATACCAACATGAAGTGTCTCCCTCCATGGCTAGCTGATGAGAGGACTCTAAAGCAAGTCGTGCATACCGGTGTCAGGGAAGCTCCCAGGTGCTATGAATGAAGGACACTGATCTGGCAAGAGCCTCGACTACGATCGGTGGTGCTCCCATCTCGGCTCTAATAATCTCATGGGGTACCGAGGCCTTAGCCTGAATCATCCTAGAGATCATGGACACAAGTGGTCTCTCCATTGATCTCCATCCATCATCGTATGTGCGTCCTGATCGATTGTGACGATCTAGGCTAGGCCCCCAGATCTGTACTCCATATAGCATAGCCGATGTGACCAGCATGTCAAAAAGCCACAGCTTAGTGAATGGCTCCTGAAACTGTACCTGTGAGCACATCCTCTCTAGACCTCCTAGTGCTGCATATCCTCTAGTCAATCTAGCCTCTGCTGCCCCCCTCATGGAAAATGTGGGCCCAATGAACACCACTCCAAGATATGTGTATGAGTCAACATACTCCACTGTCTCCTGCCCATATGTGAAAATAGGAGCTGATCTTTAGACCCACTGAGTTGTAGTGTTAAACACCATAACCTTGGTCTTACCGGGGTTAATTGAGAGCCCGCTGTCGTGTGTGCATAAGCATGTAAAGTATCCAAGTGCCTCTGCATACCCTCTGGTGAGTCTGCTATAAGCACAATATCATCAGCATATAAGAGCAGAGGCATCCAAGTGCCAGCCAACTAGGCTCCTCTATCCCCTCGTGTCCCAATATAATCAGAGATCTCATCAATGTATAGTCCAAATAGAGTCAGAGAGAGTGGGCAACCCTGTTTCACCCCTATAGTGGAGTGTACTGGCTAGGAGAGACCCCCTCCGAAGTTTACACCCGCCCAACTACTGTCTCATAAAGTGCCATAATACCCCAAATGAGCTCACATGGAATCCCCAATGAGAGAGTTGTATTAATGTCTAACTAGAGGTTGAAAATGTGCCCTCTACTGCCCCCCCAATGTCTGGCTAGGAGGTCCGTGTAGCGTGCTGAAGTGTAACCCCCTCCTATGTCAGGGTAGGCACTGGGATAGATCTCTGGAAGAAATCAATGAGCTGGAGCTGTCACCCACCTCTCCCTGTGGTATAAGTCCGTAGAGAAGTGCCTCTCTGTGGCGCTGTGTCTCTAGCAAGAACAGGCCAAATCTGCGCTGGTCTGTGGATTCCATGATCTGGTGGAGTGAGGGATGTCCACTGAAGATGGTGGTGTATCTCTCTCTAATGTCACTATATGCTCTCCATATATAATGCTCCTCACTCTCAACCTCCTCCCAGCATAGTTTGCATATCCTCTCTGCTCTTGGGATCTGTGTTGCCCTACCTACCTCAATCTCAAGCTGGTGTGATGACACTCTGAGCTGGCCAATCACCACTTGGCCATTGTCAGGCATGTACACATCCATATATCCAGGTCGCTGAATGAATCCATCCGCCGCTGAGATATGCATAAATTGATCTCTGTAGTATAGCATCTTCGGGCAATAAGTAGAGGCTGACTGGGTATAATCCAAGTCTCTTGAGTGTATCGCTACCATAAATCCTACCGAAGGAATCTGTTCCTCTTACTATGAGAGAGCTGGATGTGTGGTGCATGTATATCATACTAAAAAGGTGGTAGGTGATCTATGTTGAGACCATGCTATGAGTGAGCCATAGTTTCATATGTGAATACCATGATCTCCTATCTCCACTCTCTGGAAGTTGCCTGGACACCTCAAAAGCTCTATGTGAGAGTCGATTTGATGGCATATCTCTGATCCTCTATATGAAGCAGATCGTCTGGAAGAGGGCCTCTACTAGCATAGGAGGTGCAGCAAACTCCGCTCAGACAATGTCATGTGGGACGGAGGGTTTGCTCTGCAGATCATCTGTGAGAGCATGAGAATCTGAGACCATGTGGAGGTGGCAAGCCTAGGTGCCCATTTTGCTGCAACATACATCAAAGCAGGGGTACCTAGTGTGTCAAACAACCACCCCTTCATGCGGGGCTCCTAGAAGTGTGCCTAGTGACATTGTCTCTCTAGCATGGCCAAAGCTGCATATCCTCGTGTGAGTCTATCCTTGGTTGCCTGTCCCATAGTAAATCTTCTTAGTGGAGTCGCAAATGTAATCCCAAGTACACATATGAGTCTACCACCTCTACACGTCCTCCTGCTGCTAGTGTGAAGATGGCCTGTCACATCGAACCGCCCTAGGGTGTAAAAAATCATGACCTTGGTTTTCCCAAGGTTCACTGTAAGTTCCCTCTGTGTGCAAAAGTCATCGAGTGCATGGAGACGATGTTGTAGTCCCATCCGCGACCTCAGAGACCAAAATAATATCATCTGCATATAACATAATGTGGACTGTGGTACTACCTGAGATGTCTACCCCATCCCCACCACCGTGAACAATGAAGTCAGGCACCTCATTGATGTATAGCCCAAATAGTGTAGGAGAGAGTGGGCATCCTTGCTTCACACCTATGGTGCTAGCAATAACATTAGAGATAGCCCCCCGGGGCATCGTATGCACCCGAGGACCTGCTCATATAAAGTATAGATGCCCCAAACCACACCTATGGTGCTAGCAATAACATTAGATAGGCATCCTTGCTTCACACCTATGGTGCTAGCAATAACATTAGATAGCCCCCCGCCGGGGCATCGTATGCACCCGAGGACCTGCTCATATAAAGCATAGATGCCCCAAACCATCTTTGATGGGATCCCCAATGATTGGAAGCACTGGAAGAGTCTCTTCCGTGGCACCGTGTCAAATGCTTTGCGGAAATCCACAAAGCAACAGTATAATCTCCTCTCCCGTGCCCTAGCCTGATCAATCAGACATCTCAGAGTGAATATATGGTCAATAGTGGAGAAAGCTCATCAGAATCCAGCATGCCCTGGTGCTCGCAGTCCCTCCTTCTCTGCATATGAGCTCAACTCTGCCTCGAGCACTATGCCATAAAGTTTGGCCAATGTGTGACCAATCATGAGTCCTATAGTTGCTGGGGTCTAGCATGTCTCCCGCTTTGTGGAGATGCACAATGGTGTGCATAGTCCACTCAACATGGTGGGCCCTCCATTAGTGCCCTATTAAAGAGGTGAGCAACAAATGGTGCCAGTGTGTTAGCTGCATAAATAAGATGCTCACTCTGTATACCAGTGTGGTCAGCCGATCTCCCATGCTATAACCGGCAAATAGCTCTTTCTACCATCAAGGCGGTAAAGAAAGTAGAGGTGGTAGGGTGGGGCTCCTGTGGCTGTGGTATGGGCGGTTGCTGAGGGATATGGTAGAGGCTCTTTGCATATGTGTGCCATGTGTGTGGATCCTCAATCGGGGTACGAGGGCAAGGCTCTCTTATCCTGCGCCATGCATCTCTACTCATGAGTAGGTGGTATATATCCCAGTACTGTGCCTCCTCATATGCACGCCTCTTACGGCGTGTGAGGGTCCTTATCTGTCGGCTTGCCTGTCTCTCAGTGTAATGGTCCCCAGTGCTCTCTAGGCACACGAAGGTCTCTATATAGCTCTCTGTACTCATCATCATACCACCGATTCTGGGGCATGCTCCCAGATCTATCTATGTGTGCAATGTGTGTATGATGGGGGAAGCTGCGGGTGGCAACTGTATGTAGTAGAGATGACATCTGAGCGGTGAGTGTGTCTAGAGATGACAAGGATCCATCTGAAGTAGCCCGTCATATACATGATGCTCATATATGTCTGCCAGGTGTCATGGGTGAAGTAGAAAGTGGTATGCGATGCATGTGTGGGCAGTGTGGGTGCTGGTGTGGAGCTCGCCACAGTGACAACAAGTACGTGTGATCAAAGTGCTCCATTGCAATTCTAAATTGCTATGTGTATCTGTGAATCTGGATCCTCCATAGCCGATGTCCCACAGGCCACCTAGTGCTAATCGATGGACTTGCCATTGATGATGACACGGCCATCGCGATAAAATGCTCTCTTGCCCTCTTTTCGGGCTTGTAGGACTCTCGGCATGCATGTTTTCCTGTGTTCTATCTGCATTCTCGTAAGGTCGTCATCCAAATAGAAGGGATCTCCCTGTAATCCTCGTAAGGTCGTCATCCAAATAGAAGGGATCTCCCTGTAATCCTCGTAGAATCACCCTCTTCCTCATGAAGGTGACCCTCTCAGTCTTCTCTCTTGCAAACTATAGGATGAGGGCTCGCTTGCGTGTTGAGTCTTTCTCGGCTCTCCATGCTTTGGTGAAGGGGAGAGGGTCCTCTTCCCTGTAGCCAAGCTTCGTGCATAGAAGCTTTCCATCTTTCTCGGGAGTGGAGTCGGGTGTCTCGGCTATACCTGTGATTCAAATGTTGAGGCGGCAGGCCTGCCTCATCTTCTCCTCTTTGATGGTGGTGTGAATGATTTGGTGTTCTTCCCTTTGAGTCTCCTCCCTCACTTCTTTACGGATGTTCTTCTTCACCACTTCAACCCATCCTAATTGCTTGGCTTCGAGTTTCCCCTCCATGTCCTTTGTGATCTCCTTGGAGATCTCTTCCTTGATGGTCGTGAGAGTGTTGCCATTGATCTCCACTTCTTCCTTCTTGGTGTTCTTGATGGCCACCAGTTCCACTTTCATCAATGCACTCACCTCCTGCTTGAGTGTGCCATGTTCTCTTGTTCAAGTTTCGTGACCCATACTTCGAGGGCCATGATGTGCCGGTGTAACTTGTTCTCCACCTCATTGAGGTTGGAGTCGGATGTCTTCTTGTTCTCCTTGATTAGTGCCTTCATTGCCATCTCGAGGGCCTCAAGCTTCTCTTGGAGACTCAGAGCCATTCCTCAATATTACTTTGCAGTGCTTCCCACAGGCAGAGAGGCGAGAAAGAGAGAGAGAGAAATAAAAATAAAATCTTAACATCTTCAAAAGGCCAAAATGATCTATGAGACCAAAAAGGTTACAACAATTGGTGGATCTGATACAATGTCTACGTAAGAAAAGCTAACACAACTAAACAACTAACTGAAACTGAAACAACAACTATGGGGAAAAGTAAGGTACTAGGAGCTCCTAATGGATAACATCTAGAAAGGAAAACTCCAGTAGCAAAGGTAAGCATCATATACATCACTATCCAAAGATGTCTCTCATCAGTTGATGGCAGATATCCTCAATGTCCTCCATGGTGAGTACTCTGACTGGACATCTCCCATGCCATGCTAGTATGGTCTTGATCCTCTGGTGTAGTCTCCAACGGTGTCGAGATGGGCCTCTCATCTTGGGGCACCTAGACCGCCCCAGCTCTATAGCCCGATCAATCAGTGTACCTCTAGTGCGGCTATACTCTGGGGCTAGCTGCAATGCCTGCTGGCCTGATTGCTTAAATCTCTGGTCAAAAGAAGTCCATAATCTACCTCTGTAGGTGTCTCTCCCTCTCTGATCCCCTCTCTATGTCTACGCAGCTCTAGCAAGTATAATCCGAGGCATCTCTGATCCTGGTATCTCATGACTCTAGAAAGTGGTCTGAAACCCTCTCTGAACAGGCAGTGAAAACGGCCTCATACCTCATAATATACTGGACAGTGACATATGTAATGTAACTCTGTCTCTGGCTCCATCTGGCACAACTGACAAATCCTAGCCTCAGCTGGTACTCCTCTAAATCTGCTAGTCTCAATCTCTAGCTGGTTTGAGGATGTGCGCATCTGACCAATAGCACAGCTTACCCCATGAGAAAGATGAGTATCCATGTAGCTAGGTCTAATCACAAACCCATCCTCCGTGAGCTGGAGAAGCGGATCTCTAGAGAAAGCCATCTTTGTACCAAGCTCATGTGTCGGATGTATCCATGTCCTCCTAGTGTCCAGGTCCTGCTTGATAAGTCTAGTAATCTCTGCCCGTGTGAGAGAGAGGGAGGGTGCATCCAAGGAGTACTGAAATGGAGATAGCCTATCCATACTAAAGCCATGCAGCTGGAACCAAGCTGTCATCTGTGCATACCAACATGATCCATCTCCCTGTGATGCCAACTGTCGCTCGTGAAGACTCCAGGGCTAAGCAAGCATATATGTCTCTAGGGAGAGCCCAAGTTCTATGTATAAAGGAGACTGATCGAGTGAGTGCCTCTACTACCAATGGGAGGGCAGCCATCTCTACACGGATAATATCATGTGGTACGGAGGCCTTGGCCCTAATCATCCGGGAAATCATAGAAACAAAGGGCCTCTCCATACATCTCCATCCATCAGTGCTACCAGCTCGGTTGTGGTGATCCACTGAGGGTCCCCATATCTCCACTCCATACATCATGGCTGAAGTGACCAAAGTGTCAAAGAGCTAGAGCTTTGTTCGAGGTTTCTAAAACTAAACCTGTGAACACATCCTCTCTAGTCTCCCCAATGCTGCATAAGCTCTAGTCAATCTGGTCTCCGCTGCTCTCCTCAAGGAAAATAGTGGGCCACTAAAAACCACACCAAGGTAAGTATATGCATCTGTATACTCCACTGTCTCTTGACCATATGTAAAAGTGGGTGCTGACCTCCTAACCCACTGTGTTGTGGTGTTAAACACCATCACCTTGGTTTTACCAAGGCTAACAGACAATCCACTGTCCTGTGCAAACGTGTGCAATGCATCCAAATGACGTTGCATCCCCTCTGGAGAATCTGAGATCAACACAATATCATCAGTATACAATAACAACGGAATCCATGTCCCTACTAGCTGTGCTCCTCTGTCACCCTCCCGCTCTACATGTGCTCCTCTGTCACCCTCCCGCTCTACATAGTCCGAAACCTCATCCACATACATCCCAAATAAGGTGGGGGAAAGGGGGCAGCCTTGTTTCACCCCAATAGTGGAGTGAACCATCTCAAATATACCCTGAGTAGTACGTACTTGCTCCATAACTGTCCTGTATAAAGCCATGATTCCCCAAATCAGCTCTGTTGGGCACTCCCATCTCCTGTAGTCTGCGCATCAGCAGTCTGGCTCTCGATACTGTGTCAAAAGCTTTGCAAAAATCCACAAAGCAATAGTAAATCCTCCTGCCATATGATATGCCCTCCTCAATAATAGCTCTGAGTGTCAAGGTATGGTCAAAAGTGGAGAAACCTCTCCTGAACCCTGCCTGCCGCCCTGATGCACGTATGCCCTCTCTCTTTGCCCATCTACTTAACTCGTGCTCAAGAATAGATGCATATAATCTAGCCAATGTGTGACCAATCATGATGGTACGATAATTCCCAGGAAGCATGGGGGGATCCCCTGACTTGAAGATAGGCACAATTGTGGACATATTCCAAGTCTCAGGAAAACCCTCACACATGGCTCGATTAAACATCATAGCAATATCTCTGGCATGAATAAGATCTGCGAGAGAGAGAGAGAGAGAGAGAGAGAGAAAGAAAAGAAAGATATATTAACGTCTACGAGAGGCCAAAGTCAGCCTATGAGATAAAAAATAATACAATTGTGTTCTTTTGGTCATCGGAAGAAAAGAAAAATAAAGAAAAGGAAAAGAAAAGAAAAAGTGTGCATGTGTCTAGATACAACTGTGAATCATCATGGATCAATGGAGCCCATATACAAACAATATAAAGGGGGGTTGGGGATGTGGATGGAGTGCTAAGGCAAGATGCATCTCTATATGCTGAAGGGGTAGTACAAGCATGCTATGCAGATCTATGTCTAACTCCATCCCCAGTGCCATAAGAGGGATATAAGATATCATACATTGCCGCCGATGCTGAGGCTGTGAGTGGCATGAACATGTACCCTGAGTCTGAATGAAAGCGAGCTAGCCTCTCCTGTGTCTCCATCTGGTGTCTCATCCAGATAGCTGCTATCTCTCGGTGAGACGGAGTCGGGGTGCTCTATGTCCAGTCTGTCTAGGTCTCCTCCTGGCTCTCAATTCCTCTGCTCTCTGTGCGGTCACCCCACGTGGTACATCAGCTGGCACTGGCATAGCTCTCTAGAAGAAATCTGTGAGCTGGGACTGTCTCCCACCCCTAGTGGGAGCGGGTGTCTAGAGGAGTCTCTCTCGAGAATTATGAAGCTCTAGTAGTAGTCTGCCAAGCTATCTCGCTGGTCCGAGGCCTCCATCAACTGATGTAGTGAAGAGTGCTCCTCAAACAATCTTGCATATCTATCTCTGACCCCCTAGTGGACTCTACATCTACATACAAAGTGATCCTCAGTCTCCACCTCCTCACGGCACAATCTGCATATCCGCTTGGCTCTAGGAACCCGTGCCGCTCTCCCAACCTCTATCTCTAGCCGATATGATGAGACTCGTTAGCTGTCCAATAGCAACGCGACAGCTGTGTGGCATGTATACATCCATATACCACGGTCGCTGTATAAACCCATCCCCTGAGATGCTCATAAAGTGGTCTCTGTAATACAACATCTTCGGTGGTAGTGGGCTCTCTGGTGTTGTCCATGTCTCCTGTATGTAGCACTACCATATGTCCTGTCTCATCACTCTGTTCCTCTCATTGAGAGAGAGGTAACCCCGTGGAGCAAACTAATCATACTGAAAAGGTGGCAGCCGCTCAATGTCTATCCCATGATGTGAGAACCACTGTAGCATCTGTGCATACCAAGATCTAGTGTGTGTCCAACCTCGGCCAGCTGTCTGGATGCCTCAAAAGCTTGGTGGGATAATCTCTCCGTGGGTATCTCCCTCATCCTGTGTATAAAGGAGATCGTCTGGAACAATGCCTCCACTGCCATAGGTGGTGCAACAAACTCAGCTCGAGCAATGTCATGCGGGACGGATGGTTTGCTGCGTATCATCCTCAAGAGCATCAAGATCTGTGGTCTCTCCAGCTGTACCCATGTGGAGGCTACAAGCCGTGGTGCCCAAACCGCTGCTGCATACATCAAGGCTAGTGTCACTAATGTATCAAAGAGCCACCCCTTCGTGCGGGGTTCCTGAAAATGTGCCTGATGACACTGATGCTCAAGGATAGCAAGAGCTACATACACCCGGGTCAATCTATCTCGGACTGCCTGAGCCATGGAGAAGCGTCGAGCTGAGCTAGTAAATGTGATGCCAAGGTAAACATAAGAGCTCACCACCTCGACCCACCCTCCTGCTAATGTGAGAGTAGTGTGGCTCTTGACTGCGGGTGAGGTGTGGAAGATCATAACCTTGGTTTTCCTAAGGTTCACTGTGACACCCTGCTGTGCGCAAGTCATCGAGAGCCACAAGGTGTCTTTGAAGCCCAACCTACGTGTCCAAGACGATGTCATCAGCATAAAGCATAACATGGACAGTAATACCTGATAGCTCAACCCCAGAGCCTCCTCCCTGTGTGATGTAGTTGACCACCTCATCAATATAGAGCCCAACGAGCGTGGGGGAGAGCGGGCACCCCTGCTTCACACCAATGGTGCTAGCAACTGTGTCGGACAAGCCTCCTGGGCATTGGACTCTCCCAAAGACCTGCTCATATAGCCCTGTATATGCCCCACATCATGTCTAAGGGTATGCCTAGTGTAGTCGCCGAAAGAGGCACTCTCTGGGCACAGTATCAAATGCCTTGCGAAAATCCACAAAGTAGCAATAGATAGTCGGACTCTTCTTTGCCATCCGGATTTGGAACGAAGCAGGTGGCATATTTGTGATTCCTAGCTTTTTGGCCACGTTGCATGATATTGTATTTGTTGTTCATCCTCCATCCAGAATGACACTTGAACTATCTCCCCAAAGATCTTTATGGTCTGAATGGATGTGTCACAGTCCTGGATTGTTTCCACATTCCTACACTCTGAATTTAGATTTTTCATTTCCTGTGCGTGCATCTGCGCCACTCTTTCTATTGGCACTGTGGCATGGACTAGCTTTTGCTTGTAATTTGGGAACTAGATTCAACATTTGGTCCAATGTGATGTTTAGCTTTAGATTGCTGATATCCTCCCCCATAGGTTGTATTCCTTCATGGGGTTTTTGCTCCCCCCCTTCTTCGTGGGCATGCTCTGGCCTTTGTACAATCTTCCTTTTTCTTGCTTTGCTTCTCTTTCTTTTTCCTGGCCTTCCCTTGTCATTTTTCCTATCCGGCCTTGTTCCAAATTTCTTTCCATTTCTTTTTGTGGGGATGCTTCCACTGCTCTGGGCTTTAGTGGGCTCCAGTTGGCACTTCAGCATCCTTTCTTCAGCTATTTTATCATTGCCTAACAACTTCTTGTCTGCTGCAATTTCTGTGCTCTTCTTGACCAAGCTGGTCTTGTCTGGATCTATGTCAGCATGCTCACTCTCAGGAGTAGGCTTTCTTGCATTGTTAGCACCATTCCTTGTGCACTTTGCACCAACTTGGTGATTTTCTCTCGGGCCCTTTGCTGCCCTGCCCACTGTTTTGGCTTATGCTTCTATTCTGGCTGGGAATTCCTACTTTACACTATCTTGACAAATCATTACGATCTTGTCACAACCATCGCTACTGGTGGCTTTTCTTGTTGTTTTCTTGCCCATTCATCTACTTTTACTATATTTACTACTGCATCAGTTCTTGCTGGGTTTGCCTCTCTTTCGGCCTCGCCTCTTTTAGTTCTTGCTTGATGGCATTGTAATATGGGGCAACCGTTTTGTCTATGCCTTGGGGCACTGCAGTAGAAGCATATCAACCCAACTCCCCTCTGTCCAAATCTGTTCAATGGTGGTGAGGTTGTTTTGAGGCTCTGCGGTAACTTGATTGACAGCTGGGACTTGTATCGCATGGCTGCTATTATGTACTTTTCAATTGACACTCTTCCTTTGTATGACCCTGATTGTCACAATTTGTGCACTAGACGTCCCATTTTAGTTCGGATCCTGCATGTCCTTTGGCAAGCTTGGCTAGAGTGGCCTTCAATTCTTCTTGAACATTCACTGCCTACTTCCTGCCTTTCTTATTTTAGTGTTTTCACTCTTCAACATGCGACTCCTGACTAGAATTTGATTCTGAGGTGTGTTCTGTAGAATCTGACTCAGAAGTTTCTTCCTTTGTCTTTTATCCTTCTTTTTCTTCTTGGGGTCTTTGCTTGTTTGCTTGAAGGTCCCCTCACCTCTAGTTGTTCCCGCCACCACTTATTCAAAGGTGAGGGTCTCCAAATCATATGAGGAGGCCACCGCCATCTAGAGTTTTTCCCTCAGTCCTCGCCAGCAGCCACTCCACTACTTTGCGCCAGCCTTTCTTTGGTTTTGTCCTACAGCTACGCCAGCGAGCCCCCACGTCTGTGCCAGCCAGTCACCCGTAGCTTCACCAGCCGCCGTTTCACGTACCCAAGGTAGCTCCTTTGCAGTCGTGAGCTCTCCAAAACCCAACACAAACACCAACCCACGCTCAGCTTCTCTGCAAACCACTGCACTCGCTTTACTCGTCTGTGGGCTGCACTTCACAAGGGAGGCCCCAGCCTCTATGCCATGGCCACACACCCTTCCTATCTCTGCATATACGCGCAGCTGCGCCTTCCTCTGCACTCACCTCTTGTTGCGCCCAAGAGCCCCCAAAAACAACAAGGCAGCCTTGCACCTTTTGTCTACAACCCGCACTTGCCTGCTTTGCCTCTTCACGTGCCTTCTGGAGAGAACCCGCTGGCAGCCATTCAAAACTCCACGCCAACCTTCCAGAAGGCCACGTTCATCCTTGTTTTTATTTATTTTGAAAAATGGCCACCATGCTATTCCTTTTCACACCAAAGCAAAGGCAACCTTGGCACCTTATCTATTAACTGCCCATGCACCTCATGCCTCTTCAAATAGCAACCTTCCAATGCTCACTTATCCTTGGGGACGCATACACATATCCAGACATCCGAGCAATTAATATCATCTCCAGCCGACCATGCTCCGGACAAGCCTGTGCTTCCAGAATTTCATCATTTTTTCCTGCACATACACTTCCATCAAAACCAAAAGCCTGACTGCTGCATCCACGATGCCCACACTGAGTCAATGGGTGCTCCCATGACTTTACCACAACACGAACCTCACTCATGTACACATGTACAAGTTGAGTTTGAGGTTCTGTAAGATCCATGTTCCCACCGAGCAACAGATTTTGGATACTAGCAGCGGAAGTAGCACTTCTCGCGCGGGACAGGGGTCCCACATTCGGGCCTCACCCACGGATATCCGGATAAGAGACTAATCCGTCGGTTGTTCCAAAACCGAACCCGGAAAAACATCCTTTACCGGAAAGCACGGGCGATTCCACTAGGATAACTTTTTACTCTAACGTAGTCAAGATCATTTCTGATCGAGCTGATCCAATTGCATCTATAAGATACTTGGTCAGATCAAGGAAGAAACTTGCACTTGGATCATTGGGATCAACGCTTTTTTCCCCATTCAAGAGGCACAGCCGTTGATTCTTATCCATAGAACAGTTACTATCCGGGATTTATTTTATCTATCGTAAAAACAGAAGTTTGAGTCTCGATTTACGAATCCATTAGTCCAGCCTAACCCCATCCAGTCCCATGGCTTAGCCAACCGCCCAACCACTGTAGTGATGGGATCCAATTAAGAATTTGGTTAGGTTTTGTCCCGGATACCAAGGAAAAGAGTTCCAAGGCCCCCTAGCCGAATGTTCATGCAAAAATAAAACTAGTCACACCACTCACACACCCAATATGAAATTGCCTTTTCACAGATTCAACCAGTTTAAAACAATCCTTTAATAAAACCATAGTATCACTGATCACCATCTTCCAATTTATCCGGTTGATTCTTAATTTTTCCATCATTCCTTCATCAGAGTATCTATGGCATCATTGGCAACTAGGACGCTCACCACCTATCCACTCAGGGGCCGTTTCCTAGTTCCTAGCCCATAATACTCGGCAATATAATCACTTACCAAGATGGACTCTCGTTGAAGATCAGCAAGATCAACCAACAGATCCATATAAAGAGCCATGGACTCATCCGTTGTTGAGGACCAGCAAGGTCAGTCAACCAGATCCATCCCATCTATACATCTACATGCATACATCCATCTCCACATTCACATTCACATCCATACATCTACATCTACATGCATACATCCACCTCCACATTCACATCCACATCTATACATCTACATCTACATGCATACATCCACATCTCCATGCATACATCCACATCCACATTCACGCTCACATCCATACATCTACATCTCCATCAATACATCCACATCCACATCTATACATCTACATCTATATGCATACATCCACATCTCCATTCACATCCACATCTATACATCTAAATGCATACATCCACATCTCCATTCACATCCACATCTATACATCTACATCTACATGCATACATCCACACCTCCATTCACATCCACATCTATACATCTACATCTACATGCATACATCCACATCTCCATTCACATCCATATCTATACATCTACATCTACATGCATACATCCATATCTCCATTCACATCCACATCTATACATCTACATCTATATGCATACATCCACATCTCCATGCATACATCCACATCCACATTCACACTCACATCCATACATCTACATCTACATGCATACATCACATCTCCATGCATAATAAAATTCTTTTAATTAAACTAGGATGATAGTTCCTAGAATATGGTAGGAAATCCTCTTTTCATGCTTTGAATGAAATTATTTCATGTGTAAATTTTTATAAAATTTTTCCATAGCTCCGCTACTATAACTGATAAATTTTGCCATAGCTCCGCTACTATAACTGATAAATCTCAGTTATTTTAAAAGATAGGTTATCTTTAAGGGAATGATTAGAATGATCCCTAATTGGATCATTAACCCTTAATGGATTAAATAAAAAATAATCATAAACTAAAAGCATAGATAAAAAAACTATTAATTTATTCTCAAGCATAGATTAATCTTGGATTAAGGAAAAGCTTTATGAAAAGCTTCATTTGGATTGAGAATGGGTCATGAGTATGACCATTTCTTAAGTGAGAGAGAGAAAAAAACCATTAGAATTAGACATAAATGGAAATTTATGTAATTCTTTACTATCATTAAACAATTAACTTCAATAGCATTCAAAAACCATACCAATTAAGCTTCTCAAGCTTGAGAGGGGTTGAGAAGAGAGAAACATTGAGAAATTATAGAAAAGATCAAAATTCACCATACTTACCTTACAAATTGCTTGATTCTTTATTCACGGTAGAGGCCCCCAACCAATCAATTGGTTTAGTATGTTGATGGAGCCACCAATGGGGATTGAAGAAAGAGAGAAGTGTCAAAAACTAGTGAATTATTAAAGAATTCACAGTTCTTGGCTTAGGTGGAGTAGAGTAACAATGCATAAGACACTATATATTTTTCAACAACAAGGAAAGGCTTCTATTTATAGGAAAAATTGAGCTCCTAACCAAACAAACTGATTCTAGAATTTTCCTAATCAGTTTGGTCACTTTTTGACCATTTTTAGGTTAGTTAAGCTAACTTTTTGGAACTAGACTTGAATGAGGAGAGAGGAGAGATGAAATATCTCAATTTTTATGAGTTTAAAACTCATTCAAGCATGTGAAATATGCACCTCCTTTAAAGAACTCCCCTTCCTTACATATGTGTCAAAATGGAATCATTATACCCAAAATATCTCATATTTTTAATATTGCTCATAGTTTTTTACTAATAAACCTTGTACATTTTCAACTCTTCATCTTATGTGAAATATGCACCTCCTTTAAAAAACTCCCCTTCCTTACATATGTGTCAAAATGGAATCATTATACCCAAAATATCTCATATTTTTAATATTGCTCATAGTTTTTTTACTAATAAACCTTGTACATTTTCAACTCTTCATCTTATGTGAGCATTTACTCATTTTTGGGTATCTTCTTTTACAATTTGGATTTACCTCCTCCCTACACATGGATTGATGCTATTGGCCCATAGGAACCTTAATTGGACCATAATCCAAAAATTTCTAAAAATCTAAACCCTTAGGCTAAGGTTCTTTATACCTATTTCCAATTAATTCCAATTGCACATTGGAAAATTCTTTCTGAATTTCTGTTTCAGGGGAATTCATTTTAATAAGGTGAGATATTTTTCTATCCAAAAATATTCAAAATCTAAATATTCTCTCTCTAGAATATTTTCTCTCTCTAGGTTAAAACAGTTAGAAACAAGGTCTTTATATTTCTGAAGAGGGATTGATTACAGGGAAATATACTGGACATTTTTGAGAGGCTGGGAGAGGAATCTTACATTCTCTCCCACTTGAAAAACGCGAGATGTCCTCATCTCGCAAACTGGGTAATTTCGCAAGATGCACGAATATGAGATTTAGAGAAAAATTTTAATCAAGATTAACCACCAAGAAAAGTCTCAAAGAGAGCAGGATTCAAGATAAGAACAAGATTTAAACTTTATTCATTCTCGAAACATATACAGTAAAGATAGAAGAACTCTTTACACTTCCATAAGCCCGTCCATCATATGGTCACAAAAGCAGCACTCACAAGCTGCGCACGTATAAGGTAACTCATCTATGGAAATAATTCTATTGGTTATTGCCGCACCTATCTCAGTGTGGTATGAGGTGATCTAACAAAAGGACCTCTGAGAAGCAAGCCAAAAACAGGGTAAAGGCATATCTTCTCATGAGGAAGAAAACACGCCAGTAAGACCCGCTCAGAAAACCCAAGATGCCTTGATCTCATGACGCAGTAGTATCGGGGACCCAAACCTAAGGCTTCAATAACCATGGCCAAGCGGACATTGTTACGAAAGTGCTACTGACCCCAGGGTGTTACCCTAGTTATGTCTTGATAGGTCCGCCATTTGGTCTGCGCTACAGAAGTTCCCAAGTGAGGGAAAAGTGAGCACTCATACTGTTCTATAAAATCTTTCTTCACAGACTCTCTTGCGTCTTGAAGGTGAGAAATCATCATGGATAAAACTAATTCCTGTTGCCAAGCCATGAAGGAGATTAAGAAGAAGGGAGATCGATGGAAGTAAGATTACTGTGAGC
This sequence comes from Cibotium barometz, assembly GCF_041138505.1. Taxonomy (NCBI): domain Eukaryota; kingdom Viridiplantae; phylum Streptophyta; class Polypodiopsida; order Cyatheales; family Cibotiaceae; genus Cibotium; species Cibotium barometz. The sequence continues at coordinate 41,375,379 of NC_141075.1, forward strand.
GACAGGTAAAAGTTTCGACTTATATAAAGAAAGGAGCTAGCGTAACTTAGAAGCCAATGGTAACTTGCCACTGATGAAGTTTTACCGTCTTTCCATGATTTGGGTTTGGCACATTTTTCTATAGAAGGCATTAACAATTTTGAGGTGAGGAGATAAAAGAAGTTCGTAAGCTAAATCATCTACTTTCTTTGGTCCACAATATCTGGGAGATAACTTCTTATACTTCCCAAAAGAATTTCTTTTGGGCCGTACTCGAATGAAGACCAAAACCTTGATATCCCAAAGCATCGATTCTCACTTCTGAACTCATTGTTCTGAATCCTTAAAACATGTGGGACTCCTGAGAAGTATTCTGGGGAAAAGGTCTTCCTTTTTTAAATAGAATCTTTCTTTTATATTAGAGAGGGAATAATTATAAGATCAGAAAGGGAGATTCTTGCTCCTATATACCTCGAAGGCTGGGGAGGAATCTTACATTCTACTCCACTTAAAAAAGTACGAGATGTCCTCATCTCGCAAGGTAGAGGACAGCTCTTTTTCTTAAGATCCAATTTTATTCTGGGGTTCCTTATATTCTGGTCAACCCAACAGAACACTGGGATAAATATCCCTTATATAGAACTCATCATTAAATAACAATTCATTTAGATCATATCATTCATATCTTTAACATGATAATGGTCCATTAGACCGAAAAGTTTCCTTCGGAACATTCCTCCACGGAAATTTTAGTCAAGCAAGTTCTCAATTTGACATCCCTTAACTTGATCTACCGGTCAAGTATTAATAGTAGCAATCTGACAGCACAACCCACTAATCTCATAGTGATTTGCTGAATTCATTATCATCATTCTAGTTATGAATATCATCACAGGGACTCGTCCCATTCCTCCTCATTGTGGTTTTGTTCAGATTATTATGTTTCAACTAAATTTCAGAAATCATCATTTTTCAATCAGAATTTTCAATCAGAATCCAAATCAATTCATCAATTCTCAAACAGAATTAAAAATCATATCAACCACATTCAAAATCATCATCTGGATAGCATTAACGCTTATAATTTCAAGTCTTAGATTTACTCGTATATACTGTCAGTAAAGAGCTGCAGTTATACTCTCGGTATATACGGGTAGTCACGGCCCTTGGAATTATAAGGTAAATACCATCATGTCTAGGCCCAAGCAAGTCAGGGATTCTATATAATTGCGGTACTTCCATCTGAAGACCCAATTACCAAATTACGAATTTCAGTTTGAATATCAAATTGTATGAATTATATCACACAATTACAACCTTTTTGTGTTTCTTGATAAATTTTTGACATATTTGGTTTCTCAGTTGATCTTTATTAGCCAAATGCTCTGATACCAACTGTAAGATCCCTGTTCCCACCGAGCAACAGATTTTGGATACTAGCAACGGAAGTAGCACTTCTCGCGCGGGACAGGGGTCCCACATTCGGGCCTCACCCCACGGATATCCGGATAAGAGACTAATCCGTCGGTTGTTCCAAAACCGAAACCGAAAAAACTTCCTTTACCGGAAAGCACGGGCGATTCCACCAGGATAACTTTTTACTCTAACGTAGTCAAGATCATTTCTGATCGAGCTGATCCAATTGCATCTATAAGATACTTGGTCAGATCAAGGAAGAAACTTGCACTTGGATCATTGGGATCAACGCTTTTTTTTCCATTCAAGAGGCACAGCCGTTGATTCCTATCTATAGAACAGTTACTGTCCGGGATTTATTTTATCTATCGTAAAAATAAAAGTTTGAGTCTCGATTTACGGATCCATCAGTCCAACCTAACCCCATCCAATCCCATGGCTTAGCCAACCGCCCAACCACTGTAGTGATGGGATCCAATTAAGAATTTGGTTAGGTTTTGTTCCGGGTACCAAGGAAAAGAGTTCCAAGGCCCCCTAGCCGGATGTTCATGTAAAAATAAAACTAGTCACACCACTCACACACCCAATATGAAATTGCCTTTTCACAGATTCAACCAGTTTAAAACAATCCTTTAATAAAACCATAGTATCACTGATCACCATCTTCCAATTTATCTGGTTGATTCTTAATTTTCCCATCATTCCTTCATCAGAGTATCTATGGCATCATTGGCAACTAGGATGCTCACCACCTGTCCACTCAGGGGCCGTTTCCTAGTTCTTAGCCCATAATACTCGGCAATATAATCACTTATCAAGATGGACTCTCGTTGAAGATCAGCAAGATCAACCAACAGATCCATATAAAGAGCCATGGACTCATCCGTTGAGGACCAGCAAGGTCAGTCAACCAGATCCATGCCCGCTTTCAGAAAACAACTCTTACTCCTTGTTCCAATATCTTCCTCGACGCACGCGTGGGTATCCTAGGCGACCCATAGCCCGAGCACCGTATGGTCAGCATCCTCTAGGATCCTTCGCGCAGGTGACCTAGCGCTTCACTCATAGGCCGCTTCCTTGGCCCCTCATCCACCGTACACCGGAAGCTCACCATTTTAATCGCACCGAGGCTGGTCAAGACCTCGGCCGACCTTGCTACGCGAGACGTCATCCATTGACTCTCCGTCAGCAGTTGCAACTTTATCAGTTAGGTCTCCACGACCTTAATCACAAGATGGTCAAAATGCTTTCCCAGCATTCTTGACATAAAACAGTCATTTACAAATAGCATTTACAAACAGTCATTTACAAACAGTCATTTACAAACAGTCACAAAATACAGTTTCTATATTAACTCTCATTTTTCCACATTATCCCTCATCAACCCACATTACTTATTCCACATTCCATTTATATGTGTACTCATCCAAACACATCATTTTCCATCTCTTCACTTTAGATTCCTTCACATCACATATCATATATTCACATCCATACATCTACGTCTATATGCATACACCCACCTCCACATTTTCATCCACATCTATACATCTACATCTACATGCATACATCCACATCTCCATTCACACCCACATCTATACATCTACATCTATATGCATACATCCACATCTCCATTCACATCCACATCTATACATCTACATGCATACATCCATCTCCACATTCACATTCACATTCACATTCACATCCATACATCTACATCTACATGCATACATCCACCTCCACATTCACATCCACATCTATACATCTACATCTACATGCATACATCCACATCTTCATGCATACATCCACATCCACATTCACGCTCACATCCATACATCTACATCTACATGCATACATCTACATCTCCATCAATACATCCACATCCACATCTATACATCTACATCTACATGCATACATCCACATCTCCATTCACATCCACATCTATACATCTAAATGCATACATCCACATCTCCATTCACATCCACATCTATACATCTACATCTACATGCATACATCCACACCTCCATTCACATCCACATCTATACATCTACATCTACATGCATACATCCACATCTCCATTCACATCCATATCTATACATCTACATCTACATGCATACATCCACATCTCCATTCACATCCACATCTATACATCTACATCTACATGCATACATCCACATCTCCATGCATACATCCACATGCATACATCTACATCTACATGCATACATCCACATCTCCATGCATACATCCACATCCACATTCACACTCACATCCATACATCTACATCTACATGCATACATCACATCTCCATGCATAATAAAATTCTTTTAATTAAACTAGGATGATAGTTCCTAGAATATGGTAGGAAATCCTCTTTTCATGCTTTGAATGAAATTGTTTTATGTGTAAATTTTTATAAAATTTTGCCATAGCTCCGCTACTATAACTGATAAATCTCAATTATTTTAAAAGATAGGTTATCTTTAAGGGAATGATTAGAATGATCCCTAATTGGATCATTAACCCTTAATGGATTAAATAAAAAATAATCATAAACTAAAAGCATAGATAAAAAAACTATTAATTTATTCTCAAGCATAGATTAATCTTGGATTAAGAAAAAGCTTTATGAAAAGCTTCATTTGGATTGAGAATGGGTCATGAGTATGACCATTTCTTAAGTGAGAGAGAGAAAAAAACCATTAGAATTAGACATAAATGGAAATTTATGTAATTCTTTACTATCATTAAACAATTAACTTCAATAGCATTCAAAAACCATACCAATTAAGCTTCTCAAGCTTGAGAGGGGTTGAGAAGAGAGAAACATTGAGAAATTATAGAAAAGATCAAAATTCACCATACTTACCTTACAAATTGCTTGATTCTTTATTCACGGTAGAGGCCCCCAACCAATCAATTGGTTTAGTATGTTGATGGAGCCACCAATGGGGATTGAAGAAAGAGAGAAGTGTCAAAAACTAGTGAATTATTAAAGAATTCACAGTTCTTGGCTTAGGTGGAGTAGAGTAACAATGCATAAGACACTATATATTTTTCAACAACAAGGAAAGGCTTCTATTTATAGGAAAAATTGAGCTCCTAACCAAACAAACTGATTCTAGAATTTTCCTAGTCAGTTTGGTCACTTTTTGACCATTTTTAGGTTAGTTAAGCTAACTTTTTGGAACTAGACTTGAATGAGGAGAGAGGAGAGATAAAATATCTCAATTTTTATGAGTTTAAAACTCATTCAAGCATGTGAAATATGCATCTCCTTTAAAGAACTCCCCTTCCTTACATATGTGTCAAAATGGAATCATTATACCCAAAATATCTCATATTTTTAATATTGCTCATAGTTTTTTACTAATAAACCTTGTACATTTTCAACTCTTCATCTTATGTGAAATATGCACCTCCTTTAAAGAACTCCCCTTCCTTACATATGTGTCAAAATAAAATCATTATACCCAAAATATCTCATATTTTTAATATTGCTCATAGTTTTTTTACTAATAAACCTTGTACATTTTCAACTCTTCATCTTATGTGAGCATTTACTCATTTTTGGGTATCTTCTTTTACAATTTGGATTTACCTCCTCCCTATACATGGATTGATGCTATTGGCCCATAGGAACCTTAATTGGACCATAATCCAAAAATTTCTAAAAATCTAAACCCTTAGGCTAAGGTCCTTTATACCTATTTCCAATTAATTCCAATTGCACATTGAAAAATTCTTTCTGAATTTTTGTTTCAAGGGAATTCATTTTAATAAGGTGAGATATTTTTCTATCCAAAAATATTCAAAATCTAAATATTCTCTCTCTAGAATATTTTCTCTCTCTAGGTTAAAACAGTTAGAAACAAGGTCTTTATATTTCTGAAGAGGGATTGATTACAAGAAAATATACTGGACATTTTTGAGAGGCTGGGGGAGGAATCTTACAGGTTCTCACAAAACTTCACACACCGCTGCCCAGTATACTATGAGATCCACGAGAGGTTTCACTGTCTATTTCGTGAGGGATTTGGTCCACTCTACAGGATCATTGACTTCCAAGACCAGCGCTGCCTAGGCCTCTTCCTACTTGAGCTCCACAGACACAGGGACGCCTTCTTGAGAGAGCTTCAGCCCCAACCACCCACCCCCTCCCTCGCCAGCCAACCATCAACAGTTTCTTCTGGACCCAGGAGGTGGAGGACACCGACATAGTGGATCTTTTGGACCCTCCACGAGCTGCTCTATATCTACCTCGCCCGAGAGGAGTTACCTCGGACCGAGCCTCTGCACTCCAACGTGCCTGATGTCCTCGGGCCCCCCGTCAGCGCCATGATCACCTCATCAAGTTCCAGATCCAGGACATGCTACACTGCCCATGGAGCTAACTTTCCACGTGACATAGCTGAGGGAGACCTCTCAGCCATACTCATTAGCCCCATGATTGATATTTTGGAGAGTAGTATACCATCTACTCAAAGCCGATGTTGCTCTCATGTTTCTATGTTCTTAGTATTCCATGATGAGTTTCCATGGACAGTTTTGTATCTTCCAGTGAGATAGCTATGTTTAAGTTTTCTTTCTGTTTTATTTTCCATTCCATGATGAGATATGCCATGGACATTATTGTATCACTTTGGTCTCATAGGCCCATTGGGTCTTTAGTAGACACTTAATCTCTCTCTCTCTCTCTCTCTCTTACACAGACATTGTATCAGATCCACCGATTGTTGTAACCTTTTTGGTCTCATAGGTCATTTTGGCCTTCTGAAAACGTTAATATATCATTTCATTTCTCTCTCTCTCTCTCTCTCTCTCTCTCTCACACACACACACACATGCCCTATGCTCTGCCTACCGTCGCTGCTCTCTGCTCTGTTCATGCCAATGCCGCCCACTACTCTGGCGACCGCCCCCTCTGGCCCTATTCCGTTTCCGCCCTCGGCTCTGTTGAACTGTTCACTGTCATTGCCTCTGATGTGTCTGTCATCGCCCTCTGGTTCTGTTCTGTTTCTGCCTTGGCTCCCTTTGCTGACCGCCCTCTGGTCGTGTTTCGTGTTGCCTGCCCTCTACTCTGTCTGTTGCCGCCGCCTTGTGGCCCCGTTTCGTTTCTACCTCGGCTTTGTTTGCACCATCTGGTCGCGTTCTGTGCCGTCCGCCCTCTGCTCTATCAGCTCAAGCCTCTAGTATTGTCGAATGTCCATCGTCGCCACCCTTTGCTCTGTCCACAACCACCGCTCTCTAGTTCTGTTCTATTTCTGCCTTGTCTCTATCTTCCAACCGCCCTCTAGTATCATTCCGTGCCAGCCGCCCTCTGCTCTGTCCACCCATGGCCTTATGTCCTGTTTCATTTCCTCCTTGACTCTATCCCGCTGCCCTCCTCTGGTCGTGTTTTCTGTGTGCCACCCGCCCTCTGCTCTGTCTACTCAAAGCCTCCAGTATTGTAGAATGTCCCTACCCCGGACCAATCGTTGAATGCTAAACCATAAGCCACTCCCGCCCTTACCCTATATTCTACCGTGTCCTTGACCACAGTTTGAGCTAGGTGATTGTGACAATGGTGCTCCCTCTTGAAGACAGAGTGAACAAGATCAAAGAACAGGCTAAGAAGGCCCTTTTAGAGTGAAAGAAGCTGATAGATAGAACATTGAACCAACATCAAAAGGAGATTCATGCTGTCAAGACTAAGATCCAAGGCAAAGAGGAAATGTACAAACATTTGCAATATGAGATGAGACAAGAGATGGAAGCCCGGAAGGATGTATGCCTGACTGCATGCATGGAGAAATGTATGGAATGATACAAGGAAGAGATGCACAAGTATGGTAAAGAGGAAGGAGAGCTAGCTATACACAAGAAGCCCTTGCTCTAGAGATTGCCCAGTTGTGAGACGTTAATGCCAAACTTGAGGCGGAACCAGAGAAGGCTAAGAATGCAATCACAATAGAGATTTAAGACGCCAAATCAAGATTCTGAGAGGAGCATGCAAGCCTCCAAAAAGACATGGAAACTTCCATTTGGGTTGAGGTTGTGAAAAAGAAAAAAATAGTCCACATCCTAAATGCCACATCCATCATGACGGCCACGCTTGAGGAAGAGCAGCTTTGATAAACTAGGGTTCTACATATGTGAATAATAGGCTTCCAAGCGGGAAACTCAACAAAAGAGGATGGTGAGATTTTATGTAGACATATGGGCCTCACTAACACCCCTTTTGTAGATGCTTGGCAAGCCATGAAGGACTTGACGAGAGAGAGGCCTCTCCTCCTCAAGTTCAAAGATACGGAGTCTTGTTTGGCTTTCTTGAAGGAAAGGGCCACCCTCCAAACCACCAAAATATACCTTAGAGATGACCTCATCCCCTATAGGTGGAGCACAAGAAAGCCGAGTTAACTCCCTAAGGAGGATTAACTCCCCTATGTGAGGCCGCTAGGGGCTCACTCCACCACCACTTGTGTTACCCAAGTGGAGATTCAAAAGCTAGGTGAAGAGAAAAGAAGGAGGGAGTTATTGACAGCTCTACCTTCACTCAATGCCAACATGCATGCAAGAGGGATCTTTGTAGAGAGACAAGAGAAGGGAGAGGAGAAAAAAAAGCTAGATTAACACCATCCAAAACATGCATACACAACAATCAAGTGACAACACAAGCAAGCAACCACAAGTGAGAGAGAGAGAGAGAGAGAGAGAGCAAGATTCAATTGAGACAAATGGGATTGTCCCTTTTCATATTCCACAAAATTTCTTATATACATGAGCTCACTTTTTACAATGGCCAACTGCCCATTTACAATTGGGGGCCCAAAACTAGCTTTCTAGCTCTATGTACATCTCATTCCTATGACTAAAATTACACAATATGTAAGCTCGATCATCCCATATCTCTTTTATCAATAAGTGCCTTGCGCAGTTACAAAAGGATAAAATACAAGAAGCGTGACCATGTTTGAAAAATGATGTTAACCAAAGTGGTTAATATACCCTCCTCCCTAATTCAAGTCCATCCTCGAAGCTAGCAATGGATCTATTGGTAGTAGATCAAATAGATCTAGACAAATTTGCGTCATGAGGTAGGACGTGGGGAGGCTTAATGGAAGACATGGTAGCTTATCCAAAATATTATCTCCATCATATCTTTGAATGTTTGGAGGTGCCAGGCCGGCATCCACTGGATGTACTCGTAGTAGCCAAATAGCTACTTTAATGTTGGCCCTTTGTTGATGTCAAAGGCCAAGCCTTGAGTGCCTTCATGGTAATGACTCCAATTTGGGAACGTTTCTAGCAGCGTGATGATTAGATTGAAGAATCTGATGGTGGTGACCAACGCAGGATCTAGTGCCTCATTGAAAAGAGGCAGGGGGGAAGAGAGCTTGAGCTCTTGCAAGCACACACACACTCACAAAACCCTAATAGAGAACACACAAGGTGAGAGGCTAAAAATCTTCTTCTTCTCTACTCAACACTCAACACACCATATACAAAGATAAGAGTACACATAATATGAAAGGTACTCAACCAAATACATACAAGGGTTCTCTATAGTGTGAACCCAACTAAATGAGCTGGCGCTATAACTATGCCAGTCTCTAGAATGACTGTCGCACAGCCTGTCATCCCACTGGCCACATATCACCCAAGATCTCACCAACCATGCCAGTGGTGTAAGTGTGGGGCCTATCCCCCAGGCGGGTCAGTGTCCATCGCCTCACTAGACGAGCTCGATATCTCAACACTCTCCCTCGAGCTCAACTCCATCTCATGTACACCAAGTGAAGCTCTGAATCTGCAGAGCTTCTCTGTACCCAATGCTTTGGTGAAGATGTCAGCTATGTAACATACCCATCTTCATTAATAAAGAAATGTTCATGTAATAGATAAATTTATGAGTTTTTATGATATAAAAATCAATGATTTTATTATTTGTCATTTCTACTTAGAATCTTCAAATTTTGAGCCCAAATTTGGAATCTGCGCACGATTTTACCCTAATATAGGATTTTACAGCATCCAAAACGGACACCGGATCAAGCTTATACGCAAATTTCAGTCATTTTAGTTAAAAAGTGACGACCTTTAAACCTTAATAAATGCACGACCGGGCGTCCGATTGATGAACGGTCTGAACCCCAACGACCAAGAGAACCTCCCGGACAAAAAAAATTTCACTCTCCGAGGCGGTCCGGTATGCAAATCGAGGCAGACGTCCCAAATTTGGGTACCCACCCTAAAAAATTAGACCATACACACTTACTAGGGTGCCCGTACGATGGCCGCCCAAGAACCAAAGGACGAGCGCCCACTGTGTGGTCCACACGTACCCCTACATGGACACCCATGCTACCCCAGACCAGATAAGGTACATGCGTACCACTCCTTTCCCTGACAAACTGACACCGTACCTTTCCCCTAGACCCATGCAGGCCACTGATCCATAGCATTTGATGGTACAACCGTCCTTTTGTCCTTGCTTTGTGTAGTGCCCGTACCCTCACCCCTCAGCTATATAAACCCTCGGGGTGCTCCACAAGCATCACGCATTTCTGTGCAGCGTATGCCTTGTTGTACCGTCGTCCGTCCCTGTGTAGCGTACTTGCTGCTGCAGTACAGCCGCCCCTCTCACACCCCCTCATTTGCCTCTTTTCAGATAAGCTAATTTTCCTCCATCCCCCTCTTGCTAGGAGGTAGTGTCCTTAACTCTTCCCCCCATGTGAATAGACTTACAGCAGCCCTCACAGCCCTTCTCCACGTTTTTGGTCTTAAGGACATCTCACAATTCCCCCCCCCATTTGCGTAGACTTTAATAAGGGATTTTTGCCTTTAGAAAGGGTTCAACTATAGTCTTTTGCTCATACGGTGAGCAAACGATCTCAAAATTGAGATCCCGACCGAAGCGTTTCGATCGCAGCAGCGATCGAAACGACAAGACGCCATCCAAAATGGCCCCAACCCAGAAACGTCAGAATATTGCCGGAGCACGCAATAACGAAATTAGGGAAGATGCTCCCGATGTGGCTCCAACCCTCCCTCTTCAAGCTCCTCAAGGAAATGGTGGCCAGGTTAGCTTGGTTATATTTTAAAGAAGCATTTTTTTTATGTTAGTGCTAATAAATGTGTATCTTTTCCTTTTAAAATAATGACATAAAATTGTATGAAGTTATGAATTGTGTGATGATGTATTTAATAAATTGCATTGAAATTGTTATCTTTAAAGAGTGCAAGTTTTTCCTGGCTTCAACGCTAACTCCGTTCCGTGCTTGTGTAGCCGGGCGGCGTCGTTAGCAAAGCCCGAGATTGGCCCAAGGTATCCCTCATACCATTGGGAGAATAAGGTTCGCCGATTGAGGCGAGAGGTTATGATGCTGCCTAGTTCTGAGGGCCCAGGCTAGTGCAGTGAATAAGCCCACCCTAGTGTGCAGACATCCCTCTCTGAGGGGTGGGAGGATCGAGCGATGGAGCCTGAGAGGGCGACAAGCTAGCTTGAGTCCTCGCCAGCCCGACGATGAGGTGTATGGTCCCACAGGGTTTTGGCCAGGGAAGGCCGAATTCTAGATCATCGGGGCAGAATAAAGGAAAAGAATAAGAGAGCCGGTTTGGCTTGTATGGAATTGATTCATGTATCAACTTTTTATATATATATCTTGTCTTTGGCATGATTGTATTGTGTAAAAAGGCTGTTTTAACAAACCTTGTGAAAAGGGCCGTAATTAACGAACATGTTTATTTATGTCAAATAGTGTGGTAGGATTAATTAGAAAATAAATTGATGCGTGAGTAGGGTGGAAAGTGGGAGGATGGATGCCCCGATGGCACCATCCTCTACGGACGGGTGGACCCGATTAGTCGGGTAGCTTTCCAACAGATTAAGTGAAAGCCCTACGCTAGATAATTAGGTTCTTGGGCAACTCTATTCTAGAAGACTAGGTCAGCGGGCTATGCCTTGCATGGATGAGGAAAAAAGCGTTGCCTCTAGAAATCAAGTCTAGTAGTTGCCCAATTTATGATAAATTACCCTATGGGTGATTTGACTTTTAAAAGATCACGCTTCCCTTGTGGGATAGGACGAGGTCTTACCTATGAATCGTATCCTTGAATCTCTACATGGTCAAGGTGTCGATAAATAGGAAATTTTCTCCAAGTTAAGACTTAGTGGACTATCTTAAGTGTTTCTCCTATTTTAGAAGGGGGAACCTTACAAGCTACCTGATCCTGTGTGCTGACATAAACAAGGTCAAGGTCTCCTGCCAAGACCTTCTCTCTGACAAAATGGTAGTGGACCTCTATATGCTTCGTGCGAGCATGAAAAACTGGGTTTTTGGCCAACTGTATACTGCTAATGTTGTCACAGAAAATGACAACTTGTCTATCCACCCACTGATAGACCCAAATCTGCAAGTAGCTTTCTCAACCAAGCTACCTCACATGCTGCCGTAGCAGCTCCTCTGTACTCGGCCTCTGTACTGGATAGGGCAATCGTAGGCTGCTTCTTGCTGCTCCAAGTCACAGCAGCACTCCCCAAAGAAAACATGAAGCCACTAGTAGATCTTCTATCTGAGATACTACCAGCCCAATCAGCATCTGTGTACCCATGTACACATATCTCTGTCCCACTTTTATAAAACAGTCCACAATGTGGTCTTTATATCAGATGGATGTAAAGAATGCATTCTTGCATGGGGATTTGCAAGAAGAGGTGTATATGTTGCAGCCACCTAGTTATGAGGATGTGAGTCACCCCGAGTATGTTTGCAGGTTGAAGAAAGCCTTGTATGGCTTAAAACAAGCACCAAGAGTATGGTCTGACAAGATTTCTGAATATCTCGTCACTATTGGCTTTCATGTAGCCAATGCAGATTTCTCGCTGTATGTGAGACATGGTGATAGAGGGGTTGTGCTTGTTGTCATCTATGTAGATGACTTGATCATTACGAGGGACCATGATGCAGAGATCTTTGATGTAAAGATCTTGCTTAGACAGAAGTTTGAGATGAAGGATCTGGGGGAGCTCAGATATTTCTTGGGCATTGAGGTGATTAGGTCACCACATGGTATTAGATTACTACAGAGACAATATGGCTTGGACATATTGTCCAAGTATGGTATGACAGGCTGTAAGCCTATTTCCGTGCCATTGGATCAGAATGGCAAGTTGAGTGCAGATTCAGGAGAGATCTTGGAGGATCCTACTATGTATAGATGCATAGTAGGAAGTTTGATCTACATGACGATCACCAAACCAGATTTGAGCTATAATGTTGGGTTGGTGAGTCAGTTTATGCAGGTTCCACGAAAACCGCATTTGGATGCATTGAGACGCATACTGAGGTATGTGAGGTCTACTTTGCATTGGGGACTGTGTGGAGAGGAGAGACTCAAAAAGTACAAGAACAAACTCTTGCTTATTAAGTTGTTTATGAATACAACTAGGCTTTGCTCACATACAAAATGCCTCATGAATACAACTAGGCTTTGCTCACATACAAAATGCCTCATGGCGTCACCTTTAAATAGGTGAGCAAGTGGACCTCAAGTCTATTCACACTGACACCCTTCTACATAACCTTAGTCTCTTAATGAAAAGATGCAGGGGGGAAGAGAGCTTGAGCTCTTGCAAGCACACACACACACTCACAAAACCCTAATAGAGAACACACAAGGTGAGAGGCTGAAAATCTTCTCCTTCTTCAGTCAACACTTAACACACCATATACAAGAATAAGAGTACACACAATATGAAAGGTACTCAACCAAATACATACACGGGTTCTCTATAGTGTGAACCCGACTAAATGAGCTGGCGCTATAACTATGCCAGTCTCTAGAATGGCTGTCACACAGCCTGTCATCCCACTGGCCGCATATCACCCAAGATCTCACCAACCATGCCAGTGGTGTAAGTGTGGGGCCTATCTCCCAGGCAGGTCATCAGTGTCCACCGCCTCACTAGACGAGCTCGATATCTCAACACTCCCCCTCGAGCTCAACTCCATCTCATGTACACCAAGCAAAGCCCTGAATCTGCGGAGCTTCTCTGTACCCAATGCTTTGGTGAAAATGTCAGCTACCTGATCCTCTGTGCTGACATAAACAAGGTCAAGATCTCCTACCAAGACCTTCTCTCTGACGAAGTGGTAGTGGACCTCTATGTGCTTCGTACGAGCATGAAAGATTGGGTTCCTGGCCAACTGTATACTGCTAATGTTGTCACAGAAAATGACAACTTATCTATCCACTGATAGACCCAAATCTGCAAGTAGCTTTCTCAACCAAGCTACCTCACATGCTGCCATAGCAGCTCCTCTGTACTCGGCCTCTGTGTACTGGATAGAGCAACCGTAGGCTGCTTCTTGCTGCTCCAAGTCACAGCAGCACTCCCCAAAGAAAACATGAATCCATTGGTAGATCTTCTATCTGAGATACTACCAGCCCAATCAGCATCTGTGTACCCATGTACACATATCTCTGTCCCAGTCTCGTAGAATAGTCCACAATACAAAGTAGACTTCACATACCTCAGTATGCGTCTCACTGCATCCAAATGCGGTTTTCGTGGAACCTACATAAACTGACTCACCAACCCAACAGCATAGCTCAAATCTGGTCTGGTGATCGTCATGTAGATCAAACTTCCTACTATGCACCTGTACATAGTAGGATCCTCCAAGCTCTCTCCTGAATCTGCACTCAACTTGCCATTCTGATCCAATGGCACAGATCCAAACTTCCTACTATGCACCTGTACATAGTAGGATCCTCCAAGCTCTCTCCTGAATCTGCACTCAACTTGCCATTCTGATCCAATGGCACAGAAATAGGCTTACAGCCTATCATACCATACTTGGACAACATGTCCAAGCCATACTGTCTCTGCAGTAATCCAATACCATGGGGTGACCTAATCACCTCAATGCCCAAGAAATATCTGAGCTCCCCCAGATCCTTCATCTCGAACTTCTGTCTAAGCAAGATCTTTATATCAAAGATCTCTGCATCATGGTCCCCCGTAATGATCAAGTCATCTACATAGATGACAACAAGCACAACTCCTCTATCACCATGTCTCACATATAGCGAGAAATCTGCATTGGCTACATGAAAGCAAATAGTGACAAGATATTTAGAAATCTTGTCAGACCATGCTCTTGGTGCTTGCTTTAAGCCATACAAGGCTTTCTTGAAACTGCAAACATGCTCGAGGTGACCCACATCCTCATAACCAGGTGGCTGCAACATATACACCTCTTCTTGCAAATCCCCATGCAAGAATGCATTCTTTACATCCATCTGATGTAAAGACCATTGCTTTGACGCAACCACTGCTATCACAACTCTCATCATTACCATCTTGGCAACTGGGCTAAAAGTTTCCTCATAATCAATCCCATATGTCTGCGCATATCCTTTGGCTACCAATCTACCCTTGTACCTGTTTATGCTTCCATCACTGTTATGTTTAACTTTGTACACCCACTTGCATCAAATGGCTTTCTTGCCTTCAAGCAATTGCACTAAATCCCAAGTTTCATTTCCATATAGTGCATCCATCTCCTCATCCATAGCTTTCTCCCAACACACATTTCCAACAGCCTCATCAATGCATGTGGGTTCTACAACCTGCACAACCTTTGCCATATATGCATAGTGATGTGCCACATAACCATCATATGTAAATCTCTGCATAGGGTTCTTCACTCTCCCTGATCTTCGCAACTTTTTATTCATGGCTTCCATAGCCTTCTTTACACCAGGTGTTCTCATAGTTGGGATCCCAAGCTCCTCATCAAGGCTCATATCTGAGCCACTAGACTCTCCATCAACATGAGAATGCCCTGCAGAAATGTCAGGCATACCAAGGGGCTCAACCACTTTCTCTTTTCCTTTACGTGATGTACTAATCACATTTGCAGGACTGGTATTATGACGCAGCCTGCCACTCCATGGTCTATCAATAGACCCACTAGATGAGGACTCTCTTGTTCCACTCAAAGACTGTGATTGATAACATCCCTGCTTACCCTCAACTCACGTGTAGCAGGGTTATAACACCTGTATCCCTTTTGCTCAAGGGAGTATCCAATAAACACACATTTTTTAGCTTTTGGATCCAGCTTAGTTCTCAGCTCATCTGGCACATGCACATATGCAATGCATCCAAAGACTTTCAGATGAGACAAATCTAGCTTTTTGCCAGTAAACCTCTCCTCTGGAGTTACATCATGTATGGTTGCAGTTGGAGTCCTGTTCATAATGTATACTGCTGTAGAAACAACCTCAGCCCAATAGCTATGCGGCATATTTTTCTCTTCCATCAATGCTCGCGTAATCTCAGCAATGTGCCTGTTTTTCCACTCAGCAACTCCATTTTGCTGCGGAGTGTATCTGCATGTAAACTGTCTCCGAATACCATTCTTCTTCAAAAATTCAGAGAACTCATTGGAGAAGTACTCTCCCCCTCCATCTGACCTTAGGCACTTTACATATTTCCGTGTTTGCTTTTCAACCAAAACTCTGAAATTCTGAAAGTGAGTGAACACCACTCTTCTCCTTCATGAAATATACCCACACTTTCCTTGTGTGGTCATTAATAAAAGTCACATAATACCTGCAGCCTCCCATAGATATGGTCTTCGTAGGACCCCATACATCTGAATGCACAACATCTAGTGCATTTCTGCTCACATATCTGTTACGTGGAAACACATGCTTTGTTTGCTTCCCAAATTGGCATGCTTCACATATTTTCTGCATACCTTCCACTTTAAATTTTGGCAGCCCTATCACAATTCCTTTTGTCTGCATAGACCTCAATCTCTGCACATTTACATGTCCAATCCTTTTATGCCAAATGTCTGTGTCTGCAATAATTCCTGAACCATTTGCAAACATCGCAGCACTCATTTCAGGCATGTCTACATTCAATGTAAACATTCTGCCCACTCTGTTGCCTTTTGCAACCAACCTGCACTTGTCTTTAAAGTCTTCAACATAACAACCATCAGGGTTAAACCGAACCTGCAAACCCTGCTCAATCATCTGGCCAACTGAAACCAGATTCTTTGTTATGTTTGATATATGAAGTACATCTGCAAGGTACTTCACTTTGCCATCCTGCATCTCCAACATGGGCAGTTGGATGAGCAGTGTCATCCCCTGTTTCCACAAAACCTGGTCTTTCCGGGTTTTTCATCTCTTTGAACCACTCCCCATGACTTGTCATGTGGTTTGAAGCACCTGAATCCACATACCATACATTATCTTTTTGTGCTACATCAACATTTTCAGACATGGCATTCACGACATGCTGCATAACAAACAACCTTTCATTATCCTCATTATTTCTACTTGAGGATGCATAGTTGTTTTACTGCACTTTCCCATTTTACATGTCAGCCTGCTTCTTATAACATTCTGCCTGCACATGTCCAGGCTTACCACAATAATAGCATTCACGTGCATCATTATACTGCCTTTGCCAATTTCCACGGCCTCTTTGACTCCCCCTGCCTCTGAATTTGCCTCTTCCACCTGCGTGTTGTTGTTGTTGTTGTTGATTCTGGGACTGTTGTTGTTGCTGCTGCTGCTGGCCATAATTTTGATTACCTGTTCGGCCATCTCCTTGATCGCGTCCATGGCCTCCTCTACCTCGTCCTCTTCCTGAACTCGTGTAGAAGGCCTGTTGCACTGTTCCTTCTCCTATTAGTAGGTCTGCAACTTCTTCTCCTTCCACAGGTAGCAAAAATAGGTCTGAGAAGGCTCTTGATGATAAAGGCAAGAAAAAGATCAGGTGCAACTATTGTAAGGCAACTGATCATGTCATTAAGAATTACCCTAAGCTAAAGGCTAAAGAGGCAAAGAAGAAAGAGTCAAATGCAGCCACAATAGCGGATGCTTCTACAAATGCAAATTCTGCAAATGTTGTGCAGGATACAAGATGGGCGTTTAGCGTGTATTGCCAGTATGACCCATCTATACATGATGCATGTTTGGCAGTTTCTGTTGACTCTAATGTATGGTATTTTGACAAAGCACATTACCTCGCATCGTGATATGTTCACTTGTCTCTTGAGGCTATCTCTAATGGGAATACTGTCACATATGCCAATAATGCTTCTTACCCAGTGAAGGGCATTGGTAAAATTATGCTTACTACTGCAAATGGCAGTGCTTTCACACTTTCAAATGCTTTGTATGTGCCAGGGATAAAAAAGAATCTATTGTCTGTCTCTATGCTTGCTAGACTTGGATTTGTAGATAAATTTGTGGATGACAGATGTATTGACTTCTGGTGATACGATTATTGCATCTGGCACCTTGTTTCATGGGTTGTATAGGCTCAATTCTTATGACAAGTGTGTGGAAGATTCAGCAATTGCAGTTTCTGATGAAAAGGCAGTTTCAGATGCAAAACTATGGCATGCTCGTTTTGGTCATCTAAACTTTGCTAGTTTGCTGCGTTTGCAGAAATTTGATATGTTTGCTTCATTGCCCCCTGTTGAGGCACCATTGAAACATGTTTGTGAAGGCTGTATTTTGGGCAAAATGCAACGTTCTGTGTTTCCAAAGGATGGTTCTGTGCAGGCCACTCGCAAATTGCAACTTGTACATAGTGATGTATGTGGGCCTATGCAAACTCCGTCATTTGGTAAACACTTGTACTCCGTGACTTTCATTGATGATTACTCAAGGCATGCATGGGTATATCCACTAAAGGCAAAGTCCGAAGTGATTTTGTGCTTCAAACAATTTTTGCTTATGGTTAAAAATGTATCCAATTGTACTGTGGGCACCCTTCGTTCTGATCGAGGGGGGGAGTACATGTCTAAAGAGTTTGATGCATTTCTGGCTAGTCGTGGGATAAAACACCAATGTACAGTGCCGTATACCCCTCAAAAAAATGGTGTTGCTGAGAGAAAAAACAAGTCACTTATGGAGATGGCATGATGTATGGTCAAGAGCCAAGCTTTGCCACATGCGTTTTGGCTTGAGGCTATCATGTGTGCTGCATATGTACTCAACAAGTGTCCCACTAAGCAGTCTGTTACTCCATACGAAGCTTGGCATGGCAGGAATCCTTCTATTGGTCACTTGCGTGTCTTTGGTTGCTTGGCCTATACTTTAGTGCCTGTGCAACAACGTAGAAAATTGGATGATAAGGCTGTCAAATGCATTTTTTTGGTTACAGTGCTGAGAGCAAGGGTTACAGATTGTATCATCCCCGCAGTCAAAGCGTATCTTGATTAGTCGAGATATTGTTTTTGTGGAAGATGCTATGCAGCCTTTGTTATCATGTACCAAAGAGATAGGTGTGAGCTCACGGGATGTATTTGATACGTTATTGCCTCTATTTACAGGTGTGAATTTAAATGTAAGTGTCCTAATGAGGTAAATATTCAGCCTATGCAGATTTCAAACGACATCATAGATCAACCTATTTCTGATGCAGATTTACAGGCTGTAATTTATGAGGATAGGGCTGAAAATGAGCAGGCTAGAGGTGTGCCTAAATGGCTGGTGCAAACCTTGCGTGATAGAGTAAAATTGATGCACCTATGTCTAGTCGTACTCGTTCAGGTTTTCAGCATGCCTCTTATGCATCAGTATGATGCTTTGGCTATGTCTAGTATGTGTGAAGAGGAAGAACCTCTTTCATTTGATGAGGCACAAAAATCAAAAAATTGGTTGGCTGCAATGCAAAGTGAATATGATGCTATAATGAAGAATGGTACATGGTCTTTGTGTGATTTGCCTATTGGTAAAAAGGTTATTGGATGTAAGTGGGTTTTTAAGTTGAAACGAAAGCCAGATGGTAGTGTTGATCGCTATAAGGCTAGACTTGTTTCAAAGGGTTATGCTCAAGAAAAGGGCATCGATTTTGATGAGACCTTTGCTCCCACTTGTCGTATGATTACCATTCGTAGCATTTGTGCATTGGTAGCTCATAATGATTGGAATGTACATCAGTTGGACATAAAGACTGCTTTCTTGAATGGAGATTTGCATGAGGAGGTGTATGTATTACAGCCTCGTGGTTTTGTTCAAAGAGGGTAGGAAACAAAGTGTGCAGGTTTAAAAAGGCTTTGTATGGTTTAAAGCAAGCTCCACGAGCTTGGTATGAAAAGATACATGCATATTGTGAGAAAGAAGAGATGAGAGAAGAGACAATGTACTCAAGAACTCATCAATGAACCACTAGCCAACTTGATTAGAAATGAACTACAATGTCTCATATATATAGGCACAAGATGAACGAATCCGCATGATGTAAGAGGGAGCGGGCCATTTCCTTCACCATTCTATTCTTTCTTTCAACCATCTTTCTTTCAACCACACCATTCTATTGAGGATTGTAGGGTATGGTGGTTTGTGGTTGTATGTCTTTTGAAGCTAGAAAATCCTCAAATGCTATAAACTCACCTCCATTGTCAGTCCTGAGAAAAGATACCTTTTGACTTGCTTGATTCTCCATTTGGGCAAGCCAAACCTTGAAATGAGAAAGAGCATCAGACTTCTTAGGTAAGAAATAAAGCCATGATTTGCGAGAGAAGTCATCCACAAGAAGCATATAATACTTGGATCCACCAAGCGATTGTCCTTCCATAGGTCTTGCAAGATCAGTATGAATAAGCTCAAGTATGCATGTGGCCCTATGAGTAGCCTCCTCTGGAAAAGAAGCCCGATGCTGCTTTCCTTGAGCACAAGAAGAACAAATGTGATGGCGAGGTTTCTGAAGCTTTAGTAGACCTGTAACCATGTCATGTGAGACAAGATGTTGCAAAGTAGCAAGAGGAACATGGCCAAAGCGGAAATGCCATAGATCACTATCTTCATTAGAAACAAGTGCTTTAGGAGGAGAAGCAAATAATTGATGAAGATGAGACTCATGTGGTGGCAACTGTGCTATAAAAGAGCTTATATGATAAAGCCCAGCATTTTGATAACCATGTGCCACACAAGAAAGTGACTGTCTATCAATGATTTCAATCACTTCATCATCAAAGTAAACCCCAAGACCTTTAGAAGTAGCCTTAGAGATAGAAAATAAGTTGGCAGACATCTTAGGCACATGCAAAACATCATGTAAGATAGCATTTCCAAAAGAAACATCACCAATACCAATCACACAGGGAGAGACGAAGCATCACCAATGTGTACTGATGAGATGAAGAGAGAGACTTATGGTTTTCCAATAAGGAAGAACTATTCGTCATGTGAGAGGTAGCACCACTGTCAGCAATCCACTCATTCGCAGTATGCGTATCAAGATCTTTGATTACCACAAGTGATGTGTCACATGAAGAAGTAGAAGACATAGCAACATATGCAACCTTGGCGTTACCGTCTTCCTTCTTGTCTTTGTCTTTGTCATGAGAAGATGTTGATGTAGAAGAACCCTTAGATTTGGATTCAAGTTCAGCTTTTACCTTCTTGGATGCCACCTTCTTAGCAAAACAACGATCCTCCGTATGGCCACTACGACCACAGAAAGTGCACTCCTTGGAAGAATCCTTTGATTTGTCCTTGTCGCCTTTGGTTGAAGAATCTTTAGCATTGGAATTAGAGCCTTTGCATTGATCATTCCCCTTGCCTTTGCCTTTGCCCTTGCCTTGGCTTACAAAAGCCGAGTCCTTTTTGTTTTACTTGCGAGACGAGTAAGGCACTTATCATGAAGAAGACCCATAGTCTCTTCAAAGGAAGGGAAAGGAACTCGAAGAAAGATGTTATCTTTGAATGATTCAAAAGAAGAAGGCAATTTACCAAGTAGCTTGTGGACCGGATTGCTTACCAATGTACCAAACTCTTCAAGTTGCCGCTTGATTTGATTGAATTCTCCAAGCTTCTCCACTATGTTGTCGGATTCGGAGATAGAAAGCTTATCCAAATCTTCTTCCAACTTAGCCATCTTAACCATTGAAAGTCTTCCATATTGCATTTGTATAGCGTGCCATAATTGTTGAGCCGTACTCCTTGTAGAAAGAAATTGAGACACAACCGATGTAGACATGCCATGCACAAGTAAAGCTTTGGCCCGTGCATCCATATAGGTTTGATATTGAGAAGGCACCATATGAGGAGAAGTGATTATAGACCACACCGCGGTGCTTTCCAAAAGAAGTTGCATAAACAAGGACCAAGTGTGGTAGTTGTTTGGGGTAAGCTTTCGTGAATCGGAAAGACTTGGAAGGCTCAAAGATTGAGTGAATGGGTTAAAGGGCTGATATGATTGAGTGGGGAGAGGAGTAGTAGTGGAAGTAGTAGAAGGAGGAATCATAGTAGATGAAGTTGCCATAAAAGGCATAGATGATGTAGGGGGATATACCACAGAGGGCATAGAAGTATGTGGATAGGAAGGCATAAAGGACAAAGAAGAAAGAGAGAAAGGATCCGAAGGTAATGGATATGACGGAAAAGAGAAAGTAGAAGCACCTACCGGAGAAGGAATTGCACCAACTTTCGTTGTAGTAGTTGCCAGTCCAACCGTCGTAGGAGATGTAGGATCCATAGTATCTTCAAGTTTGCCTTTGTCTTTTGGAGTAGAGGACTTCCGAGATCCCATAGGGAGAGGAGGGTGGGAAATCACAAGGGAAGAAGTGTCGTACCTCCAAAAACGCAGCCAATAGATAGGCTGTCCACCAAGGAAGTATCTCCAAAATATGCACAACGATAGTGCAAAAACGTAGCCACAAAATGCAGCCGATATATGAACCAATAGACTCTGTAGAAACCACCAAAAAAGGGCTGAGAATATAGCCTTAGGTAGAAGGAGTATGGAGGAGTTGATTGTCCACAAAAACGCAAACACAAAGTGTGTAGCAAAGTGGAATTTTCAGTCGGTAGAAAGGTGTAGAAAAGAGGATGAATATGTACCTCAAAACACCATGAAGAGGGCTGAAGTTGATGAGATGAAAACGCAGCCAGAAATGGCTACAAATCTCTCCACAAGAAGCCTCCAAAAAAAAAAAACGATACCACATGTTTTCCATTTTAAAAAACTGCGCATTAATGCTTGTGTTTCTTCTAGAGTTTATTACACGTAAGCTGCCAGCCAAATGTCTCATATTCATTTCTTTCATTACCAATATAGAGAAGCAAGTATGCATGTAAGCGGTTGCATCATCCATTAAAGCACCCCATGATTTGGCGCCATATCTTCCCTCTTAGCTACTGCTCCGCATGATATACAGGCATTATTTTCTAGAACACGTTGGAGACTCTCACTTCCAAAAGAATGTCCACATAGAAGTATGGTTGCATCATGGTGCTCACCCTCTTGTAAAGCTCTAGCGAAGGCCTCATCATTTTCATAAAAGGGATCCATCAACCGCCTCTTACTCCTTCTCCTCTTGTTCGTCTTTATCCTCCGGGTGGCTTGCAAGCGAGAGACCAAGCTTAAGTGGTGGTTGCACTGAAGCCAACTTAGAGACACATCCACTTCCTCATCCTTCTTATTAACATACTCATAGTCAAAGCTGCCAACTGCCAGCTCTGGAGACCAACAAGCTGAGAGAAGCTCTTTTTAATGGCTCGACAGA